>NC_091069.1:176198123-176823123 GCF_032405125.1 Capricornis sumatraensis
ATAATTGAAGCAAACATTTATACTGTGCTCAAAAGTTCACAAAGCACATGGCCATAAACCATTATTTTCAAAGTAACCTGCTGGGTGGAGATGATGCCAGTTCACAAAAAGTAAGGAATGTGAACTTCCAGTCTAGATGGCATAGCTCTTTTTCCCTGCCCCTCCACATCAAGCACAAGTATAAACCATGGGAATAACAGAAAGAGACAACCAAAAGAAAGCTATGAGAACTGGAACGAAGGCCGCTAACCAGTTTGGGACTCCAGGACCAGAGAAACAAAAAAGCATCATAGTGCTTTACGTCCCCACATCCAACAGAAGAAGGAGACCCAGACTGGCATTCCCAACCACCAATTCAGCAACAGAAAGTAGACCAGATAATCATAATCCTCCCCAAAACTAAAGAGCAGTCTCTCTGCAATATCCAGCAAGGGAAGGCAACTGGAAGCTCAGCCAACAACAAACACCAGACAGAGGAAGCAACTCTTCCTTCCCTGTATGATCTGAAACTCTTTTTTTCCACCTTGAGATGCAGAGGCAAGTGGTCAAAACTTAGGAACCCAGCCAGCACAAACAACTCAGTTTGGGCCAAGACTCTCCTCTCTCACCCAGAGATACAGGGTCAGGGAAGAACTGGGGGTTTGGGGTGGGTACCAGTAGGAGGACCCCACCACAACCCTCTCCCATCTGGAGATACCCAGAAACCTGATAAAAGGAAAGGCCTTCTATTCTCTAAGATAAAATCAGCAAGGACCAGTGGGAGTCCAGACAGCATCAGATAAACCAAGCCAACCACAAAGGCTCTGAAAATTAAACTGCCATTAAAACTAAAGCCTACAAAAGCAGGCGAAGACCTGTACACTAAACCCAAGTGGGATGACTGTGTGATAAAATAAAAAATATATAAATAGGGCCCAGAGCCTTCTGACATAACACACAACAGAAAATGACAAAAGAAAATCCCAACATGAGTGAGAAAAGATAATCAACCAAGGTCAATACAGAGATGAGCTGGATGCTACACAATTATCTGAAAAAGATTTTAAAGCACCATTATAAAATGTCTCAGCAATCAATTCTAAATTCTCCTGAAACAAGTGAAAAAAAAAATGGAAAACCTCAGTAAAGAAACAAAAGTTATAAAAAAAGAAGCAAAAAGAAATTACAGAACTAAAAATTACTGTAACAAAACTTTAAAGGTTGCTAGATTGGCTCAATACAATCACAGACATAATAAAGAGAATCACTGAATTTGAGGTCAGAAAAATAGAATTAACCCAATCTGAAAAACAGAGGAAAGAAAAGACTGAAAGAAAACTAAGAGTCTTAAGGACCTGTGGGCAAATAACAAAAGATCCAACATTCCTATCATTGGAGTCCCAGACAGGAGAGAGAGACTGTAAAAGTAAATAAAGGAAAGACGGCTAAAGATGTCTCAAATACGACACATACAAACTTAGATTCAAAAAACAGCAAAACCAAAACAAGATAGACCCAAAGAAACTTACACCAGGACACATCATAATTAAAAATTCAAAAACTAAAAAGAAAGAAAAACCTTTGAAGGCAGCCAGACAAAAATAACTATTTCCTAGAACAACTGAACAACAACTGCAACAACACCAGATTTCTCATCTCAACCGTCAGTTCAGCTCAGTTCAGTCGCTCAGTCATGTCTGACTCTCTGTGACTCCATGGACTGCAGCACACCAGGCCTCCCAGTCCAACTCCCAGAGGTTACTCAAAGTCATGCACATTGAGTCGGTGATGCCATCCAACCATCTCATCCTCTGTCGTCCCCTTCTCCCTTCTCCTCCTGCCTTCAATCATTCCCAGCATCAGGGTCTTTTCAAAGTTCTTAGCATCAGGTGGCCAAAGTATTGGAGTTTCAGCTTTAGCATCAGTCCGCCCAATCAATATTCACAACTGATCTCCTTTAGGATGGACTGGTTGAAATTTTCTTGCAGTCCAAGGGAACTCTCAAGAGTCTTCTCCAACACCACAGTTCAAAAGCATCAATTCTTCAGCACTCAGCTTTCTTTACAGTCCAACTCTCACATCCATACATGACCACAGGAAAAACCACAGCTTTGACTAGACGGACCTTTGTTGGCAAAGTAATGTCTCTGCTTTTTAATATGCTATCTAGGTGAGTCGTAACTTTTCTTCCAAGGAGCAAACGTCTTTTCATTTCATGGCTGCAGTCACCATCTGCAGTGATTTTGGAGCCCCCAAAAATAAAGTCTATCACTGTTTCCACTGATTCCCCATCTATCTGCCATGAAGTGATGGGACCAGATGACATGATCTTAGTTTTCTGAATGTTGAGCTTTAGCCAACTTTCTCACTCTTCTCTTTCACTTTCATCAAGAGGCTCTTTAGTTCTTCTTCGCTTTCTGCCATAAGGGTTGTGTCATCTGCATATCTGAAGTTTTTGACATTTCTCCCGGCAATCTTGATTCCAGCTTGTGCTTCGTCCAGCCCAGCGTTTCTCATGATGTACTCTGCATATAAGTTAAATAAGCAAGGTGACAATATACAGCCTTGACTAAAAAAAGTGGCAGAATATTTTTTGAATGCTTTAAAAAAAAAACCAAAGAATTGCTAACCAAGAATTCTAGACCCAGTGAAACTACTCTTCAGGAATGTTGTAAATCTATTCAGGCTGCAATAACAAAACATGACAAAATGAGTGGCTCTATTATAAACAACAGAAATTTACTCCTCACAGTTCTGGGGCTGGAAATCCAAAGATTAGGGTGCCAGCATGGTTAAGGTGAGGGCCCTCTTCCAGGTCACAGACTTCTCACTGTATTATTGCATGGCAGAAAGGAGCAAGTGAGGTCTCTTGGGGGCCTCTTTAGTAACAGCCCTAATCCCACTCACGGGCTCTCCTCCATGAACTAAAAATATCCCAAAGGACTCGGCGTGCTGCAATTCATGGGGTCGCAAAGAGTCGGACACGACTGAGCGACTGAACTGAACTGAAGCACTCGTATTTCAACATTTACATTTTAGAGAAATTCATTCAGACCACACCAAGGAATAAATGGAAAAAATTTTAATGCATTTTCAAGAGAAGAAAAACTAAAAGAATATGTCACTAGCAACCCAATCCCTGGCTGAAGAAAATTTTCTGAACAAGAAAAATAGAAATATAGGTACACACAACACATTATCTTTTCCATCATTAATTTTCTGTTATTCAGTCACTAAGTCACGTCCTCTCTGCAATCGCATGAACTGCAGCACACCAAGCTTCCCTGTTCTTCAGTATCTCCCAGAGTTTGCTCAAACTCATGTCCATTGAGTCAGTGATGCCATCCAACCATCTCATCTCCTGCCACACGTTTCTCCTCCCTCCCTCAATCTTTCCCAGCATTAGGGGTTTTTCCAGTGAGTCTGCTTTTTGCATTAGGAGGCCAAAATATTGGAGCTTCAGCTTCAGCATCACTTCTCCCAATGAATATTCAGCACTGATTTCCTTCAGGATGGACTGGTTTGATATCCTTGCAGTCCAAGGGACTCTCAAGTCTTCTCCAACACCACCGTTCAAAACCATCAACTCTCTGGCTCTCAGCCTTATCTTTATGGTTCAACTCGCCATTCATACACTACTACTGGAAAACCATGGCTTTGACTATACAGACCTTTGTCAGCAAAGTGGTATCTCTCTGCTCTTTAATACACTGTCTAGGTTTGTCACAGCTATTCTTCCAGGGGCAGGCATCTTTCAATTTCATGGCTGCAGTCACCATCCACACTGATTTTGGAGCCCAAGAAAAATGTTTCCACTTTTTCCCCATCTATTTGCCATGAAGTGATGGGACCGGATGCCATGATCTTCAATTTTTGAGTGCTGAATTATAACCCATCTTTTTCACTCTCTTCTTTCACCTTCATCAAAAGGCTCTTTAGTTCCTCTTCACTTTCTCCCATTAAAGTAGTGTCATCTGCATACCTGAGGTTTTTTATATTTGTCCCATCAATCTTGACTTCAGCTTGTGAGTCATCCAGTCCAGCATTTCATATGATCGACTCTGCATCCAGTCCCACCACTTCATGGCAAATAGATGGGGAAACAGTGGAAACAGTGTCAGACTTTATTTTTTTGTGCTCCAAAATCACCGCAGATGGTGACTGCAGCCATGAAATTAAAAGACGCTTACTCCTTGAAAGAAAAGTTATGACCAACCTAGATAGCATATTCAAAAGCAGAGACATTATTACTTTGCCAACAAAGGTCCGTCTAGTCAAGGCTATGGTTTTTCCTGTGGTCATGTATGGATGTGAGAGTTGGACTGTGAAGAAGGCTGAGCGCCGAAGAATTGATGCTTTTGAACTGTGGTGTTGGAGAAGACTCTTGAGAGTCCCTTGGACTGCAAGGAGATCCAACCAGTCCATTCTGAAGGAGATCAGCCCTGGGATTTCTTTGGAAGAAATGATGCTGAAGCTGAAACTCCAGTACTTTGGCCACCTCATGCGAAGAGTTGACTCATTGGAAAAGACTCTGATGCTGGGAGGGACTGGGGGCAGGAGGAGAAGGGGACAACCGAGGATGGGATGGCTGGATGGCATCACTGACTCGATGGACTTGAGTCTGAGTGAACTCCACGAGATGGTGATGGACAGGGAGGCCTGGAGTGCTGCGATTCATGGGGTCGCAAAGAGTCGGACACGACTGAGTGACTGAACTGAACTGAACTCTGCATTCAATGGTGTGATCACTCAACTAGAGCCAGACATCCTGGAATGTGAAGTCAAGTGAGCCTTAGAAAGCATCACTACAAACAAAGCTAGTGGAGGTGATGGAATTCCACTTGAGCTATTTCAAATCCTGAAAGATGATGTTGTGAAAGTGCTGCACTCAATATGCCAACAAACTTGGAAAACTCAGCAGTGGCCACAGGACTGGAAAAGGTCAGTTTTCATTCCAATCCCAAAGAAAGGCAATGCCAAAGAATGCTCAAACTACCGCACAATTGCACTCATCTCACACGCTAGGAAAGTAATGCCCAAAATTCTCCAAGCCAGGCTTCAGTAATACGTGAACTGTGAACTTCCAGATGTTCAAGCTGGTTTTAGAAAAGGCAGAGGAACCAGAGATCAAATGGCCAACATCCGCTGGATCATCAAAAAAGCAAGAGAGTTCCAGAAAAACATCTATTTCTGCTCTATTGACTATGCCAAAGCCTTTCACTGTGTGGATCACAATAAACTGTGGAAAATTCTGAAAGAGATGGGAATACCAGACCACCTGACCTGCCTCTTGAGAAACCTATATGCAGGTCAGGAAGCAACAGTTAGAACTGGACATGGAACAACAGACTGGTTCCAAATAGGGAAAGGAGTATGTCAGGCTGTATATTGTCACCCTGCTTATTTAACTTATATACAGAGTACATCATGAGAAACGCTGGGCTGGAAGAAACACAAGCTGGAATCAAGATTGCCGGGAGAAATATCAATCACCTCAGATATGCAGATGACACCACCCTTATGGCAGAACATGAAGAGGAACTAAATAGGCTCTTGATGAAAGTCAAAGAAAGTGAAAAAGTTGGGTTAAAGCTCAACATTCAGAAAATGAAGATCATGGCATTCGGCTCCATCACTTCATGGGAAATAGATGGGGAAACAGTGGAAAGTGTCAGACTTTATTTTGGGGGGCTCCAAAATCACTGCAGATGGTGATTGCAGCCATGAAATTAAACGACACCTACTGCCTACAAGGAAAGTTATAACCAACCTAGATAGCATATTAAAAAGCAGAGACATTACTTTGCCAACAAAGGTCCGTCTAGCCAAGGCTATGGTTTTTCCAGTTGTCATGTATGGATGTGAGAGCTGGACTGTGAAGAAAGCTGAACGCTGAAGAATTGAAGCTTTTGAACTGTGGTGTTGGAGAAGACTCTTCAGAGTCCCTTGGACTGCAAGGAGATCAGTCCTGGGTGTTCTTTGAAAGGAATGATGCTGAAGCTGAAACTCCAGTACTTTGACCACCTCATGTGAAGAGTTAACTCATTGGAAAAGACTCTGATGCTGGGATTTGGGGGCAAGAGGAGAAGGGGACAAAAGAGGATGAGATGGCTGGATGGCATCACCGACTTGATGGACCTGAGTTTGAGTGAACTCCGGGAGTTGGTGATGGACAGGGAGGCCTGGCGTGCTGCGATTCATGGGGTAGCAAATAGTCGAACACAACTGAGCGACTGAACTGAACTGAACTCTTCATATAAGTTAAATGAGCAAGGTGACAAAACACTGCCTTGATGTGCTCCTTTCTCAATATTGAACCTGTCAGCTGTTCCACGTCCAGTTCTAACTGTTGCTTCTTGTCCTGCATACAGATTTCTCAGGAGACAGGTAAAGTGGCCTGATATTTCAATCTCTTTAAGAATATTCCACAGTTTGTTGTAATCCACACAATCAAAGGTTGTAGCATAGTTAATGAGACAGAAGTAAATTTTGTGGGGGAATGTCTTTTCTTTTTCTATGATCCAGTGGATGTTAGCAATTCAATCTCTGGTTCCTCTGCCTTTTCTAAATCTTGCTTGTACATCTGGAAGTTCTTGGCTTGTGTACTGTTGAAGCCTAGCTTGAAGGGTTTTGTGGATAATCTTGCTAGCATGTAAAATGAGTGCAACTGTACAGTAATTTGAACATTCTTTAGCACAGTCCTTCACAACTGGAATGTAAACTGATGTTTTCCAATCCTCTGGCCACTGCTGAGTTTTCCAAATTTGCTGATATATTGAGTGCAACACTTTAACAGCATCATCTTTTAGGATCTGAAATAGTTCAGCCAGAATTTCATCATCTCCACTGCTTTGTTTATAGCAATGCTTCCTAAGGCCCACTTGACTTCACACTCCAGGACTCTTAGGTGAGTGACCATACCACCATGGTTATCTGGGTCATTAAGAGCTTTTTGTACACTTCTTCTGCGTATTCTTGTCATTTTTTTCTTACTCTCTTCTGTTAGGTCCTTGCCATTTTTGTCCTTTATTATGCCTATCTGTTTGCATGAAACGTTCCCTTGGTATCTCCAATATTCTTGAAGAGATCTCTAGTCTTTTCCATTCTATTGTTTTCCTCTATTTCTCTGCATTGTTCACTTAAGAAGGCTTTCTTATCTCTCCTTGCTATTCTCGGGAACTCTGCATTCAGTTGGGTATATCTTTCCCTTTCTCTTTTACCTTTCATTTCTCTTCTTTCCTCAGCTATTTGTAAGGCCTCCTCAGACAACCACTTTGCCTTCTTGCATTTCTTCTTGCAGATGGTTTTGGTCATCACCTCTTTTACAATGTTAGAAACCTCCGTCTATAGTTAGTTCCTCAGGCACTTTGCATACCAGATCTAGTCCCTTGATTGTCACCTCCACTGCATGTATAATCATAAGGGATTTGATCTAGGTCATAACTGGATGGCCTAGTGGCTTTCCCTACTTTCTTCAATTTGAGCCTGAATTTTGCGATAAGAAGTTGATGATCTGAGCCACAGTCAGCTCCAGGTCTTGTTTTTGCTGACTGTATAGAGCTTCTCCATCTTTGGCTGCATCTTAGTTTTCTAGATCATACTTAATGATGGAAAAACAAAATTTATACTGATACTTAATTACATTTAAAAGTCAAGATGGTAAAAAAAAAAAGGTAAATGAGAAGTGAAGTTTCCACATGACAACTGAAGCAGTAAAGTACTGGTACCAGGAGACTGCTGTAAGTCATATAGACAACTAGTAATAACTGCAACAGCCACATATATACACTAGTAATGACTGCAACAGCCACATATAGACACTAGTAATGACTGCAACAGCCACATACAGACACTAGTAATGACTGCAACAGCCACATACAGACACTAGTAATGACTGCAACAGCCACATACAGACACTAGTAATGACTGCAACAGCCACATATAGACACTAGTAATGACTGCAACAGCCACATATAGACACTAGTAATGACTGCAACAGCCACATATAGACACTAGTAATGACTGCAACAGCCACATATAGACACTAGTAATAACTGCAACAGCCACTACAAAACTATAAATGAGTATTTTACAAATTATGAAAGACAAAATCTTAAGAAATGTTTTAGTAATCTGCAAGATGGAAAGAAAAGAGAAACAAAAAACCAGAGAAAATAAAAAAATAATAACAATAAAAAGGCAGATTTAAGTATTAATATTTATCAGTAATTACCTTAAATGTTCATGGTCTAAACAGACAAATCAGGAAAAACTGGAAGAGTATATTTCTGAAATGGCCCACTATATGCTACTAACAAGAAACTCAGTAACATACATTGAAAGTAAAAAGAATGGAAAAGCTAGGAAGGTTTGTTTTTCATCAGAGAGGCTATATTATTAACACAACCAACCAACAGGGTCAGCTTGATATACATAGAATAGTCCACTCAACAACAGCAGAATACATATTTCTTTTCAAACATCCATGGAATATTCATGAAGACAGATTATATCCTGAGACATAAAACAAACCTCAACAAATCTAAAAGAATCAAAATAAAATAGGTACATTATACAACAATAATAGACTCAAACTAGAAATCAGTAACAGGAAGACAAAAGGAAAATTTCTGAACATAAATGAATAAACACTTTTTAAAAGTCCATAGGGTTCCTCCAACTGAAAACAAATTAAAAAAAAAGTAAAGTGGAAAAAAAAAGTCCATGGGTCAAAGACAAACACTCAAAGAAAAATTTTAAATATATACACAAAATGAATGAAAATAAAAACATGTCAAAATATGTGGGATGCAGCTAAATCAGTAGTTAGGAGGACATTTGTAGCAGTAAGTGCTTACATTAGAAAAGAGGAAAGATTCAAATCAATAACTTAATTACTTACGAGAAACTTAAAAAAAAAAAAGCAAAATATAAATCCAAAGCAAGCAACAGAAAGCAAACAATGAAGAGCAGAAATCAACAAAATTCAAAATAGGAAAACAGACAGTATCACTGAAGCAAAAATTTTACAATCCTCTACTATCACTAACAAAAACAAAGAGACAAGACACAAATCCAATATTAAGATTGAAACAGGGATATCACTAAGATCTTGCAGCACTTTAAAAGACAGTAAGGAAGATTTCCCTAGTGACCCAGTGGTTAAGCTTCCACATTGTATATGCAGGGGGCCAGGGTTCAGTCCCTGGTCACGGAACTAGATCTCACATGCCACAACTAACAGTCCACATGCCACACCAAAAAGACCCCACATACCACAACAAAGGTCAAAGGTCCTGTGTGCCACAACAAGACCTAGCACAGACAGATAAATGAATGTCCAGTGACATTAATAACATGGGACTACTACAAGACAACTTTATACTTTCAAACTGGACACACAAAAAAATGGAACAATTTCTCAAATTCACACAACTGAAACTAGACCAAAATGAAGCCAATAATCTAACTAATTCTATAACCAGTAAAGAAAAACGAATTAGCTGACAAAGCAGAAAAATAATTCAAAGGAGAAAGGACAGCCTTTTCAACAAACAATGCTGGAACAAAAGGGTAAAGAATCCGCCTGTGATGCAGGAGATGCAAGTTCAACCCCTAGGTCAACAAGATCCCCTGGAGGAGGGCATGACAACCTACTCGAGCATTCTTGCCTGGAGAATTCCACGGACAGAGGAGCCTGGCAGGCTGTGGTCCAGGGGGTCACAAAGAGTCAGACACAACTGAAGGGACTGAGCATGCATGCATGCACATGCCAAATAAAAGTCTACGCCTAAACCTCACAACCACATACAAAAATTATTTCAAAAAGGATGATGAACAGAAACATAAAACTACAGAATTTTTAGAATAAAAATTAGGTCTTCAAGACCTAAAGAAAAGGTTCTTGGGCCTGGCACCAAAAGCATATTCTGTAAAAATAAATAAACCAAACTTCATCAAAATCAAAAACATGCTGCCCTATGAAACGATGCTCACCATTGTTAATTATTAGAGAAATGCAAATTAAAACTACAATGAAGTACCACTTCACACCAGTCAGAATGGCCATCATTAAAAACCATACAAATAAATGTTGGAAAAAAGGGATCCCTCTCACACTGTTGATGGGAATGTATATTGATGCACCCATTATGAAAAACAGTATGGAGCTTCCCCAAACAATTAAAAACAGAGTCGCCATATGATCCAGCAATACCACTCCTGAGCATATACCCACACAAAATTATAATTTGAAAAGATTACATGTACCCTTATGTTCACAGCAGCACTACATACCACAGTCAAGACATCGAAGCAACTTAAATGTCCATCAACAGATGAATGGATAAAGAAGATGTGGTATAGATACACAATGGAATACTACTTGGCCATTAAAAAAAGAGTGAAATAACACCATCTGCAGTAACATGGATGAAAAATGAAAGTGAAAGTCACAAAGTCGTGTCTGACTCTTTGGCACCCCGTGGAATTCTTTAGGCAAGGAATTCTTCAATATTGGTGTGGGTAACTATCCCTCTCCAGTGGATCTTCCCAACCCAGGGATCAAACCAGGTCTCCTGAATTGCTGGAGGATTCTTTAACAGCTGAGCTACCAGGGAAGCCCAGAGTTACACAATGGAGTACTACTCAGCCATAAAAAAAGGAATGAAATAACACCAACTGCAGCAACATGGATGAACCAAGAGATTATTATATTAAGTCAGAAAGAGAAAAGACAAATACCATACCATATCACTTATACATGGAATCTAAAATACAACACAAATGAACAGAGCTGCTTAACAGAAACAGACCCACTCACAGACGTAGAGAAAAGACTTATGGGTGCCAGGAGGGGGTGAAGGTGGCAGAAACCAATACAACGCTGAAAAGCAATTATCCAAAATAACTAAAGTTTTTACAATGCTGAGAACTGATTAAGTTTGGCAATTTCTGTAACAGTAATGTATTAATACCAATGTCAAATTCCTAACTTCGATGTCTCACCATTGGGGGCAAGCTGGGTAAAGGATACACAGGGCTCCACTATTTGCAACTTCCTATGAGTTTATAATTATTTCAAATTAAAGTGTTTTTAAAAATTATGTGAGTTGAGAGACAGGGTGCAGAAGCACAGATGAAATAAGACTGACCATTAATTGCTAACTGTTGAGGCTAATCTGGTATATAGCAGTTCACAAGAATGCTGCATTTTTTATCTTTTTAAATTTTTCATAATAAACAGTTAACAAAAATATAAGATGTCATATATCAAAACATTAACAGTAGTGTATTCCAGTTAGTGATTTTATTCTTTTTGCTAAAAAGCATTTAAAATTTTTCTGTAAAATAAATTTCTTGTATTTCTTATATAAAACAATTTTTAAAAAATTTTTGCTCATATTGGTGTTCTGTCCTACTTGTTTTCCTCATTTTTAAAAAACAGCACCACAGAAAACATTTAACTTAAAAAGAACTCCATATTTCTTCCTCCAACAATACAGCACTTAATTTGAAATACCCAATTTAAATCTAAATATCCAATTTATATTTCATTCAATTGCATTTCACCTGAAAGTTCAAGTATCTTTTTCTAAAACTAACTGAAAGAATCTGCTAAAATAGATTTACAATCAGTACAATAACTGACCATTATAGTAATCCTCATAAAATAGATGTCTAAATTCAAGATACTCTGAGACATTTTAACAGTTCTAGTTGGGTATGCATCTGCAATACTGCCAATGATATCCTAATTAACTCCAAATTGTTTTTAAATTGTATGTGGCCTTTTTTAATTTTTCAAAAATTTTTTTAAAAGAAGATGCTGCGAAGTTTACAACGGTTAACAAAACCATGCTGAAGAATTTAACAACATGGGAATATGAAAAAGTAACAATGATTTAGTGAATACTGAGATTCTCATGATGCAATTTTTTAAATTTTAATTATTTAAATTTATCAACCAAAAGTTACAAAATACCACTTCCTTCAGTAATAATTAATTTTAATTAAAATTAAAATTAAATTACAACAGAAATAACAAGACCTGAGCTCTCCATATCCGTAGAACACAATCTCTCTGAAACTATTTCCTTATCCACATACTCAGAGTTATACTTGTTAATCTTTCAGCTCCAAAATCCTATTAACTCGTGCTCTAAAATATACTTCATAATCTCTGACCCATGATCATTCTAATGACAACTCTAAGAAAAGATTTATAACAGATGTGATATAGAGATATCAATTACATGAGAAATTATAAGTAGAATATCATCCACAATAATTAAATCTAATTAAATCTCAGCATCAACACTACTGACACTGCACTGGATAATTCTTTGTTGCGGGGGTTATCTTGTGCATTGTAGGATGTTTAGTATCTACCCACTAGATACCAACAGAATCCCCCAGCATGACAACCAAAAATGTCTTCAGACATTGCCAAAACCATCTCTCATGGAGAACTGTATTAAGATTAAAAATTTCCAGGGTCCTTTGGAGGTGAGAAGCAGCAAGAAGAGAGAATGTTTCTGTGACACAGGAGGAAAAGTAAAAGGAAAGACTAGGAATGAACAAAACAAATCATAGCTAGTAATTATAATGAAAATAGCAACACAGAAAGCTGAGAAGAAAATTCTCAGGTATTCCATCAGGACCTTTGAAAGCATCTTCGATAAAGACTGCTGAAGATTTTTTACTTAGAAATTAATGAAATTAACATAATTCCTCTTCTCCCTAGCATTTATGAGGCTAACGATCCTCAGGTTACCAACTATTCTTCAACCACTGAGAACACCCACTTGAAAAGCTCATCCCCCACAGTTAAATATAATAAACATCTACGTTTTAATCAAATGTAAAAATGCTACAAATGCCATGAAAAGCAACACGAATATCCTCAAATCCTCTATGCATTTAAAGAATGGAGAAACTACATACATCTAAGTGCTACAGAGATTAAGCGTTCACACATTCCCTTTCTGGCTCTTTAATACTTAGTATAAAATCAACTCGGCCATATTTTCCACCAAACAGACAAATACCCAGTTTCCTTAGTCTATTCTTGGATAGGTCACCAGACTGGGAATAAGAGACCCAGAGTCTATTCCCAGCTGCAAACAGATTGGTAATCTCAAGCAAATTATTCACTCAGGTTAAGGTTCTACACCCATATCACGCTGACAATACTGAAAATCTGCCCAGAAACAAGCACTGAGAAACCTAGGACTTCTTCCTGCACCCAAAGGACAACTGCAAACGTATTTTTAGATTTCTTAAATCTAAAAATCTGAACAGGATTTTATTTATAGCAACATTTAACATACTTGAAATTTCAAAACTGTGTGGTGCCTTTATCATTGCCCTTTGTAAAATTAGTAAGAAACGCTTTTTAAAATCACACCATGCCCAACTGTGTAAAACTCTATATGCAAACTACATCAATCATAATTTATGTAAAACAAAACAAAACAAAAAAGCTTTTTTTAACGCAAGCTCTTGGTAAGGGCTTTAACTTTTTCATTTCCTAACTTTATCTAGTCTCCGACACAAGTAGTTCTTTCTTGGCACTGTAAAAAGTGCTTCACGAAGTCTGGAGAGACAAAGTGTGCCCTACAGCCTAATTCTGGAAAGGCCTTTAGGACTGCTCTTACCACTACTAAACATGCAGGTTTTAGTAGCGCAACCAATATAAGGACAGATACAAGCGTACATTTTTTTGCTCTTGATACCAAGTAAAAAAAAAAGTGTCTAGTAGACCCAAGTTACCCGTCTGACCTTCTCGCACACCGTAAAACTGTAAACATAGTACAGTCCAATATAAGATTTGTAAAAAGAAAAAAAAAAAAACACAGGGTTAGGACCGAAAGGAGGGTGTCAGTTAACGTTCCTCGGCCCCCGCTGTCAGGCAGACACTTGTTAGCCGCCGAGAAGTCACTCACAAAGTTTGCCATCTCGCTGGGGGAAGGGGCCTGGACTGCGCCACGGCCCCGACCCGGAAGACGGGTGTCTGCAAGGCCCCACTGCCCGCCGAGGCCCGGGCACGCCAGCCACCCCTGCAGGAAAAGCCCCGGCTTCTCGGCCCCCCTCCGCCGCCTCTCTGCCCACGGGCGCACTCACGCACGCGCGCGCACTCTCTCACTCCCGTACACACAACAAAAGGAAGCCGTGCGAGCCGCGTGCGGAGGTTTGCTCGGGCGCTCAGGGAAGCCCCTCCTCCCGGCCCACACCGCGCCGCCCCGGGCCTGCTCGCTCGCTGGAGCGCCCCCCGAGGGCCCGAGGGTGCGCGGATCCCGGAGGCCCGAGTCCCACCGGCCCGGCCCGCCTCCACTCCGCTCGGCCGCGCTCGCAGGCAGCTGCGGCGGCTCCGGGCCCACCATGCGCGCAGCTCCGCCTGCCGCTGAGCCGAGCTCCGGTGAAATCCCGCGCGGGCGGGCCTGGGCTCCCAACAGGAGGGCTAGGAGGGCTCCCTACTTCCCGGGTTTCTTAAGAAATGAAACTATTACACTGAATTATCCTTGCTAAAAGTCCCCCTCCCCACCGAACCACTATCAAAAGTAGTATTTAACACAACATTCCTTACAATAAATCTTTTCCAGTAACCTCTTCTTTAATCCTTCCTCTTAACTCTTCCACACTTTAATTTACTCCTTTTACTTCTCCCTTGCCTTGTTTTCAACCTATGAGCTGCATTTTCTCAAAAGAATTATCTTCCCTAAACCCTCTTTTCAATTTTACCCTTTTGAAATTTACTTTTCTAATAATTAACAAGCTTTCTCCTAAATCTCTTCCATTACATATCCCACTTACCTACACAAACTTCTCCACAAATACCTTCTTTAATTTTTATCAGCATCTACCAAATCAATTCATAAATAACTTTCTCAGGCACTGCATTTTTTGTTTGATCCTACGATCCCTCAAAGCTAACATCCCCCAACTTAACACATAAATTTGCCCCAGATGGCCCTCAAATTTTGTGAAACTGTGCCAGACAGGCTACCAAAGTCACTGAAAAATCTACTTCCTAAACATACCCCTGCTGCTGCTACTGCTAAGTCGCTTCAGTCGTGTCCAACTCTGTGCGACCCCATAGACGGCAGCCCACCAGGCTCCTCCTTCCCTGGGATTCTCCAGGCAAGAACACTGGAGTGGGTTGCCATTTCCTTCTCCAAAGCATTAAAGGGAAAAGTGAAAGTGAAGTCGCTCAGTTGTGTCTGACTCTTCACAACTCCATAGACTCCAGCCCACCAGGCTCCTCCGTCCATGGGATTTTCCAGGCAAGAGTACTGAGGAAGGGTGCCATTGCCTTCTCCGAACTATTCTCTACCAATTCATCTGAATCACTCATAACAAGACTACCATATTTATTTTCCCAAAGACTCAATTACAGAACCTAATCAAATTAACACATTATCTCTATCATTATATGTATCTACATATGCAGATGTGTATGTATGTATTGACAAATATACAGGGCACCCTGCGAAACAGCAACTGTGTATTTCATTCTAATCCCTTATATATTGGATCCTCTCAAATTTACAATGAAAACTCCTTCACATGAACCAAGATTTTCAACCCCCTATCTTGTGAAGTCATTTATCTATGTTAAATTAATTCATCACTTTAAAACATACTGTCTCCATTTCTACTATAATCATTCCTCATATCTTAAGATATCCATCATTGGTCTAACCCACACAATCCACTCAAAGACTCAGAGCATACCCCCACTCGCCAAGACCCAGTGATGTATAAGGCAGGTCCTAGAAACAATTCTAGACTATTGGCAGATTACAATAAAGTTGTGAATTGAACAAGTGACATACTTGGGCCATCTCAGGCCTTCAAAGCTCTGGGTGGTCTCCATAGGTTCTTCATTATTAAATTTGGTGACTTACTAAATGTAGAAATAACAGAAAAAGGCTGAATGACCCAGAGCTAGATTCTGAAACTAATTCTGAAGCAAAGCTGCCCTAGGATGGAAAACCAATACTATATTTCGTGCTTTGTCGTATTTTTCTCACTGCCACTAAATAAGCTCTCTCTTGTCCGGCTGAGTCACGTTACTGTGCACCTGAAACTATCACAACTTTGTTAATCAGCTATACTCCAATATAAAACAAAAAGTTAAATAAATAAACACCCTTTCTCTCCATGAAACAAAAGGAACATCAAAAACCCTGATCTGAACAGGGAGAGTCAGGAAGTATTCTTTGCTCAGAGACTGAAAGATGGAAGAGTTCACTAACCATGTGAAGAATATAATCAAATAGTAAGGATTTGAAGCATACAGCATTTCCCCTTAATGGTTTAAAATGCCAATTACTGGGACCAGAGCAAGGTACTAATGGAGAATCTCTAAAAGCACAGTTAGGTAAGCACTTGAGAGTCAAGTCTTCGATAGTACAAGGGAAATGTTAACAGCAGACAAAGTCTGACAAAAATCAATTCTACTGTATAAAAAGACAAGCAAAAGTTTAAGAGCAAAGATGCAATCCAAAACATTGAAGGCCTGGTCTAGGTCTTGTTCAGTCGCTCAGTTGTGTCCAACTCTTTGCAACCCCATGGGCTGTAGCACGGAAGATGATGAAGGTTTCATGCCCTGGGGTGATAATGCTGAAGACTTACAGCAAAACAAAACAGGAAGCAATGGTTCAGTTTTAGCTATATTTTGGTTTTGGAATTGGCAACACCACTCCTCTAGAAATGTTCAACAAATGATAATCAGAAATAAAAATAGGCCATATTTAGAACCATATATTTATATGCTCTCTCTTGTCTGGCTGAGTTGCGTTGCTGCGCACCTGAAACTATCACAACTTTGTTAACCAGCTCTACTCTAAAAAGTTAGGTATTTTTTCAGATAATAAATGAAATGAGAAGACAGAGCAGACCAACTTCCTAAACACACTAAGAAATATATCAGATAAATGTTACAGACAAAAAGAAACTACAGAAGCCACTTTAGATCCCTTAAGACACTTCCTTTTACCATCCACCCCATGTTTTCCATTTTATACCTGAACCTCTTTACATACACAAATTATCACCACACAATTTTTGCAGAATTGTGGTTTTTGAGGCACTCAAGTAGAGATCAAAAATCTCAATGTCTCTATCATTCATTATTTTTTAAAAAAACAATTATACATGACATAGTATCTATCATCTTTATAAGAACATCATGGATAGCAAGGACTGTCCTTACATGCACAGAGAAGGACTAGGGTTCTGGCTTTGTTTCTTAGGTGGCATTTTGCTTTCTCCATATTTTCTCTATTACAAGCTACTCACTGTCCTCTTCATCTTACTTATTCCTATTCAGGTCAACTCCAATCTCTTTTTTAGATTATTATTATTTTTCTTTTTAAGGATAATTGCTTTAAAGGATTCTGTTGTGTTCCGTCAAACCTCAACATGAATCAGCCATAGGTATGTATACATACATTCCCTCCCTTGTGAACCTCCCTCCAATGTCCCTCCCCATCCCTCCCCTCTAGATTGATACAGGGTCAGCTCCAATCTCTGCATTCATTTCTGTCCATTTACTAGCTTCTATCAGCTTGTCCATGTTCTACTGTCAACAAATTACTCCATGTCTTTTGACTTTCATATTAGTAACCTCCACCTCAGCTTTTTTTTCCCCTTTGTCTTCTTTCTAATCCACAAATATCTCTCAGTTGAATTTCTGTCAGTATACTACACATGAATGGTTAAGATTTTGCAAGTATAATTTATTTATAAAAAACTTAAAAGAACGAGTGAATGAAACAAATCCATCTTTTTATCTCCATCCCCATGCTACAACAATTCAGATCACTACCGTCTCTTATCTGGATAGCCCCTCATCTTATCTCGTTTGGCTTTTCTTGGACAACCTGCTTCACAGCACTTAGCTATCCATTCTTCCACTCCTTCAGCTTAATAAAAGCACCAATTGCTTTTTGTTCCCCAAGGCCACTCCCATTGTTTTATCACTAAAAAATCTCTTTGCAGTTCACATTACTCACTTAAACCATTCTATCTGCAGCATCTACCAAGATCCAGAATCCCTGCCACCTTGCTCCCCACAAAGACTTCAGTCCTACTTCGTCCCACTTTCAGCCACTGTTCTCAGTGACCGAGGTGCGGAAGACATTTCTGAACATTACACAGACCTTCCTCAGCTCCTAAGACCTGCATCTGCACTTCAGCCACTGACACATATATGCTGAAAACAGGTCATCAATTGCAAGTGCAGTGCCACTAGGACTATAACATTAGAGACCTTTTTTTTTTTTAACCACAACTACTTTATTTTCTAGGTCTACACGTGCTCTTCACCTTCTGGCTTCACTTATCTCCCTACACAATTTAAATCTGTCCATCAACCATTTTAATATTGCCCTCTCCAGAATATCATGACTTCCCATTACATTCACCATGCATTTCCCCAAGGAAAGACAATCTTCACCATCTGTTTTTTCCACACCCACACACTGGGTGTTAAGCATCACCAGAAAGCTACGAAATCTTCTACAACTGACTTATTCTAAATACAACTCTCCATCTCATTGACTAATCCAAATCATTTTCATATTTAAATCCTTAATCTCATCAGATAATCTCTTCCATAAAATTCTCTCATCACAATTTCTCCACCTGTAATCAAATCCTCTTTATAGCTTCTAAAATGGTGTATCTTTTCATCCATCTGTTACTTCTTGCCTTCAGTTTCAGAAGAAGAGTTGTTCCTCCTTCTTAAAATAAACTTAAGACAATTCCTATAGCTGATGCTTCCATACTCTCCCAACTCACTCAGTCCTTTAACCCTATGGACCCTGGTCTCCCAACTACTCTCTTGAAGACCAAAAAATTTCCATGTACCAAATCCTATGGCTCACCACCCAAGTTCTTATTCTTTTCGGCAATAACACTTGAACTACCTCCTTCGATTTAAATCACTGTATCACAAGATTCTGGGGCTTCCTAGGTAGCGCTAGTGGTAAAGAATCAGCTTGCCAATGCAGGAGACATGAAGAGGTGTGGATTTGATCCCTGGGTCTGGAAAATCCCCTGGAGAAGGGAATGGCTACCCACTCCAGCCTTCTCGCCTGGAGAATCCCATGGACAGAGGAGCCTGGCAGACAACAGTCCATAGGGTAAATAAAGAGTCGGACACAACTAAAGCGACTGAACATACAGGCATGCACACACAACAGTCTCTCTCTACTCCGGTCTCTCTGGTTTCTTCTTCCATCTCCAGTGACTACTAGGCCTCTTTTTAGCCCAAAGAATGGGTCTTTTCCCAAGTTCTGTCCAGGAGCTCTCTCCAGTTCTCTGCCTCTCAGGGTTTCATCCCTTACTGCTATTTCTACATTTTCTCTCCTCTTATGGATACCTTCCCCCAGCTCCCCAAAAAACTTCTGCTACAATCTAGCCTATTCCTAAGGAATCAGAATACATAGTTATTGCTTTTAAACTAAATTCTTCAATGATTGTTTCATTACATTTCAATCATTAGTCCAGATAATTTTATAGCCACCAGCACCCTATCAAACCCAGAGTTAGTAGCTTCAATTATCAACTGTATGTATGTATTCCCAAATCTCCATTGGAACTCTTCCCTCCTCAGCTGGAGCAGTATTTTTAACTCTGGTAGACAATACCCCTTGGATACTTCCACTGGTGCCTCACACACTGGTCAATGTGTCTTAAAACCAAAGTACCCATTCTTCCCCATCAACATGGTTCTGCTAAGGGATATAATAATTTCTTTTAATGACACCACCATTCTTGCAGTCACCCAAATTAAAAACCCTGGAGTTCCCCTTTTCTTTTTCTCCACTGTTTCCCAAAGCCCTTTTGCCATCAAATCTTTCAATTCTTTCTTTCAATTATTTCTTACATGGCTCCCTTTCCTTTTATTCCCATTACCACCATCCCAACTTTGATTCTCAGTACTTCACACTTCTCTCATAGCCTTCGTCTTCTAGTTACTAGGTTCTCTTCATTGAAAAGAAAAAAAACAGAGAAACGAACAAAACAGGTCACCAGATAAACACTCTTAAACCCACTCAAAAATCAATGGTTCTCCATTACATACCGAGTCAAGTTAAAACTCTATTTCCAAAAAATAGAAACTACTCAATTTTCCAATAATCATGGAATGGATAAACACTCTGGTATACTCACATAATGAACCCCACAGAGCAGTGAAAAAGAATGAATCTCACAGTCATATGGTGAGCACAGGAGCACAGGAAACCAGATACAGAAGTATGATTCCCCTAATAGGAAAACATACAGAACTACTCTGTGCGACAGAGGTTAGTCTAGTAATTACTTTTGGTTGAAGGCGGCATAAACTTAGAGGAGACACATGAGGAAGGATGTTGAGAATGTTTATATTGAACTGGGTGATGACTATATAAATGTAAACCTAAGAGAAAAAATTAAACTGTACTCAAGATTTGAGCATTCTATATAAGTCATTTCTCAACAAGTTTTTAAGAACCACTTCAGCCTGGTATATTTAGGTATCTATTTATTTTCCTCCATTCATCAACATGAACCCTCAACTCCAGTTCATGCAGACCACCAATTACTTAATATATCCAGAATTTTTCTATCAGTCATATCACTTCTCTCTGGAGTGCCAACCCTCACCATCATGCCTACTATAATCTCGCTTACCCTTCAAGCTCTAAGCTATGTACCAATTCTTCACAAAGGTGAATCTGCCGTAGTACTTTTGTCACAGACAGATGTGTACACATTTTTGTTCCAGGACAAACTCTTGAAGAATATGAATATGTTTACGTCATATATAAATGTGTATCCTTCACACAGCCTACCACAGAACCTTGCACACAGTAAGTATATAAAAATATTTCCTGACTGAATAAATCCTGGCAGATCATCAAAAGCACCCTCCAATCTAACCCCTCCTTCTCAAACCCATCTATCACTGTCTTCACTCACAGTTCATTCCTCAGCTTACCTATTTAATCATTCAACAAACAACTGAGAACCTACTCATGCAAGAAACTGTATCTATTCTAATGAACCCCACCAAACTATCCAAAGATGTGATCCAATTGCAGCTGCTGCCTTTTACATCTTTCCCCAACTCTAATTTCCCAGTCATCTTCCCCTCTTCTCTCCATCCAATCAAATCTCACACCCTCATTTATAATCTTCCTGTTATCAAACTAATTCAAGCCGTTCTTAGCTTCTCCTGTAGGCTCCAAACTGGGCTTTCCTCACCTCCAGTCATACTCTGCCACCACACTATCCCCAATCTATCTTGTATGGTATAGCTATCATCAGACTAAGGTATCTAATACACAGTCCTTGATTCAATTCTCTACTCAAAAAGCTCAATAGCTGTACATTAATGATATATGTTAGCATGCTTTAAATCCTAGATTAACATACTTTAATCCTCAAACCCTCACAATAACTCTTGCCAGAAGGTGTAATGATTATCAATTTCCTGATGAGAAAACTAGGTCTCGGAAACGAAGTAATTCTCTCCACACCCGTTGTGGAGGTACACAGAAAGGCCAAGATAAAACCTAGCTTGTCTGCTCACCAAGCACAACACTATGTCATATCCAATACAAACTACTTAGCATAGCTTTCAAGACCATCCATTTTCAACTCAATCCCAACTGAGCCTTCCTACCTTATGCCATACTCATGAACTCTTCATTACAAATTACAGGTTATCATCAACTAATTAATCATGAAATCAGTTTAGTAAGTGACAGCCATCGTTTTTTCTCTTTTTAGTCAAAGAGAACAACAGAAAACATACAGTGCATCCACCGTGGTAAGAACAGTTACTGTTATTGAAACTTTGTGTTCTAAACAAACACACATTCATACATGCATATATTAGGTGAAGATGTGAAACATTTTCCTTACTGTGATGTGAAGTCGCTCAGTCGTATCTGACTGTTTGCGACCCCATGAACTATAGCCTACTATGCTCCTCCGTCCATGGGATTTTCCAGGCAAGAGTACTGGAGTGGGTTGCCATTTCCTTCTCCAGAGGATCTTCCCAACTCAGGGATCAAACCCAGGTCTCCTGCATTGTAGGCAGACGCTTTACCGTCTGAGCCACCAGGGAAGTCTTACTGTGGACCACAGTTAAAAAAAAAAAAAAAGAGAGAAAGAAAGAAAAAAACCAACGCACTCTTCTCCACATCTCCTTGACTTCTCACTGCCATGTTTTTGTTTCTGTTAATTCCTCAGGTTGGAATGCTCTTTCTAGTAATTTCTGCCGGTCAGAATCCTGTCTATCCCTTCAAAGACTAGCTAAAATGTCACTTCCATGCTACTAAATGCAGTCCCAGGCTTTCCCTTAATCAAATGTTTTTTCCACCTTTTAACTTTAGTAACATTTGGTACTTTTCTCCTAATACATTTGTGATCATACTGTGTAGTCATCTGTGCTCAAGTCTAGCCCCTCTATTAGAATTAAATCCCAAAGGATTTATCCCTAATTGCATCTAACAATGCTTTTGGACATAACAAATGTGCATTATCTGTTGACTAAAGAAAACTCACCCCTTTACTTTCTGAAACTTGTTATAAATCAACATCATAATTTCCACTACATTTCAAACTTTTGAAACTCTCATCCTTCAAAGTCTTATCATCTTCCTCTCAAAATCAGCCATGTCAAATAATCCTCTACTTTCAATCTTCTCTTGCTTCCCTTTACCCATAACCTGTCACATATCAGTAACTTTTTTTCCTTCAGAATCATATTTTCCATCAAATGACACCATTTCTTCTCCATCTGCTCATATTCCCCTTTATTCCTAGTTCTCTAACATCCATGATGATAAGTCTTAACATTCTTTTCTTTTCTCGTCAACTAGACTTCAATTATTTCAATTCATTTATGGTGAACATATTTCCATCAGACTTATTAAATCCTTTAGAAAAAGGCAGGTTATGAATAAATGGAAACAAACAAAACGTATAGACAGTTCAGATAAATTATCTCAGACACTTTCATTCATTCATTTATTCAACAAACATGTGTCTACTGGATATATGCCCTCAATTTTCTTGTCTATTCTATTCTGTAATTCAGAAAGCAGCTCTGAGAAAAGCATTCAGGAAAATGCCAGGATAACAGAGCCAAGTTGACTCATTCTCTTCACTCACAGAGACCAAGTCATTTGTGGGGTATACAGGCTCAAAAAAAAAGGAAAAACTAAAAGTTTTACTAGATATAGCTGAGAACTGACACCATCCCCCCACAAGCTGTTCCAAAGGGAGCTCAAAATCTACTCAGCAAAGGTGAATCTGAAAAGGAACAAATCATTAAGAGTAGCTAAAATGAAATAGGCAGAAAGCATTCAGACAAAAATAGATTCAGACTCTAGGTTCATTCTAGGGCTGCAAGAGAAATTTGGAGCAGTTTAGTTCCTCTCCTGAGATCTCAGGAATCTTTTCAAATATCCAGCTAAAGTTTGGGACATGTAAATCCTTTCCCCAAACCTAAGCCAATATTCATTTCTCCATTCTCTGAACTCCTAAGCAATTATTGTCTATAAAACTCATTTGGGAACTTAATCATAAACCATCTTGTAATGAACTGTTAACAAACAGAGCCAGAATTTATTTACATACTAAAGTCAGTGTGGTCTTCTTTAAAATAGTTACCTTGGGAGGCTACCACTTACTTATTTATTCACTCCATCTATCCAACCATCTGATGCACTTAACCAACATTGATCTAGTACCTACTGCCACTGTTCAAAATATTTCCAAATTCCTCTTTGGGAGTATATTCCAAAGTTAATTAATAAGTCAACCAAGAAAATCATCTCCATTTCTGTGCTAACTAAACCTAAACCAAAATTATTTTTTATTCACTCTATTTGATACTAACAGATCCCCAATATTTCTAAAAGTCAAATCTTTCAAACTAAAAAGATTTGTCCCAATAAGACCATTCAGAATAACATTATGCCGGTATTATTTGTAACTGTGCTATCCTAGAGCGATTATGAACTCTTACAGGATAGGGACCATATTTTACTCATCTTTATAGACTCCCTCCCCTCAACAGCACACTGCTGCTGCTGCTGCTAAGTCGCTTCAGTTGTGTCCGACTCTGTGCAAACCCACAGACGGCAGCCCACCAGGCTCCACCGTCCCTGGGATTCTCCAGGCAAGAACGCTGGAGTGGGTTGCCATTTCCTTCTCCAATGCATGAAAGTGAAAAGTGAAAGTGAAGTTGCTCAGTCGTGTCCGACTCTTAGTGACTCCATGGACTACGGCCCATCAGGCTCCTCCATCCATGGGGTTTTCCAGGCAAGAGTGCTAGAGTGGGGTGCCACTGCCTTCTCTGCAACAGCACACTACAAGTACTCAATAAATAAGTAAACTGAATAGAACGTGCTAGACATCAAATCAGAAAAGGTGTTCCAAAAACCTTTTGAACACTATCACTCAAAGTGACTACCAAAATACAGAAATTCTCATTTGTAACTATACTTTTGATACTTGTTTTAAAAAATCAGTTTTCTGAAAGACCTGAGAGTTGTGGGGAGAGAATGGAGGATTGCTGGAGAGAGATGGGAGGAATGTGGGAGAAAAACAATCCTGTGAGGGACAGCAACGTTGGCTTCCCATGTGGCTCAGTGATAAAGAATTTGCCTGCCAATGCAGGAGCCACTGGAGATGCAGGTTTGATCCCTGGGTCGGGAAGATCCCCTGGAGTAGGAAATGGCAACCCACTCCAGTATTCCTGCTGGGAAACCCCATGGACAGAAAAGCCTGGCAGGCTACAGTCCATGGGGTCTCAAAGAATCGGGCACAGCTATACAACTGAGCATACAAGCATAAGCATTGTGGAACAGAACAGGAAATTTGGAGAAAGAAAGGGTAATTTGTGAAAGAAAGAGTAATTGTGAGAGTGACAAGAAAGATACGGAATTCGGGGATGCATGTGGAATTGTAAGAGAGATGGAGATTCTGGGAGGAAAAATCCTGGATTTTAGAAAAAGAATTTTAGAAAAGAATAGGGAATTGTGGGGAATAAAAGAAAAAGTCAATCTTCTGAAATCTTACACGGTTATGGGATTACTTCACAACTGTCTTTCTCCCTCTAAAAGAATAAAAATACCAT
Organism: Capricornis sumatraensis; assembly: GCF_032405125.1. Classification (NCBI taxonomy): domain Eukaryota; kingdom Metazoa; phylum Chordata; class Mammalia; order Artiodactyla; family Bovidae; genus Capricornis; species Capricornis sumatraensis. The sequence continues at coordinate 176,223,250 of NC_091069.1, forward strand.
AAATTCCTTGAGGGTAGAAACTTCATCTAACACTTTTTTATTAAATCCCCAAAATGAATTAGACAGATTCTTAAAACAGCTAAAGATCTCTAAGCAGTCATTTAGGCCTGAGGTAAGAAAATCAAAATTAAACCAGCCTCCAGTTTCAAACCAGATTTACTCAGATTAAACTAGCCTCAAATTAGGAGAGAACCTTTGGTCCCACCCATTAGATGTTTCTGCAGGACTATTACAGTTCCAGTCTCATCCATTCTGTTGTCTTCCCTTAAATCTAAAGGCCTTCCCCAGTCAGATAGCCCTTTGTTCTTCACTACCTCCAATACACACTCTCTCTCACACACACACATACACAATTTTGTCTGTAATACTCATATAGTGCTCAGCAATTTCACAGTCCCACTACTAACAGTAAGGTGAATCCTACTTTCTATCAGTCATTCAACAAGTACTTATTAAGCACTTAAGAATCAAGCTGTTGTGAATTTTCCCAGAAATTAAAGAAAGTGTCAACTCTAGAGCAGGTTACAATCTAGCTACTATTTGTAAAACAAACAGAAAAAAATTACCATAAACAAATATAAGATTTAGCACTACAGAATCAACATGTGAATGCTGTTTTTATTCAACATGTAAGGAGGAGTCTCAAGAGCTAGGGTTACTTAAAACAAGACTCTTAAGGGGAGCAAGACCTTTCTATACTCCCAATATCTGTCACCTTGACTCGGGAATGTTGACCCTCATACCAAATTTCAAAAACCAACATTTCAAGAATCTACAATATATGAGCAGCATGCTCTTTCCCATCATATTCCTAACATTTAGTGACTTAAATATGCTAATTTCCTTAATGACTGTCACAAATCTGTCTCACCAATGTACTTTAAATCTCCTTCAGAGCCAACTATATCCAAATGTCTTAAGAATTCTTTACCTTTTCTTCAGTATCCCACAAAATTATCACCATCTCCACCATAACCTGTCCCTCATCCTCCTCCCCCTCTTACCCATCCCCCAGTCCACAAAGAAGAAACACATAATCACACTGATACATTCTTTCCTAAAAAACATAAGACCACCACCAAAGCCTGGAAAGAATAATCAAAGATCGTCTAATCCAATCCCAGATTCCCCACACTAAAACTCTCCAGAAGCCTGTCAAAGAATTCTGCACTGTTGACCTGATAACTACTTTCAAGATGAACAACTATCACTGCCAAGCAACTCCCCCTTATCTCTAAGCAGCAACACTTAGGCTGCAAAGATGCTATTTCCTACAACCTAGTCTTTCCTAAAGGTCCACCAATCTAACTTCCCTTACTCATCACACCCAGTTTTTCCAGCCTAATTTTAAATGTTTTTTTTTCTTTGAGAATATTAAATATATAAGACATCAAATTAAAAAGCTAAAATAATAACTATCAAAGTTTGAAAAGGAGGAGGAAAAAGAGGATAATGGCAATGACAAATCCTTTCCACTCATAGTAAGAATAAGAAGTCTCTTGACTCCTTTTTAATGTCACTTTGATCAGTCAAGAAATAAGAATACATACATATTACCTGGAGACCTAGAGAAAAGCATGGTAAGAACTACGAAAAATGCCAAGAAGCAGTCTCTGGAAAGTGGGGCTGTAATGGACAGATGAGACAGGGGCTACTACTTTTCATTATAATAAGCTCCCTCAGGACAATTTTTTAAATTACGTACATGTATTATTTTATATAATTAAATGGAGAGAAAACATTTATATACTTTATTTAAATCCATTAAACTTACAAAAACTAAAAGACCTGATAATATATAGTGCCAGTGAGGGGAAAGGAAACAGATCTTCTCATACTATGATGACAATAAAAATGGGTACAACCTACTATGTAATATTTTGAAACCCTTAAAAAGAACGAATAACTCTATAAACGTACTGACATAGAAAGTTTTTCAAATCTTTTAAAAATAATCCTGAATTATTTCCATAAAACATTTTTAATAAAAGCCCCTCTCTACTCAAATGTTAAACCGTATCCTCCTTTAGAGTTATTTCCTAAAAGAACGAACGACTGAATTTTCCCATCGCTCCCCTAAATTTCTATCTTCCCCTTTAATCCCTCCACCCTCTATATCCATAAAAGGATTTTTCATACTACTCTCTCCTCAGTTTAATTAATATTACAATGTAATGTGTATATAGTCTTTAATAATATAAAACGTGAATAATTTTCAGATAAATCTTAAGGGTATGGTTTTAGCCCACGGTTCCCTCTTGGAAATAAATCCAGTCTGGTGTGAGCTCAGCAAACCCAATAGCCTGGGTACATTTCCTGATAGGGAAATGCTAATACTCCCTCCAACCTGGCTCTAGAATCACCCAGTCTCTTCAGGTTCCCCTAGACTTCAAAACAGCCAGTTCTGACCTCCTTGCAACTTCTTAAGACCAAAACAGATATCCTCATCCTCCCTTCCGCAGCCGCACACTTTGTAGGCTGATGCATTTTCTTCAATACCACCATGCCTTAGTGAGAGTATACATTCAGGAACCATGAGTGGAAAAGATCTCCAACCAGCAGAGAGCAACCAATAACCAGGGTTATGGAACCAATCCTGTCAATCAGACTAATCTGAGCTACAAATGGGGCCTCCAAAGAAGGGCCACCACGCATGGACTCTTCCCACCATTAATTATAATCCTGTGTACTGCAACCCAAGCTGAATAACATGGCAACAGTTCTCTTGGACCAGATAAGCTGGGCAGTGAAGAAGAAAACCGCCAAGTCAAGTAATTTCCATTCCAGCATCTGCCGGTAGTGTTCAGTTCACCCAGGCACTGCTAAGTGATAATATTTCAAAACTGCTAAAATCTAAACCCTGTGGCCTAGCGAATGCCTGTAGGCCAGGCGTCTTCTTAAGGTCTGCTTCAGAGATTCTCAGATTCACTGGTGCAGTTCTAAAGCGTCTCAGACCAAACTAAAGACTAAAGTGTCATTCTCAGTGACCCCCAACCACTGTCAGTACCCACACTTACCAGATGTCACCTTACAGAAGAGCCCAAACAGGTTCGGAACTAGGCCATCCTCGCCCATCTGGAATGACTCTTTAGTCTTTGGACCAACATTTACTAATTCTGCTACATCTGTCTATTCTATCATGCATTCTCTTCATATTCTCTGGTATTAAACACTCCCTCTTGCTTCAAACCTACCCTTTCTATTCAAGGAAACTCCTCATATCCCTTCTTTCCTTTCCTTAGAAACGCTCGAGTTCTTTCCACAACGAAATACTTAATGTATCTACACAATGAACACCCCCCCGGAATCCTCAAGCCTCCTCCACAGCCGCCCCCTGCATTCCTCCACCTACCTGGCATCTCCCCCTCCGGCCTCTCTCCCAGTGCGCGCTCCCACTACGTTTCCTGCAAGGATTCCCTTTTCTCCAACCCCTGCCCTTCCCTTCTCCCAAAGAACACATTCAGGCAGCAACAGTGACGGAGGCCTGCGGTGCATAAAGCACTGCACCAGGCACGGCAGACAAGAGACCTGGTGTCTCCCTAGGCTTTTCACACCCACATCCAGCACCCTCGGGCCACCCCGTGCCACCATCCCACCTCCTTCCCTACCTCTGACACCCGCTTCAGGCCTCGGAGGCTGCCTTCTCGCTTCAACCACCCCCGTCATTATCCTTTCTCAACCCCCCAACCCACCATCCGCGCCCTGCTTCCTCCCGTCCCCCAACCTGCTCCTGCGTTTCCCTCGGCCTTGGCCGGGCCCGGGGCCACCCCCAGCCTCCGCACGGCTCGCTCCCCCCGGGTGAGGCCGTTACCGCCGCGCGCTCCCCCCGCGCGCCGCCCCCTCCCCCTCCCTCGCCCTCCCCCGGGCCCGGGCCTGCCAGGCCGAGCGCTTTACCGCGGGCGGGCGCCGAGTCGCGCGGTCACCGACTGCAGGCGGCGGCAGCTTCAACCTTTCTAGGGGCCTTGAGAGGAGGGGAAGGGGGGAGGGGGGAGAACTTTTGCTGTGGCAGCTTCGGCAACAGCTCCCACCCCTGCGCCTTTCTCCTCTTCCTCCCCCTCCTCCTCCTCCTCTTCCTCCTTCTCTTCCTCCTCCCAGAGCAGTAGAGACGCAGACATGCCGCGTCTAGAGCGCCGCCGCGGTCGCCGCCACTGCCGGCGCGGTGCATTGTGGGAAGCCCCGCACATGGGAAGCGCTTTGCGGCGCCCGCCCTCCTTGGGCCGGGGACCAGGCTGAGAAGACCCAGCGTGGCTTCGATTCCGGCGCCTGCGTGTCACCAGGCCGGCGTGGTCCGGGAAGCTGGCCCTGAGCCGCAGGGTCCCTTCGGGCTGGACCCGGAAGGAAAGCAATTTGAAAAAGATCAGAACTGAGGAAATGTCTTTGAGATGGGGACCCGGCTTCAGTACAAATCAGTGCCTAACTCCCTGAGACGTGGAGGACTCAGTGGTCGGGTGCATTTCAGGCCCAGGGCAAAGGAAGGGGCTGGTGGGGACCCAGGTGAAAGGTTATCTATCAGAATTTAGGGGCTTTTTCCTTTCTCCTCTCTTCCCCAGCCCTCTCCGCTGTGACCCCCCAGTCACTACCATCCCAAATGCCACCTGTCCCACAGGCGGTAGCCCTGCGCCCTTGAAACTAGAAAACCCCTTTAGTGTCTGCAAACATATGCAAGGTGTGAGCATAGGAAAGGATCAAGAGACCTGGCCCTGGATCCTACTGGGCAAGATCTTACATGATGTTTCCCCTTCACTTCCCTTCGGGCCCAAAACGATTCTGTATGGCAAAAACTTGGTAATAGTCTATGTAAAGCTGGAATTGCACAGTTAATGTCTCAAGACTTGGAGGACCTTTAAGTGACCTTAGCCAAACTGTGACCTCCTTAATGGTGCCTTTATTCAACTAACATTTATTGGGCGCCGTGAGGTGTTCGTGCATAATGCAGTGGCTTACAATTACTCATCTTTGTGTCCACACCCTAGCACAAGGTCAGCCATGTAAAATAGATGCTCAGTGAATGTTGATTGTGAGATCAGAAAGGTATCATGGGATGAAACACCTTCATTAAGATTTCTTCATAATAGTCTGAAGATTTATTTAGCATCTCTCTGCAATACTTAAACATAACCCCTGAAAGGAGAGGGAAAGGGAAATCATTAAAATATCCATATAAGCATTTCTGGAGGTCTTCTTCCCTTGTCCACACCCACCTTCTCACCCCTTGCCAAATGAATCTTCATTTGAATAGTGCTTTTTGGCAAAACTCCAAACTCCTGCATTATGCACTTGTGATGGCACTGAATTAGATTAGTGTCTGCAAGGTTAATATTCCCCCAGGCATCAACCTTAGTAAATCGTGATGCCTGTTTAGAAATAGCAGAAGCCCAGAGGTTCAGCTTAATTTAGACACAGGTAACTAAGAAAAAGCAAGGGTAAACCACAGCTCCACAATCAACTCTTCCTGTGCTTTCTTCATTAAAAAATATAAATTTTAATAAGATGACAGTGCATATTCTGAACGCTAATTGCAACAAAACATTGATACAAGCTAAAGCAAGGGACAGTTATCTGGAGGACAGCCTTCTGGCAACTTCTAGCATCTGCAATGGCATCAAATTCAGATGTTAAAAAAAACACCTCTGGCAGCAAAGAGGCAGACTGAATATTAGGTAATAGGAAAACTAATAACTAAAAAGAGTTAAAGGCCTGGAGATTACACCCAGTAGGCTAAGACTGATTGGCCTATCATCAGGAATAGACCGAGTTCTCTACTCAGTACCATAACTAATAGAGGAATAACTGTCTAACATGGGCAGAATAAAGAGCATAAAGGGGTAGTGACAGCAGAAGTGATGACAGGGAGCAAGTTTAAGCCTTTGGTAGGTTAAACTTCTGGTAATATTTCTCAGAGCCCCAGTTTGCCTTCTTCATGCTCCTCTTGCTCACTTCCCCAATTCCAATCTTACGCATTCAGCCTACTTTCCTTTAAAATAAAAAAATTTAAAGACTCACAAGAAATTGCAAAAATAGTACAAGGAGTACCATTTACCCTTCACTCATCTTCCCTCAATGGCAACAGAGTTTTAGAAATATATCAACATCAGGAAATTGAATATGGTACAATATTTTTTAGATTATAGAACTTACATTTTACCATTTTTAAAATACATTTTGTGTGTGTGCATTGCAAAATTTTGGGCTTCCCAGGTGGCACTCAGTTCACTTCAGTTGCTCAGTCGTGTCCGACTCTTTGTGACCCCATGGACTGCAGCACGCCAGGCCTCCCTGTCCATCACCAACTCCCGGAGTTTACCCAAACTCATGTCCATTGAGTCGGTGATGCCATCCAACCATCTCATCCTCTGTCGTCCCCTTCTCCTCCTGCCCTCAATCTTTCCGAGCATCAGGGTCTTTTCCAATGAGTCAGCTCTTAGCATAAGGTGACCAAAGTATTGGAGTTCCAGCCTCAACATCAGTCCTTCCAATGAACAGCCAGGACTAATCTCCTTTAGGATGGACTGGTTGGATCTCCTTGCTGTCCGAGGGACTCTGAAGAGTCTTCTCCAACACCACAGTTCAAAACCATCAATTCTTCAGCACTCAGCTTTCTTTATAGTCCAACTCTCACATCCACATCCATACAGGACCACTGGAAAAATCATAGCCTTGACTAGACAGACCTTTGTTGACAAAGAAATGTCTCTGCTTTTTTAATATGCTGCCTTGGTTGGTCATAGCTTTTCTTCCAAGGAGTAAGCGTCTTTTAATTTCATGTCTGCAATCACCCTCTGCAGTGATTTTGGAGCCCAAAAAAATAAAGTCAGCCACTGTTTCCACTGTTTCCCCATCTATTTGCCATGAAGCAATGGGACTGGATGCCATGATCTTAGTTTTCTGAATGTTGAACTTTAAGCCAACTTTTTTACTTTCCTCAAGAGGCTCTTTTGTTCTTCTTCACTTTCTGCCATAAGGGTGGTGTCATCTGCATATCTGAGGTGATTGATATTTCTCCCGGTAATCTTGATTCCAGCTTGTGCTTCTTCCAGCCCAGGGTTTCTCATGATGTACTCTGCATGTAAGTTAAATAAGCAGGGTGGCAATAGATAGCCTTGGCGTACTCCTTTTCCTTTTTGGAACCAGTCTGTTGTTCCATGTCCAGTTCTAACTGTTGCTTCCCGACCTGCATATAGGTTTCTCAAGAGGCAGGTCAGGTGGTCTGGTATTCCCATCTCTTTCAGAATTTTCCACAGTTTGTTGTGATCCACACAGTCAAAGGCTTTGGCATAGTCAATAAAGCAGAAATAGATGTTTTTCTGGAACTCTCTTGCTTTTTCGATGATCCAGTGGATATTGGCAATTTGATCTCTGGTTCCTCTGCCTTTTCTAAATCCAGCTTGAATATCTGGAAGTTCACAGTTCATGTATTGCTGAAGCCTAGCTTGAAGAATTGGTGCCACTAGTGGTAAAGAATCTGCCGGCCAATGCAGGAGACATAAGAGATGCAGGTTCAATCTCTGGGTCAGGAACATGCCCTGGAGCAGGAAATGGCAACCCACTCCAGTATTCTTGCCTGGAAAAAATTCCACGGGCAGAGGAGCCTGGCAGGCTGCAGTCATGGGGTTGCAAAGAGTCAGACACAACTGAGCACCTGTCAGCAGCAACAGAATGTGCAATTTTGTTCCATGTGTCATTTGTGTACCCTCTACAACCAGGATATGAAACTGTTCCATTATCACAAAAAAACTCCCTCATGCACAGTTTTGTATTCACAAATTTACCTCCCCTTCTAATCCCCCACTGGAGAAGGCGATGGCACCCCACTCCAGTACTCTTGCTTGGAAAATACCATGGATGGAGGAGCCTGGTAGGCTGCAGTCCATGGGGTCACTAAGAGTCGGACATGAGTGAGTGACTTCACTTTCACTTTTCACTTTCACGCATTGGAGAAGGAAATGGCAACCCACTCCAGTGTTCTTGCCTGGAGAATCCCAGGGACGGGGGAGCCTGGTGGGCTGCCATCTATGGGGTCGCACAGAGTTGGACACGACTGAAGCAACTTAGCAGCAGCAGCTAACCCCCCCACACTATCCCTGTTTCCTAGTAACCACCAATCTGTTTTTCATCTCTATAGTTTTGTCATTTCAATAATGTTATATAAACAGAATCATATCGCATGAAACCTTTTGATGTTTTTACCTAACATAATGCCCTTTCCCAGTAGTCATGTATGGATATGAGAGTTGGACCGTAAAGAAGGCTGAGCCCTGAAGAACTGATGCTTTGGACTGTGCTGTTGGAGAAGACTTTTGAGAGTCCCTTGGACTGCAAGGAGATCAAACCAGTCAATCCTGAAGAAAATCAATCCTGAATATTCTTTGGAAGGACTGATGCTGAAGCTGAAGCTCCAATACTTTGCCCACCTGATGCAAAGAGCCGACTCATAAGAAAAGCCCCGGATGCTGGGAAAGATTGAAGGAAGGAGAAAGGGATGACAGAGGATGAGATGGTTGGATGGCATCACCAACTCAATGGACATGAGTTTGAGTAAGCTCTGGGAAATGGGGATGGAAAGGGAAGCTTGAGGTGCTGCAGTCCATGGGGTCACAAAGAGTGAAACAGTACTGAGCGACTAAACAACAACAATGTCCTTGAGTTCCACTTGGGACAGGTTTCAAACATTCATTTCTTGTGATTGTTAAGTGATATTCCATTGTATGGCTGTACCAAAATCTGTTCACCCATTCCCTAGGTGAGGTACATTTGGGTTGTTTCCAACCTTTTGGCTATTATAAGTAAAACTGCTGTGAAAACCTGTGTACATGTTTTTGTGTGTACTTAAATTTTCATTTCTCTAGGATAAATACCTAAGATTATGATTGATGGGTCATATGGTAAGTGCATATTTAATTTTTTAAAGAAACTGCCAAACTACTTCCTAGAGTGGCTATTATCCTTTTACATTCCCACCAACAATGTATGAGAGATCTAGTTTGTCCCCATCCTCATCAGCACTTGATATTATCACTCTTTTTTTTTTTAACTGTTTTAACACATATGTAATGGAATCTCATTGTGGTTCTTTCCCTTTTAAAAAGGGGCACGGTCTCCACAAAACCGGTTCCTGAGTAGGATGTATGCTATCTCTCTTTTACTTTCCGTGGTGCATTTTTAAACAAGCTTACCTGCCCATTTGTTGAAGGATACTCAAGTGTCCACCAACAGATGAACAGATAAAAGAATATGTGGTGTATACATACAGTGGAATCTTATATATCTTATGTATCACTGCAGAGAAAGACAACTCTCATGGATAAGTTATTAAATTTCTTGCAATATTAAGCACATATAGCATATATCTTTTTTTCACATCCTTTCTTTGAGATGGCTTCAGGAAACATCTGTTAAGCAGGTGTAGAAATTTCCCTGGAAAAGTGATACATATAAGCTGCTCAGGATGCAGTTCACAGGTAGAAAACTTTAATGTCCAACAAGCTAAGCAGATAACATGAATAAGTGAGGCAGGCCAGATATAAAGATAACTGACAGTAAAAGGGACAGTAAAGAGCCAGACAGTTCAAGCCAGTCTAAGGGCATCGCCACTACTCATTTCCAGCTGATTATTTCTAAGTGAGAATGTAAAGAGAAAGAAATCAAGAGAAGTCAGGAATCTGAATTTTGGGGTGAACTCTCCCTAGTATTAATGTTGGCAAATAATATTTAAAATTCTTTAAAACAGGAAAGCATATTAAACAAAACGTGTCTGTGAGTCAGATTCAGCCTACAACCTTCTGGCTCTCTGGCTTCTTTAGAAGAGGAATGTCCTTCCATCTCTTGTCCCCAAAGACTTCACCAGGTCTTCAGAACCTCCTGTATTGACCATCTTGCAAGCTTCCTGGACTTCTCAGGCTCAGGAGGATGTGCAAGTACTACCTTCTCTACTCATGTGTCGCCTGCAGCATGAGCCATTTATAAAGGCTGCTCCTACCTTAAGCAGAAACTTGGCTTTTTTTTTTGCAAAATTCTAAATTCATAACCCTGTCAGAGACTGGGTCACAGGAGCCTGCTCCACTATATCTTGTCAGTCCCACTCAATCCAGAAAAACATGGCTTCTCCTATTCTCAAGGGCCATCTTTTCATGGGACAATTTTCCCTCAGTTCCTGCTTCAGATTTGAAGGACACTTACTGATCACTGATATGTTCTAAAACTAATGACCAAAACATGGAAACAACTCCAGTGTCCATCAACAGATGTACAGATAGAAGAATATGTGGTGTATACATACAATGGAATCTTATCCAGCTTTTAAAAGGAAGGAAATCCTGCCATTTGTAACAGCATGGATGAACCTGGAGAAAAGTGTGCCAAGTGAAATAAGCCCAACAGAGAAAGACAAACACTGCATGATTCCACTTGTATGAAGCATCCAAAATAGTCAAACTCATAGAAGCAGAGACTACAATGGTGGTTACTGAAGGCTGGGGACAAGGGGCACAGGGGAAATGGAATATTATTATTCAATGCGTATAAAGTTTCAGTAATGCAAGATAAATACATTCTAGATATCTGCTATACAACATAGTGCCTGTAGTTAACAATACAGTATTGTACACTTAAAAGTTGTTTTCCTTGGACTTCCCTGGTGGTCCAATGGTTAAGACTTCACCTTTCAACGCAGAGGGTATGTGTTCAATCTCTGGGCAGGGAGCTAAGCTCCCACATGTCTCCCGACAAAAAAGCCAAAATATGAAACAGAAGCAATATTGTAACTAATTCAATACAGACTTTAAAAAAAATTGTCCCCATTAAAAATAATCTTTAAAAAAATTGCTTTCCTGACAAACCTCATGTTAAGTGTTCTCACCACCAAAGAGAGAGGGAGGGAGAGGGGTAGAGAGAGAGAAACATGCACAGAAGGAAACTCTGGGAGGTTTTGGATATCTATGACCTTGACAGTATTGTAGTATCACCAGGTTTACATATGTCCAAATCATCAAATCGTACACATAAATATGTGTTGTTCTTGGTGAAAAGTGAAAGTGTTAGTCCCTCAGTCGTGTCTGATTCTTTTTGACTCCATGGACTATAGCCTTCCAGGCTCCTCTGTCCATGGAATTCTCCAGGAAAGAATACTGGAGTGGGTAGCCATTCCCTTCTCCAGAAGATCTTCCCAACTCAGGGATAAAACCCAGGTCTCCTACATTACAGGCAGATTCTTTACCATCTGAGCCACCAGGGAAATAAAGCTATTTAATAAATAAAGCTAAAACCAACGAATGGCCTATTCTTTCCTGCTTAGGATATTGAGTTTAGACAACAAATTTTTCAGTTTAGGAAGGCAAGTAGCCCTCCACCTCTCAGTAGCCTCTGAGAGAGGTACTGGGTTGCACTAAAGTTCATTAGCTGTGAGATAACTATAGTTGGGAGGGATCCAGGGAAGAACTGAGTGAACATCAAGAACACAGCAATGAGTAAAAATAACGCCTTGGGCCAGGATGATATCTGGGGAAAGGAAAAATTAAATAAAGCAACATTATAAGGATAAAATATTATCAGGACCTAGAGTTTAGCCTTGTGGTTAAATTAAATCCTTCTGGGTTTAAATCCTATCACTACCACTTACTAGGTTTGCGACCTTAGCTACTTCTCTGTGTTACCAAGTACCCCATCTAGAAAATGAGACTGATAATAGTAACTTCTTCTTACAGTTGTTAAGAACATGAAATGGTAATACATGTAAAGTATTTAAAACAGTTTCTGGCACACAGTTAAATGTTCTATGTGTTGTAGATATTGTTGCTCAGTTCAGGCGCTCAGTCGTGTCCGACTTTTTGCGACCCCGTGAACTGCAGCACACCAGGCCTCCCTGTCCATCACCAACTCCTGGAGTCCACCCAAACTCATGTCCATTGTGTCAGTGATGCCATCCAACCATCTCATCCTCTGTCATCCCCTTCTCCTCATGCCCTCAATCTCTCCCAGCATCTTGTTGTTATTCTTACTATTAAAATGGATTTAAAGATGGTGCTGAACCAAATTGCCTAAAAATAAAATTTGATAAGGGCAAAAAGTCAGTTCTTGGAAGTGGACTGAGACAAGGGAAAAGATAAGAACTATTCAAGTACAAAAAAAGTGATTTGAATGGGAAAATATCTTAGAAAACGTTTAACTTAGGGAATAAAGATGGTATATGATAGATGGAGCCAGGAAAAATAAGCAATTAAGCTGCAGGAAAAAAAATACATAACATTATTCAAGGGCTTCTCTGATGGCTTAGACAGTGGTGGCTCAGTGATAAAGAATCTGCTTGCAATGTGGGAGACCTGGGTTCAGTCCCCGGGTTGGGAAGATCCCCTGGAGGAGGGCATGGCAATCCACTCCAGTATTCTTGCCTAGAGAATCCCCATGGACAGAGGAGCCTGCTGGGCTACAGTCCATAGAGTCACAAAGAGTCAGACACGACTGAACAACTAAGCACAACATTATTTAAAGAATTTATTTCTGAGCATAATCTTTGTCTGAATAATTTTATTTATAATGTAATGAAATTGTAAAGGTGCTTGGTATTTTCTACTCAGCAAGTACAAATGAATCAAGCCCCTACCTATCCTTTCCCAAAGTTTAAGCAGAATGAAGACAAGTTAACTACTCTTATATGTATTAAAGCTATGGTTTCCATAAAACAGAAAGAATGGCAATTTGAAATTTTTATCATTCTAGAGCTTTCAAAGATTTCATACTTTAGCTTATTGCCAGATAGTGTGATATAACGTGGAGATGATTTTTTTTCTTGTTTTTACTATCTTTTATAATTTAAATTTTAAAGGCACGTCAGAATTCCAGCCTTACCAGAGAATCTTAAAAATATCCTGTTGCTAAACAATTGTTTTGGGGGCTCCAAATTCACTGCAGATGGTGAGTGCAGCCATGAAATAAAGATGCTTGCTCCTTGGAAGAAAAGTTATCACCAACCTAGACAGCATAGTAAAAAGCAGAGACATTACTTTGCCAACAAAGTTCTGTCTAGTCAAAGGTATCATTTTTCCAGTAGTCATGTATGGATGTGAGAGTTGGACTATAAAGAAAGCTGAGCACTGAAGAATTGATGCTTTTGAACTGTGGTGTTGGAGAAGACTCTTAAGAGTCCCTTGGACAGCAAGGAGATCCAACCAGTCCATCCTAAAGGACATCAGTCCAGAATATTCATTGGGAGAACTGATGCTGAAGCTGAAACTCCAATACTTTGGTCACCTGATGCGAAGAACTGACTCATTTGAAAAGACCCTGATGCTGGGAAAGATTGAAGGCAGGAGGAGAAGGGGACAACAGAGGATGAGATGGTTGGATGGCATCACCGACTCAACTGACATGAGTTTGAGTAATCTCCAGGAGATGGAGATGGACAGGGAGGCCTGGCGTACTGCAGTCCATGGGGTTGCAAAGAGTCAGACACGACTGAGCTACTGAACTGAACTGAAACAATTGTGAGGGCTTCCCTGATGACTCAGTGAGTAAAGAATCTGCCTGCAATGCAGGAGACACAGGTTCAGTCCCTGCGTCAGGAAGATCCCCTGGAGGTGGAAATAGCAACCCGCTCCAGTATTCTTGCCTGGAGAATCCCATGGACAGAGGAGCCTGGCAGGTTACAGTCTATGGGGTCTCAAAGAGTCGGACACAACTGAGTGACTAACCATTCACACAAACAATTATAAAGATCAACACAATGAAGGAGTTCCTCCAAAATGACCATCTTCCTACCTGGGATAAATATTTATGAAAAGCGCATATGCAAGACTCAGCAAAAGAGATAAAAGAGGTCCTGGATTGCACTGAAGTTCATCAGCTGTAAGATAGCTATGGTTTGGAGGGATTCAGGGGGAAGCACAGGTGAAAGGTCAAGATGCATGAGAATGGAGTGCTCGGGTTGAGGCTGTCACCACTAAAGTGATCATCCAGTTAGCCCCAGGCCCCACATCATGTGAGTCTCCATGCATGCTCCACTGAACTCTAACACAGAGAGACATGACATCCAAATAACTGATATCTGTAGGTAGAGCCTCAAATCAACAAAGAACCATTAATATTTCAGGCATTTTGTTTAAAAAGCCAGAGAAGTGTGCAATACTATTAGAAAGTTCCCATTTTTTCTAATGTTTTGATATTTACAAGAGTAAATATCAATGTTTGGAAACTCCACTTATATAAAATATTGCATTCCCCAAGATGCCAGAGAGTAGAGATATTACAAAAGATAAAAATAAAAGTCCTGGAGTACAATTTAGTTATTGTGAAACCTTTATTGTATACCCTTTGGCACACATTGTTGGAAGAAACATTGGTACCATCAGTCTTAAAAAGTGCTGTGAAAAGGACTTTCATGACTTTGTATGACCTGTAAAAGGTCATACGGGGAACCCTGCTCAATGTTATGTGGCAGCCTGGAAGGGAGGGGAGTTTGGGGGAGAATGGATACATGTATATGTATGGCTGAGTCCCTTTGCTCTTCACCTGAAATTACCACAACATTGTTAATCAGCTATACACCAATACAAAATAAAAAGTGTTTTAAAAAACTGCATAGGTTGTACTCTGGAATCTCAGGAAAGGAGAAAACTGGCTTTAAAATTTGGATATATAGTAAGATAACATTAAATGCACTGAAAACCTATATGAAGTATGGATTCTAATATTAACTCAAAAGTTTAATATTGGGACCTCCCTGGTGGTCCAGTGACTAAGATTCTGCACTCCCATCGCAGAGAGCCTGGGTTCAATCCCTGGTCAGGAAACTAGATCCCAAACACCGCAAGTAACGATCCTGCATGCCACAACTAAGACCCAGAGCAGCCAAATAAACAAATAAATAAATTTTTCTAAAAGTTTCCTATTTACTCTATAGCTACTTTGCACTAAGAGAAAAGCCAGTGTACTGCAGATTTCCTGACAGTCTGCCCTCTGTCGCAGCAAGCCTATTTACTGAAGGACCAAAAGTCTCTTCAGGCACAGATAGACATTCTGACCTCATTTCTGACCTCTTCCTGGGCAGACAGTAGAGAATAATGCCACATAGTGCCAAGCCATTTGAATCAGAGACCATCTCTCAAATATTTTTTTTTAATGTAGTATCACTAGGGTGAGGAGCAGCATTTACTTCCTTCAGTCATCCAGCAATATTTTTTGAATGCCTAGCAGTATCAGGCGATGTGCTGAATGTTACTGCTATTCATGTCCTTGAGAAATACATACATTTGTTCTTTTATTCATCAATCAGATCACTCCTGAATATTTGGTACTATCGTAAATACTAGAAATACGATGGTAGGTAAATTAATCTTCCCCCAGCCCTTGAAAAGGAGTTTGCAGTCTTCATTCAGTTGAAGTCAAATATGTAAGGAAGCCGCTTTTCTAGAGGATGATACACTCTAGGACGGACAAGCCAGGCTTCTGGGGAGGACATGGCTCAACCCTAGGGCCGGCAGCTCTCCCTTCCCAATATAAGACCAAAGCAGAGACCTGAAGGGTGGTGGGCTGGGGTTCTGACGGAGTCCTAGACAGAGGAAGGAGATGGCGAGTACAGAGTCCCAGAGCCAGGGAGAGCTCGGTGCACAGACAGAGCTCGGTGTATTCAGGGGAACTGCCAGTCATTCAGAATGAATGAGTGCAGAGAGTGGTTAAAAAAAAAAAAAAAAAAAAAAACTGAGAGACTGCAGCGGAAAGCACCAGCCAACTCCAGAGTGCCTCGTGGGCTACGTTGTGGTATCTGCCTGACCTTTATCCTGAGAGCAGGCTTCCCAAAAGTGTGGCTGAGTGGTGATCAAGATTTTAGATGGTGTGCAAACCAACGTGTGTTTCTTTTTTTGGTAGCTAGTGGATTTTATATGCATTAGAAAATACATAATGCAAGTATCCAACATATTCTCTAACATTATTGCTCAAGATGGGACTGAGCAACAAAAGTGATTTAATTCACACAAATTTTAAAATATATTATCACTGGTACATGAACAACCATAAAAGATGGACATTTGGGAGAAACTGCCTGAGACCCAGAGATTGCCTTTGAAAGATGTTATACAGTAAAGTACCAGGACAAGGCTTTTGAAGTCAGAAAGAACACTCTAGTTGTGGACAGTGCATTAGGGAAGTGTTCATGAAATTTCTGATTAAATTCCATTAGAGGATTCTGAAATCAAAGTTAAAGTTGTAACTGGCAGGGTTTCTTCAATGAAATGTAATAGAAGAGAATAAATAATATCAGACAGCTTCACACTAACGATACTTTTAACTGTATTATGTTCATGTGTGCGTGCGTGCAACTCTTCACTGGATTATACTGCAAAATGTTTTTTCTCCTGTGAGTCAAGTTCAAAGAGAGTTTAAAAGCCTCTGAAAGTAGACCAGTTAAGAGGCTATTACAGTAGTCTGTTCATTCATTTGACTGGTGTTTATTGAGCACATCCTATGTGAAAGGTGCTGTTATAGGTCCTGCGAATAGAGTTGGTGAAGAAACAGAAACTGTCTCTGATCTCACAAGATTCACACATCGGTGAGGAGAGGTGATACAATGCCCACGTAACCAAATATATATATATAACAGTTTGAGGGATGGCATGTTTTTAAAAGCTGTAAATCTAAGGGAGAAATGTAATCTCCACACAGGCTGTTTTTTCACTGCTGTGTCCCAAGCCCAGAGAATAAGGAATAGTCCCTGGAACATAATGCTTATCAAGAAGTATTAGTTGATTGATTGAATAAAGGAAGTTGTTGGTTTGACACAGGTAGCAACAACAGAAATTAAACAGATGGGTTCAACATATATTTAAGAGGTAAAAAGGGCTTAGTGAGAAAAAATTGGGGGGTGGCGCTGAGAGATAAAAAGAAGAGGAATGATTTCCCTACAACCTATTCTAAACTTTCTAATCAGAGTGATTGTATGATTTCTCCACTCTAAACCCTCCTATGGTTCCCTATTATACTCAGAAAAGTGAAAGTGAAGTCGCTCAGTCATGTCCGACTCTTTGCAACCCATGGACTGTAGCCCACCAGGCTCCTCCATCCATGGGATTCTCCGGACAAGAATACTGGAGTGGGTTGCCATTTCCTTCTCCAATTATACTCAGAGTAAAACTCAAAATCCTTACAATGGCCAGTAAGACTGCACGTGATCTGGACTTAGGTACCTCCTTGACCTCATCTCTAATAACCTCCCTATGGTTCTCTCTGTTCAAGCCACACTGACCACCTGGCTGTTCCTCAAATCCTCCAGTTAAGTTTCTGTTCAAGCCCTCTGAACCAGCAGTCCCTCTTCCTGAAATCCTCTTCCCCCCAATATTTATTCATTTAGCACAGTTCTTGCTTCCTTCAACAGTCTCTTCCTTCACGAGGTCTAATCTGGCCATTCCATTTAATACTACAGTATACTCTCCACGACATTCATTGCTCTGCCTCCTCAATTTCTCCCTGATAGCATTTATTGTTTTGTATAACTATAAAAATGGGCTTCCACGATGGCCCAGCAGGTAAAGAATCTGCCTGCAATGCAGGAGAATCAGGAGATGCAGGTTCAGTCCCTGGGCTGGGGAAGATTCCCTGGAGAAGGAAATGGCAACCCACTCCAGTATTCTTGGCTGGAAAATCACATGGACAGAGGAGCCTGGCAGACTACAGTCCATGAGGTCACAAAGAGTTGAACCAACTGAGCACACACGTGTGTAGAACAATTACACCAAAATGTATTGGCTTAAAATAAAGCACATTTATTACCTTACTCCTCCTGTGGGTCAGGAATCTGTGCACTGCTTAGCTGGGGCCTCTTGTTATGTTATCTTACCAGGCTGCAGTCGAGTTATTAGCCAAGGCTGTGGTCTCTTTGGTAGGGTTGACTGAGTAGGAATCCTCTTCAAAACTGTTAGAAAACTGACAAATTTTTGTCAGGATTCCATTTCCTAAGATCTGTTAGGATGAGGGCCTTGGATCCTTCTCATGTGGGTCTCGCCATAGGGTACCTCACAACTTGGGAGCTTGCATCAACAAAACAAACATGCAAGAAGACCCTGAGGAAAAGCGCAAGCAACCCTCTTATAACTTAATCTCAGAAGTGCCATGTCATCGCATCTCACATTTGTCTTATTCTGTTATTTAGAAGAAAGGTACCAAGTCAGCCCACACACAAGGGGAGAGGATCATGAAACGGAATGAATACCAGGAGGTGGAGATCACTGGGATCCATTTTTGAAACTGCCTCCTACAGACGATGTGTCAGCAGTATTAAATGCTGTAGCATGATCAAGTGTCCAGGAGATTTGGCAATCTCCTGGGAAGCCATTTGTTATGTTAGAGAGAGCTGGCTTAGCAAAGGCCAGACTCTGATGGCCTCAAGAGTAAGAATGGAAGTAGTCGAGACATCTATCCCAGACAGTTCTTTAAAGATGTGTACGAAAAGATGCTCAACATTGCTAATTATTAAGAGAAATGCAAATCAAAACTACAACGACGTATCACCTCACACTGGTCAGAATGGCCATCATCAAAAAATCTACAAACAAAAAATGCTGGAGAGGGCGTGGAGAAAAGGGGACCCTCTTTCACTGTTGGTGAGAATGTTAACACCGTTCTCCATAGTACCTCTATGGAAAACAGCATATGCTGTGCTGTGCTAAGTCGCTTTAGTTCTGTCCAATTCTTTGCAGTTCCATGGTTCACAGCCCTCCAGGCTCCTCTGTCCATGGGATTCTCCAGGCAAGAATACTGGAGTGGGTTGCCATGCCCTCCTCCAGGGGATCATCCTGAACCAGGTGTTGAGCCCACATCTCCTGAGTCTCCTGGATTGCAGGGTATTCCTTTACCACTGAGACACTGAGGAAGACCCATGAAGAACAGTATGGAGGTTCCTTAAAAAGCTAAAAGTAGGAGGCGGCGGTCCTAAGATGGCGGAGGAATAGGACGGGGAGACCGCTTTCTCCCCGAAAAATTCATCAAAAGAACATTTAAACGCTGAGTAAATTCCACAAAACAACTCCGAATGCTGGCAGAGGACATCAGGCACCCAGAAAAGCAGCCCATTGTCTTCTAAAAGAGGTAGGAAAAAATACGAAAGACAAAAAGAGACAAAAGAGGTAGGGACGGAGCTCCGTCCAGGGAAGGGAGTCTTAAAAAGAGAGAAGTTTCCAAACACCAGGAAACACTCTCACTGCCGAGTCTGTGGCGAGCCTTGGAAGCACAGAGGGCAACATAACTGGGAGGAAAAATAAATAAATAATTAAAACCCACAGATTCCGTGCCCAACGGTAACTCCCCCAGCAGAGAAGCAGCCCAGACACCTGCATCCGCCACTAGCAAGCAGTGGGCAGGGAGGCGCGGGCTGCATTGCTTCGAGTCAGGATCAGGCCTGAAGGGCTAGCAAACCAGACTGTGGGATAGCTACCACGTGAAAAGCTCTAACCTAAGACACCGCCAGGCCTGCGCACAGAACAAAGGACAGAACAGAATTAGCCGGCTGCAGACCATCCCCCTCCGGTGACAGGCAGGCAGAGCCAGAAGGGGGCAATAGCAGCCCCAGAGAGACATTATCTACCAAATTGCAAGCAGGCTTCTTTGCTAACTAAGACTTCTTGGGGTTCTGGACAGTCATCATCTGCCTTAGAAGGTGGGCCTGTTGTACACCCAGAAAACTGAGCGGCAAGGACAGGGGAGGCGATAAGTCGCAGCGACCCTGCTCACCAAACACCTCATCACCTGAGCTGCTCGGACCTGGGAAGGGCACAAAACGCAGGCCCAACAGACTCTGCGCCTCTGAGGATTACCCAAGTGCCTGAACCTGAGCGGCTTAGACCTGGGAGGTGCATGCACCCCAGGGCTGGCCTTGGATGGTTCCCAGCAGAGCAACCTAGAGCCTGAGCAGTGTGGGCAGGGAGGGCACACGCTGCGTGAGTTGGGGCAGGCCCAGTGTGGCTGAGGCACTGCGAGCACACGCCAGTGTTATTTGTTTGCAGCGTCCCTCCCTCCTCACAGCACGACTGAACTGAAACTGAAACTGAAGTCGCTCAGTCTTGTCCGACTCTTTGCGATCCCATGGACTGTAGCCTACCAGGCTCCTCAGTCCATGGGATTTTCCAGGCAAGAGTACTGGAGTGGGTTGCCATTTCCTTCTCCAGGGGATCTTCCCAACCCAGGGATTGAACCCGGGTCTCCTGCACTGCAGGCAGAACAAACGAGCCTAAAAAAGGTGTCCACCACCGCCCCCCTTGTGTCAGGGCGGAAATCAGACCCTGAAGAGACCAGCAAACAAAAGCTAAAACAGAGGGAACCGCCTTGGAACTGACAGGTGCAATAGATTAAAACCCTGTAGTTAGTACCAACTACATAGGAGGGGGCCTATAGATCCTGAGAAATATAAGCCGGACCAAGGAACTATCCAAAAATGAACTGACCCCACACTGCCCACAACAACACCAGAGAAAGTCCTAGATATATTTCTACTATTTTTATGATCATTCTTTTTTTTTAACTTTAAAAAATTTTTAAGTCCTCTATTACTCCTTTAATTTTCATTTTTATAACCTAATATTACTTTAAAAAAAGACCCTATTTTTTAAACCAAACTTCACATATATATTTTTTTAATTTTTTATTTTATTTTAATTTTATTTTTACTTTATTTTATTTTACAATACTGTATTGGTTTTGCCATACATTGACATGAATCCGCCATGGGTGTACATGAGTTCCCAAACATGAACCCCCCTCCCACCTCTCACCCCATATCATCTCTCTGGATCATCCCCATGCACCAGCCCCAAGCATCCTGTATCCTGCATCGAACATAGACTGGCGATTCGTTTCTTACATGATAGTATACATGTTTCAATGCCATTCTCCCAAATCATCCCACCCTCTCCCTCTCCCACAGAGTCCAAAAGTCTGCTCTACACATCTGTGTCTCTTTTGCTGTCTCGCATACAGGGTCATCATTGCCATCTTTCTAAATTCCATATATATGTGTTAGTATACTGTATTGGTGTTTTTCTTTCTGGCTTACTTCACTCTGTATAATCGGCTCCAGTTTCATCCATCTCATTAGAACTGATTCAAATGTATTCTTTTTAATGGCTGACTAATACTCCATTGTGTATATGTACCACAGCTTTCTTATCCATTCAACTGCTGATGGACATCTAGGTTGTTTCCATGTCCTGGCTATTATAAATAGTGCTGTGATGAACACTGGGGTACATGTGTCTCTTTCTATTCTGGTTTCCTTGGTGTGTATGCCCAGCAGTGCGATTGCTGGGTCATAAAAACTTCTATATATATATATATTTAAATAATTTTTGTGACTTTGTTTTTTTTTCTTCTTCTTTTCTTTAATATTGTATTTTTGAAAATCCAATCTCTACTCTAGATTTTTAATCTTTGCTTTTTGGTACTTGTTATCAATTTTGTACCTTTAAAAAACCCAATCTTCAGTACCCATTTTTACTTGGGAGCGAGATTACTGGCTTGACTGCTCTCTCCTCCTTTGGACTCTCCTTTTTCTCCACCAGGTCACCTCTGTCTCCTCCCTCCCCTTTTTCTTCTCTACCCAACTCTGTGAATCTCTGTGTGTTCCAGACGGTGGAGAACATTTAGGGAAATGATTACTGGCTGGATCTGTCTCTCTCCTTTTCATGCCCCCCTTTTATCCTCCTGGCCACCTCTGTCTCCTTCCTCCCTCTTCTCTTCTCTGTATAACTCCGTAAACATCTCTGAGCGGCCCAGACTGTGGAGCGCACATAAGGAAGTGATTACTGGATAGCTTGCTCTCTCCTCTTTTGATTCCATCTCATCTCATTTGGGTCACCTCTAACTCCCTTCTCCCTCTTCTCTTCTCCATGTAACTCTATGAACCTTTCTGGGTGTCCCTCACTGTGGAGAAACTTTTCATCTTTAACCTAGATGTTTTATCAATGGTGCTATATAGAAAGAGAAGTCTTGAGACTACTGTAAAAATAAGACTGAAAACCAGAAGCAGGAGGCTTAAGTCCAAACCCTGAGAACAGCAGAGAACTCCTGACTCCAGGGAACATTAATTGACAGGAGCTCATCAAATGCCTCCATACCTACACTGAAACCAAGCAACACCCAAGGGCCAACAAGTTCCAGAGCAAGACATACCATGCAAATTCTCCAGCAACACAGGAACACAGCCCTGAGCTTCAATATACAGGCTGCCCAAAGTTACTCCAAAACCACTGACATCTCATAACTCAATACTGGACACTTCATTGCACTCCAGAGAGAAGAATCCAGCTCCACCCACCAGAACACTGACACAAGCTTCCCTAACCAGGAAACCTTGATAAGCCACCAATACAACCCCACCCACAGCAAGGAAACTCCATATTAAAGAGAACTCCACAAACTGCCAGAATACAGAAAGGACACCCCAAACTCAGCAATATAACCAAGATGAAGAGACAGAGGAATACCCAGCAGGTAAAGGAACAGGATAAATGTCCACCAAACCAAACAAAAGAGGAAGAGATAGGGAATCTACCTGATAAAGAATTCCAAATAATGATAGTGAAAATGATCCAAAATCTTGAAATTAAAATGAAATCACAGATAAATAGCCTGGAGACAGGACTGAGAAGATGCAAGAAAGGTTTAACAAGGACCTAGAAGAAATGAAGAGTCAATATATAATGACTAATGCAATGAATGAGATCAGAAACACTCTGGAGGCAACAAATAGTAGAATAACAGAAGCAGAAGATAGGATTAGTGAAGTAGATAGACTGGTAGAAATAAATGAATCAGAGAGGAAAAAAGAAAAACGAATTAAAAGAGATGAGGACAATCTCAGAGACCTCCAGGACAATATGAAACGCTCCAACATTTGAACTATAGGAGTCGCAGAAGAAGAAGACAAAAAGAAAGACCATGAGAGAATACTTGAGGAGATAATAGTTGAAAACTTCCCTAAAATGGGGAAGGAAATAATCACCCAAGTCCAAGAAACCCAGAGAGTCCCAAACAGGATAAACCCAAGGCAAAACACTCCAAGACACATATTAATCAAATTAACAAAGATCAAATACAAAGAACAAATATTAAAAGCAGCAAGGGAAAAACAACAAATAACACACAAGGGGATTCCCATAAGGATAAGAGCTGATCTTTCAATAGAAACTCTTCAGGCCAGGAGGGAATGGCAGGACATACTTAAACTGATGAAAGAAAATAACCTACAGCCCAGATTACTGTACACAGCAAGGATCTCATTCAAATATGAAGGGGAAATCAAAAGCTTTACAGACAAGCAAAAGCTGAGAATTCAGCACCACCAAACCAGCTCTCCAAAAAATGCTAAAGGATATTCTCTAGACAGGAAACAGGGTGTATAAACTCGATCCCAAAACAATAAAGTAAATGGCCACGGGATCATACTTATCAATAATTACCTTAAATGTAAATGGGTTGAATGCCCCAACCAAAAGACGAAGATTGGCTGAATGGATACAAAAACAAGACCCCTATATATGTTGTCTAGAAGAGACCCACCTCAAAACAGGGGACACATACAGACTGAAAGTGAAGGGCTGGAAGAAGATACTCCATGCAAATAAAGACCAAAAGAAAGCAGGAGTAGCAATACTCATATCAGATAAAATAGACTTTAAAACAAAGGCTATGAAAAGAGACAAAGAAGGACACTACATAATGATCAAAGGATCAATCCAAGAAGAAGATATAACAATTATAAATATATATGGACCCAACATAGGAGCACCGCAATATGTAAGACAAATGCTGAGCAGTATGAAAGGGGAAATTAACAATAATACAATAATAGTGGGAGACTTTAATACCCCACTCACACCTATGGATAGATCAACTAAACAGAAAATTAACAAGGAAACACAAACTTTAAATGATACAATAGACCAGTTAGACCTAATTGATATCTATAGGACATTTCACCCCAAAACAATGAATTTCACCTTTTTCTCAAGTGCACACGGAACCTTCTCCAGGATAGATCACATCCTGGGCCATAAATCTAGCCTTGGTAAATTCAAAAAAATTGAAATCATTCCAAGCATCTTTTCTGACTGTAATACAGTAAAATTGCTGCTGCTGCTGCTAAGTCGCTTCAGTCATGTCCGACTCTGTGTGACCCCATAGACGGCAGTCCACCAGGCTCCCCCGTCCCTGGGATTCTCCAGGCAAGAACACTGGAGTGGGTTGTCATTTCCTTCTCCAGTGCATGAAAGTGAAAAGTGAAAGCAAAGTTGCTCAGTCATGTCCGACTCTTAGCGACCTCATGGACTGCAGCCTACCAGGCTCCTCCGTCCATGGGATTTTCCAGGCAAGAGTACTGGAGTGGGGTGCCATCGCCTTCTCCACATATATGCACTAAGGTCTGTCTAGTCAAGGCTATGGTTTTTTCCAGTGGTCATGTATGGATATGAGAGTTGGACTGTGAAGAAAGCTGAGCGAAAGAAAGTTGGACTATGAAGAAAGAATTGATGCTTTTGAATTGTGGTGTTGGAGAAGACTCTTGAGAGTCCCTTGGACTGCAAGGAGATCCAACCAGTCCATTCTGAAGGAGATCAGCCCTGGGATTTCTTTGGAAGGAATGATGCTAAAGCTAAAACTCCAGTACTTTGGCCACCTCATGCGAAGAGTTGACTCATTGGAAAAGAGTCTGATGCTGGGAGGGATTGGGGGCAGGAGGAGAAGGGGACGACAGAGGATGAGATGGCTGGATGGCATCACCAACTCGATGGACGTGAGTCTGAGTGAACTCCGGGAGATGGTGATGAACAGGGAGGCCTGGCATGCTGCGATTCATGGGGTCGCAAAGAGTCGGACATGACTGAGTGACTAAACTGAACTGAACTGATGCATAAAATAGGTAACTAACGAGAACCTAGTGTTTAACACAGAGAACTCTACTCAGTGCTCTGCGGTGATGTAAATGTGAAGGAAATCCAAAAAAGGAGGGATATATGCATACATATAGTTGATTCATTTTTCTGTACAGCAGAGGATAACACAACATTGTAAAGCAACTACACACCAATAAAAAATGTTTTTAAAAAAGATGCTTAGATCAGGTGGTAAGAATCCACTTGCAATGCAGGAGACCCCAGTTCAATTCCTGGGTTGAGAAGATCCTCGGAGAAGGGATGGGCCACCCACTCCAGTATTCTTGGGCTTCCCTGGTGGCTCAGCTGGTAAAGAATCTGCCTGCAATGAAGGAGACCTGGTTTCCATCCCTGGCTTGGGAAGATCTTTTGGAGAAGGGAATGGCTACCCACTCCAGTATTCAGGCCTGGAGAATTCCAAGGACTTGCAAAGAACTGGAAACAACTGAGTGACTTTGACACAGATATGAAGGAAAGGATAAAGATAGGATGGCAGGAGGAAAGAAGGGAGTCAAAGCCAGATTATAGATTTTTTAAAAACTGGAAGAAATTTGAAAGTGTTGAAATATTATTTGGCAAGCATCAATAGAAAGGAAGAGATTGTGGTCAGAGAGAGAAAAAAAATCACTCAGATGGTTTTATGAGGGATGGAGAAGACCAATAGTGAGTCCAGGAGAAAGATGAAAGTTATCAAGAGGCCTTGTTTGTCCAGGCTTATTGAAAGTGCTTTACTGTATTATCTCATTTAATTCAACTCTCAAACCTAAGACTTTTATCACCATGCTATATACCAGGAAACAGGCCTAGAAAAACTAAATAACTTGCCCAGCGTCACACAGTAAATAAGGGGAGTAAAATCTGAAATCAGCCCATAGATCACTAGGGCTCAAATTGTAGTCCAGCAGCAGCAGCAGCAGCACCAAGGAAGTCATTAGAAACGCAAATTGTCATGTCCCATTCCAGACCCAGTGAATCAGAAATTCTGGGGGCAGGGCCTGGTAATCTGCTTTAACATGCCAGGCCCTCCAGGACACTGACGTTAGAGAAGTACTGCTCCAGGCGGTGCTGCCCTTCAGGGCCTAAACTGGGGCATGCGTGCCAAAGATGAGTGAAATGTACGGACTTGAGAATTATTTAGAAAGTTAAGCGAGAGGAACTGGGTGAAGAAACCCAGGATGAGTTTCTAGCCTGAGTGACGGAGAAATCACCCAAAGAAGGAGGAAACTTAGTGGAGAAAGGTAACGAACTTTGTTGTGGACAAGCCAGTTCTGAAGTTCTAGTAGGCAAACAGGTAGACTGTTTAGTAGGCAAATGAATATACAGATCAGATGGTAGAAGGGAAGATGGTGACATAAAAGCTGGTTCCCCAACATTTGCAGAGCCTGGGGCAAGAGTACACATAACCTGAACCTTAATATTTAAATGTTTGAAAGTTATCAATCAGACTAAGTTATTTTAAAATAAAATACACTGTCTCCTTTTACTATGACACATATATCTTCATAATGACAAAATTTTTTTAAATGTGTATAAAGAGATGGTTTTTTATATGCGTGAAAGTTGGCAAAATGGCAGATGCCTTGGGAGTTCTGTTGATGGATCAGTGATTAGGATAAGTCATAAAGTATATATGTAATTCATAAATTATTGTTCATTTCCTTTATGAAATTTATTTTCCATGCCTTCATTTCAGCAGAATTTTCAATGAAGTTGTTACATAATTTGTATGTAACTGACAATAATGATTCAAAGGGTTAAACAATAAATGTAACTATTCAAAGTACACAGAAGAATTTTAGTAAATTTTTATTAAAATGTAAATCAAAGAAATATAAAAAATTTCAATTACCTTTCATGAATGTTTCTAAAAATTATTTTTCTTCTAAACTATTCAGAACTATTAAAATTAAAAAGCAAAATACAAATTACAATGAAAAAATATCAATTTAAAGAGAAAGCACTTGAAAGTCTTAATTTTTTGACAATTTAAAACTTATTAAATATTTTTAGAAAGATAAAACTATTAGCAACTCTAGCAATTCATGTTTTCATTTTCTCTTGCGATGTAACTGATCATCTCAAAACTTAGTACCTTAAAATCACAAGCTCTTATCTCTCACCATTCTGTGGACTGGCTTGCTGGTTCTTTTCCTAGTCTCTCCTGAGCTTTTCATGAGTCTGCAGCTGTACGGAAGCTCAGACGGAACTGGGTTGGGAAAATCCCCTGGAGAAAGGAATGGCTACACACCCCAGTATTTGTTAGGGTCGCAAAAAATAGGATACAACTGAGCAACTAACACTCTTCTAAAACTAATTCTTCTCCAAACTCCTCTTCCATCCAAGCTGCTGCGTAACATTGAGCGGAGTTCCCTGAGCTATACAGTAGCTCCTTGTTGAGTACCCGTTTTAAACACAGCAGTATGTACATGTCCATCACAAACTCCCTAACTAGCCCTCCCCCTCCCTGACCGCTGTTTTTCCCCAGACTTCTGTCACTTTCTACTGCTCAAAACAAATCATCAGGTCATTCCAGAGAGAAAGGAACAGACTCTGCTTCTTGATGGGAGAAATGCCATGAGTGGACAGGGATGGGAAGCATTATTAGCGGCTATCTATGCAATTTACCACAGTCCGTCTGGTTGCCAATGTGAAGAACTGGTTATCTTCATAGCTGCACAGACCTACATATAGACTACATATATACAAATTTAAAATAATAGGATATAGTAAATAACAGGATATATAACTTAAAATAACAATTTTAGTATTGAAAAATGATCCTCCACCATTCTGTACAACAATAGGAGAATCAAGAATTTAGAACATGAAGAGAAACAAGAAAATAGAGGTTCACCATCAATTTTCTACGATTAGTGGGAAACACTTTGTTATGCAAGAATCTGTTATACTTCATGCAGTCTGAGAGAAAGGATTTGACCAGTTAATTGTCTAAATACTTACCCTGCTCAAATCCTCTTCAAACTCAGAAGCAGCATCCTTCTCTATGTCAGCAGCCGGAATTTAGAGGCAGCTACCTTTTGTTTTAGGGACATAGGGTGAAAGATGTGGAGAAGTGTTTCCTTGGGACCTGAACAGTATTAGTAGAGTGGATGTTTACAGATATGGATCACACGGTACCTGTGCTGAGTACTGAAGCTAATACCTGAGTACCTGTGCTGATCCTGGATGACAAAGGTGCTTGGGTAGTCCTCCATTCATTTATACTGTACATGTTTGCATATGAAGGAATCTCCAAAGTACACAAGTCAGGGAAGGACCCTCTTGTCTAATGGAAGTACTGAGTAGGTACCACTGGATAGGGAGTAACATGAGAGAAGAAGAGAGAAAATCCAGGGAGAGTGGGGAGACCAGCAAGGATGGGACTCTGGGGAATAAACACATTGTTTATGGTATGTAAAAGTCACTCAGTAGTATCTGACTCTTTGCGATCCCAGTCCATGAAATTCTCCAGGTCAGAATACAGGAGTGGGTAGCTGTTCCCTTCTCCAGGGGATCTTCCCAATCCAGGGATCAAACCCAGTCTCCCACATTGCAGGCGGATTCTTACCAGCTGAGACACAAGGGAAGCCTGTTTGTGGTATGGATGCACTGAAATATCCACTGACAGGAGAAATGATTAAATAAATTATAATGCATTCATTCTAGGAAATCCTAAGGAACTCCTTTCTCTCATTCTGTCTTTGTCTCTATCTCTTTTCTATATATATATGCATGGACTGATCTCTAAAATAAAGCACAGAATAAAACAGCCAGCAAAATGTAGGATAATAGGTATAACATGATTTATATTACATTTATATCACACACACACACACACACATGATGCATAGAAAAAGGACTAGAAGCAAACATACCAAACTGCCAAATGTTTAGAGGTGCAAAGGGGGATTTTCACATTTTATTCAGTCACTTAGAATAACTTGTTGTCTCTGAACATGACTTTTCTGTTATGTAAAGTACAGATAATAATAGTAATCACTTCACAGAGTTCTTTTTTAAAAGTTGAGATACAATTCACCACAAAATCCACCCTTTTAAAGTGTACAACTTGGTTTTTTTAGTATATTCACAAAGGTATATAACCATCACCAATATCTAATCCAGAACATTTCATCACCCCAGAAAGAAGCCCCAAACCCCTAAGCAGTCACTCCCCAAGCTCTCTTCCTCCCCTGACCAGTCACCTACATTCTGCCTCTCTGTATTTGGCTATTCTGGGAATTTCATATAAATGGAATCATACAGTATTTTCAAGGTTCATCCATGTAATAACATGTAACCTATTTTATTTCTTTTTATGGCTGGATAATATTCCACTGGGTGAGGGTATCACAATTTGTTTATCTGTTTATCAGTTGACAGACATTTGGGGTTTTTTTTCCCATTTTTTAGCTATTATGAATACTATTGCTATAAACATTCCTGTACAAGTTTTTGTTGTGGGCATAGATTTTATTTCTCCTGGGCACATATCTAGGAGTGGAATTGCTGAGTCATATGGTAACTCAATGTTTAACTTTTTGAGAACTGCCAAACTTTTTTACAGCAGCTGCACTATTTTACATTCTCATCAACAATGTATGACTGTTCCAATTACTCCACATCCTTGCCAACATTTGGTGTTGTCTGTCTTTTTTCTCACAGTCATCCCATTGGGTGTAAAGTGGTATCTCATTGTGGTTTTGATTTGCATATCTCTGATGGCTAATGATATTGAGCGTTTTTTCATATGTTTATTGGCAATTTGCATATCTTCTTTGGAGAAATGTGTACTTACTTAGCCCATTTTAGAGTTATTTTATGTTTTTATGATTTTTTTTAATATTTACTATTTATTTGGCTATGTCGGGTCTTACATAAGGTACATGTGCTTCTCTCTGCAGTGTGCAGGCTGTTTTTTGTTTGTAATTTTGTTTTTTGTTGGCTGCGCTGGGTCTTCATTGCTGCCTGTGGGCTTTCTCCAGTTGCAGCAAGCAGAGGCTACTCTTCATTGCTGTGTGTATCATTGTGGGGGCTTCTCTTGTTGTGGAGCATGGGCTCTAGAGTGAACAGGCTTAGTTGTCCCTCAGCATGTGAGATCTTCCCAGACCAGGGATCGAACCCATGTCCCTTGCAATGGCAGGCAGGTTCTTAACCACTGGACCACCAGGAAAATCTCAAAAGCTTTCAATTTTGATGAAGTTCAATTTGTTCTTTTTTATTGCATGTGCTTTGGGTGTCATATTTTTTAAAACATTACCTAATCCAAAGTCACCAGGATTTACAACTATGTTTTCTAATAGTTTTAGCTACAAAACTGTAAGTTTTAGCTCTTACATTTAGGTTGTTGATCCATTTTGAGTTCAGTTTTATATTTGGTGATAGATCATAGAGTTTTTACGATGATTCAATGAATTGAAAATTGCATATTACAAAGCATGTAATAAGCTCTCCATAACTGGTAGCTAGTATTATTACTGTATTTCTTGTTTAGCGAAACCATCAAATGCACACCAACCACCAAAAAAACTTTGCAGAGAAAGATCAACCTTATTACTTTGTTGTCACATCTACTTTTTGAGAAAAAAACATAACCACCTAATATGGTTGCCCCCTTGATCATCATTTTTGGTAACTGCTAGTGTTAACCAAAAAGATGAAGACTTGCCATGGGTAGAGATTTCAAAGCAGAAGCAGTTTCCAAGGACAGGCCCAGCACCCTAGATAATGAGGCACCTCTGGCCCAAGTGTAAAGCTCCCCACAGTGACTATAGGAGGAAAAACATGCATTTTGACCTAGTTATTTAGCATGAAACTTCATAGTTTTATCCTTGTATTTCTATGTCCATGTGCATATATATTCTGCACCTGAGCCTTACGTAGAACTAACTTCTGAGGATTCACCCACTACTCAAATGCTCCAAAGTAAGTCAGGGCTCCAGCTACCCAAATATGCTAGATATCTTCTCTGGGTCTTTAGTATTCACAATGACCCCATATCGGTCTTTCTTTGAGACAGTCTCCCTGAAATCTCAGTATTTTTAATGGAGAGGAGGTTGCCCCCAGGGTACATTTGGCGTCTGGAGACGTTGTCACAACCAAAAGGGAGGACTACTGGCATCCAGTAGGCAGAGGCCAGGGACATTGCTAAACATTCTACAAGGCACAGGACAACCCCCAAACGAAAACCTCTGTGTGTGCACGCTCAGTCGTGTCCGACTCTTTGCAACCCTATGGACTGCAGCCCACCAGGCCCTTCTGTCCATGGGATTCTCCAGACAAGAATACTGGAGTGGGTGGCCATGCCCTCCGCCAGGGAATCTTCCTGACCCAGGGACTGAACTCGTGTCTCCTGCATTGGCAGGCGGGTTCTTTACCAATAGCGCCACCTGGGAAACCCAAACAAAAACTTACCCAGTCTTAACTGTCAATCATGCAGACTGAGAAACGCTGACTAGATATGTGAGTCAATCATGCTTACATTTTGAACTAGGGCGACAAGATGTGAAGGCTCTGGAATCAGACACAGCTGGATTCAAATCTCAGCTCATTGTGAGCTTGAGCAAGTTTCTTAACCTCTCTGAGCCTTAGTTTCTTCAGCTAATAATCACTCTAATATACGTATGTGTATATGTATATACTTAGACTCATCTAATATGTAATGTGCGGCATAGTGACTGGCACATATTAAATGTTCTAATATTAGCTCACATAAACATAGTTGATAACGATATCCTAATAAAAATAATACCTTAGGATTTTTTTAAGTTGGGTGTATTGTATTGATTTACATAGGGTAATATCATTTTTTAAGTATACAATGAGTTTGGACAAATGAACACAATTGTGTGATCACTACTGCAATGATGATATTGAACAGGTTCATTACCCCCCAAATTCTCTCATATCCCTTTGTATAAATTCCTCACCCCACTGATCTACTTTCTGTCCCTATTGGTTTTTGCCTGTTTCAAAGCATCATATAAATGGAATCATAGAGCATGTAGCCTTTGAGTCTGGCTTCTTTTGCTTACATAGTGCTTTCGTGACTCATCTATGCTTTTGCACACATCAGTAGCCCTGTTCGTTTATATTGCTGAGTACTATTTCATTGTGTGGATGTGCCACAGTTTTGTTTATCCATTTACCAGCTGATGGGCTTTTTTTTTGTTTCCAGTTTCTTGGCTATTATGAATGTAGCCACTATAAACATTGGCACACAGGTCTTTCTGTGGATGTGTGTTTTTATTTCTCTTGAAACTAACAAGTTTAATCCCAGGAGTAAGACTTCTTGGTGTCATAGTGAATGTATGTTTAACTTTGTCAGAAACTGCCCAACTGTTTTCCAAAGGGACTGTACCATTTTGCATGGCTGATCTATAGCCTAGCTAGCACATGATGCTGTTAGTTTTTGTTTTGCAATTTTAGTTATTCTAGAAAGTAGGTGGTAGCATCTTATTGTGTTAATTTGCATTTTCCCTAATAACTCTCAGTGTTGAGTGCCTTTGTTTTGCTTTCATTTCTTAACATACAGAGCATTTTGGATGCCTTAAACCTCACAGAAAACTATATTAAGTACGTAGAAATAAACAGCATGTTCATACTGATGAGAATTAAATGCATGCATTCTCTCCACCCCACCATCACCAAAGTGACTGCTTCCCCACTTCCCATAAGAAAAGAGACGTCTGGTTTTGTACACTCCAGCAACCCGGAGCTGCAGCCAATCTGCGTCATCCTCACTGTGTAATTAGAGGCTGGAGGTGCCCACGTGTCTCATTTTTAGGATGCTGTGGGCTACATTTGGCCCAGATTAGGTTATACTTTAGGCATTTCACTGCATATCTCTTTTTCCCCCTCAGCATTCTGTTTCTCAGAAGGCTCTCAAAAGAACAAACAGCTCTGGGTCCGAGTGAAGATTCTCCCTCTCTGAGGACAGTGGGGGTGACAGAGACCTCCCTCAGGCATACTCTCTAAAGCAGAAAAGAAAAACAAGCCCCAGCAGCCCTGAGGGTGCAGTGTCTTAGACTCAAACCCAGCAAGAGCATGCTGCTTCACGTGCTAAAATCCTCAGTCCACAAGTTTATTTCACCAAGCGGACATTATCCTGCCCTCTCTTCTTCTCACATAGAACCCATCACCCCTAACACTTTTCCTTACTCTTCTAGTTATGGTTGTCAGAAAAAATAGAAGATCCCCAGTTAAACTTGAATTTCAAATAAACAACACACAAATTTTTAGTGGAAGTATATCCCATATAATATTTGGAGTCTTCTTGTAGTGCTAATATTGGAGGGGCTAGCTTATTTTTATTAAGGGAGTCAAGATATTACTTGGGGAGAGAACTAAGAACCTATTTGATTTCGTTTTAGCCCTACGCGTGTTCTGCCCCCCAGCCCTGCTCCCGCACCTCCAAGAGGCAGGATATATAGACAACTACTTATTTTCTCCACTGCAGCATCAGTTACGGGACTTCAGAAGCAAAAGGACCAGAGCTAGATGGCAATGACCATCAGGAGCAAATCCTGTTTTTTAAAAAAAGCAAAGCTCCTTCTGGGCCGGCTCTGTGTATAGTCAGATGAAAAATTAAGCACTCCATTTGTTCAACACAGGATAGCTGGGGAAGAAAGTGAGCCACCCTTATTAAAGGGTCACTTAAGCTCATTTCTGGAATCGGCTTGATATAAACGCATTCATGTTACACTTCCTGAGTCACTGCACTGCCAGCAAATCCACTAAGAGTGAGCCTCTTGTGCTAGAAGGGCACGAGAAATTTCAGCCCCTCCAGCGTCTCATACAAGGTTAACGCGGAAATAAACGCAAACTATAAGTAAAAGTAAATAGACAAATGGTAGTTTTAAAATAAGAGAAAAAATTGATTGACTGCCTCCTTGTCCAAGTTCCCTATGTGTGTTATGTGTCCAATTTTACCTAACATACTGCTGGGCTATGTGTTATGAATTACTGAATAATTAAATAATTTCTCCAATGCTAGTAGGAGTAGCTTGGATTTTTATTAGTATCAGTTTGATTCTAGAATTAGGTCTCCCTACCAATCCACATAAATCTGACACCATAATTACCCGGGAAAAGCAAAGAGAAACTTCTCAGTGAAAATGCTTGGTAGTGCACGTAAATTCTCACAATGAATCGTCCCCACAGTTACAAGGTCTATGATTCCAACAGCCAAGCAGAACCCACACAGGAAGTTTTGACAGCAATATGAAAGATGGGTTCCAGGTGCCATGGCCGTAGATTATTTAAGAGGCAGCACTGGGGCTCTAGTGAAGTGGCAGGATAGGAGATTGGTGTTAAAAGTCATTAACACAAAGGCGAATAAAACTGTCTTGTAATTTCCCAGAGACCAGAGCAGACAGGTGATCAGAAATCGAGGCAAGTAGAGAAATCCAATCACATCTCTAGCTACCAAAGCACCATGAAGTGATTACGACTCTGACATAATGTCTGGGCCAGCCGCAGCTTGGTCACGGCCTTGGACCTGTTTCCCCAGGTGTGATGCCAACAACAACAAGAGTTAACGTTGTCATGGTGCTGTCCAGGTGTCAGGCTCTGCTTCCGGTGCTGCACAACTTTTAACCCATTTCATCTTCACAAAAACCTTCTGAGATAAGTACTCTTATTATCTCTCTTTCATCCTTGAGGAAACCATGGCAGAGGAAGGCTAAGTAACTCACCCAAGATCCCAAGTGGCAGATCTGGGATTCAAACAGAGCAGTCTGGATCCAGAGTCTGTGCTCTTAACCATCACACCACGCACTATGTGGTAAGCATCTGCACCTGTCAAAGAGGTGGACCTGAGGAAAGGATTGAAACTGATGGCTGGGGTCAGCTTTCCAAAGGAGGGCGCCGCATGAAGGGGAGAAAATCGGTGGAGAACGCCGTGGTGAGAGGAGGGAAAGAGAGGGGAGGACCACGGAGGCAGACAAAGAAGGAACAGTCAGAGAGGTACAAAGGGAAGCAGGATTGTGCAAAAGCGGAGTACAAGGAGAAGGAAGATTCAGGAAGGAAGGTCATCCCCAGAACCCCAGCGCTGCAGGAAGACCAAGCAGAGTGGGGCCTGAGAAACAGACATTGAATTAGCACTTTGAAGCTTGTGTTGATGAAGACTGGGTTATCCCTGAAGGATACCAATTTGGATGCTGTGACTCGGATGGTAAAGAGTCCACCTGCAATGCAGGAGACCTGGGTTCAATCCCTGGGTCGGGAAGATCCCCTGGAGGAGGGCATGGCAACCCACTTCAGTATTCTTGCCTGGAGAACCCCATGGACAGAGGAGCCTGGTAGGCTACAGTCCATGGGGTCACATGGAGTCTGACACGACTAAGCAGTCTACAGAGGCCTACAGTGAAGGCCAAAAATGCCAGTGTGAAGCATATTTCCCCTCATATGACAGTCCAGCATAAGCAGTTCTGGGCTAATCTCACCTTGGTACACTGCCATCTTGAGCATGAGGTTGCTATCTTTAAATGACTGTTCCTGTCATCTTGCCACAGTCTAGGCAGCATGAAGGCTGAAAACTTCATGGAAAATGTACCCCTTCCTTTCAAGGGGATGGTCTGGAAGCTATGAACGTAGCAACACCAAGCTGCAAGGGAACCTGGAAAATGCAGTCTTTTGTTGGGCAGCTGTACTCAGATAAAAGTGATGAGTTCTATTTCTAAAGGTAGAAAAAAGATGACAGAATCAGGACACAACTACCACAGAGGTCACTGATCACCTTGGCAGTTAGCTTCGTCTAGTGGGCTGTAGGGAGTCCACAGGGAGAGGGTGGGTCTTTCCTAGAGAGGAAAGACCATGGGAGAAGCTTACTGTTCACTGGAAATAGAGAAAACGATAGAGGCAGAGGAGTAGCAGAATAGAAAGATGGCCTGTGCAGAAGGGGAAGAATCAGGAATGTTTATGGAGAGGCGAAAAAAATCAAGAGGGAAGCGAGAGATCAGATGCTGTGAGGTCTGCCTTGGACACTTCTTTCTTTGAAACAAGAGGACAGGAGAAGACAGTGAGTAAAGATGTACATTTTTAATTTATTTTTATTAGGCCTTACCAGGACTTAGTTGCAGCATAAGGGATCTTTTTATTTTTTTGGTTGCACCATGTGGGATCTAGTTCCCTCACCATGGATCGCACCTGGGCCCCCTGCATTGGGAGTGCAGAGTCTTAGCCACTGGACCACCAGGAAAGTGTATATTTCACTGTGGAGATTAGGGAAGCTGAGCAAGCATGGGCTCATGTGGCTCTAGTCCCAACCACATAGGTGAGATCAGTCACCTCCCTCACAGTGTGTTTCCAAATATGAAGGCTACCAGGAGCTTACAAAACATAAGGGCTATGCTCCTGTGCCTGACTAGTGTCCTGTCGCCCACGTCTCAGGAGAACGCGCGTGGCTACACACTGTCTCTCTCCTACAGAGTTAGAACCCTACAGAGAGCCGCTCCTCACCCGTAGAGCCACTGTAGACACAGAGATGACCCCCAGCAAATATCTGGTAAATCAGTGAATAAATGAACAGGTGAATGAACAAACACATTTCACGACTGAGTAGTTGCACATGTTCAGAACATTTAAATTCCTCTTCAAGCGGCATAATTCCTTATGGGCTGGCATTCATCTCAACAGATTCCATTTCCAAACCTGCTTCCTTCTCTAAAACATGAGAGTGATACATTCCCTGGAATATCTGAGATGCTGTGGATTTTACTAGGCAGTATCTCTCTGACAGCAGAGAGAAGTGCCTCCGTTTCTTAGTGGCTCTAATAGTGGCGAGTATCTCTCTAGGTCTTTTGTTTGCATTGTTAGAGAAGCTTGTGAGGATCCATTCAGGCTAAACGTTGACTTCTTTCAGTTTAAAGAAACAGCACCCAAAATAGGCTGCTTGTGCCCTAAAAGGAAAATATCCTTTCGTGGAAGTTTTTTGCATGCACTTGTTTCCAGCTGCCACAATGTCATTTCATTTCGGATGTCAGCCAAGCCATGTCAGAGCTCCAAGAGTTCAGATATTGCACACGAGGAAAACGCCCCTCCCCTCTGTTCCCCACCTTCAGTTCTTACAGTTAATTGTTCATCAGCTTAACTCTGTTATTCCAGGAGGTTACTTACAGGAAGATGGTGAAATTAGCAGGAGAAAATCAGATCAAAAGTGGCCTCATCAGCCATTAACTACCCAAAAAATCAGAAAGTCTTTCATCACGTAGTTATTATACGTGGTGACACGTTTAGGACTAAACAAAAGGACAAACTGGCGCCTGGGCTGGTGTCAACATAGCTTCAGTACCTGCTCCTGTAGGATGGTCCCAATCATATGACCACTTGAGACTCTGGTACTGCCCTGGGTGTTTTTCTGAATTAAACGCACTCTGTTGGTGAGTCACAGAACATGTTCTCTGTAAACGGAGACCCTCCAGGTTCAGCTATTACAACCGCAGAAACTATAAGCAAGCATACTGATTACATCACTTCTAATTACAGCTCCTCTTTCTGGCTCCAACGGGAGGAAACATCGTGCTTGCTCACCTCCAGACTGCCACTCTCCAAGCAGCCTTCACCTTGGGAAGGACAAAGCTGCCTCTGGTCTTCTACCCTTGGAAATCACCCTGGGCTTGTCTCTCTCCAAGACAAGACACTCTTTAAAGCATTCTTTAAAGCCCAGACTCTCTGGCACAAGATAGAAACAGGTGTGCAAGGGACTTGAAATAACTGTCTTCTTCCTTCTCCAAGAAAAGTGACTTTTGGTGAATATATTTGGGGCGCCACCTCGGCCTCCTCCATGCTCTCCTGAATCACTGAGCTTCCACTGTTCTTGGGAGGGGATAGGGTGCTAACACCAGTACCCATTATTTGGTCTCAATCCCTCCCTGCTTCCGGATTGTTCCATGAGCTTTAGGGCATCACCCAGTCCTCTCAGTAACTTTTATTTGACATCACAGCCTCTGACTTCTCAGCCCACATGCCAGAGGTCGACAAGGTCCTTCCTGCCCAGAGCACAGGGAGCACTTTCCTATCTTGCTTTTCCTTCTTTTCCATCTGTGGGCCTCCCTCTTTTTCATATGCAAAGACAATACAAAGAGCAGACCACACATTTTCAAGATGTTTACTAAAGAAAATTAAAGGCGTGATCTAAAATTACAGAGTAGCATTTGTGTGTAATCCTTGGTTACAAAGTGGTGCTAAATCCTGTCCATCCTTCTCTGATCACACAGCTATGGTCACCCAAGATCTGTGCCTCTCCCAGGTCTGTCTGGGACTGTGCCAAAGTCCCCATGCTGACCCAGTTTGGGCCCGGCCTCCTCCTGTAATTACAGAGGCACTAGGCCATGGTGGTCTTGAGTCTGAATCTTGTCCGAGCACTTCATGCACCTGTTGTTTCGTACCCTGTGTTTAGTCCTGGTTGTCATCGTTTGAGAAGCAACTTGAGAGAACAGCCAAGTAGTGAGGAATCTGGAAGACTTCTTACACCCAGAACGGTCAGAGAAACTGAAGATGTGGGCTAGAGAAGGAGGACTTGGGGAGTGGACAC
The DNA here is from genome assembly GCF_032405125.1 of Capricornis sumatraensis. Lineage (NCBI taxonomy): Eukaryota > Metazoa > Chordata > Mammalia > Artiodactyla > Bovidae > Capricornis > Capricornis sumatraensis. The sequence goes on from NC_091069.1 coordinate 176,261,686, forward strand.
GGCCATCATAGAGACTGTTGAGATACATCTGCTGCTTTCAGGCCAACCCAAAGATAATGCCGTTCTTACACTAACCCAGATATATTAAAGTGGTGCAGAGTGTTCTAGAAAATGGTATTTCTGTCTCTAACTTGTTCTAGCAGTGACGTTCCTTCCAGCAGAGATGGTCCAGAGATTTGTGTGCCGGGTAAGGGCTGGCCTTCCAAATCCATAATTGTCTATTTCTACGGAGAACACCAAGGGAGGGTCCAGAGGTTTTTGGTGACTAGGATCCTGTTAAACCTTGTGGCCTGCTTGGCACTAGACATCAGTCAGCTTTCACCTATTATTATTAGCCTTTGAGATTCTGACATGCTCTCCAGGAATTTAAAATATTCCCTTCTGCAGGACGGCACAGCTTGCCAGCTTTAAAATTCAAACTTCAAAGCTGCTTTGGAAATAAAAATTTGCTTTTACAATTTTAAACGTTTCTAGCCACAGGAAAGATTACTTGAACTTTTGGAAGTTGGCTTTTGAAATGTACATCTATTGACCAGTTTAGTGGTGAGCTTGGAAGGCCCTCTGCCAGCAGCCTGTTTAACTTACCTTTGCCCTGTAGCAGGTCACCCAGCATCTGGTTCAGAGCAGGCTACAGCAGTGGCTCCCAACTGGGCTGGGATTGGGTCAGGGATCGGTCATTTATTTAATTCTCTGGGTCAATGTGCAGCTGGAGGTGAGAAGCTCCGTTGTTGAAGGTTTGAGAATTGCCATTTTAAACCATGTTCCTCTCAGACATCATTTCAGAACAAGCCAGTCTGCTTACATTCTACCATATCACAAAGCATCATTCCGCAATCAGTGGGTCAGTTGTTTTTATCTGTTGTCCTGATTCTCAGAGGACCTTGTGCCTTAGGTCTGCTGACCCAGCTATGATGGTGGAGTGACAGTGGGGTGTAGGTTGAGAGGTGTTTTACATCTCTGATGACAAAATTAGGGTGGTGGTCAAGCTACACTCACCTCTAGGTGTTTTGAGAGTTTCTCTTGGGTGCCCCTTGCCAACACACAGCCTCCCCAGGCCTGGACAAAAACCTCTTTCTCTGGAGCTTCCACAGTCTCAGACAAGACTGCATTCCTTTAAGAAGGCTTTTGACATGCTGATTCACAGCTGTTTGTAGTCAAGAATAGCTGCCCACTGGGGAAATCACATCTGTGCTGACTATTGGGATAAAACTGCCCACAGAAGTTGATGAGCCAGCAGACTCATCCTTCTGGATGGTGCTCGGTCCCTGCCATCCCCGCACAAAAGCAAACTCCATGAAGGCACAGAGCTCATGGGCCTTCCACACCCTGGTGACCTCAAAGCCTAGAACAACATCCGACAGGAAGGGGGTGCTCAAGAAAGGTATTCAACGGATGTATAAAATGAATGAATGAATATAATACTAATCAGGGCCCAGAGAGAACTTCAGAGACCATCGATACTACTTAAAAATAAATAAGTAAAATATTTATTTACAGATTTTGGTTTTCCTAGAGCTTCAGATACTAGCAGAGGAAAACTTTCTGGACAACGTTACATGTTAACCTAGGGTGTTGTGCTGCGCTTAGTTACTCAGTCATGTCCAACTCTTTGCGACCACATGGACTGTAGCCTGGCAGGCTCCTCTGTCCATGGGGATTCTCCAGGCAATAATACTGAAGTGGGTTGCCATGCCCTCCTCCAGGGGATCTTCCCAACCCAGGGATCAAACCCAGGAAGCCCAATAATACTGGAGTGGGTTTTCATGCCCTCCTCCAGGGGATCTGTAGGAATAAAGACAGCTCAACCTACATGAAGTTTTAGATCCACTGCTAACTAACCAGCCCAAACGCTCTCACTGCCAAGAATTCCCTGAGCATCAGGAAGCATCCCTCCACAGAGGTGCCTCCCCCAACTCAGGGGTTCCCTGGTATTAACTGCACTAACCCACCCACCCTACCTCCAGGGAGGGCCCCTCATAAACCCATTCTCATGTCTCAGGTCTCCAGCCTGACCCCCGACACCCTTGCATAATTTCAGTTTTCCCAACCTGGGTGATGCATTACCAAGCCCTTTTCCTCCTCCTCAGAAGCAGCTTAGAAAATCTTCTTTAATGTGTGTGTGTGTGTGCGTGCCTTAAGAAATTAGAACTAGGCTTGTCCAGCCCTGCCAGTGTTAGCAATCATCTGCTGGAGAAGCATACAAATTTGAGTAAAAAAAAGCCATGCAGCTGTGTTCTCCCAATCCCTAGGGCTCTAGAACACACCCCATAGAGAGTAGAAATCCTTTCTTGGAATATGGAATGTGGGGTTGAAAGAAAAGATTCTGACCTAACCACCTTTCTCCTGGGCTCTCACATCTTTCCCCTAGAAGAAGCTGGTATATAGGGAAGTGTTCACATCGACTGCTTTTTAGTTTCCTCGTCAGCTTGGCCGCTGACCACATGACTTGGCAGAGCCGAACAGCTCTCCCTGAGTCTCTGACTGGTACAATAAGGAATTTTAACTTTGAGGCTCAGTCAGCTCTCTGATGAAAAGGATTCTCTATGTCTCAGTATAAGCATTGCCTGTATCAAAATGTGCACATGGAAAAATCAAGTGCTTGCACCCAATAGTTGATGTGTTGAATCCCTTGTATTTATCACATTCTCTGGCTGAGATTCACAGTGAGGGATTAAATGCTGGCAACCTGGGAGCTGGCATTATTTAGTGGCTCTAGAAAAGTCCTCTCTACGATGCTTCATTTAGACTGGGAAGACTGTTTCCTGCTGACTGCACCTCTAGGGAAGCGCATCTTAAAATCAAGAGGGAAACAGTCAAGCAGCTTAATCTGTAACAATAACTTGTGCTTGTTAACTACAGGTTAATGCTTTAAGAGGAGCAGCATTCCAATTTCTAATCAAGGGGCCACTATTACTGATAATAGTTCATCCTCTCTCTGCTTATCCCTCTCCTTGAACCATGCATCCTAGACAGGGTAGAAAGTGATCGCTTGTTCAGGAAACTTCACTCTTGTCCGTGTCATCACAACCACAGGGAGATTCACATAAATGAGGTGGCGGTATGAGGACTGAGAGCAAGGCTGAGATACAGACATTACATGTAAGGTAGCACCTGGTTAGCAACCGCTGGAGGGAGCTTTCCCTGCCCCCAAAATACATGCAGGCACAGAAAAAGATTAAAACTCTGTCATCCAGGGATTAAAACAAAAAATACTCATCTGACAAGCGCTGAATAGTCACTGCTTTCAAGGAATTTCTGGTCCAGTCACTAAACCAAGTTCTTAGTTAACTAATTTGCTGCATAGCAAATTACCACAAAAGGGCTTACAACATTTATTTTCTCACAGTTCCTGGGGGTCAGAGTCCAAGCGTGGCTTAGCTGGTTCCTAACCCTGGGTCTCTCTAGGCTCAACAAGGAAGGACTCACTTCCTCCCTCACTCACGGGGCGGTCAGTGGGATTCAGCTCCTCGTAGCTGTCATGGCTGGTTTCTTGAGATATGTACGGGCTTCTCCACAGTGTATCGCAACACTGCAGCATTTGAAGGGCTTCAATAACAAAACAGAATGGAGTAAACCTGGAGACAAGCAGGAACAGCTCCGAATTCCCTGCCTTGTTCCCCACTCACAGCTGATTTGAGGACCATCTTAAACGTTTTCATGCCCACCCATCTGTGACTAGAAGCCTTCTCATTCCTTCCTTCACTGACTCATCCACTCAACTATTAATATTTGGGGGTTCTCTCTACGTGCCAAGAATGATTTGAGGTAGCAGGAATACAGCAGAGAACAAAGCAGATATCCAGTTCTTAGGGATTTTACAGTCCAGTAGAGAAGACAAATAATAAATAAAACAGAAACGTAATGCTCACTTCAGCCTCACATACTAAAATTGGAATGATTATAGAGAAGATCAGCATGGTTCCTGCACAAGGATGACACACAAATCCATGAAGTGGTCCATATTTCTGTCCATCAAGAGAGGAATGGATAAAGAAGATATGGGGGGTGTGTGTGTATATATCTCTACATACACATACAGTGGGATAGTACTTGCAGCAATATGGATGGATCTAGAGACTGTCATACCGAGTGAAGTAATTCAGGCACACAAAGGCAACTATCATATGATATCACTTGTATGTGGAATCTTAAAAAAGGGTACAAATGAATTTATCTATAAAATAAAAATAGAGTTACAGACATAGCAAACAAGCATGGTTACTAGGGGGTAAGAGGGTGAGAGGGCTAAACTGGGAGATTGGGGCTGACATATAAACACTACTACAAATAAAATCAATAACTAATAAGGACCTACTGTACAGCAGAGGGAACTCTACTTGATACTGTAATGATCTATGTGGGAAAAGAATCGAAAAAAGACTGGATATATGTATATGTATTAACTGATTCACTTTGCTAACACAATGTAAATCAATTATACGCTAATAAAATTTTAAAATAAAAGAAATGCTTCAAAATTATTTATTCATATTTTATTTCCAGTTTTAAATAAGATTGTTACTATTTAACTATTGGCAAATATTTTTTAAAATATCAACCCTCTGTTGTTATATTTAAAGCCAAACTTTACAAGTTTGATTTTGTCCTTTTATTGTGTTTATTATTTAGATTAATATTTTAAGTTATATGTATTCAAATGTACCTGTCTGTATTTCAGTTTTATGACTGAGAATATTTTCCCTATTTTTAATTAAAAAAAAAGAACTGTATAGTTTAGCAGAAGACAAGTGCAATAGAGAAGAAAAAGAGTGTTAGTCTTTCAGTCACGTCTGACTCTTTGTGACCCCATGGAGTGCAGCCCATCAGGCTCCTCTGTCCATGGAATTCTCCAGGCAAGAATACTGGAGTGGGTAGCCAGTCCCTTCTCCAGGGATCTTCCCAACCCAGGGATCAAACTCGGGTTTCTGGCATTGCAGGTGGATTCTTTACCATCTAAGCCACCAGGAAGTGCTGAGGGGTGTGTAAGTCTGTGTGATGAGAGGTTATAATATGACATTTGAGCAGAGAAGTGATAGAAGGGTGGCAGTGTGCTTGATGTGTTTGAAGAGCAGCAGTAAAGTCCATGGGACTGAAGCAAAGCCAGTGAGGCAGAGAATAGTACGACAGGAGGTCAGAGGGATGGTTGATTCACGGAACGTAGTAAAGCTCATTTCACAATCACTTGAAGGGTTCTGTAGGTCATTTTAAGACATATTTACTGTGAGGTGGAACATGGCGGGCAGATTTGGACAAGAGGAGTAACATGATCGGATGTGAGACCACGTGGTTGCTAGGGTTAAAAAGAAATGGTCTGTGGGGCAAGGCTGGAAGCTAGGACACCAGTTACAAACAATAGAAATGATACAGGCAAAAATGGTAAGAAGAAACTGGATTCAGGATTTATTTTAAAGGTAAATAAGCTGTAATGAAAGAATGAATATGGGAGCAAAAAAAAAGAGTCATTAAGGACAATTCCAGAGTTTTTGGCCTGAGCAACTGGTGCCATTGAAGAAAGAGGAATGCTGGGGGAGGAGTGAGATGGGGAAGGTTCAGAAATCAAGAATTGTGACAGAACCAAAACAAATAACCCGAACATTTATACAGACCCTGAACAGCCACAGCAAGCTTCAGAAAAAAAGAACAAAGCCAGAGGCATCATGCTCCCTAACTTCAGATCATACCACAAAGCTACAGTAATCAGACAGTATATACCGGCACAAAAACAGACACATGGATCAATGGAACAGAATAGAGAGCCCAGCAATAAACCCACACACCAGTGGTCAATTAACCTACAGCAAGGGAGGCAAGAACACACAATGGAGAAAAGACAGTCTCTTCAATAAGCGGTGCTGCGAAAACCAAACAACTGTGTGTAGAAGATGACATCACAGCTTTCTCACACCACATACAAAAATAAACCCAAAATGAATTAAAGACCAGAAACCATGAAACTTTTCAAAGAAAATAGGCAGAACACTCTTTGACATAAAATGTAACAGTCTTTTTTTTGGATCTGTCTCCTAAGACAAAGGAAACAAAAGCAAAAATAGACAAAATTAAGTTCAATTTGAAAGCTTTTGCATACCAAAGGAAACCGCTGACAAAATGAAAAGACAACTTGCCGAATGGGAGAACATTTTTGCAAATGATATGATTAATAAGGGGTTAGTATCTAAAATATATAAACAACTCATGTAACTCAACATCAAAAAACCAAACAACTGGATTAAGAAATGGGCAGGACTTCCCTGGCGGTCCAGCAGCTAAGACACTGCTAGCCAGTGCAGAGGGCCCAGGTTCAATCCCTGGTCACAGAACTAGATTCCACGTGCTGCAGCTAAGACCCAGTGCGGTCACACAAAGAAATAACTATATATTTTTTTAATGGGCAGAAAACCTAAATAGACATTTTTCCAAAGGTGATATAGATGGCCAGCAGGCACATGAAAAGATGCTCAACATTGCTAATCATCAGAGGAATGTAAATCAAAACCATAATGAGACATCACCTCACTCTGGTCAGAATGACTATCATCAAAAAGACCACAAATAACGGTCGTCGGTACTGTCATCATCATCATCGTCATTATGTTGTAAACCTGAAACCAAAAACTACTGTAAATCAACTACACCTCAAAACAGACCATAATAAATAAAAATAAATTTTAAAAAATCTGTTTTGAATCTGTTGAGATACCTAGTAGGTGCCCAGATGGGCAAATTAAGTAGACAGTTCAATAAATGAGTCTGGAGTTCAAGGATTGATTCTGGCTAGAGATGGAAACATGGGAGTTATCAGTTTATCATTAATTAAAGCCCTGAGTCAATGAATTCACTAGGAAGTTAGGGCAGATAGAAAAGAAAGATTCAAGAACTGAACCCTGGGACACTCTAACATGGAGAGGAGGAGGATGGGAAAAGTGCAAGTGGCTAGTAAGGAAAGGGGAGAATCTAGAAAAAGTGGTGTTCAGGAAAACAAATGAAGGAAGTATTCCAAATTACTGAGTTCCTTTAGTTGTTTTTTTTTCCCTCAGTTTTTTTTTCAAATGCTCATGTTCATAAGAATCACTCTACAAAGTATCCAGAGGATGCCTTAATTACTTATTTTGTGGGAAATTTAAAAGAGTTTCAAGGTAGTTCTGACTTGAGTTGACTTTAGCCATAGGTATTGATGCAAGAACATAATTGTGATGGAATGGGATCTACTGTAGTTTCAAGAGAGCTGGAAGGATTCTAACATGCTATAAGGATAGAGGCAGTGTTTACTCAGTGATCAAGTGAATTTTATTGATAGTTGCAATTTAAAAAACTTTCATTATAGAGACTATCACATGTGCAAAATTAGCAGAATAGTCTAAAGTTATAATAGCCTGTCTGTTCCCATCACCCAGTTCAACAACAATCAACTCATGGCCAAACTTCTTTCTTTTCTATTTCATTCACTATCTTCATATATTTTGAAACAGATTCCAAACACCGTATCATTTCATCTGCAAAAATAGACTTTTTTACATTAATAAAATATCATTATCACCCCCAAAAAGTTAATGTAATTTCTTAACATTGTAAAGAAATCCAATCAGTGCTCAATTTTTCAATTGTTGCATAAAGATTATGATTAAAAAAAAAAATTTGGCCACACAGCATGTGTCATCCTAGTTCTCTGACCAGGGATTGAACCTGCACCCCACGCATTGGAAGCACAGAGTCTTAATCACTGAACCACCAGGGAAGTGTTGACTTATTTAATAGTTTGCTTGTTTAACTAGATGCTTCCCAGGTGGCTCAGCTGGTAAAGAATCTGCCTGCAATGCAGGAGACCTGGGTTTGATCCCTGGGTTGGGAAGATCTCTTGGATAAAGGAATGGTAACGTGTTTAAATAAGGTCTATACATTGAAAATGGTGATAATACTATCTTTTAAGATAATACTATCTTTTATACATTTTCCCTTTACCATTTCTCATATGTGTGTGTGTGTATATATATATATATTTTTTTTTCTTTTTCCAGGAAAATTGTTTGTGGAAGAGAATAGGCAGTTTCCCACCATCTGGATTTTGATGACTGCATCCTCATGTTGGTATTGCTGAAATGCTTAGCATGCTCCTCTATCCCCTGAATTTCCTATATAAGGAAGTTGAATCTGGAGGCTTAATCAGGTTTGTTAGATTTTTTTTGCAAGACTACCTTCTAGGTGCTGCTGCTTTCTTCCCCCAGGAGTCCCTTACAGTCTGGTTCCATCTCTTCTTTGTGATGTTGATGGCTGTGGATGGTCAAAGCCTAGGCCCACTATTACGGTGGTGGCTGCAAAATGGTTCTAACTCTATCCATCCTTCTTCATTTACTAACTGCAATAAAGAGAAACTTTATAATTTTTATTTTTTGTTTCTTTCTATAAAGAGAAACTTATCACAGTCTCTATTTGGCTTCTACATGATACAGTTCAAAAAAGGAAAGGCACCATAACTGCTTAATTTATTTATTAATTTTAAAAACAATGTGTTGGTCTCTAGCACCCTCCCAGAGACCAACTAGAGCTTTGCCAGGAAAGGGTTTATTGTGAATGCATGGATTTAATTATTTCAGTGTTTCAATCCATTGCAGTTATCCTCACTTATGCTCAAATTATCCACCATTGGCCAATGGAAACCCCTTCACATTAGTTCCTGAATCCTTCTGATATACAATCCTCACTATCTGGTGTGACAAGATGTTTAGGCTTATCTTGTATATTTCCCATCCAGACCTGGAATCAGCCATGTTCCCTAGAAGCCCTGTTTCCTTTTAGTGGAAAAGGAATTGAAGTTGTTACATACCATATAGGGTCACAGAATCAAAGAGCCAGGAGGTAGGTGTTGAAGGAGATGTCACTTTAGTGAGCAAAGCTGTCTAGAGTCCCCTAGGACTCAGAATTTGACTGGGAACCATTCACACCAACCTCCTCTCAAGCTGTTGATCTAAGAAAAGGATGCTATTATCTCCCAAGCAGAAAGTGTTGGGCCAAGCTGATGGCATTGTTTCATTCAATCCAAGTAAGTAAAAGGAGAAAAAAAATGGAACCCATGAAAAAATTCTACTAAATTTTTTTTAGAAGGACAAACCTCTTGATCCCTGAACAATAAGAGGAAGGGACAAATCCCTGAAAATGTAGACTGCTACAGGATACAGAAGGAAAAGGCTGCCGAGCAATTGCTGGGCAGCCTCCAAAGGATGGAAGAAGAGACGTCTTTCATAAAACATAAGCAGACAGTCATAGGATGAAAACCAGCTAAGAAGAAAAAGAACGAAATAAATACAAAGGTAGATGCATGAGACGAAGAATGCTAAGGGAAATTCATAAACACAGGGCAAGAATAAGATCACACTAGACATCTACACATGTAATACCACTGTTTTCACTTAACCGTATATGAGAAGCATCTTTCCATATGTCATTTACATTTTCTAACCATAATTTTCCTAGTAACTGGACTGGGAAATTTAAAATATGAAGACTCATACTTCATTGAACTAATCCTCTCATGTTAGAAAATTAGGCGTTTTCCAAGTTTTTCTGCCACTCTGAGCAATCTTAAGATATACATTTTCTTGTATATCTGTCCATGTAGTCAGTAACTATTTATTGAGCATCTAATGATTATTACTGGGCATATTCTGGGGTGCATGGTGGTGAAAGAGACGGACACAATTCCCATCTTGATGGACCTTGCAGCTCAATGGGGAAACCGACAATTAAGAAATTGCAACACTTTTGTGATAAATGGTAGAGAAATTGTATGGTGATAATGAAGCACATGGCCAGGAAGCCTAACCTACTTTAGAGTTTCCTGAGAAAGTGACATTTAATCTGAGACCTGAAGAATGAGAGGAGGTAAGCTAAGAAAAGAATTGCAAATAATAGAAAGAACAGCGAGTGCAAAGGCCTGAATGTAAGAGCAAGGCACACTTAAGACAAAAGAAATTCAGTGGCAGGTCACCAAGGGCCTTGCCACTGAAGGATGTTAAGCATGGGTGTTTCATGGTCAAATTCTTTGCTCTAGAGGAAGCACCCTGGAGCACAATGGACATTGACTGGTTTGAAGTATAGCTTGACTCAAGGTAGAGAAATCATTTAGGAAGCTCTACAATAACCCAGGCAAGAAAGGGTAGTGAGCCACAAGAGGGTGTTGACCCTGAGGACTCAGAGAAGCAAACGGATCGGGAAAATATTTAGGAGAGACTGTTTCATTTGAATCAGGAGTGGTAAGGGAGAGGGGAGTCAAAGTTGGACCCTAGGTTTCTGACTTTAGCAACCAGGGGGTGCCATTTACTAGCATCAGGAGAAAGAAATGAGAAAAAGTATGAATTCAGTTGGATAAAGTTGAATTTGAGGTTCCTCCAAACTTCCCAGATGGAAATAGCCAATATGCAATTAGGGATACAGATTTACAGCTCAGAATTGCTCCTGAGACCTCGACTGGAATTCCAGATTTGGGATCCATCAGCATATGGGTTATAATCAGAGCTTTGGGAGTGAGTGGTGGAGATCTTACAGAAAGAATATGTGGAGGGAGAAAGAAAAGCACCTAGGGACACCCTGAGGAACAGTGCCAACACTGCAGGGATGAGCCGAAGACACTTAGAAGGAAAAGCCAACAAGACCGGAAGAAAACTGGGAGGAAATGCAGCCTTCGAGAAGCTGAGGAAAGAGCTTGTATAGAGGGGAAAGGCGTGGCTTGCAACATCCACTATTTCTAAGAAGTTAGGAAAGACAAGGGCTGAAGAGCCTCCGTTGGATTTAGTGGCCACCTACAAGACAGGAGCAGTGACAGGAGTTGTGCATGGTGCCCAGATTTCATAGGAAGGAGTCAGCCGGAGTTGAGGGAACAATCTCTTATTTGACTCCTGACCCGATTTTGAGAACCACTCTCTTTTACTCTAGCAAGTTTAACTCATTTACAATTATTTCCATAATAGCTTCATTTCGGTTTGCTTCATTCACTTTGTTTTAAGCTTTCTAGCTTTTATGTATCCTTGCTCTTTCTTTTTATATTTTACCTTTTGCTGAGTAGACCTCTGTAAAATCATGGCAGATAATGACTGTAGCCATGAAATTAAAAGACACTTGCTCCTTGGAAGAAAAGTTATAACCAACCTAAACAGCATATTCAAAAGCACAGACATTACTTTGCCAACAAAGGTCCATCTAGTCAAAGCTTTGGTTTTTCCAGTGGTCATATACGGATGTGAGAGTTGGACTATAAGGAAAGTTGAGGGCCTAAGAATTGATGCTTTTGAACTGTGGTGTTGGAGAAGACTCTTGAGAGTCCCTTAGACAGCAAGGAGATCCAACCAGTCCATCCTAAAGGAAATCAGTCCTGAATATTCATTGGAAGGACTGATGCTGAAGCTGAAACTCCAATACTTTGGCCACTTGATGTGAAGAACTGACTCATTTGAAAAGACCCTGATGCTGGGAAAGATTGAAGGCAGAAGAAGAAGGGGATGACAGAGGATGAGATGGTTGGATGGCATCACCAACTCAATGGACATGAATTTGAGTAAGCTCCGGAAGTTGGTGACGGACTGAAGCAACTTAGCAGCAGCAGCAGCAGCAGCAGGGAAGCATAGCGTACTGCAGTCCATGGGGTCACAAAGAGTCAGACACAACTGAGCGACTGAACTGAACTGAACTGAGTAGATCACTGTGTTTACCACTATTTCCTAAAGCAAACTAGAGGGTGAATAGCCTGCTTTTAATTATACTCAGTAGTGGAGCCAGAATTTGAACCCTGGAGCCCACAGTCTCAGCCACGATGCTGTACAGCCTTGTGCGTGACCCCAAGTACCCTATATCCATAGAAAATTAACTTGCCCTTGAAAATACTTGGCCTTCCCTTGTGGCTCACCTGGTAAAGAATTTGCCTGCAATGAGGGAGATCTGGGTTCGATTCTTGAGTTGGGAAGATCCCCAGAGAAGGGAAAGGCTACCCCCTCCAGTATTCTGGCCTGAAGAATTCCATGGACTGTATAGTCCATGGGGTCACAAAAAGTTGGACATGACTGAGCACCTTTCACTGGAAATAGCTATGCCATTAGGGCAATAACTTTACCTATCGAAATATACTTTAGAGAACTAATCAGAGAATTATGCACAGTTATTCATTGTAGTATTATTTATAGCAATATGAATTTATATTGGCTTTTCTGTTTTAAAACAATATTCATCAGTTGTTCCTCTCTAATGCTTGACTTATCTTTTTGTCTGTGTTTATAATTTTTGGCCTTGCGTCTGAATTTTGGTGTACATTGATCACACTCATTTAAATGCTGATTGAAAACAATATTTACATTAAAATCTGTGCCCTGCTTGCTTCCTAAGTTGGCTGACTGTTTGCAACACAGAACAAGACATGACATATAAGGATGAAAGAGCTCAGAGTCCATCTGAAGGAGACAAAGGAGGCGGGCATTTTCTGGCATCAGAGCAGAACGTATTACAAGACCTGAGCAATTTGGTTCTAAGCTGTCTGGCAACAAAGCAGAAAGAAATACAGTAAGTTACATAATTTTCATTGTCCTATAAGAAAAGAATTCGTACGAATTCTTTTGTGAAGGCAGCTCTTTTTGAGATCTAAAATCAAGCAGAAATTTATGTGAATCTTCACGTAATGGGTACTGAGGGACACTGAAGACTGGAATAGAGCTCCCCAAACCCTTGGTATTTTCTGAGCTATGAGTCTTGAGAGCATCTTTTGTTGTAATATTCGGTTTTTCGTCCTCAGTTTCTGAAATTGCTTCAGAGCCATAACGGTGAAGTGGGTATCTTGTTATGTGTAAGTCCCTTTCAACCACAACTGACTTTATGTTGATGAGGCAACTTTTGGAAAGCACCTAAAGATGGGGGGCTGGCTACTGGAGGAGCCAACCTTGTGATTAAAAGGTTGAAAGTTTCAGTCCTACTCCCCGATGGCTAGAGACAGTTCAATCACCAATGACCCTGATTTAATCACTCCTGCTTGTGTAACGAAGCCTCCATAAAACCCAGAAGAACAGGGTTCAGAGAGCCCTGGAGCTGGTGAACACATGAAGAGGGGGCAGATGAAGAACCTCTGGTCCCTTTCCTATGCCTTACCCTGTGCATCTCTTCCATCTGGTTGTTCCTGAGTTACATCCTTGCATAATGAACTAGTAATGTAGTAAGTAAAATGTTTCCCTGAGTTCTGCGAGCCCCTTTAGCAAATTGATTGAACCCAAGTGGGGGTCATAGAACCTCCAATCTATAGGCAGGAGGTCAGAAGTACAGAGACAAACTAGATTTGTGACTGGAATGTTGGCGGGGCGGGGGGGGGGGGGGGCGGTGCCTCTTGTGGGACTGAGCCTTAACCTGTGGAAGCTGGCACTATCTCCAGGGAGACAGTGTCAGAATCGAGTTGAATCACAGGACACCCAACCGGTGCAGGAGAATTGCTTGCTGGTGTGGGGAACACACCCTCATGCTCACCCCGGCCACAAGCTGGGACTGGGTGCTCGAATCCCTTACTATCTTCAAACAGTTTATAAAGATATTCTGCTAAACTCATTGGCCTGGATGGCTCTCCAAGAATTTGCCAAAATCACATACCAAGGTCTTCCCTGGGGCTCCAAGGGCTTCTCTGGTGGCTCAGACAGAAAAGAATCTGCCTGTAATGAGGGAGACCTGGGTTCAATCACTGGGTTGGGAAGATCCCCTGGAGGAGAGCATGGCTGCCTACTCCAGTATCCTTGCCTGGAGAATCCCCATGGACGGTGGAACCTGGAGGGCTACAGGCCATGGGGTTGCAAAGGAGTAGGGCACAACTGAGCGACTAGGCACACAGCACATCCCCGGGGCTCCAGTGGTCAAGACTACTTTCTAACACTTGGGGGTGTGGATTCCCTCCCTGGTCAGAGAGCTAAGATCCCACATGCCTTACGGCCAAAATACAAAACATGAAACAGAAGCAATATTGTAACAAATTCAACAAAGCCTTTAAAAATGGTTCACATCAAAAAAATTTTTTAGTTCATTATAAAAGTAAAAGCACACAGCAAGATATCCTGTCCCAACCTGGGGAAGTTATTTATGTAAACAGACAAGAGAGGGGTCCGGGTATTTTATTTTCTGGTCCTAGTTGAGTCTTCTCATCTGGGGAGCTCTACCACCAGCAAGGCGCTTTCAGATCCTGTGCTTTTCCAGTTTTGCCACGAAAGCACCCTCACGTGAATACGAGCTGGAGGTGGGCGAGAAGATGTTGTAGCCCAAAAAGGCCAGCTGTAAGCTAAAATGCGTTTGAAGATTTGCAATTTATATTTCAAGTCCATGTGAATTACAGTCTGTTTCATAATGTGTTATAGATAAAAATGTGTTCCCCCTACCCTTAAAACTTCTAACAGAATTGGTGCTCCAGGAAGATGAGCTGTTTTTATCCCAACTGAGCAACTCTGGACCAGCTGACTTGGACCTCTCTATGCCCAGAGATACACTTTTACTTTAATTTTGATGTTGGGCCAGTGCTTCCGTGGTGGCTCAGACAGTAAAGCGTCTGCCTGCAATGTGGGAGACCTGGGTTCGATCCCTGGGTGGGGAAAATCCCCTAGAGTAGGAAATGGCAACCCACTCCAGTACCCTTGCCTGCAAAAACCCTTGGCTGGAGGAGCCTGATAGGCTATATTCCATGGGGTCACAAAGAGTCAGACATGACTGAGCGATTTCTCTTTCTTCCTCTCTCTTTCAGTGCTTTCAGAGTCTAGATTAGTGAACCATTCTTTCCAATATTAACTGTCTTAGAATAGAACATTGCATATTCTTCTAAAATATAGAAAAGAAGGCCTATAAAAGCTCTGGTTGACAGGCATTTTTTTTAAGTTGACATTATGTGGTGAACACAGATAAGTTGGACTTACTGTTTAGCCACTGTTTTACACAGATACAAACATTAAGAGTGACCACAATAGGCAAGAGCCAATACTTACTTCTTAAGCAAGATCTTTTCATCTCTAGCATTCATGACCATGACCTACCTGAAATCCTAGGGAGAAGATGCCTGGGTGGTGGACACTGGGTGGGCTGGTTCACTAGAATAATGAGGCTCTAAGGAGAGGTTTGAAACTGCCAACCTGGCCCAGGCTCTCTGTGAAAGCAAGCACACACTAAGAACTCTGCACGTTGAGTCAATTATCCCATAAGCGCTTTCCTACTCAGTTGGCCCTTTCTCTGCCTAGGACTCCTGGATCTTGAAAGCCTAGGGGTAGCTAAAGCAGCTCTGGGGAAGGGGTGTTGTATAGATCCTCCAGCTGGACTTAGGACTGGACTGGACCACCATATGTGAGTATGGAAGGATGGAAGGCCTGAGCTATTTGGGAAAAGATGTATTCTTCTGAAATCAGAGGCCACAACCTCCATGAGCAAGCCTCATAGAGTGCAGGCCGGGGTTGGCCGGTAGGCATGTGGAAAGCCCCATCAAACAAGGATCTAAAGCAGATGCTGGCCACCTCTTCCATAAAGGAACTTCAGGATGGCCTCAGAAGTACAACTATTTTAAGAAAAACACTCACTGAACTATCAAAATGAATAAGCTATAAATTGTATCCCTAAATATCTAATAAAGAGAACTCTTTGGTACCACTTTTAAAGACTCACTGAGGGACTTTCCTGGTGGTCCAGTGGCTAAGACTCCATGCTCCCAATGCAAAGGGCCCAGGCTCAATCTCTGGTTGGGGAACTAGATCCCACAGGTTGCAACTAAAGATCCTGCATGCCACAACTAAGACCCGGAGCAGCCAAATAAATATTATTAAGATAAATAAACAGTCATTTAAATACTGACAAAACCAATATTTGAAACTATATGTGTTGGCCAGGGGGAAGACCCAGGAGGAGGTAAGCTCAGGTGTTCATTCCTCCAGAGCCCTCCTGGCAGGGCTGTGAGTTGGAGTAGTGGCATTTCTGTACTGAAACCTATAGCTCTGCTGGGGCCCTCCTCCAGCTACAGCTCTCACCAAATCCTAGCAACTGCTCCGTCCTCTGCCCCTTCAGGCTTGGGGGGCAGGTAGTAATGCTGGCTGGGGACGTCTCACCATCCTTCCCCAGTTTCTGCTAAGGCTGTCCACGCCTTCGTGGATTAACACCTTATTAAACGCCCAGTTCCCCTATTGCCTGTGCCATCTTTCCCCTGCTGGACCCTGACTCACACACGGTCCTCACTCCAGGGCCAGCCTGATGAAGCTGCCACTATCTAGAACTTGTCTGGAAAAAGAATATAGTTGGCATGCCAACAAAGGTCCATCTAGTCAAGGCTATGGTTTTTCCAGTGGTCATGTATGGATGTGAGAGTTGGATTGTGAAGAAAGCTGAGTGCTGGAGAATTGATACTTTTAAACTGTGGTGTTGGAGAAGACTCTTGAGAGTCCCTTGGACTGCAAGGAGATCCAACCAATCCATTCTGAAGGAGATCAGCCCTGGGATTTCTTTAGAAGGAATGATGCTAAAGCTGAAACTCCAGTACTTTGGCCACCTCATGCGAAGAGTTGACTCATTGGAAAAGACTCTGATGCTGGGAGGGATTGGGGGCAGGAGGAAAAGGGGACGACAGAGGATGAGATGGCTGGATGGCATCACCGACTCGATGGACGTGAGTTTGAGTGAACTCCAGGAGATGGTGATGGACAGGGAGGCCTGGTGTGCTGCGATTCATGGGGTCGCAAAGAGTTGGACACGACTGAGCGACTGAACTGAACTGAACATTGTCCTTAAGGTTTCTTCTTCCTGAAAATGACGCATGACACTTCTGTCCATTCTTTATAAGCCAAAGCAAATCACAGGTGTATTACTTATCAATTGCTGTATAACAACCTCAAAACTTAGTAGCTGAAAATAATGAACGTTTATGATTTCACATAGCTTCTGAGGGTCAGGCATCTATGACCAGATTAGCTGGTGGCTCTGGCCCCAGGCCTCTCACAAAGCTGCAGGCATTTGGAGGCTTGACAGGGGCTGGAGAGTCTGTTTGCAAGGCAGCTCACTAACACATCTGGCAGCTTAGGACTGGTTGTTGGCAGGAGGCCTCAGGTCCTCCCCACATGAAACTTTAAAGTACTCCTTGAGTGTTCTCATGACATGGCAGCTGGCTTCCCCTGGAATGAGCATGTCAACAGAGAGTCCAAGAAGAAGCCATGAAACCTTTTAGGACCTTCTCTGAAAGTCAGAATATTCTGTTTATTCTAAGTGAGTCGTTAACTCCAACCCATACTATATGGGTAAAGCGAAGTTCCACCTCCCGAAGGGAGTAGTATCAAAGAACACTTAGATATTTTAAAACCACCTCACAAGCCTACACCTAACTTCGAAGCAAAAGATGTAACTGGGAGATGAAACGTAAACATCTGGTGACTAGCACTAACAACTAGAAGAATCCTAGATTTTACCAGGCACTTAAAAGTTGAACAAGGTCTGGACCCGAGCTTTACTTCTGTGTTTATTCCCGATCCAGGAATTCCTTGGGATGAGGAGGGGGCAGACCAGCATACAGACTTCCTTGAAATAATGTCATTCTCAGGGCTAATCCCCTCTGGGAGGAAGGGGTTCTTCACTTTAAATGAGGCCCTAGGCAGACAGGAGGAATCCACTTCTTCCCAAGATCCTCCCTGTCCCCACGCTTTAGGAAGACTGACAGTTCCCCCTCCCTCCCTGTTGGTCCCCAGCATCCATGCTGTGAGGAAGCCCAGACAGCCACATGGAGAACCAACCCTCTTGCATGACCCCAGCTGACCTCCCCGCTGTCAGCCAGCGCCAACTTGCTAATCGGGTGACCAAGCCATGTAGAACATGGACAGATGTCCCCAATGAGCCCAGTCCCAATTGTAAAGATGTGAACAAATCTGTGATTACTGTTGTAAGGCACTAGTTTGAGGGGTGGTTTGTTTTGTAGCAATCAGTAACTGACATGCTTCTAAGTTCTCCAAGTAGCCCCATGGAAGCCTTTACCACTAGGTTGGATGTGAAATAGATGGTAGGATGGGGACTCAGCCTGGCAACAGATCTCTCCAAGATCTGTGACCTCTCACAAGTCACCCTCTCTCCCCACACTCTACCCTGGAAGAGAGTTCATATCCCTAACCTGAGTTACTTTCATATCCCTAATCTGCCTGAGGAGTCCAAGAGTTGTGGAATCAACTCTTTGAAATTTCCTTTACAAATTCAAAGTGCATGGGAATTCTATCTGATGCTCACACAGCATCTAGTATTGTTCATAGCAATACTTCAGTTAAAGCTGAGGCCCAAAGAGCCTCACTTTCAGGTTCTGTGGCACTGGGTCCAGGACCGGCTGGGGCAGATACTGACTGGAAGTCTTCAAGCAGATGGATGGGACAGTGGTTTAAAAAATATATATATATATATATATATATTTTTTTTTTTTTTTCTTTTTTAGCTGGGAAATCCTGGCAGAGTCCTATCTGAAGGTCCAGACAAGTTAAAAGCTATGCTTTAGTTGAAGAGGGAGGGGGACATCCAAGCTGGTCCAGAGGACGCCCTCCTTGCTCCTACAGTGCCCCGTAAAGTGACATCAATGGCTTGGGGTGTGCAGAGCACAATTTGAACACCACCTGTGTAAGGTAACCAGCCTGGGCTACAGAGCAGGTGAACATCTCTGCACCTCTGTATCTTTATCTGTGCAAGGTGGACAATGACGGAGCCTGCCTCACCGTTTTCAGAAGAATTTTATGAGACCAAGAGGGCAAGCACATCTGCTCTTAGTTGATAATCCAAGATGTCTGCGCCTCTCTCATTTCATTCTAACTCAAGTCTTAGCTCAACGTAACATGGGCATTCCTTCTTGGGCTTGGTAGAGAGCCCAGCACAGTACCCCAGGCTTCTGCGGATTGTCATTGTGCAGGATGACCAAAGCCCCTTTTCTGGAGGTTGGCCAGACTTCTGGTAAGGGGAGGTTTAACCGTGGTGCCCCTCCCAGTCCAGGCCTTTTCAGTGCCCCTCAGGGGCACCCAGCAAATCCTCCCTCACGGCCGTTGTTGGCACTCACCAAATGCTAGACAGATGCTAAGTGCTTTCTCTGCACGAGTGCATTTAATCTCCACAACGACCCCACAGGGCAGATACTGCCACCCTGTTTAGAAAACTGAGGATCATAGATATTAAGCCAGTCACCCCCAAACCTGG
Source organism: Capricornis sumatraensis (assembly GCF_032405125.1). Lineage (NCBI taxonomy): Eukaryota > Metazoa > Chordata > Mammalia > Artiodactyla > Bovidae > Capricornis > Capricornis sumatraensis. The sequence continues at coordinate 176,280,865 of NC_091069.1, forward strand.
CTGATCATCAGAATAACTAGGGAGCTCTTAAAATGCACATTCCTAGGTCCACCTCAGCACAACAAAACCAGAACTCAGTTCTTTAGGATCCAAGGTTACTTACCCATCCAGTGAAGACAGGTCTGGGAATGGGGTGAGCCAATGGAAGCAGCTGGAGCGAGGGTACACACAGAGAGCCAGCCTTTGTACAATCTAAACATAGGTGCCCCAGCTCGCCCTAGTCCCACTGTGAAGCCAGAATTGGAACGCAGGCCACTCTTACCATCCCAGGATCCCCTAGGGAGGAACTTAACTTGAGGGTGCATCAGAGCCACCAGGATCACCTGCGCAGCCTGTGATTCATCAGGCCTGGAGTGAGGCTGATAATCTGGATTTCTAAGTTCCTACGTGATGCTAATGCTGCTGGCTCAGACTCCACACTTGGGAAATACACCATCTTAAGGTGGAAGGAGAAGCCAGCACGTAGAGCAAGGGCTTCCTTCTCTAAGCATCCGGAATAAAGGGCTCCCAGGTGCCTGGATGCTCCATCCTGCAAACCCCAAGTTGGATGAATTCCCTCATCCCTCCTGCAGGCATCCCAAGCTGCTCCTGGTCTCAATAAGAAGTGTCTCGAGCACAGAGGTCAAGGCCGACAGGCTCTCTGCTCTCTGACCACTCCGTGTTAACCCCATCTACTTGCGTGGAAGCTTCTGGGATGGTAGTGGTATACTCACGTGTGCTCCTGAGCTATCTGCAGCCCCGCATTTACGCAGCTGACCAAGAAAAAGAAGAGCCTGACTTAACGTTCTTCGGCTCGCACACTTCCCTCACTGAGTAATTGTCCTGAGAGCAGTTGCAGACATTAGCACTAATTAGCTAATTTATGTGCGCCTTGTTAGGGCCCCAAATTCAATCTACAAATTAATGGCAGCTCACATGCAAATGAGTGGGATTCAGTCCCCAGACTTCATGGTTTTGGTTTTTAAAACAGCCCTATAGCCATAAGCCAGCACTGGGTATTTCTTCTAATCTTCAAAATACTATTTGATTCATTAAGCACCTAATTGCAGAGCTCTTAAGGAAAGTTTCTATCAAAAATGCAAAACAACATTCAGCAGGCCTGGGCCCCCTTATCACTTCTACCCCCATGAACTGCAAAGTCAACAACTGCCTGTCTTAACTGCCTGTTCCTGACCCCTGGCCACTCCCAATTTCTCCACTCTAACTCAGGCCCCTTAGGCTTTGGGGAAAGAGCTCTGTGCTGCGTGTCAGGATCTGTGAGCTCTGTCCACTGACCAGCTGTGTGTACTGGGTGGTCACCTTGCCTCTCTTAGGCTGCAGTCGTCTCGCCCAAATACAGGAGCAACAGGATGGTGGCTTCTCCTGAAGGAAACGGGAGGTGCTGCTGGGAAGAGGAGTCCAGGGTTGCTGTGAACTTGCGGCTGGGAGATGAAGGACTTCCTCTGGGGATTCTGGAACGCAGGAGTTTTGGGAGGATGGGAAGCAGCTCTGGGGACGACAGTGAGTTGATGCTTGCTGCAGGGGTGAAGGGGGGATTAACAGCATCCTTGGATGCCATTTTACTTTTGCTGGCAGCTGCAATGAGGGGCAGCCTCCAGCTTCCAGGGGACACAAAGAGCCCTTGAGGGATTCAGAGCCTTGGAGAAAACTAGCCCCAGATGACCAGCATCTGTGTGGAGAAGTTCAAAGAGGCGTGTGTGTGCTGTTGTGTCCGACTCTCTGCAACCACACAGATTGTAGCCTGCCAGGCTCCTCTGCCCATGAAATTCTTCCAGGCAAGAATACTGAGTGGATTGCCATTTTCTCCTCCAGGGGATCTACCTGACAAAGGGATCGAACCCGTGTCTCCTGCACTGCAGGCAGATTCTTTACTGCTGAGCCACCTGGGAAGCCCAAAGTTCAAAGAGCTTTATTTCTAAAACATCACTGCCATGGGAGCCCAGGCCAGCCCCCATTGACCACAACCTGCAGAGACAACCCTGAGAAACAGCCGTGGCCTAGGTGGCAGGCCGCATGGTGAACAGTCCTTCTGGCCTCTTGTATCTTCTAAGACATGAAATGACCATGACTGAGAAGCACTAAGGGTTTCTAGATTCATTATTGACAGACAGGACACATTTTTTAAAAGCTCTACTGAAGTATACCTGACAAATAACAGGAGATATTTTTTAACAAGTTGTATGTTGGGAGCTTGGAATTGCTTATTTGGACCTTAAAAAATAGTTTCTTATTTTCATCCAAGTTGGTGAAGCAAGACTTCTGGTTATTTGAGAGAACTATCCTGCCTTAGTCCTTTCGGACTGCCCTGACATCACACCACAGATGGGGTGGCTGATAAGCACCAGAAATTTCTCACAGTTCTGGAGGTTAGAAGTCCAAGGTTGAATGCTGGCTGAATCAGGTTGTGGTGAGAGCCCTCTTCTGGGTGCCAACTTCCCTCTGGACCCTCATATGGCAGAAGGAATGAGAGAGCTCTGTGAGGTCTCTCTTATAAGTGCACTAATTCCGTTCCTGGGGGGCTCCACCCTCTGAACCACACACCTTGCCTCCTAACACCATCAGGCTGGGCATAACGATTTCAACATATCAGTCTGGGGGGAAATGAGCACTCAGACCGCAGTGTAGCCTGGTCTCTCCAGGCACATCAGCAGTATTGTTCCATGACCCCATGAGCCACCTCCATCCTTTACTTAACTGAACAATAGCCAGCATTACCAAGCACAGCTCAGTGTGCCAGGTGCTATGCTAGGCACTTTACGTGCATTATTGTACCTAACACAACATTTCTGCACAGTGGATGCTATGCTTATGCCCACTTTGCACTGAGGAAACCAAGTCTCAAAAACTCTAGGGATGTACCTTAAAACCCCAGACTTTGCAAAGGGTGGAGCTTAGAGTGCCACCCCTGGCTGCTTCTCGAGCACCAGCCCCACCTTGAGGTCCCTAACAGTCAGGAACTTGTCTGCCTGCAAGAGACCCTGCCCCAAGCATGAAGAGTGGCTCTGGGAGCAGTCAGACTGCAGCAAGGGACACCGCTGGGGAAGGCTTGTTCAACCCTGGACCATTTAGGCAGAACCCACATGTGGTGAAATGTTAAAAAAAATCCTTTTGCTGTTCTATTTCTGTTGAAGGATAGACGCAGTTAGACAATACAAACGTGTGCCTGTACAAAGGGTGTGAAAGAGATGCTGCTGGGCAAGGGGGGAAAGCAGCAAGCAAAGCCCTCGTGCTTGTTCAGGAACTCCAAAAAGAAAGAATAAAACCTTTTTTTTTTTTTTAAAGGAAGCAGAAAAATCTCAAACTGTGAGTGGGAGATTGAAGAAATGAGAGGGGTTTGTGGGCTCCTAGATCAGAAAGAGGCACATTCTCGAACACAAGTTGGATAGGTTGAAGGACGGGTGGTTGGGCCGTGAGTCGAAGATTCTTTCCAAAAATAGGACTACCCCAGTCACCAAGGGTTTCCACAGGCCACCAAGTTCCTCTCTCTAAAACCCTTGCCCCAGGCTCTGACAGGCTCTTCCAGCTGAGGATATGGCCCCACGGCCTTGATTTCTGCCAGGGGTGGAAAGGCAGGGGCAGGAGCAGCAAAGGGTGGGTGGAAAGTCAGGAAGGATCAACCAAGTGCAGGTGAGTTCAAAGCAGAGATTCCCCCTGAGGAATCACAGTGATGAAATCTAGGCAAGAGAGGGCCACGGTCAAAGGTCTGTTTACTTTATTGTCTTTTTACCCTGAGGAATGTGCCTGCTGGGTTAATGTTTATTTTATTGAATAATCTAGTTTTAGGCACGTCAATAAGAGTCAATGCTACTTTATAGGAAGAAAATGCAGGTTTGTGGCTATTTCTGATCTTCAGCAAGAGGTCCTTCCTAGGCCCATTAGCACTACTGCCACCTGCTGGTGGATTTCTGTAGAGCAGGGCTGGCAATTTGGGTCGCAGGCTGGAACCTGAGTCCAGGGCAGGAATCGTGGCTCCGCTCATTCAGAGCAGGGTGACTAGTTAGAGTCTCCCTGCTCTGAATTTCATTTTCTACCTCTTAAAGTGGCTTTTGAGGGATTTTGTTATGATTCAATGAGTTAACGTATATATAATGCCTGGTGTGCATAGTATATGTGTAATAAACTATTAATTAGTCTTAAGAATTCGATATCCCTGTGGGGTCCTCTTCTTATTACCATTTTGACCCAAGCGAAGTTACAGGAGGCATGGCCCCACATCGGTGACTGAATCAGAGGCTGAGGTATCGGCGGGCTGGCCAAAACTAACAGGCAAAACGTAACAGGAATAAAGCTCTCAATTACATTTATTGTCCACCAAGTGCGTAAGTGTGGCGGATGCCTGGTTGACAAAAAAAGACCAAGCCAAAAACACTGAGAGATTTTAAGAACACACAGCTCAACCAGAGCCAACTGGGTGACTCCACACTCAAAATTCTAATTTGATCAATAGCCATGAAGGAACAACAGATATGACAAGCCTTTAAAATGTTCATACGCCCTGACCTCATAATTCCATTACTAGGACTCTGTGCAGAAGAAATAAGAAGAGAGAGTTGTATACAAAAATTCCATTTCAGTGAGATTATAAAAGTGAAAAGTTAGATACAATCGATGTCCAATAATAGAGGACTAGTTAATTAAATCATGGTTTATCCGTATGTAGTCCTTAAAAATTAAAGGGAAAAATCTCATCATGTAAGTTGTGGAGTGGAGGAAGGACCACGGTATAAATAGAAATAGAGGCATAATATACTGGTAAAAAGTATCAATAAAGATAAAAATTAAAACCCTTCATGCACGCAATGAGAGAGCATCAAATTGTATATGGCATCAACTGACAAAACTATGAGGAGAAATTGACAAGTTCAGCATTGAAGTAGATTTTAATACACCTCTTTCAGTAGTTGATCAAGCAACCAAAAAAAATCTGTAAGGATAAAGGGTTGAACTTCACAATTTAGAAATTTAATAAAAACACTGCAGAGTACATTGCTCCCTGTAGCTGAAGCAAACATGTCCTTTTCAAACGCAGACTCGACCCCCACTCGCTAACCCTCCCCGCCCCCACGGAGAAACCAGCAGTTTCAGCATTTGATGCTAAAGTCTAAGAACAGGGGGCCTGGGGAGCTGGAGGCTTTTGGGGGCACAGAGAAGATCGCCCAGAGGAAGTCGTGGCTGAGATGAGTTTGTGAGGACGGTTCTCTAGATAGAGAAGATCAGCTGGGAGGCGAGCCTGCCTCACGCAGGAGAGGCACTAGGTCCCGGGGTCCTGAGGCAAACAAAAGCGAATGAGCTCAGGGAGTTGCAGAGGGCAACCCTTGCGGTAACACCAGCTCTCTGTCATGACTACCCAGGCCCCACCAGAAGCTATGGTTCAGTTTCCACCTCTAAGAGAAGACAGGGGGTCTTCAGTTACTTCCAAGCAGGGCCATGTCCCCCGAAGAGCAACATGAGCTGGGCCTGAAAAGGAGCCACTGGAGCTCAGGTGTCAGGCAGGTTTGGCGAGCTCACCACAAGTGGGAAGGTCGCAGGACTCCTGTGGCTCTGCCAACCACCAAAGGAACCCATTCCCCACCAGGAGGACCCCGAAGAGCCTTACAGGCCTCCCTGCAGGCTGGGCCAGGCAAAGGCGGAGCCACGGCTTCCAGGCCTGGTCCCCCCAGCTGTGTGACCCGGATCACCCGTCGTCCTCTGGGGCTCAGGCCACCTGTAAAACACAGCTATCACTGGCCTCCTGCCCACGCCCCAGGGTGTCACATACACAGGCTCAGGTTAAAGGAGGAACTGGAGAGGTGTTTGCAACAGTAACCATCCGAAGTCTCTGTGTGGTTGAAAGGCAGCGTTGATCCCAAACACTCATTCAGCCAATTGCTTTCCCGTGTTCTCCCCACAAACTGCTCTCCGTGTGCCCCGACCTGGTGTGGGGGCTCGCCTTATCCCCTTTTCAGTCCCCATCCCTGGCTACTGAGCAAGTGGTGAGACATGAGAGCCAGAGAGGTCAGGGCAAGCCACCCAGCCCCACTAGCTCAGGCTGCTACTGCTGCTAAGTCACTTCAGTTGCTAAGTCACTTCAGTCGTGTCCGACTCTGTGTGACCCCATAGACGGCAGCCTACCAGGCTCCCCCGTCCATGGGATTTTCCAGGCAAGAGTACTGGACTGGGCTGCCATTGCCTTCTCCAACTAGCTCAGAAGACAGAGCAAATACAGGAGGGGAGGAACCCTGTCCAGAAGTCGAGAATCTGCTGTGTGACTGGGAGCAAGTCACTTTCCCTCTCTGGTCATATTTCCTCATTTCTAAATTGACGGGAAATCATCTCTAAGCTTGTTTCTTGCTGAAGGTTCTGGGATCCTATCATTGGAAGAACTGGGTCTGTTTCAAAGGTCAGTCAAGTAAGTTCTTAATTAGAGGGTATCATCCCCTCCGTTGACTTACTGGGGCTGCTGACAAGTAGAAGAGGGACTTCCCGACTCTGCTGAGCTGGACTGGGAACTAGACCTCTCAGGGGCTGTTGCCGTACCAGGTTCATTTTGCTCCCCACGCAGCAGCCAAAACACTGAGGTGCTGAGGTTTACAGCAGAGAGGGGGCTTGTTCACAAGGCAGCCAGGGGCGAATAATCCTCACACGGACCTCTCCATAGGCAAAGGGCTCAAGGCACTTAAGGAATAAAGATGCAGGGTAGCCTGAGGTGTAGGGAGCCTGGGGAAAGGTGAGGTAACGGATATTCTGCACAGAGCTACAAGCATCAGCGCATAATTGGAAAATGCAGGCACCAAGCACCACCTGAGGGTGGTTGTGAGCCCTCTGACATCAAAGGTCACTGGGCAGACACTCGTGCATGCCCAGTTTCAAGGGTTGGTGGTCCTGTCCAGTCTCAACCGGCTCAGCTCAAACTAGATGCAGCAGACTCCACGTTCCTGGAAAATAACTCGGGCAAACATCTTACTGTTTAGGCTCCATGCTGCATGGAGGATGTGCAAGCCTTCTGTAGAGAACCTTGACTAGTGAAGGCAGGTGACATGGAATTTTGACTAATGGTTACCCACGGTTTCAGGGCTGCAGCAGGGCCAGTGTTTTTCAGTCATCCCCACCTGACCAACACACAACACGGGCAACACTGGGGCTTCTATCAGCCCTGACCAACGTTCTTGATATGCTAGTTTAAGTCCTAGGAGAAGCCAATCCTTTACCTGTGGGTATGCATGTATCTATACCTAAAGATACAGAGAGAAACTTGAAACCTTTCTCTCTCTCTCTCTCTCTCAGATCTATATATATATATAGATATATAGATATAGATATATATATCCCCTGGAGGAGGGCATGGCAACCCACTCCAGTATTCTTGCCTGGAGAATCCCATGGACGGAAGAGCCTGGTGGGCTACAGTCCGTGGGGTCGCACAGACTCAGACCCAACTGCAGTGACTATATATGTGTGTGTGTGTATATATATATATATATATATATATATGAATATACAGTGACTCAAGGAAAGTAGAATTATGTGATACAACATAGGTTTGGTGGTTAAAGAATCTGCCTGCAATACAGGAGACCTAGGTTTGATCCCTGGGTCGCGAAGATCCCCTGGAGAAGGGAATGGCTACCCACTCCAGTATTCCTGCCTGGAGAATCCCATGGACACAGAAGCCTGGTGGGCTAGTCCATGGGGTCACAGAGGTGGACAGGACTGAGCGACTCACTCTTTCTTCTTTTTGATTCGAGCATCTTTAGTGGTGTAAGGCCAACAGGGACCAGGCTCACAGTGGTGATCCTCAGCTGGCTGACAGGTAACGAGTGGTACCTCAACACCAGCTAGGAGCAGCCTTCCTCTATCCTGCTTACACTGGGTGAACCTCTGCAGGGTCATACTTATTTCTGGGTCCTAAATTTTGAGAAGGATACTTCAAATCAGAGGTTGACAAGTAATATTAGTCAGGTGGGTCGGAGTTTCGAAAGCACGTGAGTGATGGTTGAAAGAACTGGGCATTCAGAGTCTAAACAGGAACACAGGTTAGCACACAAAGAGTTGAGTTTTTACCAAAACCTAAGTAGAAGGAAGATTAGTTGCCATGGCCACGTCCATATCCACACATACAGTTTCGTGCTTGGGTCTCCCTTCATTCAGGCTGCTCCCCTCAGCGTTCATTCCATCTATCTGGTAATGTCTCCCAAACCCATGTTCAGCCAAGACTCCTCTGGAGCTTCTGACCTTTATATCTAATGCCCTCCTGGTCACCTCAACCTGGCTGTTCTCATCATACCAAGCTCCACATGTCCTAAAGTGAACTCTTCACCACATCCATGACCATATTTGGAAGGGCTTCAACTTTTATGGGCTGCATTTTTATTGGCCTATCTGGAAGGCAAAGAAGGGTATGGAATGTGTCATTTATAACTGAACTCCACTGTGGTGGTTACCATTTGCCTCTAACCTTAGAATGAAGTGTTTTCAACTTGGTTGCTCATCAGAATCTCCTGATATATTTTTAGAAAATGCGTATTTTTTACCCCAAGCCCCACCTGAAATTCCATGAATCAGAATCTCATGAATTTTAACTTTTTTTCCTTCAAATTTTGACTCCCACTAATGAGATCAACAAAAGTCAACTATGCTAATTAACAATTCATAAATATCACCACTGAAAATTTCTTTCTCACATGTATTAGAGTCAGTGGGAAAGATCAGGGATTGATTTTGAGGGAATGAATGTCTTGGCTCTTATCACCTCCTTTAACCAGAAAACACACTGCTCAACCATTCTCTTAAAATTTAGCAACTCAGGGAAGAATTATTCACTTGATGCCTCCAGAAAGCATCTGCCCTTCATCTGGCCTCTCTGAGCATCAGGTGCTTGACTGCATAGTATTAATTTGTTCTCACAGTAATTCTGTCCTTTGGAGCAACTCCCAAATCACTAACTGCCCCCACCCACTCCAAACTGGAAGCTCAAGGGCAGGAAAAGAAAGGGCAGGAGAGCCAGGACAGGTGCTGGAAGGTGCCAACGCCCATGAGGGCCCACACCATCTTTCAGTGGGCTCCCATTCTGACCCTTGGCTTGGGGGTCGCCCTGAGTTTCTGGCCTCAGATTTGCTTCTCCTGATAAGAATCTGTCATTGTGGAGCCTTGATGCACTGCTGGCTACCTTTTTGTACTTTTGATTCCATGGGGTTGCAAAGAGTCGGACATGACTGAGCAACTCTCACTTTCACCTTGTGGGCAGAGGGGTTGGGGTGGGGATGGGTAAAATGTAAGCAGTCCTAAATGGTAGGTCATTGCCAAATTATTTTAAAGCCAGCATGGGAACGTAATCAGACATGAATGTGCTAGAATAGACCTCCCTTCCCGTGTCAGCCGCTCCCTGGTTATGTATACACTGCTCCCCACTCTAATCCTTTTGACCTGTGCCCCACCTTTTTCTCTGCTTCTTATATATTAGACGAAAGAAGCAATTATTTTTACTGTATTATACATATTCTGAATTAGCTATTGACTCACATTACTTCTCTTTTCTTCATCTTGCCACATACAGGAGCGCAGCATTTGCACACCAAGCCGAGTTTCTAACAAGCAGGAAGTGTACTTCACTGTGGTGACTGGAAACCAAACCCCTCCAGCACTCTTGCCTGGAGAATCCCATGGAGGGAGGAGCCTGATAGGCTACAGTCCATGGGGTTGCAGAGTCAGACACGACTGAGCGACTTCACTTTCACTTTCACAGTAAGTGGGAAGGGGCAGATGTGGACACTGCCGTTTCACGTCAGTATACTGTAGCCATACTTTTGGCTTTTAGTTACAATTCCTTTGGAGCCACTTCTGGAGAGGAGATGTGTGTTTTCCTCCCTTTTATCATTCATATCCATATTCATTTCTAGTGTATTATACTGTCTAACACATGTACCAACTTTGATATGGTTCCTATGGGGTCATGTTGTCTGAGGTAGTGATTACTGTTATCTTCCTTTTGTCACAAAGCAGTTTGGTGTATAGTGATAATTTTTCACAAGTATTATTCCTATCATCTGATGGTATTTTAACTATTAATTTAAAATTAAATAGTACTTCCATTCAATTTCCTATAATAAACCATAATGGAAAAGAAGAATGTATATGTGTAACTGAATCACTTTGCTGTACAGTAAAAATTGATACAGCATTCTAAATCAATTATAGTTCAATAAATTTTTAAGAAATTAAATAGCATTTAAAGATTTACAATATAAAATAAAATTAGTGAGAGTATGGGTGAAATGTGATTGGCCAAGTGTGTAATTGTTGGGGTTGGTTGAGGGGTACATGAAGATTCCCTGTACTTTTCTCTATACTGTTGAGTATGTTTGAGAATTTCCACAATACAGTGTTAAAAAAAAAAAGGTTTATGACAAAAATAGCTGCCCCTTATTTCACCTTCTACCTATTCTCTATTCTTCAGTCCCTTCACTTCTTTTTGCCATTTCTCTCATTTCTTTGGACAATTATCTTTGTATTTTTTAACAATGCTTCTGGTGCTGTGTCTTGATTTATCGACATACTAGGTTAAGTATTTGGCATGCTTAATCTCTCCTCCCAAACCACCATTATAGTGGTTAGCACCATGACTGGATAAGCTGATTGTCAGGTTTCCATTATTATAATTATGTAAATACTTTAACTTCAGAGCCATGTAGTATATTCTGATTATGATACTCTTCCTGCAAAACATTTCTTTTCCTCCTGAATAATAGACTTATTTTTATTGCTTCGTTTTCCATGTCTAGCGTCACTCCAATGGCTCCAAATACAACATTCCACACTTGTCAAATCCATACAGAAGCCTACAATTCCATCTTTTCCCCAGCTGTTCTTCCTCCTGGAGCTCTCCAACTCTGGCTTCCCACTGGACAGTGCCTTCCTGGGACTCCTTCTGACTGTCTTCTGGGCATTTCTGTCATCTACCTTCTATGCTGGATCTCCTTTTTCTATATCCCATGTCTTCCAGGTCAATGCTCCTGCTCTGGTGAACCACATCCTCTGATAGCTTTTTGGGAGTAACTGTATAGGAAGAGAATTTTTTGAGACTACGTATCCAAAAATGTCTTTGTTCTGCCTCACATGTGATTGACGGTTTGGCTGTCAAGCTGGAAACAGTTTATCTTTAGAATTCTGAAGCAATTACTCTATTCTTTTCGGAGACTTTGCTATTGTGAAGCCTGATGCTATGATGATGGCAATTCTCTGTATATTAACTGTTTTCCTGGAATTTTCTACTCATCTGAAATTTCACAGTAACGTGCAATGGTGCTCTCCTCTTTATATGGAGAAGAGTCAGGTCCTGGGCGTCTACTTGCTCTTGGTATAGATTTTCCACCAACCCGTCCCCCCCACCTTTAACTCTACACCCATTCATTCGGTTTCCTCTAATTCCTGAATCTTTCTTATATTCTGCTGTGCAAATTAGCTTGCTTCTCATTAGCAGCCCCCACTATAAGCATGTATTATTAAGTTTCAGCTGTCACCCATTTTCCTTAGTCAATTAACACTTCTCCATCTTTTTATTCTTCCAAACTTTTGTGGTTTTGTCAACATTTCTTGTGCACTGTTGTCTCTTCTGTTCCCTTTGCCCTTAATGGTACTCAAAAAAAATTTTTTCCCCTTACTGCCATTTTAGAGGAATTCTGAGAAGGTGCAAAGATAAACCAAAAGTACAGTGTAAATCACTGTATTTAACAGCAAGTCTTCCACAATATTTGATGAATGCTTCATAAATGCTATTTTAATCACCATATTATAAAATTTCAGTGTTTTTACGTAATTATTATCCATATACTCATCTTTATCATTAAAGCTTCACACAGAATTTGCTTTTGATATAAACTTCCAAACTTGACATAGTACTAAAAAGTTGCTACTATCTTTCTTTTTTTTTTTGTATAACTGCTAAATTTTTGTGTATTTTCTAAATAACTGAACCAAAATACATCTGTTTGGCCAGGTCATTGGCCTAATAGCTACTGATGTCCAACATAAAATATGTATTTAACACCTCACTACTCAAAGGGTGACCAGTAGCACTGCCAGTATCTGGGAGCTTGTTAAGAAATGTAGACTCTCAGGCTCCACTCTATAAACTATTCAATCAGAATCTGTGTTTTAACTAGATCCCCAAGCGATTCACAAACACATTAAAGTTGGAGAACTAGTCTAGTATTTCACCAGGTCCCGCTTCTCTCTCATGTCTCCACTCCCTGCTCCTACTTTCAGAAGTACCCATGACATTTTCCTTTCAAATACCTTACAATCTGAGTATGATGAAAGTTAGCTTTTCTATCCCTCTGCCATCCTCATGGGTCTGTCCCAGAGGGTCTCCTCCAAGTTTCTGCTCCTCCAAACGGGAAAAGCCTCGAAAAATCCAGGCTCTAGAGCCATGTTATCTGGGTTCATTTAAACTCTGACTCTACTAATTACTATATATGGGACCTTGGGCCAGCACACTGCCACACTGTGCCTCAGTTTTACGTGTAGTATGAATAGCACTTTCATGCATGTTAGCTATTATGCTCCGAAATCAAGGCCTTAACAACTGAGTATTTAGGAGTTTCTCGTCTTCTGCTGATGCTGCTTATATCACACGATGGTTTATTCATTTGGACTCTTGGTACTGAATTAACTAGTTCCACCTTCATCTGGGGATGATTTTTATAAAATCTGCTGAATCAACAGATTCCCCAGACTTTTTGGACTTATGCAGTGTCCACCTAGCAAACATACGTGAATGAACTTCCTGTTAGAAGCTTTAAGAATGAGGCATCAATCTTCTTCAAGGTTCAACAATATTCTGAGAAAAGTGAGCACAGGGAACAATCTGGGAAAGAGACAGCTGAAGGGAGAAAGCCAGAAGAATTTCAGCACTGGTGGGAGCAAAGGGGGAAATAGGGACATATACTGTCTCGTGGGGAGTTGTCTAGTGATGAACTTAACTTTCCCAACATTAAATATGATGTTAGCTGTAGGTTTTCCACAGATGCACTTTATCAAATTAAGGTTTCTTCTATTCCTAGTTTCTTCAGAGCTTTAAGTCATGAATCAGAGTGGAATCCTGTCAAACGTCTGTCTACATGTATTCAAGTGATCATGAAGGATTTCCTTTATTTTGTTAATATGGTAGATTATAGTAATTGACTCTTCTAATTTTAAAACGACCCTGCATTCTGAGATAAACTCTATTTGGTCATAAGGTATTAAGTTCTTTATATATTGCTGGATTCAACTAGCTAATAGTTCAATAATTTTTGTATCTATGTTCATGATATATATTGGTATGTCCATTTTCTTTCCTTGAAATGTCTTTGGCTAGTTTCACTATTGGGGTAATACTTTTCTCATTTTTTTAAAAAAATTGGGGATGTATTCCCTTTACCCCTGTTTTCTGAAAATCTGTGTAGAATTAAAGCTTTTTATACCTTAAATGTTTGCTAGAATTCACCAATAAAGTAAAGTGGACCTGGAGTTCTTTTGTATGAAAATTTCTGATAATTTCTTTAATATTAAAACTATTCACATTTTCTGTCTTGTGTCAGTTCTAGTAAGCTGTACTTTTCAAGAAATTTGATGACTTCATTGGTTTACATTTGTACATAATATTCCTTATTATCCTTTTAATATATGAAAGATCTAAATAACATTCTTGATTTCATTCCTGATAGGGATAATCTGTCTTTTAGGTTTTTCCATCATTTTGCTAGAGGTTTAATTTTATTAATATTCTCAAAGATCAACTTTTGGCTTTGTTAACTGTATTACCTGTTTTCAGTATCACTGATTTTTGCTCTTGCTTTTAATATTTCTTTGTTCTACTTACTTTGAATTTTATTGGCTCTTTTTTTTCCCTCTAGTATGCTCTTTTAAATATATAATATTTAAAGCTATGAAAGTAAGGAAGCAAGTATAACTTTACTGATTTGGCCTTTTGTTAGTTTATTTCTCTGGATTATTAAATTTTTTAAAAATTCTAAAATTTTTTAAGGTAAATATTTCTAGGATAATCAGTAAATTCTACCATGAAGAGAGTATTCATGTAAATATAAAAAATAATTATAAGAATATACAAAGCCTAGCTAGCATTCCTGTTACATAACCCTTGGCTTTTCATTCTATTCCAAGCTGGGTATGTGTTTATTCTAAAGATGCTTGAATTTTAAGAACTCTCAGTTCCTGTTTTGGATGCTATGTTGTAATTACCCATGACTCATTCATCAAGGTTTTGGATATAAATGAAGGTGAGGTATGACTTCAGTTAATTTTACTGCTTTGACTACACTAACTGCATCACTGGTACCCTGTAAAGATTAAATTTTCCTCTGTTATGAAGTATTTACATTTATGTAATAAGTCTTCTTTAGTTATTCCTCATACAAGCTTTTTATATTTATCTTTGGAGATCTATCTCCCCTTTAAATAATTCATTTTTGAGTTCTAGTTTTTAAATACTGAAAAGTGTAAATGCATACCGGTGGCGCAGTGGTAAAGAAATCTGCCTGCCAGTGCAGGAGAGGTGGGTTCAATCCCTGGGTCAGGAAGACCCCCTGGAGAAGGAAATCCCACAGACAGAGCCTGGTGGGCTACAGTCCATGGGGTCACAACGAGTTAGACACGACTGAGTGAGCACACACGCACATACAATAGTACCAAAATTGATTTTTACATAAAATTCCTTTAAGAGCACTTTTTAAAGGAATTACTGTACTATCAAGTGAAACTTTTTCAAACTCAATCCATCAAGATATTCCTACTTAAATATACAACCAAATGAATATTTGTATATTTCAGAGATAATAAAATATTTTTGCTAATTTATCTCAAAACATAGGTATCAGTGACCTTCTCAAATTAGGTCAGGTAGTAGAAAAAAAATCTACCCCTTTTTTTCGGTTGCGCTGGGTCTTCAGTGTTGCCTGGAGTTTCTCCTGCTGCAGGGAGAGGCTTCTCACTGCAGTGGCTTCTCCTGTTGTGGAGCGTGGGCTCTAAGTGCTTGGCTTGAGCCGCTGCGGTGCAGGAGCTCGTTAGTGGTGGCTCACAGGCTCTAGAGCGTGCAGGCTCAGTAGCTGTGGCTTATGGACTTGGATGCTCCAAGGGATGTGGGATCTTCCTGGACCAAGGATCAAACCTGTGTCCCCTGCATTGGCAGGCAGATTCTTATCCATTGTACCACCAGGGAAGTCCTCTAATACATTTTCTATTTAGCATAAGGTTAGGTTGGAAGAAAAGGCTTTTGATTTCAAAGGCCAAATGGAAAGCTATTTTATTTCGTGAGCCAAGAGAGGATACACTTCAGTGGGATGAAAAGTGTACCTACCAAGATGACTTTTGCTTCTAACAATTTTATCTTTTTTTAAAAAAAGGTAAAAATTCAGAAATCATACATCATTTCAGCATCTTATTTTTAAGAAATCCAATATTTTGGCATAAGACAAATATATACAATTAAAGAGTTGACTCATTGGAAAAGACTGATGCTGGGAGGGATTGGGGGCAGGAGGAGAAGGGGATGACAGAGGATGAGATGGCTGGATGGCATCACCAACTCGATGGACGTGAGTTTGAGTCAACTCTGGGAATTGGTGATGGACAGGGAGGCCTGGCGTGCTGCAATTCATGGGGTCACAAAGAGTCAGACACGACTGAGTGACTGAACTGAACTGAAACTCTTCAAAACATAGTATGGCATATATTATTTTTCCACAGGCCATCAGATACTAATAGATATAGACCACTTTGTTAAATAACAAAAATCATATGAAAATCAACACAGTACTTCATTTATTTACCGTATAAGTCTGGCAACAGCACAAAAATCCAGCAACATTTCAAACATGTAAAAAAGTCAAATGTTGAACAGTACTGAAAAATTTTTTTTACAGTTAGTAATAATGAGTACACATGTAGAGTTCTGCAAAGCTAGCAAATTCCAAGGGTGCTTGGCTTCTGGACATATACCACAAAAACACATACACAAAAGCAATATAATTTATCTTTATAAAAATTACAGCCAAGCAATAAAAAAGGATGATAATAATGAAGATACTAATACGTATGTATCTTATACACTGAAATGCTACATCTTGTACCCTGAAATGCCATGTGTAGAGAGCCAAGCAGAGTAAATTTAGGCTCATCACTGAGGTTAAGAATTATTTAAGAATTTAATGCTTGTATATGTAACATACTCAAAACTTTCTGTATACCAATTCCTAGATTATAACAATGTATTCCACTGAGAAGTTGAGTCTTCTTTGTTGGCAGTATAAAATTTTTGACCAGATCAAAATTCTGGTAAAACACACTGAAGGCATTGTCTAGTGTAGGTAATGTTCACGGGCATTAATGAACATAGAAGAAATTCTTAGATTTCACACTAAATTTCAGCTGAGCTTTGTCAAACCAAACAGCTCAACTGTAAGGCAAGAAAAATTCTGTGATAGATTAGTGGGCCTTACCAAATAAAGATAAGAATTCAGTCTTAGGGAAAGACTCCCTACGTAAGCAGATATGAAACAGTGGGCACTGAAATGAACTTCTAGAAATGACCTACTTGATATTCAGACACTGGTTCAGAAGCGACAATCTGTTGGTATTTTATCTAATTAACATTTTACAATCAGCACCAGTCCCCAAAACCTCAAATTATAATTTTAATCTTCATTAAAATATATCCTTTTGTACTATATTAATATAACTATTAATATAATCAAATTAAAGAAAGTCCAACTTACTCAACTTACTATATATTTTTGTGTATGCAGGGTAACAAATCTTTTTTATTTACTTGTGCTTCTGTTTTGGGGTAGTTTGATTGAAGAGAAATTCATTTCACAGGATTACATCTTGCTAAAGCATTCCTTAGCATTGGTCCAAACTTGAATTCCCTTTTAAGACAAACAAACCAAAAAAAAAGCCCCCAAAACCTTAAAATGTAATTTTGGAAGGATTTTGAAAGCCCAAGTACTTGGCTAAATGGTATGTTAGGTTTCACCTTCTGGAATAATCAGTAAGTCCAACAAACAGAATACTTTTTCTTGCAATGGCTAATATAAGTCAAAGTGAAATACTTCTGAAAAAAGTCATAGAATCATTGTATGAGCCTATCTTCAAAAAACAGACAGAATTCCTACCTCTTTCTGAAAGACTCATTTACTCATATCATATATTCATATCATTTCTACTTATAAAACAAACAAGTTTTGCAATATCTGAAACAAAAAACTTGATTAGTCTAACAAATATTATTTAATGAACTATTAATATAAACTCCCTCTCAATGGTTACAGCAGGCTATTTGGCAAAAACTAACATGCTATTATATACCTAATAGGCTTAAACAAAAATGCATGTTTGTAAAAAATGTAACAGTAAAATCTAGAAAGTGGTAGAAGCTATGTTTTCAACAAACAAGATATATATATATATATATATATATATATATATCTTGTTTATATACATATATTCTCTAATAACTGCTAATTTATGAAGAATATTTTAATACTTATACATTAAAGTTTATCAATATTTACTGAGGCTTTGAATAACAGGAAAAAATTCAATCTTTTTAGCTTTTTTTCCTCCCTGATGGAACACGAAAGAAAAACAAAACAAAACCGCACAATCCTTTAAAATGTCCCAGATTGCCTTACTAAATGATTTACTGAGATAAAGCATGCTGAATCGCTCAATAAATTGAGAAGTACTAGAGAAATGTAAAGCACCAGTACTGACTGGTAATCACATAGGCAGCTCTGGGGTTATGAAAATGAGATTAAGGAATATTATACATTTTGTTCTTACGACATCATTTTAGAAAAATTTCCATCACTGTCAAAACATTTATTTTAACCAGAATAAGCTTCAGTGTTCATACCTTATACGATAGGTATCAGTGACATGTTTATTAATACACACTTTCATGTGTATCTTTTCAAACTCATTTGTATATATACAATCATTTAAAAAATACACACTTTCCTCTTTCCCACAAAAACAGGACTGCATTACGTGCACCAGTGTGTAGCTTGTTTTCTCATCTGCCGTCCTATTAGGACGTCTTCTTAGGACAGTGCATGTGAGAGCCATCTTGCCTTTTCTAACAATGAATACTCCATTAGATACTACTTTATCCAGGCCCTAACCTTTAGACCATTTTCCAATGAAACTATGTATCGCTAGGAATGGTATTTTACTGCCCTGTTCAAGAATATCACATAACCATACAATGCTTTTAGTACATATTTTCAAATACAAGTAATAAATAGGGCATACAAATTTGGAACTTCAGATGAGTGGAGACTTGGTAATTAAGATTTTGATTATGACAGTTCTTTCAAAATTAAGTAGAGAAACTGGGAAACATTCTGGAAAAGAATGGACTTTAAAAATGAAAGTGATATATACTTTGTTCCAAATAAGAAACTGATTTTAAAGAAATTTGCCAGCACTTCTGAATATACTCGTAGCTTCACTGAAACCAAAACCTACCTTTTTGCACATACTGATCTGCATGACTGCGTAGCTTATGAGGGCCTCCTTTAAATCATGGTTCTTTTGTTCTTTGAAGCGTTCAATATCAGCCCAAGCATTTTTGACAAACTCTCTGAAATAAAGGGTATAGTCATGATTATTATTCTTATTTAAATTAAGTAAACTACATATTATTAATTCAAATAAACACTTCTCATCTGAGTTGGGTTTTTGTCTAAAGTGAGAGAAAAAGCAGACAGTCATAGACTCTTCTACATATTAATAGTCTCTTTTACCACAAATTCCAGCTTCAAATTGTTCCTATAAAACAGATGTAAATGGGTCCTTCAACCAACTTATAAGCCAACAGATGCCACATGAACTTACCTGCCTGGAGTCACTGCAAAACATACAGTCTTTTCAACAAGATGGATTATGTTATTATATTTATCATGTATTTTGTTTAAATTACAACTACACTTTTAGAAATTCTGAGAGCCATTTGTCTTTTTAACTCTGTTCATGAGTTTACTTTGACTTACTTGACACCAGCAGTTTCAAAAAGTAACAAAACCACCTCCAAATCAGCGAAACTCTTAGTCTGCCTCAATCTACTCAACAACTATCAGACAAAAACAACATGAAAAATGGGCCCAAAAGTCAATGGCAGATCTGAGAACTGAAGTTCTAAAAATATTTCTGGAATAATTATGTTCTAAGCCATATGCAAGGTGCTGGGACACAAGGATGAAGAAGACACAATCACTGACTTCGAAGGGTTCGTATAGCCAGAGACAGTCACACTGTGCAAACTGCCATGGGAAAAGGGTATGAACCAAGTGCTGTGACAGCCTGTGAGAAGGCTTAACAAAGGAAGCAGTTCAAGAGCTGGGCATTGCAGAATCATCAGGCTTTTAACTGACAGGAAAGAGTAGAGGAAATATGCAAAGGATAGAAATCATGTAAAGTGCAAGAAAATAATATTATGAAGTTTTAAACACTTCCTTCTTCCTCTTTCCCCAACACTAACACAACTGTTTCTATGTAACACGATTTTTGAATACTCAGATTTCTTAGGAATATTCAATCCCTGTATTTTAGAAGATGAGGCTGCATCCAGGGACACTGATGAAGCCACCTACCACAGAGCCTGCAAGTCTAGCCCTGTTAAGCATCCCAGCATTTTTACCTGCCTTCCAGATTCTTAGACTTAAGCTGTTGTTCTCCTTCCTTTATCTGTTCCTCTAGCATCTTTATTCTGGCTTCTCTCTGCTCTGGAGTTTCTTGACCAAAGAGCTTGGTAGTCATTCCCTTCAAAGAAAATGTTCTCACAGTCTAAAATGAAACAGAAACAGATGAATGGATAAATCACATCTGTACATTGAAATATTTTTCAGTCTTAAAAAGGAAGAAAATTCTGACACAGGCTACAATATGGATGAGCCTTGAGGACACTGTGCTAAGCAAAATAAGCCAGTCACAGAAAGACAAATACAGCACAAGTCTACTTACATGAAGCATCCAGAGCAGTGCCACTTAGAGAGATAGAAAGTGGATGCTGACTGCCAAGGGCTGGCTAGCTGAAGAGGGAAATTAATAGTTGCTATTTCATAAGTATAGAGTTTCAATTTGCAAGATGAAGAGTTCTGCAGGTTGGCTGCACAGCAATGTGAATGAACTTACTACTACTGAACTTGAAAAATGGTTAAAATAATAAATGCTATGTTCTGTATATTTTATCACAATTTTTTTTTTAAGAGGAAATAGACATTTCCCCCTAACTCAGACAGAACACCACAAACCATACAATCAGGGGGCTACCATTAAGGCTTATACTACTAGAAAATGCTGAAGAATCAAAAAAGGAAAAATTTTAACTGAGCTTCTTCATCATATGGAAAACTTCCAGGCGAAATACTAGGCAAGTTATTTATGTCAGTAGTCATATTTTTTCAATTACTCTGTGATCATAAAAAAGGGATAAAATTCAACAGGCAACAATGAAAATAAATCAGACTGAAAAAACCATTTAAAATCTGCATAACTCACACTAAAACTTGGTTATCTATTAATAAAGCAGAATGCCTAAACCCAAGCCTCAAACTTCACCATCTCCTCACTCTCTGGAGTTTACTGAAGGAGATGCTTTTCCCAGCACATGCAGGAGTAGAGGACCAAGCTCCCTGAAAACTGACTGGAAATCTCCCCTGGATTTTAAAAATAAATCAAGCCAGTGTGTATCTGCTTCATGGTCAAAGGTCTTTCCCCACATATCTTTATGTGGGGAACCCACAAGCACTTTTAAAAGTAAAGGACTTGTTAACTATGAAAAGGCTTATAAATGGTGGCACTGTCGCTGCTTCATTACTTCCAGATTATGTGCTCTCACCATGACAGCTTATTTATTCCAGTGAAATAGCTAGACAGGAGAAAGCTGATTATAAAAATTATCTAAGTCTAATACAGTAAGATACAAAATTTTCTTCACAAGTACTCACTGTAAGGATTCAAGAATAAAGTACACAAAAAGCTCTCTGTTAGGAGAGAGGCATGATTCTAACAGGGCAGTTTTTCAAAGTTAACTAAAATTTCCGTAATGTAAGTGATAAAATTAAACCTTGCAAAGGTCATTATTTCAATCCCAAAGAATAATGGTTTTTTTCACTTAATCAGAAAAGAGATGGTTCTTATTACACAGTGCAATTTGGCAAAATTTCTTATAACACTATATATGTTTTAATGGCTTACATTTTTTTTAAGACTTAATTTTTTAAATTTAATTTTACTTTTTGGCCTCCACCAGGCAGCACGTGGGACCTTAGTTCCCTGACCAGGGACTGAACTCGTGCTTCCTGCAATGAAAGCATGTAGTCGTAACCACTGGACCATCAGGGAAGCCCTTAGTGGCTTATATCTTTTTATGTCAAGATCACAACCAAAAGAATTATACAGTTGTCCACAAATTACTCCCCTTTAAAAGCTACAGGCATCCTGTAGCCCATTTCACTTAAGGTTCATTTTAATGATACCAAAGACCCAAATAGAAAACAGCTCACCCCAGTGGCCAGTTCCTCACACTGCTGCTTCTTGGCTGCTAGGTCCTGAGCAGCCGTCTCCAAGTCATACTGTGTAAGCTCATGTTTCCTGCACACAGCCCTAGGGGAAAAAAGTGCTGCCAGTTAATTTCTGTGGCCTCTCTAATTATTAACATGTTAAATTTTCCCCAGGGGGTAAAGTGGAGGCATTCATGTCTCACTATGGTCAGAACTTTTATATCTAGAATTTTTAAGCTTAAAATGTAGTGAAAGTGAAAGTGAAAATGAAGTCGCTCAGTCGTGTCTGACTCTTGTGACCACGTGGACTGTAGCCTACCAGGCTCCTCCATCCATGGGATTCTCCAGGCAAGAATACTGGAGTGGGTTGCCATTTCCTTCTCCAGAGGGTCTTCTCGACCCAGGGATTGAACCCGGGTCACCCACATTGGAGGCAGACGCTTTAACCTCTAAGCCACCAGGCCCCAATATTAAAAATTTAATCTAGCAGAACCTAAGCATAAATACTTTATATTTTCTTAAATCAAAAAAGGTTGTTTTCCAGACACTTGCAAAAATTTTTTCAATAAACATACCGTTATCACATACATTTTTTAAAAAAGCTTTCTTTGTACAGCACTGGAATTAATGCTATAATCTCACATAACAACTGAGTACTATTTAAAAAGATTATCTCAAAGTTTTCTATTTAGAAATGTCTATTAGTTTTTATTATCATAAAAGTAATCCATGCTCACTAAAAAAAAAAAAGAGTCTAATACAGGAATGTACTAAATAAGTTTCAAAAACACTTTCTTCTCCGTAGTTCTACTATCCAGACACAATTCATATTAATAGATGGTATATATTGTTCTAGACTTTAGCTAGGCATTTCTGAACTATATACCAAAGACACGTTTCTTTATCAATATACA
Organism: Capricornis sumatraensis; assembly: GCF_032405125.1. Classification (NCBI taxonomy): domain Eukaryota; kingdom Metazoa; phylum Chordata; class Mammalia; order Artiodactyla; family Bovidae; genus Capricornis; species Capricornis sumatraensis. The sequence continues at coordinate 176,303,318 of NC_091069.1, forward strand.
TTCATTTTTTCTATAATCTGTAAGAGTTGCAAAGAGTTCCGTTGTGTTGAGCAACCTTTCTTTGGTAAGTTACTTGAAAAAGCTTGGTGTGACCTTTACTACTCAAAGCTCTAGAAGGAAAAAGGCTAACAATGTGATGTTTTCAACCCAGCTACTGAACAGCCAAAGGAATATTGCTCTTCTGTTTTATTAAGAGAATTCTTACACTGATTTTAAAAGTGACAGGAAAATGATTTATTTTTCTAAACTGGAATATCTCCCAGAGAATTCTGCTTGGCCCTGTAGGAGATACCATACAAACAAAGTCTCGACATTAAGAAATTTTACAACCTTACTAAGGAGATAAAATACGCAGGTATGGAAAATCACAGAATTTAAAGGTAATATACAATTTAATGACAGATCATGATAACACACACTCAATGTGTACTCTGCTTCCAATTTCCAAGCTGGAAAAAGCAGGAAGAACAACATACAGACAGACCTGAAGTCAGAGACTAAAAGGTTTTATCAATATAACATTTCAAATATAGTGAAAGTGTTAGTCGCTTAGTCATGTCTGACTCTTTGTGACCCCATGGACTGTAGCCTTCCAGGCTCCTCTGTCCATGGGATTCTCCCGCGAAGAATACTGGTAGGTTGCCATTTCCTTCTCCAGGATATCTTTCCAACCCAGAGACTGAACCCAGGTCTCCTGCACTGCAGGCAGACTCTTTACCATCTGAGCCACCAGGGATCAGGGTCATCTCAAACTCCTATGTCTAGCACTCTGCAACAGACAGAATACAGTGAGATCTCATTCAATATCTAGGGGAGGGGATTCATTTAAAAATCACCTTATTCTCTTTGTTTTAGAGTAACAGATGAAGAGAGTGTTGGTCAGCCATAGGACTGCATCTGGAACATGTATTATACTTACCGCAATGCTTCTGCATAAAAAAGATACTCCTTTAACTGATCTGCATAATGTTCTTCATCTTCCAAAATATCATCAATAGAAGAAGCATACCTGTTTAAAAAATAATGTATATAGTAACTTTTATCAAGACACAAAATACTAATATTCTAAAGAAGGGCTATTCAAAGCGTGGTCCACTGACCACTTGCTACCCATGAATGACCAAAGTACAGAAAATGAAAATAAGCATTTAGAAACATTTATAGCAAATTTTAAATTGATGTATAGTTGATTTGCAATACTATGTTAGTTTCAGGTATATAGCAAAGTGATTCAGTTATATATTTATTTCTTTCAAATTTTCCATTATAGGTTATTACAAGATAGGCAATCCACTCCAGGACTATTGCCTGGAAAATCCCATGGACAGAGGAGCCTGGTAAACTACAGTCCATGGGGTTGCAAAGAGTTGGACACGACTGAGCGACTTCACTTTCATGCTACTTATTTTACATAGTTTGTGTCTGTTAATCCCACACTCCTAATTTATCCCTCCTCGCAATAGCAATCCTTAATTACCATGACAATTCTACTGAATTTTACCAAAATGTGTTTAGCAAGGGCTTGGACATAAAAAAACAAAGCAAACAAAAAAATGGTCCATCTTAAGGTAGCTTAATAAGCACTGTAGTATCTCGTTAAATGTAGTACAAAAAAGGCTACAAAATCTGTACAAAGAATAAGAATTTAGTATAATTGAAGAATTTAGTATCCTTGATAGCAACTATATAAAGTCAAAAAGCTATAAAAGGAACAGTTGAACAAATGAAGATCAGAGAAAATTTTAGAAGCGTTATTTTACTCTAATTCTCAATAGCAACCTCTGCTTTGATCTGTACAAGTCCCTCACTGGTGTGACATTCTTGTTCTGAGTCTTCCCTTGCACAGAACTATAATGGCTCTCCACACTGCTTTGCCAAATCCTCAATACCTCTAGAAATCTCTCCAGACTTCTTTAGTCCTTGTTCATCACTCTACTTCTGATCTCTTGTCAAAAACTGAGAACTTAAGTCTTATCAAAGAAATGTCTCTTATGGGTATATGCATCTCTGAGTCCCTTCACTGTTCACCTCAAACTATCAGAACACATTTGTTAATCGGCTATACTCCAATACAAAATAAAAAGTTTTTTAAAAAATGGCTTTTGTGTTGGTTTTCTCTGATCATCAGGGCTTCCCTGGTGGCCCAGATGGTAAACAATCTGCTTGCAATGTAGGAGACCCAGGTTCAATCCCTGGGTTGGGAAGATCCCCTGGAAAAGGGAATGTCTATCCACTCCAGTATTCTTGCACGGGCAATTCGATGGACAGAGTCCACGGGGTGCAGCCCATGGGGTCAAAAAGAGTCAGATACAACTAAGCAATAACACCTTCTCTGATCACATTATAAATTCCCTAAGGACATCGTCTATGTCATTTATTACTTCTGTATGGTATAATTAGCATTCTTTTTTCAAATTAATTCTGATTCCTTAGCATGGGCATGGAAGAAAAATATACTTTATGTCTTTAAGCCTGCTTCATGTAGTTAAGTTAACAAGTTTACTGAATTAAAAAATAAACAAAAAATCTAAGTTAATGCTCACTGAAAAGCGATGTGCTTATAGTATTTACGAAAGTAGGAAAAATACATATTCTGTAAATATAAATTTACATTTGTGAGAGTGTGGACTTTGTCCTATGTGACTGAAAAATGTCTTGAGAATCATTGTTAAGAGTAGGAAAAACTGTCTGTAGTTAATAAATCTACGATTCTGGAAAAGTTAATGTTAAGAAAACAAAAAAGAAGGTAAATGGCTTGTGGCCTTAAGACAGGAAACACAGTGTGCAGAAAGGGATAAGTGGTAAAGATGTTTTAGGTATTAGTACTAAAATCGATTTTATTTAACATTTACATAAACCAAGTGAAGGGATAATCCCAAATTCCTGCAAACACTGAGACTGTCCTGTCAACAGAATACATGAAGACAACAAAATAGTTGAAAAGCAGCTGGTCAGCTTAAACAATAATCCAAAGAAAAATAATATTTAAATAAAATAAATATTTTTGTCTCTTTATTGGTCAGTTGTAGGAGTTCTTTATGTATTTTGGTTGGAAATGTTTACTCCCGGTCTGTGGCTTGCCTCTTCACCATCTTAATGGGGTGTGTTTTCGTGTGTGTGGTAAAATGTAACATAAAATTCACCTTTTTAACAATTTATTGGGGTATATAGTTCCGTGGCTTTGAGTACTTTCATGCTGTCGTTGCAACCATTATCACCATTCATCTCCAGAACTTACCTTCCCCAACTGACTCTGTACGCCTACATTCCCTCCACTTACAACAGAATCTTTTGATAAGCTAAATTTTTAATTAATTTTTTTTTGTTTTTTGGCACAGCACGTTAGATAGTAGTTCCCTACCCAGGGCTCAAACCAGTGCTCCCTGCACTGGAAGCATGCGTCTTTACTGCTGGACCACCAGAGAGATCCCAAAATTTCTAATTTTGAAGAACAATTTACCATTTTTAAAAGATTTTTTTTCCTTTCATGTCCTTTAAAAAAAAATCTTTTGCTTACTTGAAGGCTGCTAAAATATTCTATTTTCTACTAAAAGCTGTAGTTTAAGGTTTTATATTGATGTATGTCATCCAAATTGAATTAGCTTTTATGTATGATGTGAGATATGGCTCAAGGTTCCTTTTTTTTAATGATTCACTTTTAAAAAAAATTACTTATTTTCCACAGAAAAACAAAATTGAACTGCAGATAAAGAGTTTTCCATCTTTCTTTCTCTGCTGGGTCTTCGTTGCTGCATGGGGTTTTCTCCAGTTGCAGACAGCAGGGGCTACTCTCTAGCTACAGTGCATGAGCTTCCCAGTGCAGTGGCCTCTCTTGTTGCAGAGCACGGGCTCTAGGGAATGCATACTTCGGCAGCTGCAGTACGTCAGCTAAGAAGTTGTGGCTCCTGGGCTCTAGGGCACAGGCTCAACAGTTGTGGCACAGGGGCTTAGCTGCCATGTGGCATGTGGGCTCTTCCGGGAGCAGGGACTGAACCTGTGGCTCCTACGCTGTCAGGAGGATTCTCTACTACCAAGCCAAAAGGGAAGACCTCAAGGCTCCGGAGTTTTTTCCCCATGAAGATATCCAGTTATTCCAGAACCATTTCTTGAAATGAGCTATGTAAATGTGGATCTATTTCTGACTTCTATCCTGTTCCATGGATCTGTTTATCTCAGTATCTCCTGATAACTATAGCTCTATAGTAAATCTTGAAATTAGGTAATATGTTCAACTTTGTCCTTTTTTCAAGATTGTTTTTGACTACTTCATGTTCTTTGAATTTCTATATACATTTTTGAATCAGCTTATCAATTTCTATTAAAAATCACTGGAGGTTTGATTGGGACTGTCATTCAGGAATAATGCTCATATTAACACTACTGAGTCTTCCAGTCTATGAACATGGTTTAATCTCACCTTTTACTTAGGTATTTAGTTTCTCTTAGCAATGTTTATATATAAAGTTTTCAGTGTAGAGGTCTTTCACACTATTATAAACAGCATTTTTAAGCTTTTATTTTCTAATTTTACTAGTATGAAAAAAATTTTTTTTTCTATATTCATTATGTATCATACATTCTTATTAAACGCAGTTGTTAATTCTATAGTATTTTTTGGCTGTTTCTTTATTTTCTACAGAAAAATCCTGTTAACTGCCAATAAAGATAGGACATTTCCTTCTTCCTTTCTAAGACGTGTGCCACTTATTTGATCTTCATGCCTTACTGCGCTGACCAGGATCTCTACTACTACCACTTCTACCAGTAGTGGTAGAGCAAACAGTCTTGCCTTATTCCTGATTTTAGGAGAAAATATTAATATTTCACTATTAAGTACAGTATTAGCTGTATGTTTTACACTGAGGAAATTCTTTACATTCCTAGTTTGATGAAAATTTTTACTGTGAATGGATGGTAAAATGCTTTCTACATATACTGAAATGAACATCTGGATTTTCTTCTCTGTTCTGCTAATATATGAACTAAACTGAAAGATTTTTGAATGTTAATCTTGCATTCCTGAGATTAACTTCTTTAAGTCAAATCTGTATACAGAGAGCGCAATACAAATGCCAGCAAACTTTTTAAAAACAGAAGAATCACTAACACTTTCACACTAAATGTCACCTCCAGTTCTACCTTAAATTCTCTGGGTACTTACACATCCATATGATGACCAGCACTCTGCAGTCCATCACCCATTTCTTTTTCTATGGCACTCCACTCACTACGAAGAAAGAGATAAAACCCAAACCATCATGAATTAGATATGAAATATTATTAAACAGAATCTTTACAACGTTTTTTCCCTAGTTAGCTTTTAAACAGTATGCTATCTATTTTATTTTTTTCTTGACGATTTATTTTCTGTGACTCAAATATGCTCCTTTCCCTGAAGTTTAACAACTAAATGCAAGTGAAGGCTTTAAAAACGCTAATTCAAAAGTTTATATCTGCTGTTAAGTACACAGTTAGTATCACACAAAACAGTTTCTGCTTATAGACAGCTTTCTCAGCTGCTGCTGCTGCTGCTAAGTCGCTTCAGTCATGTCTGACTCTGTCAGCTACAGTGCCTATTTAAATCAAATATGGTGCTTTCAGAAACTATGAATGCTTGTCCTGCTCTTGAATGACTTAATCAGAATTTCTAGGATAAAGCTGAGGCATGTATATTTTTAAACTCTACATGAATCACTGTGATAACCACACATGATTACATATCATTCATTATCTTAATAGGTAACAGAAAAAGACAATTGTACAGAAATATTGGGTGTACCATAAAACTTCAGTAACTTGCACTTAAGTTGCACAAAAAAAGTCTACTGGAACTACAGATCATTTTGTTACCATTTCAGGGAAATTCCTGAAATAAAAACTCCTTTCTACGGAAGATGTATACATTATAATAAAGGGGGGAATACATCTATAATCTTAAATACTAAGATGACATAATTTGATGTATTTTCTTCTAGTTATTTTTACTTATTTTAATATGGCTGAGATCATGTAGTACATGCACCTTTGTACCATGTTTTTTCTTGCTAACAGTATTTCCCCACATTATTAAAATAATTTGTTCTCAGCACTGTTTCAGTGGCAACTCTTAATTTTTTTAACCATTTTCTGAACCATTCAAGATTGTTTCCAATTTTTCTGCTATGTAAAGAATGTATAATAAACACCTTCAACTGCATATCATAAAAAGAAAAATTAAAACACTATGATTCTGTTAATCTGTAGTCTTTATAAACTGTTCTTGAAATATCAAGACTATATGCTTATAATTGGAAAAGGAAATGGCAACCCACTCCAGTATTCTTGCCTAGAGAATCCCAGGGATGGGGGAGCCTGGTGGGCTGCCGTCTATGGGGTCGCACAGAGTCGGACATGACTGAAGCGACTTAGCAGCAGTAGCAGTATGCTTATAATACTAGAAGGGAAAACCCTCACATGGTTTTTAAAATTGTCAAGGAAGGAAAACAAACATAAATAAACATATCTCCTTCTGATAATTTTACTCGTGTTTATTCTCAAAATAGTAATAGCAACAGTTAATCTTTTTTTAGTGCTGGCTGTTTACAAAATGATTCTTTTTCTTTGGCTGTGCTACATCTGAACACTGATATTCAAATAAATTTCAGATGAATCAATGAAAAATATATGCTTTATTATTCATAAGGGGGAGACCTTACTAAGATATACAAAAAGTCAGAAGCTATGACTTTATAAAGGAAAAAAACTAATCACTTGCATGTCAACTGAATTTAATAGACTGAATATTTTTGTATATTAAAAGCCACATAAGAAAAGTCAAGAGACATATGACAAAGTGGAGGGAAAAGTTGCAATCCATTTCATAAAGGTCTAATGTTCCTAAAAGATAAACAACTCCTGCAAATCAATTAAGAAACCAGACTACCAGCCCAACAGGAAAAAACGGCCAAAGATATATACAGACAGTTTATAAAATTAAAAAAATAAAATAAAGTAGAGGCTATTAATCATCAGGAAAAAAGTTTAACTTCATTCATAATTAGAGTAATACAAATTATAACTACAGTGAGAAGGCATTTTTTACCATCAGGCTGATAAAGATGAAAGTTCACCAAAAATTGTTTGGGTGAGGATCTGAGGAAATAGATATTAACAGTTTGATGATGGGAGTTGAGTATCTTCCATACAGGAAAATTTGGCAATATCTACCAACTCAATTATCCTTAGATCCAGTAAGAACATCTGTACAATTTTATCCTACATATACACTCAATCATGTGTGAAATGACATGAACATGAACATTAATTAAAGCACTGAATCCAACAGCAGAATAGAAATAATTATCAAGAAGAAACTGGTTAAATAAATTATGATGCTCCAGCTCAGTAAAGCCCAATAGTTATTTTGCTGATAACAAAATATCTAGGATAGCAGTTTTTAAGTTAAAAAAAGCAAAATAAAATAAGTGAACATTTACATGTTTAAAAAAGGCGGGGGGGAGGGAGGGAGTAGAATGCATTTGTTTGTGTGTTAATATACATTGACGGGCTTCCCTGGTGGCTCAGAGGTTAAAGTGTCTGCCTCCAATGCGGGAGACCTGGGTTCAATCCCTGGGTTGGGAAGATCCCCTGGAGAAGGAAATGACAACCTACTCCAGTACTCTAGCCTGGAGAATCCCATGGACGGAGGAGCCTGGTAGGCTACAGTCCGTGGGGTTGCAAAGAGTCGGACACAACTGAGCGACTTCACTTTCACTTTATACATTGACAGTGCTACAATACATTTTACTGAAGGATACACATGTAACTCAGAAACTGCTAGTAGTTGCCTGAGAGGAGGAGACCTGGGTGGTTGGCAGGCAGGAGGAGCAAAGAGACTTCACTAGATAAGCTTTTGTTCCTACTGAATTTTGTATTATATGAATATCTTACCTATTCAAATATGTTAAATGAATTATTTTTGACTACTTCAATCAAAAGGACAGAGCATTAGCAAGGACAGTCTTCTTACAAGGAGATATGGATCATTACTACTAAAATTTTACAACTAAAATAATCAACAAACAAAAATTCACAGAAGGCTCAAAAATGACCAATATATGCAAGTTACATACACAATATTCTAATTTACACTAATATTACCCCAAGACTGAAAAACCCATCTTGCAAAAGCCTTAGAAATTATAAAATGAAACAAAGGAAAAAAAAGAAAAAGAAAACCACCAATTCAATATGACAGTGATTTAAAAGGAATCTCCTTGGGCATTCTGCCAAGAAAATAAAAGACACTGCTCATTGCTTAAGAGGGGTTTATCTTTTATCTGCGCAATATATTAGACTCCTTTACTATTTTTTATTTAAAGAAAGGCCTTACAATAAGAAGTTTGAAGACTTAAAACTCCCTGGCAGTCCAGTGGCTAAGACTCCGCCACTACAGGGGGCATAGGTTCGATCCCTGGTCAGGGAATCAAGAGCTTACAGGAAAAGTCTGAAGACTACTACTATTGGACGGGATTTAAAAAATAAGCTTTTGGGACTTCCCTGGTGGTCCAGTGGTTAAGAATCTGCCTTTCAACGTACAGAACGAGGGTTGGATCCCTGGTCAGGGAACTAAGATCCCACATGCTGCAGGGCAACTAAGCCTGTGCGCCACAACTAGAAAGCACAGACATCACAATGAAGACCTAGCCCAGCACAGAAAATAAATAAATAACAATTAAAAATTATCTTTTGCTTTGCAGACTCATATATATTCAAGAATTACAGTTCTTACGAAAAAGCTGATTAGAGCTAGTTGTTATTATAAAAGTTTGCATACCTGAAAACTCGCCCATAATTCCCATGTACTTTATATACACCATATAGTCGATCTGCTACTCTCTGGAATAAATATTCAAAAGAAACTGCTATTAGTTATAAACAGTTCACTGTTTATAAGTTATAAACAGATTGCTAAAAATACATTTTATCTTCATTAAAAATACATATGTATACTTAGCACAACTTGAAAAATATGCAAAAAAAGAAAAAAGATCTTAAATCTTCCAGTCTCATCATGGGGGAAAAAAACTAATGTTGTCATCATATTTATGTAATTTTTTCATATATATATATGTTTTAATTAACATTTTAAAATTTCCTATACCAAGAGTGCTAATATTTTTATCCAGCAGGTTAATATTATTTTTAATAGACACCAGTTAAAAAAACAGATGCATAAAATTTCACCTAGTGGTATACAGATTATATACGCATTCCTTGTCAGGTACTCAGTTATCCCTAATTTTTTCAGTATTAAATAAGCATTCTCTGAGAGTAAGCTTTTTCCAAATTTCAGATTGCTTCCTTAAGATAAAAGTCCCCAAAGAGGGATCTACCAGGGAAGAGAATATAAACATTTTCAATTGTATTATTGATAGTTTTATACATAAATGCTACACACATGCAATATAGTTCCTGTGCTACTTTATCAAATTAATGCCTTCTAACCATGGCACCCCACTCCAGTACTCTTGCCTGGAAAATCCCATGGACGGAGGAGCCTAGTGGGCTGCAGTCCATGGGGTCGCTGAGAGTTGGACACGACTCAGTGACTTCACTTTCAGTTTTCACTTTCATGCATTGGAGAAGGAAATGGCAACCCACTCCAGTGTTCTTGCCTGGAGAATCCCAGAACGGCGGAGCCTTGTGGGCTGCCATCTATTAGATCAGTTCAGTTTAGTTCAGTCCTCAGTTGTGTCTGACTCTTGCAACCCCATGGAGTACAGCACGCCAGCACTCCCTGTCCATCACCAACTCCTGGAGCTTGCGTAAATTCATGTCCATCGAGTTGCTGATGCCTTCCAACCATCTTCATTCTCTGTCATTCCCTTTTCCTCCTGCCTTCAATCTTCCCCAGCATCATGGCCTTTTCCAATCAGTCAGTTCTTCGCATTAGGTGGCCAAAGTATTCGAGTTTCAGCTTCAGCATCAGTCCTTCCAATGAATATTCAGGACTGATTTCCTTTAGGATGGACTGGTTTGATTTCCTGGCAACCCAAAGGACTCTCAAGAGTCTTCTCCAACACCACAGTTCAAAATATTAGATATTAGTACTTTTTACTTTTGTTTTAGTTTATGAAACATGGATTATCTCATCCGAATATCACAACTCTATGAATAACACACTCATTCATACAACAAATGTTTATGCAGTACCTACTGTGTACCAGGCAGATACTCTCCAAGAAAACAAACTCTGAAAGGTCTCTGGATTGGCCTGAAGAACTTAGTAAATGGCAGAGACAAGTGCTAACTCCAGCTCCTCTCAATCTAAGACTACCCACCCTTTCTGGTTGTTCTGTTTTAATATCTTAAATATTAACTCTTTAACCTCTAAGTCATTTATTTTTTGCCTTTTCTATCAAGACTTTCAAAAGAATTTTCCTCAACAGAAAAGATAACCAAATAACTGTATTTTCTCTTTATCTGTTAACAAGTCATCATGTCTCCAACAGTGTCTAAGCCTTCTTCTTTTGACACTGAATGTTACAAAAAGGCTCTCCCTGTGGTGATCTCTGTTGTATTCAGCATTCTATCAGTGTTGGGTTCTAACCTTCCATTTTTAACTTTTATGTTACTGTCAATGACTAAAAAGCCTTTTTCCTAATTTTAGTACAATCAAGATTTTAGCTATTCCATATTTTTCCCTGGCATTTATCTTATTTATCAAGTGCTATCTTTCCTTTGAAGAGCTCAAGCAGTCTTTCAGGTCAATTAAGTTTCTGAAGCCTGTTTCCATAAAGTCTAGGGTAAATATCTACCCAGAATTCTCTTACTTGTGTATTACAAGCTGTTTGATGACAAGGTCATTTTCTTTAAAAGTTCTTGTCATATATACATTACTAACCAGTTCCCCTTGGCTGGTTATAATTAAGATCAAGGAGCAATTTATCTTACTGCTTTTCAAGATTTTTGTAAACATAAAATTGTCAGCACATACATTTATTTATTCATCCATTCAATGAATACATAGTGGGTGCTATTCGAGTCAAGCACTATTCTCAGGATCCAGCAGTGAGAAAACAAAGCTCCTGCTCTTGCAAGCGATAATTAACAAGTTCAGAATGACAGAAATGATAGAAACCTGCATCGCATTTTATACAGGATGCTCAAGAAAGATAATTTCTCCCAAGAGGTATCTGAACCAATAACTGAATAACAAAAGAATAAGCCAAGTGAGGAGCCTGGGGGTAGGGCATGGGGGAAGAAGGGTACAGGCCCAGGAAACGGCAAACAAAAGACCAGAAACAAGCTTGGCATGGTTAAAAATAGAAGAACAACAGGGCTAAAATGAAGTGCTGCTCTTGTTTAGTCACTAAGTCGTGTTCTCTTGCAACCCCATGGACTGTAGCCCCCCCAGCTTCCTCTGTCAGTGGGATTTCCCAGGCAAGAATACTGGAGTGGGTTGCCACTTCCTTCTCCAGGGGGATCTTCCCAAACCAGGGATCAAATCCAAGTCACCTGCGCCTCTCCTGCATTGGCAGGCAGTTTCTTTACCACTGAGCCACGAGGGAAGCCCTCAAAATGAAATGTACGAAGTATTCAAACAGCTGTGTGCAAGACTCAAAATTTTCTGTAACATCACTATTACATTTTATCATGATCTCTAAAGATTATTAAGTATTAATCACATTCAAAAATATACTTTTGGATGACCCAGAGAGACGGTATGGGGAGGGAGGTGGGAGGGAGGTTCAGGAGTGGGAACACATGTACACCGTGGCGGATTAGTGTTGACGTATGGCAAAATCAATACAGTATTGTAAAGTAAAATAAAGTTAAAAAATATATATATACTTTCAGCAGAAAGCCAAATATGATCACTGGATATCCCAGCTTGACTGTGATCATTTTCTTACTTGCTTTATGAGAGCAATCACCCACATCTTCTTGCAGGCTAGATGATCTGCAGCACAGCTTCACAACAGCGACAGTTATTTCCTCCCTCCTTTAAATATCATTCAAACTTATTCCCTACATTTTACAGATTTTCTGGGTTTTAACTGTTACATTTTGTTCAATTCACCACTCACCTCTGATATTTTCGATAAATCTGACTCTGGCTGGTTTTTCTGCCTTTTCCCTTTGTTTCTTCTGGATGTGAACGACTGCTTGAGAATCTCTCAATACCTGGAGCTGGTTATGTGACTGCTTAACAGCGTGCCTCTGCCTACCCGACACCCAGCGCTGTCCAGCTTCCTGTGGCATGACACCTTCCACAGTGTGCCCCCTCTTCCCTTTGGTGGAAGGTCTTTACGAAGGATACAGCTTTCATAATCAGCCAGACCTCTAATTTAAGTAAATTCTCTAAGTTTTTTGACAGAGGTTTTTTGTATGAAGGGTTCTTCCAGTCTTCTGGGGTGTCTCTGACCCCACCTTCACTTTCCTTATTAAGAACTGTTGCCTTATTTGTTTAGGTAACTTCAAAGCAACTAGAGGCCTAGGAATTTTATCTCATCAATTCACAAGTCCTTTTCAATACCCGATTCTTGACTCTACCCTAATAATTCCCATAGGTACCTTTTTCTTTTCCTACAAAGTAACTTACAATTTATATAAAGAGTCCTCTAGTACTCTGGATGGTTACACAGATTGGGCCAATATGAGGATACTTCAAAAGGAGTGTTCCCTTATTTTTTATACTTTTAATGAAAATCTTCATACAAACACACAAAAAGTAGAGAACAGTAGGATATACTCTCATTTCCCAACACTTACCTTCAACAATTATCATATGGCCAATTAAGTTGCATCTAAAATTGACCCTCTCTCCACACTTTACCAGCAGACTCTTTCATTAAAACAAATCCCAGATGATATATTTCATTTCAAGATGATTCCAATGAGTGTAAAGATATGGTACTAGACCTGGTAACTCAGTGTCTTTCAAACCCTTTAAGACCAGTTCTAAGGTTTTCTTTAGGTTACCCCAAAGGACCAGAGTGGATGATACAATATTTTTCAGGTACTACATTAATCTACCCCAAAATATATTTCTCCAAGTCTATTACAGCCAAACTCTACAGGTAAGTACAATCATTACTGGTATATTTCTAGTTCCTCATGTCATAGCAGACCATTACCCTACCTAAGTTTATTTAGTATAATTTAAGAGCACAGACACAGAATGGCTTAATATTAACTATTCATGAATCTTAAAAATAAATCTTGAAAGAATAAAAGAATATGTAGATCAAAGTCATACAATTATATTCCAATGCTGAAATGGCAGGCCCTTTGATAAATGTCAAAACAACCATATACTAAGAAGAAAAAAAAAAAGAAACCATATATAGACTACAGAGAAAACAATAGGTTAAAATTCTTTAAGTTATTTATGCCAGAAAAAATTTCATAATTAAAAAAAATGCAATTTAGGTGAATAACACGCCAAATTTGAATATAAAAATCAGTTATTCATCATAAACACCTTCCATTACTTAAAAACATAATGATTAAATGAGAAGCACTTCCACAAGAACACCTGTCAAAAAGCTTCTGGTGACCACTTACAGCTCTGACTCGAAGGAGATGTGAGATGACAGACTGCAGTTCATCACTATAGTGTTTTAGTTCAATAAATCTCCTGAAACAGGAAACAAAACATCATTTTTTTTCTTGAAAAGCAGTCAGAAACTGAAAGACAAAACAGCAGTTCCTGAGAATAATGAAACTGATTCTATTTAACCATATGCTGGCCTTAAACATTTACACACTGATACAAACTCAGAAAGTTCTAAAATTAAATAACCACATTTTCTTCAGATATTTTTAAAGCCAAGAAAAGATGTCATACTTTATAATTTACATCGTGGAACTGAGATAGAGATAAAATTTGTTGGTATGAAAAGTTACTTGGGAAAAAAAGAAAACAGGAGAAAATTTATGGTGCTAAAAAAATCTTTTGGTACAAACATAAACTCATGATCTCTAACCCTAATCTCCACGCTGCTCAGTAATCTTTGTTTCTATAATCTAATATCTGCCATTCTCCATAACAACCTGAAACTTTAGATACCACTGTTCTTCCAGCAATATAACAGCTTACTTCACCCTCCTCAAAAACTTATTTCCTTGACATCATTGTTAATTTCTAATGATTTCTCCTTTTACTCTCAGGTCACTCCTAAAGTCTCCTTTGCAGGACTGACTTCCTTCACCCATCTCTTATAATGCCAACTTTAGTGTGCAAAGCACTGCTAAAATATTTGCCAGAATTACAACTGAGGGCCTCTAAGTAAAAGAGGGCATGAGTAATCACCATAACTGTACACAGAGGCCCTAGTGGGACTCAGGAATCTAAGTTTATAACAAACTCACTCACAGGATTCAGATGCTGGTAATCCTCAGATTATACTTTGGAAAACACCCTTCAAGCACTGGTTTCTTTAGAGTTCAGCCCTAGGTCCTAGCCATATTACAACCAATCATTCGGTTTACATACTTTATGTGTGTGCATACGTGCCAAGTCACTTCAGTCGTGTCTGACTCTTTGCAACTCTATGGACTGTAGCCCACCAGGCTCCTCTGTCCATGGGATTCTCCAGGCAAGAATACTGGAGTGGGTTGCCATGCCCTCCTCCAGGGGATCTTCTTGACCCAGGGATCGAACCTGGGTCTCCTGCATTGGTAGGCGGGTTCTTTACCACTAGCACCACACGGGAAGCCCGTACTCTATGTGACTTATTCACAAAGCTTCACGATTATGATCTACATGCTGCTTAACTCCAAATATCTATCTCCAGCCCAAAATTCTCTCTTTAAATGTTGTATCTATAATGCCAACTGGCTAACAGATTAGATTAGCAGATTAGTAGCTGCTCACATATCCAAAGTTCAATTTATCTTCCCCTATCCCATCAAATCTCTCTCCTCTGTACTCCCTAGCAGTTTAAAAATGAAACCTAGGTGCCACCTGTATTTCCTTCTCCTCTCTTTCACGCCATACATTCTATTAATCACTTTGTCTACCTCCTAAATATCAGCCAAATATTGCCACAAGAAAGTAGAAGACTCAAGGTCCTCCTCCTTACTGCTTTGAACAGTGCAAAGAAAAATAAACGTGCATGAAGGAGGTATCATTTTGGTATTCCCTCTGAAACTCTTTCTGGTTTTCTAGATTTTAAGAAAGAACAGAAATAAAGTATTTTAGCGATATAAACTATTTTAGTAATAGTTTGAATAGAACAGAGATTCTACACATTAAAAATCTGTTACAACAATGACTGATATAGATAATTCTCTAATCTAAAATTTAAGGCAAACAAATTATATTACTAATTATATACTTTAACAAGTTTTTTAACAGGAGCAAAAAACTGTCCTGGTTATGTTATTGGCCATATCACATTCAAAATTCTCTAATATGGATATTAAGTAAAATTTAGCAGTCTAGAAAAGATGGTAGGTCAGAAAAGGGAAGACAAACATACAATTGACAATACATTTTTTATGACATTAAAAAACATTTAACAGCAACATTAAAATATTAATTTAAACTGTCTCATCTACATGCTCCTCTAACGAACATACATTCACCAATGTCGTACACTCTACTGCTTACATTTTCCAAAGCTTTTTCTGGAGGATGACATAATTTTAGTTCTTAATCTAGACAACACCTCTTATATATTATGGATGTCATAACCTTTATTAAAACCTCAGTGGAATCTTAAATGCATACTGTAAAGCAAAAGTCTATCTGAAAATGCTCCATACTATGATACAACATTCTGGAAAAGGCGAAACTATGGAATCAGTATAAAGATCAATGGTTGCTAGGGTTATGGGGAGGAAGAGATAAAAAGAGAGAGCAAAGAGGCTTTTTAAGCACAGTGAAAATACCTTTCATGATACTATAATGATACATACATGTCACTGTACATGTGTCAAAACCCATACAATATATAACACCAAGGGTGAACCCTGATGTAAACTATGCACTTTGACAGGCATCATGATGATTCAATGCAGGCTGATCAATCATTAACAAATGTATCATGCTGGAAAGGGATAACAGGAGTGGCTGTGTGTATCCAGGAACAGCTTTGCAGGTGTAGGGGCAGAGGGGATACGGGAGGTTCTGTATGATGTTTCACTTAGTTTTTCTGGGAACCCAAAACTACTCTAAGAAACAAAGTCTATTAAAAAAGTGAAAACCTCAATGGTTACCATCACAATTCCCTAATTACCAAACTTTAAAATATTAATATTTACATCTTATATTCAGACGTTATATTAAAAAGTAGAGGCATTACGTTAATATGTTATGGTTTATGAAAATCAGCATAACAGGCTGTCAGACTATGCAAACTTGGCCTCTGTATGCTAAGAATGTACACTATGTAGAAGTTAAGGCTTGAAGGCCTGACTAGAGAAACTCTAACAGACCTCGTAAACTTGGTCGCCAAGTATGGAATAACTCCATCTACCTAAGCACATTTCTAACTGGAAAGTACAGCTGAACTAAGCTTCAGGCAAAGGTCCATATGACAAAGAGCCTGAATTATCTGCCAAATTCCAAGAATGAGCAAAACCAAATCTTAAGTACCTAGATTCCACCCTCCGGAAAGTTATTTCTGAATACACAGTTTCCTTTAATATAGAAACGCTCTCACAAACTCCAAACTAACATTAATGAAGTCAGGTAACTGTCATATAGATATAGCTCCATGACATTATATACTAGTATGCATTTACTGATCAAGTTTTCTTGGCATTCAAAGTAGATAGTTTATTATTAAAATAGATAATATATTATCTTGAGTTTTGCACATATCTGACAAGCAAAGTCTAATAAGAAAACCTATTTTATACGAAAATAAAATTACTTTCCTCATTTTTCTGATACCTTCAATAACACTTAATAAATCCTTCCAGGAAATAGTGGTTTAATTTTCTAAAACTTCAGTTACTTACAACCTTAATCCCAATAAAATCATCAAATTTCAAAATCAGTTTTAGACTATAAAAGGATTTTACTAATGTGAATTACTATTTAAAATATTTAGCAAATAAAGTGCATACATTCAGAAATGAAAAATTAAATAGATTGATAGGCACCATTCAAAACAACATTGTAACTGTTATTAAAGCAAAACCTTACTTGTCTGGGTTTTTCACTCTGAATGTTGCATTAAGCGCTTTTAACCTGGAGTCTGCCTGGAAAAAATAATTTATTCACTTAATACAATTATATTTCAGGGTATAAATCCAAACAGTTTTATTTTCCCCTTAGAATTAAGCTATTCAAGTATACTTTTCTTCATATTATTTGTGTCAAACACATTAAACATACCCCCCAAAACACCTAGTAGTTATTTTTTGAACACTGCAAAAATAGTATTATAAATTAAACTGAATACATGACATTCAATGATACCAAAGTAAAACAACTGTAAATACCAACAGGCGAGCAAGCATACAGCTCTGCATTATTATAAAAAGTAGTTTACTTTTTCTCTAAATCAAGAAAAACAATGATCTGTATATATAAACTAAATAAAATTACTGCTTTGAAGCCTGGGCCTTACTGAGGGTCATTCTCAGATGGCCATTCTCAATGTACATAAACCAAATGTGCATTGGTTTTCTCATTTTCATGATCAGTATTTTAGAAAAGAAAGAAATATGGAAATGCCTGTACCAAATTAAAACAAGCCACTGCTGCTGCTAAGTCTCTTCAGTAGTGTCAGACTCTGTGCGACCCCATAGATGGCAGCCCACCAGGCTCTGCCGTCCCTGGGATTCTCCAGGCAAGACCACTGGAGTGGGTTGCCACTGCCTTCTCCGAAAACAAGCTAGATGACATCATATTAATTACTTTCTAGTTGACAGAAAACATTATAACACAACTTTTAAACAACCTTTACTTATTTCTAGGTATTCTGACATAACTGTTTAACTACCTTTAGTTATTTCTGCTGCTGCTTAGTTGCTAAGTGGTGTCTAAATCTATGCAATCCTGTGGACTACAGCCAGCCAGGCACCCTCTGTCCATGGGATTTCCCAGGCAAGAATACTGAAGTGGGTTGCCATTTCCTTCTCCAGGGGATTTTCCTGACCCAGGGATAGAGCTTACATCTCCTGTGTTGGCAGGCAGATTCTTTACCTGGGAAACCTCTTCACTTCTACCTTTTTTCAAAGGAGAGACAGAAGGATCAACACTAAATAATAATTTCACTGTATAAACTTATACTTAATATATCCAAATTTATCCTCTTTGTCTATGTCCTTATTTAAAATATATACATAAATGTATTTTTTCCCCTGACCAAGGCACAAAAACCACAAAAGGTGTAGCTCAATCGGTTAACAATTTATAACATGATTTGGTTTTGAAAATACCAACCATCCTGAACATTTTATATCATTCCAACTTCTAAACCCTAATTACAAATACTCCCCAAATAATAAAACAAACAAACCAGAACAACTAAGGCTTCCTAGATTACACAGCTTAAAAAAAAAAAAAAACTGCAATACACCACTCCACAAATCCAGCATCCTAAAACTTTAGACCAAAAGCAATTCAAAGAGCTATCAAGAATATCTAAAGCTTAAGTTGTCACTGAATTCAGGGGATTCTCTTATTTCTAAAATGGGGTATATTTTAGGAATTTCCCTGGCAGTCCAGGGGTTAGGACTCCACACTTCAAATGCAGGGGGCACAGGTTGGATCCCTGGTCAAGAAATGAGGATTCCACATGCCATGTGGCATGGCGCCCCCCACCAAAAAAAAGTTTTTAATAAATAAATGGATATTTTACCAATTCTTGAAATTTCTTACATCTGAAGGGCAAAGGAGCTAATGCATGTGAAAGTCCTTTCAATTATGCATATATGAATTTAAGGCATATATGACTCCCTTGTGTTCTTTAAGTGATTTCAAATTACCAATGTGTTAATGACTTTATAGGCACAAGCAAATGAGATTCTTTAAATAAGGATGAAATTACATAAAACCCATAAGTAAAAAAAAAAAAATTTTCATGTGTATCTTTTTCTGAATCTCATACTGAATCCCACCAATTTATTTTTTACTTTTAATATTACCAATTTACCACTATAGAAGGCATATAAAATGTAAACCATCACCATCCTAACCTTGCTTACCAAACACTGACAGGTCAGTCCATCATAACACCCCACTCAATCTGCTCATCATATCACAAGATTTCATAAAAAGAGAAACTACCTAAAATGTCATCAAATCAGAAACTTCTCCCCAAATCTAGATCTCTAAGTGAAAGAGAAAGTCACTCAGTCGTGTCCAACTCTTTGCGACCCCATGGACTATAATATACAGTCCATGGAATTCTCTAGGCCAGAATACTGGAGTGGGTAGCCTTTCCCTCCTCCAGGGGATCCTCCCAACCCAGGGATCGAACACAGGTCTCCCACACTGCAGGTGGATTCTTTACCAGCTGAGCCACAAGGGAAGCCCTACCCAAATCTGACAGGTTACCGTTCATCCATCTTATGAGATCCCCCACTAAATATCTAAAGAAGCCCTTAAGCCACTGTTTCATACCACCCTACTTTGTCTCCTTTGCTACAGCACTGTCTGAAATCCCCTGGGTTGTTTGCTTGTTTCCTAGCTGTCCATGAAAATGTAAGAGCCACAAGGAAAAACACAATGTGAACAGGGCCCGAGAGTTGCACAATAGCCTCCATGGCACTACTTTAAACTGCATTTTCATTCCTGTAGTCCCAACACTTCCCAATGCCTGGCACAAGAAAAACATGCAGTAAGTATACTGGATGAATGAAAAACAAAAACAAAACCCCGACTATTCTACAGTCCCAACTTAACACCTTCCCATATTCTTTAATCCCTACCTCCCTTTCCCTTTCCAATTCCTATTACACACTATACTTCTCTTGTTCTAGACCTTGTCTCTCCTCTATTTCATTTTCAGATTCTTCCTCCAAACCTTACCTAGTAAACCATTACCAGCTTTCCCTGTCTCTAACATTCTTCTTCCTTGACCCCTTTGGCTGACTCCACTGAAGGATTCTCATCATTCAGGTCTCAGCTCAAATGTTCTCTTCAACCATGTGACCCAGTTTGCCCAGAACAGTACTACTGGTTTACACCTGCTGTCCTAACCTAATTATTAGCAGAGCCCCTTTTTATTCTCAAAACTGTCTCCATTTGAACAATAAATTATACTGTCATATCTCAAAATAATCTCTGGGGAAAAAATTCCAGCTGTCATATTATCTCACAACGATAACTGTTTTCTTTTTTTATCACCTATAACTTTCAAAGTATCTTAAATAGATGTTAATTCAACTTCAACTACTTCAGTATTGGAGCTTATGAATGTTTCCAGCTTATTCACAGTTGGATCCACAGCACCTAGAAGAATATCTGACAGTCTGTAGGTACCTGGCATCTGGAATCTCCAGATTTAGCAGAGATACTAAAGGCTCAGATCTTGTCTCTGGCAGTTCCTCCTCCAAGTGACAAACAAGGTTCTAGATACTTCCCAGTCAGCCTAAATTCATTTAAGATTTGGGCATATGGATGACACTTACTTTCATGTAACTGGGTTAAAATGGTATTTCTTTAAATTAAAGTAACTAGTTAATATGTTCATTACTCTAAAGAGAAATTCTCTGCTCTCCCTTCAGCGAATTAACAGAAGTATCATATAGACATCCAAGAAAAATGAAGGAATGCCAATATATAACAGTGATGAAAAGCCTGTTGCTCATATTTGTGTTAAATGAAGAACAAGAGTGGGGAGGTGAGGGGAGGGGAGAGAGTTCCCTAGCGGTCCAATGGTTAGAACTCTGCACTCACTGTCAAGGGCCTCCATTCAATGTTTAATCCCTGATTGGTGAATCAAGATCCCACAAGTCATGTAGCATGGCCAAAAAAATAAATAAATAAAGCACAGACTTTAATAAAACTAAATTTTTACAATTATCCTGCAGAGTATAATACTCTAGGCTACAGTCCATGGGGTCACAGAGTTGGACACAACTGAGTGACTTCACTTTCACTTTCATTATTGACCTATAACATTATATTAGCTCCAGTCTGACTCAGAACAATCTCATTTTCAATGAAATATAGTTTCCAACATTCCTTTACCAACCATCTTTATATACATTAATTATATAAGTAGCTAGTGAAAAGATAAGTAATACAGGATGGTAATTAAGAAGGCCTGGACTTGAATTCAGCCTCTATCACTTATAACTATATGACTGTGGGTTAAGGCACTTTCTCGAGTTCCTGACCTAAAAAGCTGGGATAATACTGAACTAACCTCAAAAGTACTGAGGCAGCTGCCAGCAAAAAAACCATGAACACTATATCAGAGTACAGTGCTTAAGCACATGGTAAACATTTAATGTTAATGATATTCAGACAAAATGCTGCTTTTGGTTCTAAACTTTTCTTCTTAACAATTTTGATAATCTTTTAAAATTATTTTCCTAAAAATATTCTTATCTGTCATCTTACAACAATGTTTGTCAAGTTTTAGGCCCATGGGAGTCAGTACGTCTACAATGAACTCTAGGATTCAGTATTCTGAACAATCCCAACAAACTGAGACTCATGAAGCTAACTGACCACACTTGAAGAAACATTGAATTAAAAAAAATTTTTTACATCAAAAAACTAGTTGCATGCTAAAAAGAAGGAGAAGAAGAAGAAAAAACACTGAATTATAAGTACTCAGCCAGCAATTCAACCTTTTCTGGAAGCCTCAAAGTAACCACTATAAACAACTAATACTGAATCCACCTGTGATGCAATGAAGCCCGAGAGGCTACAAAGGTGTGTGGGGATTTGGCACCATGCCACAGACCCCAGTACTGCAGTGTCTGACTCTCACCTCACTGTTACACTTGACCGGCAGGCTCAGCTGTCAACTCTCACTATTGTCACGGTATGTCTAACTCCAGCAGTATGCACCTTTAGACCTTTAAAACTTTCTAGGAGGCTGCAGACTAAAAACAGTCAAGTTTGTTTGGATAACTACAATAAAATGAACTGGATACCATCTGAGAGGACCAAAGTATATCTGGAAACACTGTAGTAAGCTATGCCACATCCATCTGAACATCTCAGAAGTCAGTTCTAAATCCCACCTTTTGACTGTCATCAGGTTAGTTATAACTACCAAGCACACAATCTCCAGGTAAGTGAGTCTTTCTGTCTCTCTCTATATATATACACAGATGCACGTACATGCTTGAATGTATGCATGCACATACATGCACGTGTTAGTCCAAAAGGTTCCATTGCCTTGCAAGTGTTTCCAAATTCTCCCTATACATTTTACGTCTGCTGCTACTGCTAAGTCGCTTCAGTTGTGACTGGCTCTATGCGACCCCACAGACGGCAGCCCACCAGGCTCCCCTGCCCCTGGGATTCTTCAGGCAAGAACACTGGAGTGGGCTGCCATTGCCTTCTCCAATGCATGAAAGTGAAAAGTGAAAGTGGAGTTGCTCAGTTGTGTCCGACTCTTAGCGACCTCATGGACTGCAGCCTACCAGGCTCCTCCGTCCATGGGATTTTCCAGGCAAGAGTACTGGAGTGGGTTGCCACTGCTTTCTCCTACATTTTATGTCTAGTCCATTTCAATTCCTACTTTTCAAATTATTAATACTGTGTACAGAGTATTACCTTTCAAAGATTTTATAAAAGTGAAACCAGGATTTTACCGTAAGGCTACCTAAATATAAAACATTATATCTAAACACTTAGGTAGCACCGACACACAAGATTCAAAGCACTCTGTAGACAGAATAGTCTAAATGGATGGGGAGATTCATGAATTTTCTCAAGGCCACCCAGTTACGCCCAAAAATTGTGCTAAGGACAAACAACTGATAACCAGTTACTAAAATAATGACTAAATCAATGAAACTTTCAAAAATATAAAAGTTTAAAAATTTTCTATTATATAAAGAGACATCACCAAAAACAATATTTTAGTTTGTTCTTTTCTTTATTATTAGCTCCTAAGAAATCCTGGACTAGTTCTCATAAAATTCTATCAAAATATAAACAATTTTTTAAAGTTCAGAGTTATTTCAAATCATCTTTAAAATTCCATTATTCTCTTTTTGAGCACCACAGTGAGTTACAGCTAAGAAAATACTAATTTTTTCATGTTATCTGAAGTTTCAGATAACTCATAAGTTGAACCAGTAAGTTAAAATTGGTTTATGACAAAATTAGATACTTAATTACATTTTCTGTGCAGAAAAAAATGTTTTCTCCTTTTTGTGTTAAAATTAAAATACCTATAGGCCAATGCATAAATCTCTAGTTCTTAAAATTACTGTAAAGACATTCTGTTCTTGCTGCCTAAACCTATTGAACTTCTGTTATTGTGATATCATATGAACTGTTTATGAATTTATATTACTTTTTCTTCTTACCTGTTCTGTTTATGTAAAAGATGAAAACTTTTAAAAATCTGCAGTGCTAAATTACTTTCGGAAACCAGAGGGAGGGGAGAGCAGAGCAGAGTGAGGGTAGTCATCTTATGACTGACACGCTCTTTAATTTTTAGGTAACAGTTCCATTCCCAAACACTAATTCTAATGATCAATATGATGAGCAATCAAAAGCTAATTAAACCTGTATCACTGATACAAAATGAATCCTATGCCCACTCAAAATCGGCCACCATGTCTCAGTATACAAAATAAGCATGACTGATGGCTCCTCTTTTAGCCTACTAAGATAGGAAAACCCAAGTTCAACCCTTTACAAGTGTCTTTTCTATCTAATAGAGTAAGCAATTATGCAGGCACCACTGAGAGTGACAGTGATAAGGACAGAGGGAAGAAAAAACCATGAAAAGCATAATATGACTATACTGCGGGAAAAATCTATAGCTTATACCTAAATTATTGCTTCAAAATGTTCTTTCCCAAGAGAATTAAATGTATACATAAATATGCCCATTATAGTCTCACTATTAACAAAAATTACACCGATCAAAAATAAACTGCATTGTTTCTTTTAAAACTTTACCAGTGTTATTAGATGTAAAGCCTATTTCCAACATTCACTCATTCAATAAATACCAAGTACCCATTAAGGCATGGCACTGTGCAATAAAGTGTAAACGGACATGACAAATTATTTCATACAATTACCCTTACCTTCAGCTGAAATCCAGTTTCATTTACTGTCTCTTTCCAGTTGCCTTCCTAAAAATTGAAGATAACTTTAGATATCACTGTAAAATAGCCCATAAGTAATATCCCAAATAAAATACCCATCGTTCTGTTCTTTCATGGGAGATGGGGGAGAGTGGTTAAAAAAGAATTATTTTCATTGCACAATTACACATACAATCCAGATTCCAAAAGATTACCAGAGACAGCCTCAAAATTTTACAGATCCAGGATTCAAAAAACTAAAGACTAACTTTGATACCATTTAAGTGATACCGAAAAGTACCATCTTTAGTATCTTTAAGTATAAAAATGTTAGCCAAAAGAATGATATAATACTTTGGAAATTCAAAACAAAACAAACCATGAAAATACATATAAATTAACAAAGGGCGGCTCCAAGAGAATCCTTAAGAAGCAGCAGTCCACAATTTAAAATTTTTAAAATCCCAAGTCAAATGAAATCTTTTAAAAGACTAAATAAAAGAAAAATACCTGTGTTAAAAACAAATAGAAGATTTTGTCTCTACAAAGGATGGGATGTGAAGCGACTCTCAAGAGGAAATTTTCTAAACCAATTCGTCGTCTTTCCACAAAATCCGGGTCCATGTTGTCAGCAGAGAGTTTATGCCAAACGAATTCTGCCTAGATAAACAAAACAGTCATGAAGAATAGTCTCAATGCTAACGACTTCTAAACGACACCACCATTTCACTCCTTACCCTTTTTTCTGGTAGAGGTGGCACAACAATATGTGGATAGTAAACTAAAAGGTAGTTTCTCAGCAACTCAAATTCACTATACCGCCTCCACAGTGAGTCTGTTAGGACACTCTGACCATCACTATGTTCAACTGACCTGAAAAAGACAGAATAAGATTTCTAGTGATTTTTTAAAAAATACAAATGCATGCATACGACCTCCTTTAAAACTGATAACTCCATTTACTGAATGCTTATGAACCAGGAGGGCTATGAACCAGGGACTGAGAACTTTTCATGTATTATTTAATCCCTACAACACACCTGGTGAAGCAGGGATTACTGTCCCCATTTCACAGATGAGGAAGCAGCGGCACAGTATATGCTTTTCCTTCAATCACAAAGATTTGTGGGTAGAGCACTCAGATCCGTCTGATTCCCAAGCCCTCACTCCTAACCACTTTACTTCATTATAGAAAACCTATCTGAACTTGAGAGAAATAGTCATATTAGGAATATTCTTCTCAACAAAAGCCTCAATGTAAAATAATTCAGTTAACATAATGGCTGGCTTTACAATATAGTGAAAGTCTGGCTTCACCAGACTTCAATGAAACCAGTGTTTCATTAAAGAAAAAAGTATTTTTAATTGCCACAATGAAAGAACAACTGCCACCACGAGAGAACAACATTCATGCCAAAGACCGTGACACCAAAAACCCTCAATTTAACATCATCAATGAACCAGATGCATCCAAGTACCAGAAAAGATCCACAAAAGTAAAGTGTCAATGAACTCTGAAAGAGTGGCAAGAAGGGAAGTAATGAATCAGTTTTAGTCTTGTATTTAATATAAAGAGCTGCAGGCAATGCCATAGTCACCCATACAGAAGTTCAAATTGGGGGAAAGCTGGGTAAAATCATAAAAAGACTATTTGAAATTATTTTGACTATTTATGATTTCTGCTAGCATAATGACTATTAGAAAACATCAGTCTTCTAAACATTATCTGAACCTTCTCATTTCCTAATTGAAAATAACTTACAAATCCTCCAAGAAACATACATATAACCAAAATGTGCATTTGTACATGTACAGTATAAAGGAAGAGAGGCTAAGTCAGTCTCGGAATAAAGTCTGGAGAAAATGTGTACACCATGCCATGCTCAACACAAGATGTTCAATGTTTTTATTATTTACATATTAAGTTTGCTACATTAATTCACTGTATATTAATAAAAAGGGAAACATAATATGAAATTCAAAATATACAAATGGCTTTAATGGCAAGATAGAGGATTATTAAATGATAATTCATTTTAAAGAGTTGACCTAACCATTAGCTGACTAAAACTTTTCTAATTCAGATTTTCAACTTCAGCTAAAAAAAAAATATCTTGGGTTAATATCAAGATTCAAATTATTCAAAATCATTACCAACAGAGCCGCAATCTTGCTAAAAAGTAGATAAATATAGCCTATAGGCAGTACATCTAAAGGCTGTTAGAAGAGCTGCTACAAGTTGTTTTCGGTTTGTTTCATTTCAAAGGCCACAGAAAGAAGTAAGCGGAAGTCACCTAAAAGCACAGAGAAGACTTTCTTTGAACCACAAAACTACCCCATTTTTCCAATCATTTAACAAATATTTAATAACACATAAGAGATATAAGCATCTGAATGCAGAGTTCCAAAGAATAGCAAGAAGAGATAAGAAAGCCTTCCTCAGCGATCAATGCAAAGAAACAGAGGAAAAGAACAGAATGGGAAAGACTAGAGATCTCTTCAAGAAAATCAGACATACCAAGGAAACATTTCATGCCAAGATGGGCTTGATAAAGGACAGAAATGGTATGGACCTAACAGAAGCAGAAGATATTAAGAAAAGGTAGCAAGAATACACAGAAGAACTGTACAAAAAAGATCTTCATAACCAAGATAATCATGATGGTATGATCACTCACCTAGAGCAGACATCCTGGAATGTGAAGTCAAGTGGGCCTTAGAAAGCATCACTTCAAACAAAGCTAGTGGAGGTGATGGGAATTCCAGTTGAGCTATTTCAAATCCTGAAAGATGATGCTGTGAAAGTGCTGCACTCAATATGCCAACAAATTTGGAAAACTCAGCAATGGCCACAGGACTAGAAAATGTCAGTTTTCATTCCAATCCCAAAGAAAGGCAATGCCAAAGAATGCTCAAACTACCACACAGTTGCACTCATCTTACACGCTAGTAATGCTCAAAATTCTCCAAGCCAGGCTTCAGCAATACGTGAACCGTGAACTCCCAGATGTTCAAGCTGGTTTTAGAAAAGGCAGAGGAACCAGAGATCAAATTGCCAACATCCACTGGATCATCAAAAAAGCAAGAGAGTTCCAGAAAAACATCTATTTCTGCTTTATTGACTATGCCAAAGCCTTTGACTGTGTGGATCACAATAAACTGTGGAAAATTCTGAAAGAGATGGGAATACCAGACCACCTGACCTGCCTCTTGAGAAATCTGTATGCAGGTCAGGAAGCAACAGTTCGAACTGGACATGGAACAAGAGACTGGTTCCAAATAGGGAAAGGAGTACGTCAAGGCTGTATACTGTCACCCTGCTTATTTAACTTCTATGCAGAATACATCATGAGAAACGCTGGGCTGGAAGAAGCACAAGCTGGAATCAAGATTGCCAGGAGAAATATCAATCACCTCAGATATGCAGATGACACCACCCTTATGGCAGAAAGTGAAGAGGAAATAAAAAACTCTTGATGAAACTGAAAGAGAGTGAAAAAGTTGGGTTAAAGCTCAACATTCAGAAAACGAAGATCATGGCATCTGGTCCCATCACTTCATGGGAAATAGATGGGGAAACAGTGGCAACAGTGTCAGACTTTACTTTCTTGGGCTCCAAAATCACTGTAGATGGTGACTGCAGTCATGAAATTAAAAGACACTTCCTCCTTGGAAGGAAAGTTATGACCGCTTAACCTAGACCAACCAAACTTTATTGGTTACTTTGTCAACAAAGGTCCGTCTAGTCAAGGCTATGGTTTTTCCAGTGGTCATGTATGGATGTGAGAGTTGGACTGTGAAAAAAGCTGAGCACCAAAGAATTGATGCTTTTGAACTATCGTGTTGGAGAAGACTCTTGAGAGTCTCTTGGACTGCAAGGAGATCCAACCAGTCCATTCTGAACTCCTTCAGCCCTGGGTGTTCTTTGGAAGGAATGATGCTAAAGCTGAAACTCCAATACTTTGGCCACCTCATGCAAAGAGTTGACTCATTGGAAAAGACCCTGATGCTGGGAGGGATTGGCGGCAGGAGGAGAAGGGGACGACAGAGGATGAGATGGCTGGATGGCATCACCGACTCGATAGACGTGAGTCTGAGTGAACTCCGGGAGTTAGTGATGGACAGGGAGGCCTGGAGTGCTGCGATTCATGGGGTCACAAAGAGTTGGACACAACTGAGCAACTGAACTGAACTGAAGTGGTTTCACATGCAATATTTAAATAAAATTTAACTGTTTAAACCATTTAATTTGACAAAGTATTAGGATCTTTAGCCCTACTTTACAAATTAGAAGAATTAAGTAAAAACACCATATAGCTTCCCAGGACAAAGAGGCATTCTTACCTATTAGTACTTAACAATATTCTTACCTGTTTTAAAAGGGTTCACACTTTATGAACAGGAAAACATAAAAATCTCTGGAAAAACTAAAATCAATGACCTTAGCCTTATTAATCCTTAATCTATTAAACTGTAACACAACAGGCAACTGCTAAACTGACTTTCTTCTTGTGTCTAGAGAAGAGATGAGCTATGTGATAAAGTTGAACTTTTAGTCAATGACAAGGCTCAACAATATTCATAGTGTCCAAGATACTCTGCCTAACACTGAATTACAGCAAGAATTCTACATGACCAAAATAATAAATTCCAGGGTTCTGTGGGTGCTGAAGGTCAGTTATGGTACTGACAAAATAATCTATTTATAAACAGTATTTCTCAAAGTGGACGTGTATATGACATGGGATAGGCAAGAATTTAAGACAGGGAAAACATAAGTCATAAAGAAAAAAGATAAATTTGACTATCCTAAGATGTAAAGCTTTTGTATTTGAAAGATAAAACTATAGTCCATGGCTCATTTGCTTCAAAAACACTTGGAACTTAAGCTCAAAATGTATTAATTCCTGGACTCCACTCAAAATTCAGTAGCTTAACAAATTTTCCAAGTGATTCCTATATATTTTAAAGTTTAAGAAGCACTGTTTTAAAATAAATGAAATGTAAGTGTGAAAGTCAACTCAATATCCTTTTGTGTACCACATTATTTACTGATGATCCACTTATATATTTATCCAGAGGCTAGCTATATTACTCATGTATGGTCGCTTCTAACTCCAACTTTTGAATTATAATTCTCTATTCATTTCAAAGTCAAGAGTAAACAACTATAATAAATAAAGAGTAAACAGCTATAAATTATTCCAGATAATTGAAATCAAGAGGTTCTTCTAGCAGTAAAGCTAATCAACAGCTAATTTCATTGTTCAACTGGATGAAGAAACAGGCATATACTAAAAATATCCTTTTTAGCTTTAAATTTAAGAATTTACTTAAAAAGCTAGAGCCAATACAAATTTCTAAAGTATGATATTTTAAAATAGCTAACTTAAAAAAAAAAAACCTCTCATGGGACCATACTGTTTTTAAATTAACTTAAAAATCTCTCCGATACATATGCATGTATGTACACGGGCAGGATACTTTCCTGACCCACCAGGCAAGTCCCTCTACTTTTCTATAAAAACATGGACTATACTTTATTAATTTTTTTACATTTTGGCCACACTGCACAGCATGTGGGATCTGATTTCCCCAACCAGGGATCAAACCCGCACAGCTTGCAATGGAAGTGTGGGTCTCAATGGCCTACCAGGGAAGCCCCCCATTTGTTTTAACTGAAAGCATTTCTTCTCAGTTCACAGAAAGAAAAGCACTTGTCGGTACATTCTTTATATAAACTATTTATAATAAGCAAAATTCCCAGGTGGTGCAGTGGTAAACAATCCACCTGCCAATGCAGGAGACACAAGAGATGTGGGCTCGATCCCTAGGTCAGGAAGTGGCCAGGAAGAGGCCCTGGGAAAGGAAATGGCAACCCACTCCAGTATTCTTGCCTGGGAATCCCACGGACAGAGAAGCCTGGTAGGTCACGAAGAGTCAGACGTGAGCGCACACACACACACATCCTTTGCTTTTCTCTAGACAAAACAGTTTAATTCATTTATCTTTTTCCTTATGAAGTAAAAGACTTTCCTGGTGAGTTTTTAAAATGAATAACTTTATTTGTGGCTGTGCTGAGTCCTCCCTGCTGTGTGGGCTTTCTCTAGTTGTCGTGCACAGCGGCTTCTCTTGCTGTGGAGCACAGGCTCTAGGGGCCGGGCTTCAGTAGTTGTGGCACATGGGCTCAGAAGTCATGGCTCCCGAGCTCTCGAGCACAGACTCGGTAGTTGTGGCACATGAGCTTAGTTACTCTGAGGCACGTGGGATCTTCCCAAACCAGGGACGAACCCGTGTCTCCCGCATGGGCAGGCCCGTGATGTGGATGGGATCTGGATGTTACCTGACACTAAAGCAAGCATCAAGTAACATCCAGTAACCTTCGTTCTCCCTCCAAAACAAATACATTCAGATGTAGCTCTAAGAGTACCAGAGTAAAAGAAAATCTAGTCACTGTTAAAAAGTAAAGAAACTAAAAGACAATGACCTGTAAATGATTCCATTATACAACAGAATTTGTATCAACAGCTACCAAAGCCCTTTCTAACCTCAGACATAATTCTCATCACTCACCTTGTTTCAATGAGGTAAGCAGTATACGTTTCCTGCATGTTCATGGCATTTCTTCCAGTTCGCTTTTCTGCTTCTGAAACACTGATTTCAATCTTCTTCAATGAAAAATTATTTTCTGTCATCTGAATAAAAATAGAACAACAAAAAACTTTTTAAATGATACTGAAAAAAAACCCAGCTATTATAATCAAATCCATTATTAGTACGTATCACAGGTTACTTTTTTTATATCTCTTGCATTACTAGTGGTTGCTCAACAACATCAGCAAATGATGTCCCTCTTTTTATCAGTATGTAGCACATTAAATTTTTCCAGAAGCTATTTTAGCAAGTGCCATAGATTTAATTATTAAAATGTAGGCATGATTATAGGAGAAAAAATTAAAATAAAAAGTATACATAGCACTTAAATGACCAAGAATAAATCTATATAGAAATACATAAGAAAAAATTTAAAAACACTGTTTACAAAGACGAATGATCCTCAATACTGACATCATTTTACCACTCAAATCAAATATAAAATGATATGTGACAAAAGATGAGATTTTCAGCTTTAAAAATTAAAGCTGAATTTTAAATGTTTTTAAAAAGAAGGTTCATTTTTAAAAAGGAGCCATCACATATTTGATCATAAATTTGCCTAAAATTTTGGCAGTGGTTAACAGGCTCCACTGTGAGATAGCAGGTTTTTCTTTTTTATAAATATTGCTTTTATTGATTTATTCATTTTTTATTGAAGTATAGTTGATTTACAATGTTGTCTTAGTTCCTAGTATACAGCAAAGATATTCTTTAATATATATTCTTTTTCATATTATTTGTGATTATAGTTTATTACAGGATAATGAATAGAGTTCCCTGTACTATACACAGGACCCTGTCTATCTGAAACAGCAGGTTTTAAGAACAGGAAACTTCTTTCTTTTCTTGCTAGATCATCCCCAGGTCTGTACCAAACAACATCACTTGGTAGTTTACAGGTTCTTTGTGCCACTGAAGAAAGAAAGTGAAAGTGAAGTCGCTCAGTCCTGTCCAACTCTTTGCGACCCCATGGTCTGTAGCCCACCACACTCCTCCATCCACGGGATTTTCCATGCAAGAGTACTGGAGTGGGTTGCCATTTCCTTCTCCAGAGGATCTTCCCAACCCAGGGATCAAACCTGGGTCTCCGGCATCGTAGGCAGACGCTTTACCATCTGAACCACCAGGGAAGTCTTGCCACTGAAGAGGGGTCTTGAATACACCCAAACTAGCTCCAAGTTTAAACAATAAAGACACAGTGAGGCCACGCGATAACTGCTGTGCTTTTCTTTTTGTTCCCTTGCTTTTTCTTCCTCCCTGAACTTTCAAAGTTCACAGGTGGGTTTTAATTAAAAAGCACTGTATTGCATTACAGTTGGGGCTGGTTTGTGAAGAAGAGATATAAGTAAAAAGATGGATATACCAACAAGTTAAAAGAAAAAGCGATATGCAATAAAAATCCATGATGATACTTTACACAGGAATTAAATCTGTGTGCTATGAAGACAGAATAAGCTATGTGACAATACACAAAATTAAATCAGTGATGAATCAAGATGACATGCTTAGAAAGTACCCCAAGAACGCTTAAGAATAATGGAAGAGGTAAAAATGCTAAAAGAAAATAAAGGATAGAGAACTAAAAATGAACCCAAAACAAAACTACTCTGTTGCCAAACAAGACAATTTTATAAACTGCAAGTTTTATGTTCATGTATTAAAAGAGAAAATAAGATAAAGAAAAATCATTCAACTAAAAGAAAGCTCCAGAAATTACATAAGCATAAACCACTCAACATCAGGATTATGACCCCTCACTGGTTGAGATTATACATATAAAAAATTTTGGCCCACAGCCAAGCACTGATTTATCATCATGTACGTCACTGAAAAATTCTCTCAATTCTAGAATCAAAAACTGATAAATTATTTCCCACCAAAAAGATAGTGCACATGAATCATAAATTTACCCCATTATGGCATCCAAATAATTACACAGAAGGGAAAAATAAAAGTATAAAATCAACTATCATAAAAACTAAAGACTGGCACATAAAAATACCAGCAGGGATTGGTAGATGGTATAAAATTGCTAACACTGTCATATTAAAGTACAAACGGTGCCAAGAATAGCATAACTCATGTTAAAAGGACACATTCAAAAGATTTAGAAATGGATAAACTTGATGACTGGAAGATGAGACTAGGAGTGTGTTTTAAAGAGAGAGAGAATATTTTATGTATTTACTTTTAAATTGAAGTACAGTTGATTTACAATGTTGTATTGGTGAAACACAATGCTTTAGATGAATTAAAAGTGGACTTCTCATCAGAGTAAAGAACATCATTAAAGAATGATGCTACACTTGTATCCTATACTTATATTCAAAGAATAACATCCCAAATGTAGATGCCTGATAGGTGAATCACTACTTCCTACCTGACTTAAGACCAAATAAATATAAAAGATGGACATATTTAAAAGGCTGATGAAATTTTTTATTTCCAAGTCAATGAGCAAAAATCAATCTGTGTGTGTGTGTGTGCCAAGTCACTTCAGTCATGCCCAATTCTGCGAACCTATGGACTACAGCCCACCAGGCTCTGCTGTCCATGGGATATTCCAGGCAAGAACATTGCAGTGGGTTGTCATTCCTTTCTCCAATGAACTTCCCAACCCAGAGATCAAACCTAGGTCTCCTGCATCGCAGGCAGATTCTTTACCATCTAAGCCACCAGGCAAGCCCCCCAAATCAATCTACTATAAGTTTTAAAATACTGCAAGGACTTCCCTGGAGGCTCAGGGGATAAGAATCCATCTGCCAATGCAGAAGACACAGGTTCGATCCTTGGTCCAAGAAGATTCTACGTGCTGCGGGGCAACTAGGCCTGTGTGCCACAGCTACGGAGCCCGCGCTATAGAGCCCTCAAACTGCAACTACTGAACCCATGTGCCCTCGAGCCTGTGCTCTGCAACAAGAGAAGCCACGGCAATGAGAAGCCTGAAAACCACAAGAAGGGAACAGCACCTCCTTGTCACAACTAGAAGAAAGCCCATGACCGCAATGAAAATCCAGTGCAGCCACAAATGAACAAATAATGGTGCAAACAATGAAACAGTAAAAGCAAGCATAAGACAGGTAACAGTGATAAAAGGAATGACAGAAACTATTAATTCAGTAACTGAATGATTACTGAGTATCTACAGTGCCAGTCATTAGCAGTGAGAAGATAACTGAAACAAAGTGCTTGAGTTCAGCGTTTCAAAGTGCAGAGTTCAGTGGTTGAGTTTGCTTGAGGAATTCTCACCATCCAGAAAAGTGAAAATGATGAAAGATGATTTTTTAAAAAAGGAAAATGAAGAACCAATGCTTAAATAATAGTTCTTAAAAAAGAAATCAGAAGAAACAGAACAGAAATAATAATCACCAGTATAATAAAAAAGAAACAAACAAAAACTCTTTCTGGATTGAAAAATATTTCCACAGCTCCAAATTGAAAGGCATGTGGTCCATGTATAATGAATTAGAAAATTAAACATCTTCAGCATAGAGGAAAAAAATGCTAAAAAATTAAGGCAGGAAAATAAAAAGCACAATCACTACCAAAGAATA
Organism: Capricornis sumatraensis; assembly: GCF_032405125.1. NCBI lineage: Eukaryota > Metazoa > Chordata > Mammalia > Artiodactyla > Bovidae > Capricornis > Capricornis sumatraensis. The sequence continues at coordinate 176,337,709 of NC_091069.1, forward strand.
AAGACCAGATTTGCCCTAGATTTCACAATAATATAAAGGCCAAATGACAAAGGAGCATCATGGATATAGAATGCTTGAAATATTATAAAAATACTAACACACTGTTCCTTTAAAGATAACTTTATCCAGAAGGGATTTTTGTGGTGGTGGTGTTGTTTGTAGAAATTGATGCTCTGTTCCTACAATTTATATGGAAATACAAAGGACCTAGAATAGCCAAAATAGTTTTGAAAAATAACAAGTTGCAGGATCTATACTATCTCGTTTCAAAATTTATTAAAAAGCTAAACTAATAAGGACAGTGGGGGCACTGGCAGGATAGACATAGACATCAATGGATCAATGGAACAGAATTGAGAATCCAGAAATAAACCCTTACATTTAAGGTCAAGTGATTTTAATAAACACACCAAGGCAATTTGACAGAGAGAGTCTTTTCAACATATAGTGCAGAGGCAACTGAGTAGCCACAGACCAAGGAAAAAACCCTAGAACTAGACCCTTTACTCACATTGTACACAGAAATTAACTCAAAACAGTTTACATTCTCAGATGTAAACGCGAAACCTGGGGAATTCCCTGGCAATCCAGTGGTTAGGATTCATATGCTTTCACCACCAAGGACCCAGGTTCCATTCCTGGTCAGAGAACTAAGATCCATAAGCCATCTGGGGTAATTTCAAAAAAAAGACAAAAAAAAAACATGATCCTGGGATAAGCAAAGCATTCTTAGATAAGCACAATCTATAAAAGGAAAACAAAAACCTGATCTCCTAGTCTTCATCACAATTAAAAACTATTGCTAAACTTTCAAAGGTATCATTAAGAAAAGTAAAAAGCCATGGCCCAGGGGAAGTATCTGCAAATCTCACTATTTGATTCAAAAAAAAAATCCAGAATAACTGAACAACATGTGCCTATGTGCTCTGTCGTGTCCGACTCTGTGACCCCATGGACTACAGTCCACCAGGCTCCTCTGTAGATGGAATCTTCCAGCCAAGATGACTGGAGCAGGTTGCCATTTCCTACTCCAGAGGATCTTCCCAACCCAGGGACAGAACCTGCGTCTCCTGCACTGGCAGGCAGATTCTTTACCGCTAAGCCACGAGGGAAGCACCTTCAATAAAAAGAAAAACCACCCAATTTTAATAAGTAAAAGACCTGAATAGAATTTCACCAAAAAAGATATGCAAATAGAAATAAGCACATGAAAAGATGTTCAACACCATCAGTCATTTAAAAAATGCAAATTAAAACCACTTCATATCCACTAGAATGGTTATAATCAGAAAGACAGACACTGCCAAGTACTGGCAGGGGTGTGGAGAAAAGTGAGCCTCATAATTGCTCTTGGTAATGTTAAATGGTACAGACACTCAGGAAAACAGTGGCAGTTTCTTACAACAAAAAGTTAAAACTTACCATATAACCCAGCAATTATACTGCTACAAATTTAACTCAAGAGAAATGTAAACATACATCCACACAAAGACTTGAACGTGAATGAATATTCATCACAGCAATAATATTCATAATATGAAAGCTGAAAATAACCCCAACTTGCATCAAATGGTGAATAAACAAAAAGTGATACATCCATAAAACTGAATGCTATTCAGTAATTTAAAAAAAATCAGAAAAGTTCAAAAACTGGGTTGTAGTGATGGTGGTGCAATTCTGCAAATCTGAGACCCCCATGGACTGTAGCTGGCCAGGCTCCTTTGTCCATGCAATTCTCCAGGCAAGAATACTAGAGTGGTTGCCATTTCCTTCTCCAGAGGATCTTCCTGACCCAGGGATCAAACCCAGGTCTTCTGCATTACAGGAAGATTCTTTACATCTGAGGCACCAGTGAAGCTCTTACTACAAATTACTGAATTTATATACATACAGAGGGAATTTTATGATATATAAATCATATCTTAATAAAGTTTAAAAAATAAAACCCACAAGTCCATAATGAAACAGACAAGTAAATAGAGATTTTGATGAGGAACAAAGTACTTTTCTAGTTTCAAAGTATGTCTTCACAAAATGAGATAAGATCTGTAGTTACCAGAGGCAGGGGATGGGGAAAAAAGAAACTGGATGAAAGAATTAAAAGGTACAAAGTTATAAAGAGTACTAGGGATATAATGTACAACATGATACATTAACACTGATGTATGTTATTTACAAGAATTGCTAAGAAAGTAAACCTTAAGCATTCTCGTCACAAAAAAAAAATGTATTTTTTGTATTTCTTAATATTGTATCTATATGAGATGATGGACGTTCATTTCATGATGAATGTAAGTCCAATCACTATATTGTATGCCTTAAACACATATAGTTGTGTATGCCAATTAGACCTCAATAAAACAGAAAGGAAAAAAAAAGTGTATCCCCAAAACGTTAATCACAAAGAGGAAAAGAGAAACTTTATACTGGAGAAGACTAGCAGAGAAAGTGATCAAACCTGAATCATGTGCAAACTGGTAAGAAGCAATTAGAGGAACACGGCATCACGTTAGTGGCAATTTCTGCCAAAGAAGCATAACCTGAATTTAACCACTAGAAAACATCAGGCAAACCCAAAGTGAAGGGCATTCTACAAAAATAACTGGTTGCTAATATACAAAAGGTCAGTCTTCATTCCAATCCCAAAGAAAGGCAATGCCAAAGAATGCTCAAACTACCACACAACTGCATTCATCTCACACGCTAGTAAAGTAATGCTCAAAATTCTCCAAGCCAGGCTTCAGCAATACATGAACCGTGAACTCCCAGATGTTCAAGCTGGTTTTAGAAAAGGCAGAGGAACCAGAGATCAAATTGCCAACATCCACTGGATCATCAAAAAAGCAAGAGAGTTCCAGAAAAACATCTATTTCTGCTTTATTGACTATATCAAAGCCTTTGACTGTGTGGATCACAATAAACTGTGGAAAATTCTGAAAGAGATGGGAATACCAGACCACCTGACCTGCCTCTTGAGAAATCTGTATGCAGGTCAGGAAGTAACAGTTAGAACTGGACATGGAACAAGAGACTGGTTCCAAATAGGGAAAGGAGTACGTCAAGGCTGTATATTGTTACCCTGCTCATTTAACTTCTATGCAGAGTACATCATGAGAAACGCTGGGCTGGAAGAAGCACAAGCTGGAATCAAGATTGCCAGGATAAATATCAATCACCTCAGATATGCAGATGACACCACCCTTATGGCAGAAAGTGAAGAGGAAATAAAAAGCCTCTTGATGAAAGTGAAAGAGGAGAGTGAAAAAGTTGGCTTAAAGCTCAACATTCAGAAAACGAAGATCATGGCATCTGGTCCCATCACTTCTTGGGAAATAGATGGGGAAACAGTGGAAACAGAGTCAGACTTTATTTTCTTGGGCTCCAAAATCACTGCAGATGGTGACTGCAGCCATGAAATTAAAAGACGCTTACTCCTTGGAAGAAAAGTTATGACCAACCTAGACAGCATATTGAAAAGCAGAGACATTACTTTGCCAACAAAGGTCCATCTAGTCAAGGCTATGGTTTTTCCACTGGTCATGTATGGATGTGAGAGTTGGACTGTGAAGAAGGCTGAGCGCCAAAGAATTGATGCTTTTGAACTGTGGTGATGGAGAAGGCTTTTGAGAGTCCCTTGGACTGCAAGGAGATCCATCCAGTCCATTCTAAAGATCAGCCCTGGGTGTTCTTTGGAAGGAATGATGCTAAAGCTGAAACTCCAGTACTTTGGCCACCTCAGGCAAAGAGTTGATTCACAGGAAAAGACTCTGATGCTGGGAGGGATTGGGAGCAGGAGGAAAAGGGGACGACAGAGGATGAGATGGCTGGATGGCATCACCGACTCAATGGACGTGAGTTTGAGTGAACTCCAGGAGTTGGTGATGGACAGGGAGCCTGGCATGCTGCGATTCATGGGGTCGCAAAGAGTAGGACCCGATTGAGTGACTGAACTGAACTGAACTGAACTGAATATACAAACGGGTCAAAGTCATGAAAGCAAAGACCAAGAAACACTTTCAGATTGGAGGAGACTAAAGAGACAATGCAACTAAATGTAATACTTGAGTCTGGGCTGAATTATTTTGTTCTGAAGAACACTGTTGGTACAACTGGCAAAACTTACATGAAGTCTGAGGATTAGATAATAATTTATCAATGCTTTTGACAGCGGCTCTGTGATTATATCAAATGTCCTTTTTTGCCCTTGAAATATATACTAAATGTTCTGAGGATGAGATAAACAGCAGTTTATTCTCAAATATTTCAAGGGAAACAATTCTTTGTACTGTACTTGGTTATAAATTTGAGATCCTTTCTATTAATTACTTCAAAAATTTAATGGCATTATATTTACATAAATAATCTGTCTCAATTATGTCTTGAGGAAGAAAAAAAAAAGACATGCCTTCAAAATTATAGAGGATAAAACGAAAGAAACTATGGTCCACAAAGGAAAATCCAAAAACAGAAACCAAAATAAGAAAGCATAAACTATAACAGAAAAAAATCAGCTAAAAATAGAGTCAGTTAAGATAATAAATGCAGGGGCTTCCCTAGTGGACCAGTACTTAAGAATTCGCCTTTCAATGCAGCTGGCACAGATTCAATCCCTGGTCAGGAAGCTAAGATCCTACAAGCTTTGTGGCCAAAAAAACAAAAAACAAGTAATACTGTAACAAATTCAGTAAAGATTTCAAAAATAGTCCACATCAAAAAAAATTTTTTTAATAAAAAGTAGATAATAAATGCAAATATCTTATTCCCATGGTAAATAGGGGGCTGGTGGTTCAGCATAAAGAATCCACGTGCAAAGCAGGAGACACAGGTCCAATTCCTGGATTGGATGGTCCCTTGTAGAAGGGAATGGCAACCCACTCCAGTACTCTTGTCTGGGAAATCCCATGGTCACAGAGGCCTGGTGGGCTAAAGTCCCTGGGGTCAGAGTGGGCCATGACTGACTTGAAACAGTGCCTATGTACACAAGTACATGTGTACTGACTATGATTTAAAACGCATTCTGCACCATGAGTTGCCTTCAAAAAATAACAGAACTGCTGAAGTAGAAAGTGAGGAAAGCAATTCTTGAGAATTATTTAATAATCTCCTGTGCTGTGTGTGCTTAGTCGCTCAGTCGTGTCGACTCTTTGCAACCCCATGACTGTGGCCCGCCAGGCTCCTCTATCCTCGGAGGCTCTCCAGGCAAGAATACAGGAGGGGGTTGCCGTGCCCTCCTCCAGGATATCTTCCCGACTGAGGGATTGAACCGGGGTCTACTGCGCTGCAGGCGGATTCTTCACCAGCTGAGGTACCAGGGAAGCCCTAAGCTGATAAATTCTGTAACTCTGCCTATACATTTCCTTTTTCATATTATCTTTACCACAAATGTCTCAAACCTTCCTCCACTCACTTCTGGACTCCTTCACTCAGCTTTCTGCTGCCAACCTGTGAAGGAACTAACAGTGTACAGGCACTGTTCAAGCAATGGCTGCTGAAGCACTCTTAGCCCCAGGAGCACTCCAGAAGCCTAAAGAATCCTCCCTACAAAAGAAAAGACACTATGAATACCTCAGGCAGCGGTTCTCTGAGCAAATACTGTTAACTGCCAACTCAATGGAATTTTCCAGCCCAAAAAAAGCAGCATTTTTACCCCCATTCCCTTGCTGCGTCCTCGCCAGGACTGACTGCTACTCTCTTGAAGATTGTGGTCCTCCCTCATTCTTCATATTCCAAACTTCTTTAAATAAAACCAACAACACTTTAAAAAAAATACACTCTTCCTCGTAAGGAAAAAGTACAGAAAGAAAGGGAAACTTCTAACCAGACATTGGAAAGGAAGAGGACGAAGACTCACAGAAACAAAAACAAGAGAATGAGAGTTTACAACCGAATTTAAAGAATGTTAAAATTAGGGATGTTTAAAACTGGAAAAGATCACCTTGGCAGTGCATGTTTCCACTATCCCTCGGTGTGGGGCAACTAGCACAATTTTCTCTCCAACCAAACTGCAGAGTCAAAAATAAGGCTGATGAGGCTTTTTGTCATTTCTCCACACTATCAGTATATATGCTTTTATGGTGAAAAAGTTATTGATAAGTCAACATATTATTCAGAGCTCTTTTCTTCTTAAAATAACAACTTGAATCTTAATAAAACAAAAAAATATTTAAGTATAGTATTTTACAATTTACAAGACTATTTTTAATCTTTTTTTTTTCTTGGTGGTGAGGGGGCAGGGAGTGAAGCTTTATGGTTTCATGAACAGAGCACTGATGTCAAAGCCACAAAGACTTGGGCCCAAATCCCAGTCATGTCACTAGTTTGTGACTTTGGCCAAATTACTTCTCTCAGAGCTTCTGCTTCCTTATCTCTGTATGTCTTTTGTCTTTTGGGAGTAATTTTGAAAATTAAATGAAAAGTAGAGCCTCACAGTGTCTAGCACAAACAAATGTAATTTACCTGTCTGCCCAGACCACATTCCTATCTACCAGTAACAGTGGCAACATGGCTATGGTTACTGCAATACTTCTCAACTATGGATGGATTAGAGTGGAAGAGGGGACAGAAACAGGACAAGGAGTAGATCTTCTGAGACTGCAGACTTTTAGAAGGAGGGGACAACATATAGAGTGTATGTGGATGCACATGTGTGTGTTGATAAGCTCCAGATGATTCTGAAATATTTGTCCAAATGGCTTGTATTTCTAAAAATTACTAAATTATCTCTATAAATTACTAAATCATTGTTTGAGGAAACCCTAAGCTTGGGCAATCTCAAATGGTCTCTTATCACACATTTAAAAGTCAGATAATATTACATAACTACAACTTTTACTGTATGATGGCATCTTTGGGATTTCAAATATCTTAAACTGAACACAGGTTTTTTATTTTAAATGAGATATTTATAATCACTTCACACAAATGGATTTTATACTATAGTTGCAACTTCATATTAGTTAACCATCCAAAGGCTGTCACAAAAAAAAATTACCAAAATGTTCAGTCATTATCAAAATTAAACTCACAATGCAGCTAACGAAAGATATGATTCTCACCCTTTGAAACAATCTAAAATTGCTTTAACACATATCCATATGGTTGGCAAGTAACTTCAAGTCTGAAAATATTAAGTGCTGATAAGGACAGACAGCAGCAGGCACTACTGATGCGAATACAAACTGGCATGTTCACTCTAGCAAACAACCTGGCACTACTTACTATGCTACAGTGCTACCAGGTGGCACACTGCTGAAGAATCTGCCTGCCCATGCAAGAGACCTGGGTTCAATCCCTGGGTAGGGAAATCCCTTGGAGTAGGAAACAGCAACCCACTCCAATATTCTTGCCTAGAAAATTCTAGTGGGCTACAGTCCATGGGGTCGCAAAGTCAAACATGATTGAGTGGCTGAGCACACACGTGCGTGCGCGCACACACACACACACCTCTATGTCTTATGCTGCTGCTGTTTCAGTCAGACACGTTTCAGTCGTGTCCGACTCTGTGCGACCCCATAGACAGCAGCCCACCAGGCTCCCCTGTCCTTGGGATTCTCCAGGCAAGAACACTGGAGTGGGTTGCCATTTCCTTATCCAGTGCATGAAAGTGAAAAGTGAAAGGGAAGTCGCTTAGTCCTGTCCGACTCTTAGCGACCCCATGGACTGCAGCCTACCAGGCTCCTCTGTCCATGGGATTTTCCAGGCAAGAGTACTGGAGTGGGGTGCCATTGTCTTCTCCATGTCTTATGCTACCACCCTATGATCCAACAATTCCACTTTTAAGTTTATAGACACTTGCACTATGTATTTCTTACATGTAAGAAGTTCATAGTGGTAGTAATCTTTCAGGAACAGCAAGAATCTTGAAACAACCCTAATGTCTGTAAAACGAGGAAAAGAGAAATCAACTGTAGAATACCTACAAAATGGTATACTATAGAGTCATGAGTATAAAAACAAACTAAGTGACATTTTGGGTGAATCCCCAAAACAGTATAGAGCAAAAAAAGGAAGTCATAGTAAAACTAGTTTGATTATGTAAATTTCAAAATGAAGTAAAACTAAACAACATGTTGTTTAGGGACATTTACATTTATATATATATTTAAAGCTAGAAAGTTGTTAATACAAAATTCAGAATATAATTACTTCTATGGTCGAGGGAGCAGATGTAACAGGAGAATATACACAGGTTTCAAAGAAACTAGTTTTTATTTTGTGAGACTCTTCTCTGCATTAATTATAAACTTCCACAGTAAAAGTTGTTTTTTTAAGAAATAGAAAAACTAAGTCACAAATAGAATCTGCATTAAAAAAGCAATTCATGTAAGAGTCAAGTTTATGGACTACAGAATACACACACTGCTCTCACATTTCATATAAGATACCTCTCCACAAACAATTCTATAATTTAGGAAGAAAATAAATGAAAAACTTAAAATTCACCCACAGAAGTTTTCATGCTATCCTATACCTCGACATTTCCCCCAAGTAGGCAAAACCTTGGACTCCTAGCTAGTTAAAATAGCTAGTGGTGAAGTGCTGAACTTCAACTAGTGTTGAAATTCCTAGCTAGTTGTCTTTCTAGTTACAGTCAGCCAACAACTTTTAACTTTTCTTTATCCATTTATCACAAGGATGGGCAGTTTTATATTGTTAACTTGTTTCAGAAAAAAACCAACCAAAATGGATGAGCACTGCACAGGCTCATTACCGTGGTCTGATGATAAGTACTCGACTGAGTTTCCAAATCACTTTATTTAACATGGTCTACTCATCTTGCATTATGCGTGAAAACACTTTGGAATGAAAGTAATTACAAATATAAAATGATGCATTTCATCCTTCTGTCAAGCAAATGAAAATCACTATCAAAGGAGCTTCACAAAGCCAACAAATGGGATATCCATGACACATCTCCATTGGGAGACACAGCACTGACCCCAAATGAGAAAATTACAAGTCAAATAAGATTTTGGATGGGGGGAGGTTCAAGAGGGAGGGGACATATGTATACTTACTTATGGCTGATTCACGTTCCTGTGTGGCAGAAACCAACACAATATAGTAAAGCAATTTTATTATCCTCCAACTAAAAATCTATTTAAAACCACACAAACAAACAAAAAAAATCTTTTTCACTTGTACCTTTTCTTGACTCTAACACTTTATTCCATCTCCCGATGGTGGCACCAAGCCAAACACCCTCGTGCCCCAAACTTGTTCCTCAAGTCCCCCATTCTCTTCTTTCTCAAACACCGCTGCCACCGCCCACGGTTAAGCCTACTCCTCCGCACAAATTACAGATGCCAGAAACATCAGCGTTCCTCTTCGGGTCCAACCCCCCGGGGTTCCCGACCCTGAAACCGCACCTGCCTCAGCCTGGCGCTTTCCGGGCCCCGCGCCCGCGCCCGCCGAGCCGCGCCCACGGCCGCGCCCTCTTCACCCTTCCTGCGGTCCCGCAGCCCTGGCGCTCGCCCCTGCTCAGAACCCCCTTTTCCCACCAAGCCTCCCCACACTGACTGCACCCCGCTTCCCCGTCGCCGCGGGGCCTCTCGGCCGAGCGAGCCCACCCGCGCGGTCAGCGTAAACCAGTCCATTCCGCCCTCTAGGCCGCGCCCCAGGCCGCGGGGGTGGGGGGGCTCTGCCGCCCCTTCTCCTCACCGTGCCGTCCCCGGGGCCCTCGTCCCGGGCCCCTTTCGTTTCCTCACCGACCATGGACTCCAGCCCAGCGTCGGGGTGGCTCAGCGGCTCCAGCGGCGCGGGCTGCAAAAGCCGCTCAGGGTCGGGAACTGCCTGCTCCATGGCTGCGGCTCAGCGCAGCGGACACAGTGCGCCGGCGCCGCCTCGCCTGGACCGGCCCCGCCCACGGCCGCCGGCCAGGCCCCGCCCCCTCGGCCTGCGGCCGCGCCGCCCCGCCCCGCCGCGCCAGCTCACGGCCACGCAGACTGAGACCGCTCCTGGGCTAGGCCAGCAGTTGGGGATGGTACTTGGGAAGGGCGGGCCTGCGCGGGAAGTGGTCAGCTCCGGAGCCAGGAGACCCAGGAATCCGGGAGAACCGGTGGAGGGAAAGACAGAAAGGCAAGGGGAAGGTGAAGACAGGGTGGGTGCTGGAACCACTCAGGTTGGTGATCACCTAAAGAAAACTTGAAATCGGTAGAAATCAGTGGCTGTGATCTGACGTCTCCCTCTTGGCCTTTTATCTTACCTGCCATCATTGGTTCCTTTTTGGCCCCACCCCCACCCGCTAAACACACACCCAGAAAGATCAGAGCCGCGTAACTCACTAATTTTCACCAGGTTGAGTGACACAATCAGGAAAAGGTAAACACTTTTCAAGTGTTTGAGAAAAGTGAAGCGCTTAACTGAAGCTGTGTTTGAGTTCTATCTTCAAGTGTTTCTTGAAGCCCTGGTGATATCTGATAATTTTCTATAAACACTTCGGTTGAATTTTCGGAACCTATTTCCTAGGCAAGTATTCACTGTGATAACCTGACGGGAAACGCTCACTGGGTGTACCAGACTGTGGTACTTTGTAGTACCTTGTATAGGAAGTCTGGTCGTCAATTTTTCAAGGAGAGAAACTGATCTTTCTGTCCAAATAACTTAGCTGTTCGAAGCGGTGACACGCAGTTTTCTCCTCCTCCTGATCCTTCTTTTGGCATGGTAGCGATTTTTCCCATTCATCCCTAAAACCTCAGGTTATGTCCAAGTGCTAATATCACTTTGTTCATAAATCAGTTACGACCTTTTTCATACTTCTTTACAATTTACAATTATTTATTTATGTCTGTCTGCCCCAACTAGACTTCAGACTCCTTTAAAGCAAGGACTCTATTTTTTGTTCTTTCTTACCAAGCCTAGGACATTTACTCAATAAATGTTTAAAGGCATTTAGGACTTCCCTGGTGGTCCAGTGGTTAAGAATCCACCTTGCAATGCAAGGGACACAAATCCAATCCCTGATCCAGGAATATCCCACATGCCGGTGAGCAACTGAGCCCCCGTACTGCAACTACTGAAGCCCATGTGCCTAAGTCTTGCTCAACAAGAGACGCCACTAATGAGAAGCCTGTGCACCACAACCAGAAAAAGCCCATGTGCAGCAACAGAGACCCACCCCTGCCAAATGAATAAGCAAAGCTTGAATGTTTCAAGGCATTGAAACAGTTTTTCAGGGAATATCCATGCTAGGCAAGTTCTTAGGGTTTTTTTTTGTGTGTGTGTGGCCTCACTGTGTGACTTGTGGAATCTTAATTTCCCCACCAAGTGTTGAACAACCCTGGCCCTTCACAGTGATAGTGCTGAGTCCTAACCACTGGACCACCAAGGAATTTCCAGGAACCACTTTTAAATCAGAAGACTTTATTAATTTATTATAGGAGAAACAGATATCAGGGACAGATTTGTATCTGTTAATTTTTGTCATTCAGTTGCTAAGTGATGTTCAACTGAGACCCCATGGACTGACACATGCCAGGCTCTTCTGTCCTTCACTGTCTCCAGGAATTTGCTCAGATTCATGTCCATTGAGTCAGTGTTGCTATCTAACCATCTCATCATCTGCTGTCCCCTTCTTTTACCTTCAGTCTCTCCAGGGTCTTTTCCAATGAGTCAGATCTTCTCATCAGGTGGCCAAAGTATTGGAGTTTCAGCTTCAGCATCAGTTCTTTCAATGAATATTCAGAGTTGATTTCCTTTAGGATTGACTGATTTGATCTCCTTGTTCTCCAAGGGACCCTCAAGAGTCTCTACTCTAGCACCACAGTTCAAAAGCATCAGTTCTTTGGTGCTCAGCCTTCTTTATGGTCCAACTCTCACACCAGTATGTTACTACTTGAAAAAACATAGCTTTGATTATATGGACCTTTGTCTGTATCTGTTATACTGTGCCCTTTTCCCAGTTTTGAGATACCCAGGAAACTAAGTCCTAGAGCCATTGGGATAATTGCTCTGGGCTGGTGACTTGAGCATCACACCTTGCAGTGAGTAGTGTTAAAAAACCATAATTCAACTGAGTAAACTTTGAAAGTCAAGTGCCAGAGAATTGATGCTTTTGAACTGTGGTGTTGGAGAAAACTCCTGCGAGTCTCTTGGACAGCAAGGAGATCAAATCAGTCAATTCTGAAAGAAATTAACCCTGAATATTCATTGGAAGGACTGATGTTGAATGTCCAATACTTTGACCACCTGATGCAAAGAGCCAACTCACTGCAAAAGATCCTGATCCTGGGAAAGATTGAAAGCAGGAGAAAAAGGGGATGACAGAGGACGAAATTGTTGGATGGCATCACTGACTCAATGGACATGAGTCTGAGCAAGCTCCAGGAAATGGTAAAGGACAGGGAAGCCTGGGGTGCTGCAGTCCATGGGGTTGCAGAGTCGGACACAACTGAATGATTGAACAACAACAAACTTTGAGGATCTTTTTGGCTTTATTCAACAATTCATGGATCAGGCAGCATCCCATCAAAGCAGAGAGAAAGGCACTCCAACGAGCTGTACAAAGTGGAAGACTTAGGAGGGAACGAGGGCAAGGAAGTTATACCAGCAAAAACTGAACTGCTGGTGTTAAGGACACATTTCTTTTGAGGATAGTAGTGTCTAAAGAACAAATTACCTCACTAGTACTGACCAAGTAATTCCTGATTGACAAGTTTGATTCCATTTCGGGAAGAGCTGAAACTGTAATTAAGTTAAATATTAAGTCCCGTTTGATGACGTGGGGTTAGCATAAGTGACCTGAGGCACCTTTCCTTGATTATGAAGGTAAAGTCACTATACTGGTTAAAGTCTAGAAGAGCCCAAGACTAACTCGGTGGAGATTTCAGATGTTCCCCATTCTTCTGATTCAGATAACGGTATCTACCCCAGCACTTCCCTCCGGGAGGGCCTGAATGGGAAAATCTCAGGAGCAGGGTTATCTAGCCAGGGTGGTGTAGTCACCTTCTATGTGGACACACTCCCCACCTCACCAGCCAGAGGAACTTCAGTTTCTTACATCTGGATAGCGTGATTTAAGCTCCCATTTTGTCATGGGTTTAACAAATATTTATTGAGCTCTGCTATTAGCCTAGGATCTCAGAACACCCATTCTTGCTCCACATCATCCAAGTTCTGTGCTCCCCTCCCCAGGATTCTCCTCCTGTGTCTGGCCAACCCCTCAGGGTCTGTGAAGGTCATGTTCTTCTTCCTCTGAAACTATACCCTTCTTCTCCTTGAACAGCAACCAGCCCCAACCACTCCCATCTCTCATTTTAGTGTCATTGTGGGTGACATCTGCTTCATGTATTCTGAAGATGTTTATTAAGTACATACAAACTTACGATTATTGTGTATTTCTAATGGAATTGATCTTTTATCATGGAGAAGCGTCTGTCTACGGATACTCTGTACGTTAAGGCCCATTTTATCTGATATCATATGGCCACACCAGGTATTATAATGTTACTTGTTTTGTTTGCATGGTAGATCTTTTTTCCATTTTGTTATCTTCAACCTGTGTCTTTAAAGTGTTTCTTATAGACAGTATAAGTGGGAGGGGGGGAGTGGGGAGGAAGGCTGCGTTTGTGAGAAAATTTAAATTACCACGAATCAGTTTAAAACATTGATGTCTTAGATGGACTCTTCTACTTGGAACTTCTGGTATCATTTGCCCCTTGCTGTGTGGACTGCCACAAGGGAACACTTTAAGTCACTAATCAGAGGTACAACCCTCCTGAGGGGGATCCTATCCTTTTTCAGCCAACCACCCTCAAAAAGCAGTGGTTCCGAGGGCAGCAAAGTGAAGGGAAAGCCATGCTGCGAATGAGAACACTCAGGAATAGAATTAAATGAGGGAGGGTAGGACGCAGGAGAGAGAGCAGTATCTGGGATCTTACCCCTGCCTGAGAAGCAGCGTGTCCCAATACATGTTTAGAAAGGTGAACAAGAAACAGGCAAGAGACGGTTGTTGTGACTGATAACCTGTGGAGAGCGCTTCAGTTGTTTTCTGCTAAACTATTTTGTCCTTTTTATGGACATCTATAGAACAATAGGGTACTTCCTGAATACTAAAAATTATTTTAAATATGTAACTTTATACTGAATGTACTTTGCCCTTTCTTTTTTATTGTGTTCTGCTTCATTTCCACCAGTCTATCTTCCAGCTCAAGTAATTGTTCTTCTGCCTCACTTACTCTGCTGTTGATTCCCACCAGTGTATTTTTAATCTCAGTTATTGTGTTGTTGATTGTTAATTGTTGAATTTTTCTAGGTCCTTGTTAAACAAGACCTTGTGTCTTTTTGATCCATGCCTCCATTTATCTTCTAGATTTTGGGTCATCTTTACTATCATTACTTTGAATTATTTTTCGGGTAGACTGCCGATTTCCTCTTCATTTGTTTGGTCTTATGGGTTTTTACCATTTTCCTCCATCTGCTGCGTATTTCTCTGTCTTTTCACTTTGCTTAATTGACTGTGTTTGGGGCCTCCTTTCTGCAGACTGGAAGGTCACAGTTGCTCTTAACTGTGGAGTCTGCCTGCCATGGGTGGACTGGGCTAGCGCCTTGTGAAGTTTTCCTGTCTGGGGGGACTTGTCCCTGTGTTCTGATGGATGGGGCTGGATTTCATCTCTCTGGAAGGCAGTGCCATGGCCAGTAGTGTGTTTTGGGGTGTCTATGGGTTCAGTATGGCTTTGGGCAGCCTGTCTGCTAATATGCAAGGCTGTGATCCTGCTTTGCTGAAGGATTGGTGTGGGGCATCCAGCACTGGAGTCTGCTGGCTTTTGGGTGGAACATGGTCTTAGTGTTGAGATGGAGGCCTTTGGGAGGGCTCTTGCCTATTAATTTTCCATGGGGTTAGGTGTTCTCTGATAGTCCAAAGTCCTGGAGTTGATTCTCCTGCCTCTGGGGTGCCAGCTCAACCCCTTAAGCAGCATCAAGACTTCACAGGGCACACAGCACAGAAGACAAAACACCTAGAATAATGGAGAAACAATTCTCAACATCCAAGATCACCCAAAGAGATTCACACACTTATACAAAGCAAAGAGGAGCGAAGAAGGAGAAAAAACGGGGAAAAAGGTCAAAAGAAAAGAGAGCAATCAATTCAGTAACTTAACTCCTAAATGAAAACAGGTACTAAAAATTAGACTCTCAAAGATACAAAATTAAAAACCAAAGATCAAACAACAAAAATCAAAAACGTGGAAAAAAATTAGAGTCTCAAAATTATAAAATCAAAAACAAAAACAAAAAAATATGTAATTTGTTTAAAAGGTGTTTCCATTTTTTAAGAAAAAGTAGGTTACAAAAAATAAAAATTAAAGGAGTAATAAGGCCAATATGAGAAAAAGAAGAAAAAGCAGGGGAGTGCAGAATATAGAGAGTGGCAGTGTGAGGAATGTTCAAGCGATTCCTGTTTTCCTGCTGCAGTCGATCTGCCTATTCAGAAAGTCCTCCAATACATCCTGGAAGGTCTCTGAACCTGTTGTGGGTGGTGTGGGGTCAGCTTAGACTCAGATCTTCCCTTGCTCAAGCCTGTACTTGCTTTCAAAATCTACAGTTGCCACTAAAGCACACAACCTCAGATTAACTGCAGGAATTTAAACCTCTGCACTTGCCACTTCTGGGGCGGTTTCCTCTTCCTTCCTTTGCTCACAGCTCTTGGTGTTCCACTTTGGTTTGGGGGTTGCCTCTTCTCTCTCCAGTGCCTGTTCTCTGCCCATACATGAGGGGGCGAGAGTAGCCACATATTAGGACTCACTTGCTCAGTTGTGCTAGGAAGAGGCAGGGGTACAGCAGATACTGCTGGAGTGTGTAGGGAGTGCTTGCTATGACTGGGCCCTGAGGGAGGTTGCCTAGTCTGGGGTGGGCCGTGTGCTTTCACGGGGGAGTTGGTCCCAGGTTGTGACACCCTTGGCAGAGCCAAGTCACTCAGGCTTTCAGGAAAATGTGGGTAGTGACTGGCAGGTGCTCATAGCTTGATGGTAATTGTGATCTGTGGGGTCAAGACTGTAGATCTCCTACCCCTGGCACTCATGCCTGCTTCTCTGCCTCTGAGACCTTAGACGGTAGATCAGAGTCCTTTGATCTGTGAGCACATAGAGTTAGAACATGCGGCATTAGAGATTTCCCATGGGAATAATCTTTTGCTTCTCTGGTGGTCCCATATATCTCTCCCTTAAGAATTTGAATATGTCCTACACATTTCAGGGCTTCCCTGGTGGCTCAGATGGTAAAGAATTTGTCTGCAATGCAGGAGAGCCAGGTTCGAGATCCCCTGGAGAAGGAAATGGCAAGCCACTCCAGTATTCTAGCCTGGAGAATCCCATGGACAGAGGAGCCTGGTGGGCTGCATTCCATGGGGTCACAGAGTTGGATACAACTGAGCGACTAACACACGCCGGTGGTCCCAGGGTTTTCCCTGATCCACTTCCACCGTGTCATATTAGCCCCCTCAGAGTACCTTCATGGTAGTCAACCCCTATTCCTCTCACTGAGGACCAATCCCGAGGCCTGAGCCTCCACACCCAGCCCCTACTTGCCACAGCGTGCGAGCCAAAGTGGTGAAGTTTCTCCATTTTGCCTTCGGCGCACCTGTCTCACTGTGCTTCCCTCTGAGGTTCTGAAGCTCCCCTCCTCTGACCTTGCTTGTGAGGGGTTTTCCTAGTATGCAGAAATCTTTTCTCCTTCACGACTCCTTCCCCAGGGTGAAGGCCCCCATCCCAAATTCTTTGTCTCCTTTTTTGTCTTTTATCTTTTGCCCTACCTCATTCCGAGGAGATTGGCTTGCCTTTCTGTAAATCTGGGGTCTTCTGGCAGTATTCAGATGTTCTGTGGGAACTGTTCCACATGTAGATGATATTTTGATACATTTGTTGGGGAGAAGGTGGTCTTCCCGTCCTGTTCCTCCACCATCTTCTCTCCCTGTCTGCCCTGTGTTTAGACTGGTCGTTTTCTTGATGAGATTTTTTTCATGACCTCCTTCTCACGTACTCATTAACCCCTTTCATTGAAGGCTGGCTTTTTTCTGTTCTGGCACATCTCACCTGGTTTACTAACAGACTGTCTCCTCTTCTAGGCTAATGGGGGAGTGGGGAGTATCTCACATCTCTGTATCCCTAGCACTCAGCATATAGGTCTCCTGGATTAATAAATGAGTGGGGGGTGGGACAGAGCATATAAGACAAAACAAACAAATAATAAGAAACCACACTTTTACTTATTAAAGCCAGTAGGTCTCCTGCTCACCCTAGCTCTCATTGTACCAGTCAGGCCAAAAGAAAGTTCTTCTTCCAGCCCATGTAGGCATTTCCTCATACCTGAATGTTCTTTGGAAGGAATGATGCTAAAGCTGAAACTCCAGTACTTTGGCCACCTCATGCGAAGAGTTGACTCATTGGAAAAGACTCTGATGCTGGGAGGGATTGGGGGCAGGAGGAGGAGATGACAGAGGATCAGATGGCTGGATGGTATCACCGACTTGATGGATGTGAGTTTGAGTGAACTCTGGGAGTTGGTGATGGACAGGGAGGCCTGGCATGCTGCAATTCATGGGGTCACAAAGAGTCGGACATGACTGAGCAACTGAACTGAACTGAATTCTCCCTAAAACTGCAAGAGGGTAGGTAAAAATGGTGATGGTGGAATGGTGGCCAGTGCTGCCTCCTTTCATATCCCTTCCCCAGTCCCAAGATGGGCCCTCCTCCCTAGTCCCTACCCCATGGGCCTGGTCCTGTGAGGACCCCAGCTTGGTTCCTGAGAATCATTTTCTTGAGCTAGAGAGGCACGAAGCGGAGTCACCATGTCCCTTTATGCTTCTGGGCCCTAAAGGCAGAGCTCTGCTTCTACCAGGGAGTGACTCTGAGCAGCCTTAGCATCCTCACTTCTCCGCTTTGTTAGGCAGGAAAAGCGGTGACATGGCAGAGATCTGAGTCAGCTGACTGGTTCCAGAAATGAACTTCAGCCCTAAGGGCAATGGGAGAGGAAGGGATTCTATTTTTTTTCCCTTATATAAATAACCCAAACTGGAGATCATCAGTAAGATATTATCCGAGAGATCCTCTAATCAACCCCTTCATTTTTCTGATGAGGGCCAGGAAGCCCAGAGAGGCAGTTAGACTTACACATAGTCAGCACTAGTAGCAGTAGTAGTGTTGGTCGCTCAATCATGTCCAACTCTTTGCAACCCCATGGACTGTAGCCCACGAGGCTCCTCTGTCCACAGAATTCTCCAGGCAAGAATACTAGAGTGGGTAGCTATTCCCCTCTCCATGGGATATTCCTGACCCAGGGATCAAACACGGTCTCCTGCATTGCAGACAGATTCTTTATCATCTGAGCCACCAGGGAAGCACACAGTCAGCACTAACAACCAGCTAATAGCACAAGGTGGTTGGGACAGAGCTCACTAGCTCCAAACTCTGACTGAGGGCAGAGAGTGCCTGGCTTAGCTTCTTCTAAAGGCCAGAGTAAGCCATTTCCTTGTCTGGAGGGATGGAGGAGGAGTTTTTTCTCTTCCACTTCAGGCAGAATGAGGTGCTGGGAAGACAACCACAGCTATCTATCAGCACCAGTGAATAAATGAATAAATTGTGGTATATTCCAAACAATTCATCAATAAAAAAGAATATACAAATCAACATGGATAAATAGCAGATAATTATGCCGAATGGAATAAGTCAGACATCCCCGGTCCCCGCCCCTGCCCCACAAAAGACCATACTGTTTGATTCTGTTAACAAATCTGTGATACAAAGCAGTTAGTGATGTAATGGGTTGAATGATGACCTCCAAAATGATATTCCATATCCCAATTCCTGGAACCTATGAATGTTACCTTACTTAGATAAAAGGTCTTTGCAGGTGTAATAAAGGATCCTGAGATGAGTTCACCATCCTGAGTTATGCTGGTGGGCCTTAAATTCAATGTCAAGTGTCCTTACAATATAATACATTGATATAAGAAGTTCCCTGGAAATGGGAAAGAAGATGGGGAGAGGTGGAAAGGAGAGATTACAAAGAATTAAGAGTCAACTTTCGGGAATGATAAATATTTTCATTATCATGACTGTGATACTGTTTCATGGATGGATACATATGTCAAAACTTATCAAATTGTACACTTTAAGTCCATTATACATTAACAGAACTGTTAAAAAGATGAAAGATCCATGGATCCAAAACAAGACTCCACTTGCAATATTTTGGCTTTTTGGAAGTAACATTGATATATGGTGCATTCTCAGGAAATTGATCATGAGAGAACATACCATCATATGAAGAACAGCTAAATAACACCAGAATACTAAAATTGGGAGGATGAACATACATATAAATATATATATAGTAATCAAATATATTAAGTATTGTGACGTACCAGTTAAAATATTCTTATCTTATATGAACTTCATTAGAATCGAGATCAATGATATCCTTGTAGTGAGACAGATTTTGGTTCAAATAACTTCCTAAAGTCAGTACCTGTCCACAGATATGATAGTGGTTGGAGGAGCTAGTTAGTGGTAGACTACCGGTCGAGATGGACAGAGGAGCCTGGTGGGCTAGTCCATGAGGTCGTGAATGAGCCAGACACAACTTAGCAACTAAAGAACAACAATGTGTCTCAAGATCATAGAGTGGAAGCCTCTCTGAATTGTGTTTGATCTTCTGTTTTTCATGAATTTGTATCCTCTCCAATTTCTGTTTTTTCCCTCTTGTTTTGCTGGAGCATATACTTTAGAAGCTTCCAGAAAAGGAAATGCTGGCATAAAATTTTGAAATCTTGAATGTCAGATTTGTCTTTTGGCTGGGAATAAAATTCTAGGCAAAATTGGAGGTGTTACTCTTTTGCCTCTTAGCTTTAAGCGATGTTATCGAGAAGGCTGGTACTATTCTCTTTTTAGAATCTTCCCTCTATCCTTGCCTCCATATGTGCTAAGTTGCTTCAGTCGTGTCCGACTTTGCACAACTGTATGGACTTTGCCTGCCAGGCTCCTCTGTTTGTGGGATTCTCAAGGCAAGGATTCTGGAGTGGGTTGCCATGCCCTCCTTCAGGGAATCTTCCTGACCCAGGGATGCTGGAACCTGCATCTCTTATGTCTCCTGCATCGGCAGCAAGTTCTTTACCGCTAGCACCACCTAGGATGCCCTCTCTACCCTTAGTGTTATGAAATTTCACAACATACTTTGGTTTGGGCTTTTGTTTTTTCCCCTATTGTGCAGGGTATTCATGGCATTTTCAAATGAATTCACATCATTTATTTCTGGTAAATTTTACATATACACAAATATCTAAATAGTATCATCCTTTCCATTGGTTTTCTTTCCCTGGAATCCCCACTAGTTACATGGTAGACTTCCTGGACTGCATCTCCCATTTTCATATTATTTCTCTCCTATTGTCCATGGTCTGTCCTTTCGTTCTATTTAGTGAAAGCTTTTTCTCTTATCCTCTAGAACATCTATTGAGTGGCTAATTTGAACTATCATATTTTAAATTTCCAAGACCAGTGCCTGTTCTCTGAACAGTCCATTGAAAAAATAGCATTTTGTTCATGTTTCATAGAAGCAAAACCATCTAAAGGTTTAATTTTTTCTGAAATTATTTCCCCCAACTTCCTAAATTATCTCCTTCCTCTAATTTCTCTTTTCCTGTTTGCTTTGATCTCTTTTTTATGTTGGAAGCTTTCCTGAAATGTCTGCTGAAACTTAGCTATTAAAATGAAGTGTGATGTTGTGTATATATAGTGTGTGGAGGAACACAGATGTGTGTAGTGTGTTGGAGACAGGGTAGAGAGTTATGTTGAAGGAGTTGGTGACTTAGAGTTACTAACAGAGTTGTCAGCTGAGCTTTTTGTTGGTGGACCCTTTAAATTTATCATAGGACTTTTTGTTTTCTAGAGTTTTACTCCAGAAAATGTATCTTTTAATCTCTCACCTAAGGGTTTAAGCCTGACTGCCAGTATTTTGGGAATGGGATAGAGGAAGGGGCTGAAAGGTCTCACTTTTACTAACTTGTTCTCTGTTTTTCGGTTTAATAATTTGTGTTCTTGAATTGAGAACCTCTCTGGTTAAATCCGGAGAAGGCAATGGCACCCCATTCCAGTACTCCTGCCTGGAAATTCCCATGGACAGAGGAGCCTGGTAGGCTGCAATCCAGGGTGGCTAAGAGTCGCACACGACTGAGCGACTTCACTTTCACTTTTCACTTTCATGCATTGGAGAAGGAAATGGCAACACACTCCAGTGTTCTTGCCTGGAGAATCCCAGGGACAGAGGAGCCTGGTGGGCTGCCGTCTATGGGGTCGCACAGAGTCGGACATGACTGAAGCAACTTAGCAGCAGCAGCAGCAGTAGCAGCAGCTGGTTAAATCTCTCCACGTCTTTTGTAGGGATGAACAAGGGTAAGTCACCTGGATGCATTGTTTGGAGCTTCTTATGCAGACTTTAAACCAACATTCTTGATTTCGTCTCAATGCTCAACTCTGCCTTTCACATTACTGAGGTATCTGGGTTTTGGAAAGACCAATATATAGCCTTACCTGTGTCAACGTACCATTTTCAGGAATTCAGTTTCCTCCCGCATCTAAGTCTGTGAGGATACAGACAGTATTTACCATATCTGAGTCCAGTGCATCAATCAGCTCTAAAAGGAATACTCAGCAGATGTTTGTTGAATGAATGAAACTCTACCTAAGTGACCTGAAGTGAGCACTAAACTTTCTGAGCAATAATTTCTTCATCTGTACAGTATGAACACTCATCCCTGAGTTTACAACTTCACAGGGTTGTCTGAACATTAAGTGAAAATGCTTTGTAAGAATTTCCTTTGCAATTTGGTTTTTGGACCAAATAGGAATTTTTGTTGTTGTTGCTGTTGTTTATGCCACTAGAATATATATTTTATTAGAATTTTTATGTGTATGAGCTTTGTCTTTTTTATCCCCCATATGGTAGAATCTGGAGAAGGGAATGGCAGTCCACTCCAGAATTCCTGCCTGGAGAATTCCATGGACAGAGAAGCCTGGCGGGCTACAGTCCATAGGGTCGCAAAGAGTCGAACATGACTGAGTTACTAACACACACATGGTAGAATCATCTTATATTCACTTTTCTACTATCTCTGGTGAATCATCACTCAGTTTCCAGTCACTGTAGCAGCTAAAAAGAATCTCTCCAAAGTGTAGATTCTGGAATAATCACACCAATTTGCCTTTCTATAGGAACACACTGAATAGAAGTTAGCTTTTATCTTAAGGCAATATTTTTAACAAAATTTCAGACTTACCAAATTAATTAATAAATCTTAAGAATCCATCTAGACAGCATATTAAAAAGCAGAGACATTACTTTGCCCACAAAGGTCCGTTTAGTTAAGGCTATGGTTTTTCCAGTAGTCGTGTATGGATGTGAGAGTTGGACTATAAAGAAAGCTGAGTGCCAAAGACCTGATGTTTTTGAACTACGGTGTTGGAGAAGACTCTTGAGAGTCCCTTGGACTCCAAGGAGATCCAACCAGTCCATCCTAAGGAAATCAGTCCTGAATACTCATTGGAAGGACTGATATTGAAGCTGAAACTCCAATACCTTGGCCACCTGATGCGAAGAGCTGACTCATTTGAAAAGACCCTGATTCTGGGAAAGATTGAAGGTAGGAGGAAAAGGGGATGACAGAGGATGAGATGGTTGGATGGCATCACCGACTCAATGGACATGAGTCTGAGTAAACTCCGGGAGTTGATGATGGACAGGGAGGCCTGGCGTGCTGCAGTCCATGGGGTCACAAAGAGTCGGACACGACTAAGTGACTGAACTGAAGAATCCATCTGTAGAAGTTGGTTCATAAAGTACCAGATATTTACAGTGAGAGTAATATATGAAGATTATGGAGTGAGGAACTCAATACTTTTTTTCTTATTTTTAGTGACAAGTAGGTATTACAGTTGATGGTCACAACTTGCAGAGTTCAGTGAATCAACACACAGCTGCCATACCTCACCCAATATATAACCTAAAAGTCAGAATACCTACTTTTTGTCACTTCCAGTCTTGGACTTCTTAACGTACAATTTCTCATAGCCAGAACGAAAGTGTTTATTTAAAACTTTGGCCCAAAAGATAAGACACAACTGCTTCAAAAACTGCTTCCCTGGCCAATTAACAAGGTGTAGACTAAAAGAACAAAACAAAAACCAGAAAAGGCCTCTACCTCTTGTTAGGTGAGTAATCTGCAGTAGATGTCAAGAAAAGGTCAGGGACTTCCCTCGTGGTACAGTGGATAAGAATCTGCCTGGCGATGCAGGGGACCTGGGTTTGATCCCTGGTCCGGGAAGATCCTACATCCTGCAGAACAATTGAGCTTCTGTGCCACAACCACTGAGTCTGAGCTCTAGAGCCCAAGAGCAGCAGCCCACATGCTCAACTACTGAAGGCCGTGCATCTAGGGCCTGTGCTCTGCAACAAGAGAAGTCACTGCAATGAGAAGCCCAGGCATCACAATGAGTAGTACCCCCCATTTGCTCCAAGTAGAGAAAGTCCATGCACAGCCATAAAGATGGAGGGAAACCAAAAATAAATAAATGAAAAATAAATGAATAATATATTTTAAAAAGGGACTCATAGGTTATTATTATTTGTTTTTTAAAGGACAAGGTAAAACAGTTAACCTAAAGTGGTATTACTTCACTTCTGTCAACATGGGGAGATTTCAATTACTTTAAATATATTTTTAACAGGAATTTAAAAAATCTTATCTCAGTAATTCTTAAAATGGTTCAAAAATTCAGAGAAATAAATGAACATTCAAATGGTTCAAAGAACAAAACAAAAACTTCTATTACAGTTTACTTAAGTAGTAAAATTAAAATATTTCATTAAAAAACACACACACACACACACGCACAACTAAGTTTACTCCCTTATCTTCCCAAAAGGTTCCTGAAGGTAAGGATTTAAAATCAATGTCCTGGGCTTCCTTGGTGGCTCAGTGGTAAAGAATCCACCTGCCAATGTAGGAGATGTGGGTTCGATCCCTGATTCAGGAAGATCGCACACGCCGTGGAACAACTAACCTCCTGTGCCACAACTGCTGAGCCTGCATTCAAGCCTGGGAGCCGCAACTACTGAGCCACTACTGAAGCCTGTACACCTTAAAGCCCATGCTCTGCAACAAGAGAGGCTACTGCAAACCGCAACTAGAGATTAGCCCCTGCTCTCTGCAACCAGACAAAACCCACCCAGCAATGAAGACCCAGGTCAGACAAAAATAAATAAATTACTAAAAAAAAGTCCACATCATTCTCAAATCCAAAAGAGAGGATATATATGTACAGCTGACTCATTTTGCTGTACAGCAGAAACATTGTAAAACAACTAATTCCAATAAAAAAATAAAATATGGAGAAGGAAATGGCAACCCATCCCAGTACTCTTGCCTGGAAAACGCCATGGACAGAGGAGCCTGGTAGGCTACAGTCCATCGCGTTGCAAGAGTCAGACACAACTTAGCAACTAAACCATCTACCACCACAAAGTAAATACATGCCTAAAAATAACATGTGAAAAGGATATTTGCCATATACTAGCTAGTTTCTTTGGGGGAGGGTGGGAATCAAGGAAGACTTGGGTTATTTTTTCATCAACTTCCATTTTATACTTATTTATAATGACCATTGTTTTTACTAATACTGTAAAACTATGAAAAATGAATAAAATACTAAAAGTTTCTTGCAAAAAAAATAAATAAAATAAATGCCCTTCTCAAATGAATAGAACAATAACTCCAACTTTCTATTTCTCTCTACTCATAAAATAGACAAAGGCATCACTGTTGTCCAGTTTTATTATTTTTTAATCTTTCCAACACATGAACTATAATTCATTTTGAGATTTTTTTCAGTGCATTTCACAGCAAAAATGAACAAGGGAATCATTAAAATGGTTGTACATAAACCAATTATTTTCTTACAATTTACAATTTGTTGAAAAATTTATTTTGCTGTTTTTATCCTATTAACCCCCTTCAATAAAACACGATTTATCAGCGCACAAAGCTTAAATGTCTTATGTTGATGCAACAGATATAGCCACCTACAATGGCTGATGAATAATAGCTATATGTTACACACACTGATTGGAAGACCACATCAGGAGAAACAGAGTAAGGCACCACTCTTGAAAAATTAAGGTAGCTTGCAGTAAAACAAGTGTTGAGTACCATAAGGAGGTGCTCAATAAATACTCGAATGAATGATGAAAGCCATAATTAGCACTATTCTTTTGTCAGTAATTCTTTAACCTCAATAAAATACTTAAAAAAAAAAAAAAGATTTGTACCTGAATACAACTTCCTGATAGCTTTTTTCCTGGTATCTTTTTTATTTCATACTCTTTCTTCGGCATTCGAGTTTCCTTGAAAAGAAAGCAAAACCATACCATACATGCACTTAGTCACATGTTCAAATTCTGAATTACTGACAAACAGGAATAGTTGTTTTAAATTTTGAGTGAACAGAGGTAAAATAAAGCATACTTATCCAGAGGGATAGCACATAATACTGGATATTAACCTACAAACGAAAAAAAGGTAAGGAAAACAGTAAGTTTTATTTTTAAATATCTGCTATGTTCTTTAATGCCTCAGTTCTTAAGAAAGGCGAAAATCTCATCATATTGACAGGAACACATTTTAAAAAATTGTCTCTCAAGTATAATATTTAATAAAACTAGGTATTGAAAAATGTTCTGAAATTTTTCAAGTCAATGTTGTTTTCAAGTATATTAAAATCCTCAGAAGAAAAAATTCTCCATGGTTATAATTCTAATCAATTTATAAATATACTTTTTAAAAGAGAGTTCCAACACAGGTGGATAATGGATAAGTTCCTCAGACACAGGCACACAGTCTCTTTGAAGGAACAGAATACCTTGTTATGACAACCTGGTTGATTTTTTTTTTAACACTGATTTCAGGCACAATGGCTGAAGCCACTTCTGGGTCATCTTCTTCCTCCTCTTGGTCTGTTGTAAGAGTAGCGAATACTTCAGCTACTAACAGAAAGCAAAGCACAAACGCTAAAAGAGACTTCAATTTTCACTATAAAGAAATTAAAATCACTGAGTTCTCATTGTTGTGTTTATCTGCTGCCCCCATGCAAAAACAGGGGATTCAAACTTAGCTTCTGGAGCAGAAACTGGATAAGAGATTAATCATCTAATAATTCAGGTGAAAGGTTTTCAGATGATATTGCTCACATCACAGGAACAGCTTGGTGAGAAGTCCGTCGTGCTTCTTCAACACTTTGGTCGTGCTGCAGTTCTATGGTGCCCTAGTCAGTACATTCGTGTGTAATCAGTTTCAGTCTGTGCAATCAGGAAGCAGGTCACTCAGTGCAATAACTCCATACTGGGAGGGTTTAGGGTAAACAGAGTAGTTCATTTAGTTGAGTCTTAGACAGTATATGTCACTCTGCTGGTTGTGTTGTTGGAATTATTTTCCAAAGGGGTTTGTGATAAATCCAGCCATCTCCCTGAAACAAGCAGAAAAACAAATTAAAGAACCATTCCTCTAGTATTTTCAGAACCAAAACTAGATGCCATGCTTTTACTGAAATGGAATTCTATTTTCACATTTAAACACAAGTTTTTAAAGAAAAGATCTCTTTTGCTTAAGACATCAAAAAGTATGTGTGGTTTAGCTACGATTAGGTGAGAAGTTCTGGTCTGGGAAGACATAGCTTGTGCTCCATGCGGAAGTCATCTGTAGCAATTCTGCTACTTTTACCAAGATGCTTCAGACAGCCTCACCCATGGAGTGACAGGCAGCAGGTGGAGCACGAAAAACTGTCACCAAGGTACCAGCTGTTTTCTACATGGCAAATGGCATTCTAGTAGCTGAGTATTGTTTTCTAGTTCTTTCCTGACTCTACCCCTTAGCTTTCCCTGGTTCCTGTGAACAGAAGGTTACCAAAAGGAGATAAAGTTAGTCAAAGAGTTTACTAAAGACAAGAGAAGACCAAGTGAGGAAAAAAGTGCTGTCGAGAATGCATGAGGCAGCATACTGGGGTAAAAGCTTGGCAGAGCTGAGGTCACGGTAGCTAAGACTGAAATTTAGTGTTTCTGCAATGAGGTTAGGTAAGTCAGATTTGAACCTCTGTCCATAATCCCTATATCGACTTCAATATATCTGCATTAAATTAAAAAAATATATATTTACAATACCCTGTCCCCAAAATGACTTATGGTTAGCAATTATGTGGCTCATAGTGACAAGACTCTCTCCTTGACTAAACTTTAGAAGTTAAGACTCCTTTGTCTCTAGTTTTGCCTAAGCCTTCTAGGCCTGCTGAACTCAGTTTTAGCCAAAAAAATCCCAATGAACCAGTTTATCAAGAATCCTCTCATCTTTGATATCCAATGAAACTCCTCTCCTCCCACCTCCGATCTAACCACAGGCCTCCCTCGATCCATCATCACTGACATCTGACCAAGGTCTCTTGGTAATTTTCCATCCACTCCCTCATCCTACATGCTGGCTACAAACTCCTACTTAGCCCCATATTCAGCGTTGAATTCAATCTTTCTCCTCTATTGCAATATTCTGATGTCATTTAATCACATTACAGCATGCTAGGTTTACAAGTTAACCTGTGCCATCTGACCATCTCATTTCAAAGAGAAAATGAGGGCTCTGACAAGTGAAAAGAGCAGCCCAAGTTCACCCAGGAAGGGAGAGTTCCTTCCAGTACAACTTTTGCATATCTACCTACACTTAAAAATAAGAATTTCACTTATTTATCTTTATTTTTGGCTGTGATAGGTCTTTGTTGCTGCATGGGCTTTCTCCCAGTTGCGGTGCACAGGATTCTCATTGTGGAGGCTTCTCTTGTTGTGGCATTTGGGGTCTAGGGTGTGTGGGCTTCAGTAGTTGTGGCTCCCAGGCTCTAGAGCACAGGCTCAATAGTTGGGGGGTTTAGCTGCTCTGTGACATGTGGGATCTTCCCAGATCAGAGATAGAACCTGTGTCTCCTGCACTGGCAGGTGGATTCTTTACCACTGAGCCACCACGGAAGTTTAGCACCTACCTACATTTTACAGGTGAGGAAACTGAAGTGAGAAATGGTAAATAAACTATCCAAGGTATGAGCTGGAGTGGAAACTTAGCACATCTGACTCCAATATGGCCCACTATTCTGTAAAAGCCTCCCTGCTTGCATTTATACACATCTTAAGAAATTTTAAACATCCATTTAAGAGGATACAACCAACAGATTCTGATGAATGTGTATAATCACAAAACGGAAGAAACAGAGGATCGAATTTATTTTCTTGGGCTTGAAAATCACCGCAGACAGTGACTGCTGCCACGAAATAAAAAGATGCTTGCTCCTTGGAAGAAAAGCTATGACAAACCTAGATAGCATATTAAAAAGCAGAGACATCCCTGGAGAAGGGAATGGCAACCCACTCCATTATTCTCAACTGGAGAATCCCAAGGACAGAGGAGCATGATGGGCTATAGTCCATGGTGTTGCAAGGAATTGGGAAAAAAAGAAAAAAAAGCAGAGACATCACTTTGCCGACAAAGGTCCACAGAGTCAAGTTATGGTTTTTCCAGTAGTCACGTACGGATATGAGAGTTGGACCACAGAAGAAGGCTGAGCACCAAAGAATTGATGCTTTCGAACTGTTGTGCTGGAGAAGACTCTTCAGAGTCCCTTGGACAGCAAGGAGATCAAACCAGTCTATCCTGAAGGAAATCAACCCTGAATATTCATTGGAAGGACTGATGCTGAAGCTGAAACTCCAATACTTTGGCCACGTGATGTGAAGAGATGACTCATTAGAAAAGACCCTGAAGCTGTGAAAGATTGAGGGCAGGAAGAAGGGGACAACAGAGGACAAGATGGTTGGATGGCATCACTGATTCAATGGACATGAATTTGAGCAAACTCCAAGAGATAGTAAAGGATAGGGAAGACTTGCGTACTGCAATCCATAGGGTCCCAAAGAGGTGGACATGACTAAGCAACTGAACAAAGGCAAAGAAGATCTAATAAACTAAATATCAATGAGAAATGGTTAGGAAAAGAGGGTGGGTATTACCAAGTGATTCTAGAAACACTTAAGTTCACCTATACTTTCTCAGATTATTCTCCTTGTTTTATACCAAAAGACTCTATTCCATACTCCATCTAAAGCCAATTTCAAACTGGTCTGTAATTGGTCTGACAGCAATAATGAAAGTACCAAACAAATGAAAAAGTTCTTGTTACCCATAATAATATGGATAAAACACCTACTATGTATCTAGCATTCTGTTTAGGACCACAGGAAGACAAAACAGACTTATCAGTAATATGATTTTTCTTAGCAAAGAGCCATACCTGATGGCAAGAGCTCCAAAGTTGTTATGAACCTTGGGGTACCAGCTTCAACTAGCTCATCAGCCTCATTTATACTCTGCAGTGCTTCTCAGAGCACAAGCCATGGTCCTGTCATACACAGGATGTGAGTTGACTGTTCCACGAGCTTCAGTTCAGTTCAGTTCAGTTGCTCAGTTGTGTCCGACTCTTTGCAACCTCATGAACCACAGCCTGCCAGATCTCCCTGTCCGTCACCAACTTTCGGAGTTTACTCAAACTCATGTCCATTGAATCGGTGATGTCACCCAACCATCTCATCCTATGTCATCCCCTTCTCCTCCCGCCTTCAATCTTTCCCAGCATCAGGGTCTTTTCCAGTGAGTCAGTTCTTCGCATCAGGTGGCCAAAGTATTGGAGTTTCAGCTTCAGCATCAGTCCTTCCAAAGAATATTTAGAATTGATTTCCTTTAGGATGGACTGGTTGGATCTCCTTGCTGTCCAAGGGATTCTCAAGAGTCTTCTCCAACACTACATTTCAAAAGCATCAATTCTTTGGCGCTCAGCTTTCTTTATAGTCCAACTCTCACATCCATACATGACTATTGGAAAAACCATAGCTTTGAATAGACAGACCTTTGTTGACAAAGTAATGTCTCTGCTTTTTAATATGCTGTCTAGGTTGGTCATAACTTTCCTGCCAAGGAGTAAGCATCTTTTAATTTCATGGCTGCAGTCACCATCTGCAGTGATTTTGGAGCCCCCCAAAATAAAGTCAGCCACTGTTTTCACTGTTCCCCCATCTATTTGCCATGAAGTGATGGGACCATGATCTCATTTTCTGAATGTTGAGCTTTAAGCCAACTTTTTTATTCTCCTCCTTCACTTTCATCAAGAGGCTCTTTAGTTCCTCTTCACTTTCTGCCGTAAGGGTGATGTCATTTGCATATCTGCGGTTATTGGTATTTCTCCCAGCAATCTGGATTCCAGCTTGTGCTTCATCCAGTCCAGCATTTCTCATGATGTACTCTGCATAGAAGTTAAATAAGCAGGGTGACAATATACAGCCTTGACATACTCCTTTTCCTATTTGGAACCAGTCTGTCGTTCCATGTCCGGTTCTAACTGTTGCTTCTTAACCTGAATACAGATTTCTCAGGAGGCAGGTCAGGTGGTCAGTATTCCTATCTCTTTGAGAATCTTCCAGTTTGTTGTAATCCACACAGTCAAAGGCTTTGTCATAGTCAATAAAACAGAAATGGATGTTTTTCTGGAACTCTCTTGCTTTTTTGATCATCCAGTGGATGTTGGCAACTTGATCTCTGGTTCCTTTGCCTTTTCTAAAACCAGCTTGAACATCTGCATGTATTGTTGAGGCCTGGTTTGGAGAATTTTGAGCATTACTTTGCTTGTGTGTGAGATGAGTGCAATTGTGTGGTAGTTTGAGCATTCTTTGGTATTGCCTTTCTTTGGGATTGGAATGAAAACTGACCTTTTCCAGCCCTGTGGCCACTGCTGAGTTTCCCAAATTTGCTGCCATATTGAATGCAGCACTTTCACAGCATCATCTTTTAGGATTTGAAATAGCTCAACTGGAATTCCATCACCTCCACTAGCTTTGTTTGTAGTGATGCTTCCTAAGGCCCACTTGACTTCACATTCCAGGATGTCTGGCTCTAGGTGAATGATTACACCATCATATCATCTGGGTCATGAAGATCTTTTTTGTTTAGTTCTTCTGTGTATTCTTGCCACCTCTTCTTAATATCTTCTACTTCTGTTAGGTCCATACCATTTCTGTCCTTTACTGTGCTCATCTTTGCATGAAATGTTCCCTTGCTATCTCTAATTTTCTAGAAGTGATCTCTAGTTTTTCCCATTCTATTGTTTTCCTCTATTTCTTTGCACTGATCACTGAGGAAGGTTTTCTTTTCTCTCCTTGCTATTCTTTGGAACTCTTCATTCAGGTGGGTGTATCTTTCCTTTTCTGCTTTGCCTTTCACTTCTCTTCTCCATGAGCTTAGGCAATCAATATTTGTCATAAAATCTTATGTATCTATTTTGTAGCACTGTGCCATGGCACACCATTTAGAAAGTAACCTTACATCTTATCACCTGAAGGGGCCCAAATGTGAGTCAGCATCTCCAATCTACTGTTCCATCAAGCAGCTAGTTAAGATTACTTAGGTGGGAAGAAAATCACTATTTTACTGGACAGTTGCCATATCTTGCTACCACTTTCTGCATCTGTCTATTTAACATCATAAAATATAATAAAGGTATTTAAGTGCTGGGCTCTTAATAATAATCTGTCAAATAAAGAATGAATGAGAAGTAGTATGTTTCCATGTCATGTTAGTTGAAAGATACAGGAGGCCTGTCTTTTAAATTTGGTTGCATCTTTTACCATTACAGTTTCTTGCTCTTAGCCAATAGAGTTCATTTTTAATGATTTATAGAAATCTTCCCTTAGAAAATTATTCCTATGTTTGGTATATCTGCTTTCTTAGTGAGCTTGAAATGAAAAAAATCCAAGGTTACCAAACTTTAATTTTGCAGAGTAATTACAATGATTTTATCTTTTCATATAAAAAGAGATGGAAAGGACTTTCCCTTCAATTCCTATCATGAAAACAGTTAGTATTTATATCAGATATCCAAAGATGAGAAAAATTAAAGCAATGAAATTACTATAATAAATGATGTGCTTTTAAGAGTAATAGCTATGCAAAATTCATATTCAAATTACTTTTCCAGATTTTCTCCTGAGAGACCAATTGAAATTCAATGAGTTTCCTTAGACTTGGCTATGGACAAGAAAACTTTTTCTGGCATTGGCTCTGGTCCATTATTTACCTTACTCTGAGTTCTATCAAACAGTAATAAACAAAACAAAACCTTTAAATTTAAAAAAGACTTTAGAAATCATTTAGTCTTAACTGCAAAACCAGTGAATTAAACTCTTCTATATAAGCTTTAGTCTCTTATATGAGCTTAGCGATGGGAACTCATTACTATAAAATGTACACTTGTTATTATTGGACATTTTTATTGATAAACAATTCTTTCTAATGTTAAGCTCTTAGATCTAGGCCTAGCTCAACTCTGCTATCCAAGTTGACAAAAAACTTCTATGTGAAAGCCTATATATATTTGAAGAAAGCTATAATGAATGGCCCCAATTTTCTGTTTTCAGTCTAAATACTCACCATTTCATTCTTTTATCCTTAAGCACTGTAGATTCTAACCACTTCACCATCCTCTGGGTGGCCAATTAAGTTTTTCATGTATCCCTTAAAATGTGATATTTGAAGTGAAAAAAGTTTCACTGCTGTGGTACAATGCCAACAAACTTTTAACTGTGTATTCATTACCGAGATTAAAAATTAATCTTAGTATTTTGTGGCAAATTTAAATCCCCAAATCTATTTCTGAACTGCTGGTAAACTATTCTGACAAATTGTAAAAAGGTCACAAAAAAGCTCATGGTTAAGCTGGACTGTTTTTAGAAACAAAGATATGTAAGTGTTAACAAGTCAAAAAAGCCTCCTAAGTTAAAGTTCTCATTATGTAGATAATGAGTTTTAGTCTGAAGGCATATAGAACATATACCTCTTTAATAAAATATTTGGTTTTCCAAGGTGTGCCTGTTTCAGTTCGATGCCTTTCTTCAGTTCTCTGGCGTTCTTCCAGGGTACGTTTATGCTCTGTGGCTTTATCGATTTCAGAGTCCCTCAGAGAGTCTGTCACATTTTTCCACAATCGCCTGAAATTAGAAAACCACATGCTTTACAAACATTAAAAAAAAAAAAAAGTGGATACCTGCAAAATTAACAGTAATTTAAATAAATTACATTTCCTGAATCATATCTATAATTTCACACATGAATTATAAGAATACATACTATATTGCTGATGTTAATGGCCAAGATGCTGCTGTTTCTGCTTCTTTTTAAATTAAAAATAATGTATTTTTTCCCAAGTTATATAACCAAGATTTTATTTCAAAAAAACTTAGGAAATAAGAAGCAAAAAGAGAAATAAATATTTAAAAAGCTGAAATAGAAGACAACATTTCTGCTTCTGGACATGATGAAATAAGGGGCACCATATTTACCCTCCCACTTTTAATCAGCTAGGAAACTAGACAAAAATATATTGAAACAATGGTTTTCAGATATTGAAGAAAAGGCAGCACAGGACAGTGATTCCTGAGAGCAGGCAAACAAATGAGAGGAACCCTACGACTAATCCAACTGACTAGTTAGAGAGCATTTGCAGGCACAGCACAGGAAAGGAGAAGCTTAACAGACTTCAAGCAAAAGAAAACTGCCAAGACAATTCTTGGGGAAAGTATAGTCTGTTCAACAAATAGTACTGAAAAAACTGGATATCTACGTGCAAAAATGTGACCTTAGACTCTCATGTCACAATAAAACTAAGAAGAAGATATAAGAGAAAATCTTTGACACTTTGGGTTAGGCAAAGATTTCTTAGCTACAACACCAAAACCATAATCTATAAAAGAAAACACTGATAGTCTCACCTCATCAAAATAAAAACTCATTACTGAAAAAAACACCATTAAGAAAATGAAAAGACGAGCCATAGATGAGGAGACAATATTTACGAAACACATACCCAACAAAGGAATTGTGTCCAGAATTTACAAAGAACTCCTATAACATAATAAGACGACAAACAGTTCAATTTAAAAATGGGCAAAATTTATAAGTACACATTTCAACAAAGAAGATAAACAAATGGCTAAGTAGCACATAAAGACATGTTTAACGTGATTAGCGATTAAGGAAATACAAATTAAAATCACAATGAGATACTATTTCAGACCAGCTCGAATGGGTATATTAAATAAGACAGGCAATAACAAATGTTGATGAGGATGAGAACTGGAACCCTCATATGTTCCAGGCAGAAATGTAAAATGGTGCAGCCATTTTGGAAAATAGTTAGGCAGTTATGTGAAAAGTTAGACATAAAACCCACACAAACCAGCAATTCCACTCTGAGGTGTTTTACCCAAGAGATATGAAAACATGTCCACAAAAAGATTTGCACAAGAATGTTCACAGTGATGTGTGCATGCTAAGTCGCTTCAGTCCAATCTCTCTCTGACCCCATGGACTGTAGCCCACCAGGGTCCTTTGTTTATGGGATTCTCCAGGCAAGAATACTAGAGTGGGTTGCCATGCCCTTCTCTGGGGGATCTTCCCGACCCAGGGCAAACCCAGGTCTCCCACATTGCAGGCAGATTCTTTACCATTTGAGCTATTCCGGAAGCCAAACCAGGAGTAAAACTATGGTCCAATGCTGATTTTTGTAAGTAGACTTTTGTTTTAATATAGCAACATCTATCTGTTTTGTCATTTCATGCTACAATGGCTGAACTGAGCTGTGGTAGAAACTATCTAGTCCATCAAGCTTAAGATATTCATTCTGAGATCAAACCAGTCAGTCCTAAAAGAAATCAATCCTGAATATTCATTGGAAGGACTGATGCTGAAGTTGACGCTGCAGTACTTTGGCCACCTGATGCAAAGAACTGACTCATTGGAAAGGACCCTGATGCTGGGAAAGACTGAAGGCAGGAGGAGAAGGGGACGATAGAGGATGTGATGGTTGGATGGTGTCACCAACTTGATGGAACTGAGTTTGAGCAAGCTCCAGGAGTTGGTGATGGACAGGGAAGCCTGGCATGCTGCAGTCCATGGGGTCTCAAAGAGTTGGACACGACTGAGAGATTGAACTGAACTGAGCCTTTAACAAAAGAACTTTGCTGACCCTTACCTAACTTCTACTTTAAGAAACTATAAAAAGAGCAAACGATGCACAAAATAAGCAGAAAAAAGGAAATAGCAGAAATCAATGAAAAAGAAAACAGAAATATAGAGAGAAATCAATGAAACTGAAAACTACTTCTTTGAGCTAAAAAGCCTCTTGATGAAAGTGAAAGAGGAGAGTGAAAAAGTTGGCTTGAAGTTCAACATTCAGAAAACGAAGATCATGGCATCTGGTCCCATCACTTCATGGCAAATAGATGGGGAAACAGTAGAAACAGTGTCAGACTTTATTTTTTTAGGCTCCAAAATCACTGCAGATGGTGACTGCAGCCATGAAATTAAAAGACGCTTACTCCTTGGAAGGAAAGTTATGATCAACCTAGATAGCATATTCAAAAGCAGAGACATTACTTTGCCAACTAAGGTCCGTCTAGTCAAGGCTATGTTTTTTTCTGTGGTCATGTATGGATGTGAGAGTCAGACTGTGAAGAAGGCTGAGCGCCAAAGAATTGATGTGTTTGAACTGTGGTGTTGGAGAAGACTCTTGAGAGTCCCTTGGACTGCAAGGAGATCCAACCAGTCCATTCTGAAGGAGATCAACCCTGGGATTTCTTTGGAAGGAATGATGCTAAAGTTGAAGCTCCAGTACTTTGGCCACCTCATGTGAAGAGCTGACTCGTTGGAAAAGACTTTGATGCTGGGAGGGATTGGGGGCAGGAGGAGAAGGGGACAACCAAGGATGAGATGGCTGGACGGCATCACCGACTTGATGGACGTGAGTCTGAGTGAACTCTGGGAGTTGGTGATGGACAGGGAGGTCTGGCGTGCTGTGATTCATGGGGTCGCAAAGAGTTGGACACAACTGAACGACTGAACTGAACTGAACTGAGTAAAATTAATGAACCTTTAATCACATTGATCAGGAAAAGAATCATGAATACAAAGAATGAGTGTGACATCATCACAATAGAGCCTACAAACATTAAAAAATAAGCAAATATTATAAAATACATGTCAATAAATTTGAAAAATTGAACCAAGTCTTTGAAAAATAAAAATTATAAAAGTTTGCTCAAGAAGAAGCAGATAACCTCAATAGCCCTAGGTACTAAAGGTATTAAATTTGTGGTTAAAAATTTTCTCCCAAAGAAAACAAAAAACCAATAACCCCCAGGAATGCAGACAAAAAAATCTATAATACAAGTTTAGCAAAGAGAATCTCTTAAACACCTGGTTCAATAATAGCCAGATTCTTATATCTGCTTCTACATTCAATCTATTGTGATATGTATTGTTTTAGTTAAAGTATATAAAGAAAATATGGCCTCACACAAATACATAGTTAGTAAAGGGAAGGGTATTTTAATAGCTATTTCAAATAACTCAATTCTTTGTTATTATATTAAAACTCAGAAAGTGGTAGTTCTTAAAAGATTAGCTGCAAGGTGGAAACTGAAACATATCAATGAATTTTTCATACTCTGATACATGAAAATCCATTGGTTTAATTTGTACCTTGAATGGAATTTTTATCCATGCATAATTTTATATTATCATGCAGTGATCATCTGAAAAAAATTACCTTCCAGATGGTGACATATTTTATTATGTCATATTTTTAAAAATCATCTTCATTAGTTTCGTCACCAATTTCATCAGAAACATTAGTTTCATCACCAATTTCATCAGAAAACTCTTTCTAGGGAAACTTTCAATTCATTGTGACAGATAAAAGTTTTCTAAAATTTTGATATTTGCCTTTAAAAGCTTCATTTTTTCCTCAAGTTTTACTAAGATACAATCGACATACAGCCCTGTATAAGTTTCAGGAGTATAGCATAATGATGTGATTTACATATATTGTGAAATGATTACCACAATCAGTTAGGATTCATCCTTTCATATAGAAACAAAATCAGAGAAACAGAAAAAAAATTTTTTCTTCCTTGAGATGAGAACTGTTAGGATCTATTCTCTCAACCAATTTCAAATATACCAAACAGCACTGTTAACTACAATCATCATGAGATACATTACATCCCCAGTACTTATTTATCTTATAACTGGAGGTTTGTATGTTTTGACTACTTTCATCCAATTCCTTAACTCCCTAGCCCACATTTCTGGTAATGACAATCTGGCTTCCTTTCTATGAATTTAAAAGTTTTGTTGAAATATATAGTTGATATATAACACTGTGTTAGTTTCAGGTATACAACACAGTAATTTAGTATTTGTATTACTATGAAATGTTCACCACAATAAGTCTAGTCAATCTCCATCACCATACATAATTACCAAAAATATTTTCTTCTTGTGATGAAGACTTTTAAGAACTACTTTCTTAACAACTTTCAATTATCCAATACAGTATTATTAACCATAGCCTCTATGCTGTACATTGTGTCCTCATGACATTTATTTTAAAACTGGAAATTTGTACCTTTTGACCTACTTCATTCATTTCACTCACTGTCCAGGTACCCACCTCTGGCATTTTGGCAATAATGCCAATCTCTGTTTTCTGTATCTGTCAGTTTTTTTTTTTTTTTAAAGATTCCACATATAAGTAATATCATACAGTATTTGTCTTTACATATCTGACATTTTACTTGGCATAATGTTCTCAAGATCCACTCATGTTGTCTCAAATGGCAAGATTTCATTCTTTTTATGGTTGAATAATACTCCCAATTATAGAAATACTGGGAATATTATCATACAATACAAAAAAACAAAAACTACCAATTGTATAAGTGAGACCACAGAGAATTTGCTCTTTCTCTGACACTTCATATAATACCCTCAAGGTCCATCCATGTTATCACGAATGGCGGGGTTCCTTTCTTTTTTAGGACTGAATAATATTCCATTATAAATACACATCACAACTTGCTTATCCATTTATCTGTCAATGGATGGTTAGGTTGTTTCCATTTAAATTTTATTATTAGCAAAAAAAAATTTCCAATTGTTTTCCTTTAAATGCCATGTTTATAATATTCATTTACAAGAAAAATGTCTGCCCAATATTAAAATTATAATAGTCTAATTTGTCTGTCAATCATCTAAGTAAAAATGGTGCTTTAAGAAAGGGTAGTTTGCTTGTAACTCTATCAGTTGCACAAGTTCTCTTCCTTAAGATAATCAGTGTACTTTATAATCTCGCACAAGTGCTTTATGTATAGTCCAAATGTGTCATGCAGAATATTTTTTAAAAAGACAGGTAATCAATGTTCCAGATCTAACAAAACTAATAATCTGTACTGCTTTTCAAGGACATTTTAAAAAGAAAATGGCTTTGAAAAAATTGCAACGTAGAAAAGAAAAAAAACTGCAGGGCAGTAAGGAATACCATGATTACTTTTACAGTTTGATGCCACTGCCTTGAACGGTGCTAAGGCCCAGCAGTGCTACCCACCACTGCTTTTGTACCACCAATGCAAGTGCCAACAGAGTGAAAAAGGCAAATAATATTTTAGCATTATTAAGAAAGCTTTCTCAACTTGCAAACCCCTGGTACAAATATCAAGGGCCCCAGGAGTCCACAAACCAAACCTTGATGCATGCTTCTAAATAAATCCTAAATAAGAATTTTTTTTTCAATCACTACTGTTTTAGTTTTTGAACCAACCTGAGTTTTTGCATAATGGGTACTAAATATCTGCTTATAAATGGTTTGGTTCCATTTATGTGATCTTAAGATGGTTAATGCTTCTTTATATTTGATACAGTAGTACTTACATGTGATATAAAATTTAAACAGTACAAAAGGGCATTCTGTGAAGAGTAAGTCTGTTTCTTATCAGAGAGATGAATAAGTGGCTCAGCTGTGTCTGACTCTTTGTGACCCCAGGGACTGCAGCCCACCTGGCTCCTCTGTCCATGGAATTTTACAGGCAAGAATACTGGATTGGGTTGCCATTTCCTCTTCCAGGGAATCTTCCTGACCCAAGGATCAAACCCACATCTCCTGCGTCTCCTTCACTGGCAGGCAGATTCTTTACCATTGCACCACCTGGAAAGCCTAGACCCCAGTATTCCTCTCTGGAAGCAACTACTGCCGATACATTCTGGAGACTACCTTATTAACACATATAGAGCCACTTCATTTACTTTTTAAAAAATTATTTAATCGCTGCACGGGCTTTTCTCTAGGTGCGGCAAGCGAGCACTACTCTCTAGCTGTGGTGCTCAGGCTTCTCATTGCCGTGGCTTCTCTTGTTGTGAAGTATGGGTTCTAGAGCACATGGGCTTCAGTATTTGTGGCTCCTGGGCTCTACAGTACAGACTCAATAGTTGTGGCGTATGGGCTTAGTTGCTCTGCAGCATGTGAGATCTTCCTAGACTAGGGATTGAACCCATTATCTCCTGCACTGGCAGGAGGATTCTTTGCCATTGAGCAACCAGGGAAGCCCCATTTCATTTATCTTATTCTTTTTTTCTTAATATTTACTTTTATTTATTTAGTTGGTGTGACAGGTCTTCACTGCGGTACATTGGATCTTTGCTTTGTTGTGGCATGTGGGATCTAGTTCCCTGACTGGGGACTGAACCCAGGCCCCTGCGTTTGGAGCATGGAGTCACTGGACCACCAGGGAAGTCCCCCATTTCATTTACTTTTAAAGGCCTATGACATATATTTCCAAAATACCTTCTAAGAAGGTTGTATCAGTTTACCTCCCTAATCAACGATATGAAAATGTCTATTCATTTTTTCCCAAAAGAGATACCATTAAAAAAAATTTTTGTCTTACTCTTACTTTGTATTTCTTTGAATTCTAATTATAATGAACAATTATAAAGAACAATTTTCTTAGTGGGTATTGTTCTCTTCTATTTTTGTGAACTACCTCTTTATGTCTTTGCCCATTTTCCTATTAGGGTACCCATCTTTTTATTAATAATTTGTAAGAGTTTGTATGACAAAGATAGTGATCCTTTAACTGCTAAAAGTTGGTATTTTTGTCCAGATTACAAATGTTTTATTTTTACTAAAATGTGATTATGTACACATAATGTCATAGCTGGTACAGCATTTACAACCATGAGATCAGGCCAACACTTTCAATTTACAGATGAGGAAGCTTATCTAAAGTGGTGAAGTGACTTGCCAA
This sequence comes from Capricornis sumatraensis, assembly GCF_032405125.1. Taxonomy (NCBI): domain Eukaryota; kingdom Metazoa; phylum Chordata; class Mammalia; order Artiodactyla; family Bovidae; genus Capricornis; species Capricornis sumatraensis. The sequence goes on from NC_091069.1 coordinate 176,377,966, forward strand.
GGGTTAGAAATTAGTGAAAAGGCTTAAATTAAGATCTAGACTTTCTGACTCTTTCCTGATGGATGCAAGGATGACACACCTGGATTCAAATGGATCCTGCTTCTCCAAAGGTCTTACTCTTTTCTTCGTCACTGCCAACTTAGTCAAGTCCACGTATTTTGTCTCTCCACTGCTGTAAGCAAACTCAAGAACGCTATTCCATTCCCCCTGTACTCTGCATACAACAGTGTTGGTGATGTTGTGCTTTACTTCACCTGTAACCCTAGAAGCAGGCAGAAAAAAAAAGCTTTAATAACTAATATTGTGCTTGTTTCTTAGGGATTTTAAAACCCCAAGAATGTACTTTGTGAATTCTGTTTAAAATAGTTACACGATTCGCTTCAATTTGTCAGTGCCAAAGTCAGAATCCTTGTAAATCCATGATAGTTTCCAAGATAATTTTTTCAAAAAATATTAATTTAATTTTAGAAAGAATACTGGGAATCAAACTAGAGACTTACCATAAATGATTACAAAGTATGATATTTTAATTTCTGCTACAAACAACTATTATAACATTAAAACTAAGTAGGAATATGAAAAATATTAACTTTTTAAATTACAGTCAAAAATGCTAAAATAGTCGGGGCAGGGTTAAAAAAAAATGTTACAACACTATAGCTTATTCAACATTTTTTAAAAAAGAACTAGTCCTATTTATTTAAAAAATTAAAGTCCCTCGATTTCTCTGGTAGTGCAGTGGATAAAAATCCGCCTGCTGGTGCAGGAGACATGGCTTCAGTCTCTGGTCCAGGAAGATTCCACATGTCGCAGAGCAACTAACCTTGTGCACCACAACTGCTAAAACCTATGGGCCCTAGAGCCTGTGTTCTGCAACAAGAAAAGCCACTGAAATGAGAAGACTATGTACCACAAAGAAGAGTAGCCCCAGCTTGTTGCAACTAGGAAAAAACCCACACAAAGCAACGAAGACCCAGTGCATCCAAAAATAAATAAATGAATAAATAATTTTTAAATTAAAAAAAGTTTAGAAAATTTGCAATTCTGGATACATAAATTCGTATAAAATCACATCAGCTTAATTTTAAGTTAAATACAGAAACCAGATAACAAGAGATAGAAAAAATAAGATATATTAAAAATTTTATAATTCTCTTAAAAAGAGCACTGGCATACAAACATTATTGCCAGCAACACAAAACTCTGAGAGTGCTCAAGCACTACTGTTGAAAGTTTAATGAAGGGTTATCTGGCTGGTTTATCAACAGACAGATAAGATGCAGCTCAAATGAAGGCTGGAATAGAAAACAGGTCTAATTATTTTTAATGAAGTACTCTATGTTCACTGTTGGACACAAACAACAGGGTAAGACTAGACAAAGATTGAGAACTCAAAGAATAGTGGGCAAATATTAGGGTCTGGTCAGTGTGCCAGGGATTATGGTTTATCTGGATTCAAAAGGGAATCCAAAGGACCCAAGCTCATGTTCAGGTGACAGCTCAGAAACCCGAAGTAGCATTTGTGAGATATAAGTCAAGGGCCTTGGAACCAGAAGGATATGGTTGAATTTAGGGAATCCATAGCTTTTAATCAGGAGAAGTGAATGGCCTACAAATTCAAAACTCAATGCAGAGGTATGGGAGCCAATGGGCTTTCTGGTGGCTCAGTGGTGAAGTACCTGCTTGCAGCGCAGAAGACACTGGGTCGATCTCTGGGTCAGGAAGATCCCCTGGAGAAGGAAATGGCAACCCACTCCAGCATTATCACCTGGGAAATCTCATGGAGAGGAGCCTGGCAGGCTCCATGGGGTTCATGGGGGTGGGGGGGCAAAAGGATGAGACACGACTCAGTGACTAAACATCAACAACGTCAACAACAGCACAGGAGCCAATAAGCAAACGAACCAGATCTTAGAGATGAAGGCGTACTAGGGTTTGGAATCCAAGAGCAGACCAAACATCAAAAATCAAAAGTTAGAAAAAAATAAAAAGTTAGGCATAATTGTAGCTAATTAGACACAAAGAACACGAAGTCTGCTAGATTACAGCAGAAGTGGGAACTCTGGGTTATAATTCAAAGCATATGAACTTAAATAACTATGCCGCTAAGGGGTTTTCCCTTGTGACATCCATGTTTCTTCTCTGATCCTACCTGCCAACATTGTTTCCTTCCTTGTAAATGTATATCTAACCAAACAGGATATAAAGAAATGGCACTAAACACTTACCTCTTCCATCTTATAACCAGACACACCCAAAACTATATTCTGCAAACTTAGGGATAATAATCCATTTCTCACTTGATCTTTCTTCTATTGCCACAATCTCTCAAGTTATTATTATCTCTGTCACAAGCCTTTCTACTTAAAAAGTAACAAGCATGCTGGGTTACACGGAGTCTTTGCTGCTTACTGCAGTCATAGCAAGATCATCATGACAAGAAATGGGGCAGGGAACAAGAACTGCACAACTAGAGATAGGTCATGCATACACACGTGCTAAGTTGCTTCAGTTGTGCCCTACTCTGCAGCTCTATGGACGTTAGCCCACCAGGCTTCTCTGTCCAGGGGATTCTCCAGGCAAGAATACTGGAGTGGGTTGCCATGCCCTCCTCCAGGGAATCTTCCCAACCCAGGGATTGAACCTGTCTCTTATGTCTCCTACATTGGCAGCTGGGTTCTTTACCACTAGTGCCAACTGGCAAGCCCACAGACTACTAGAAAATCACTGGATATATTAACTTGGCTTCACACAGGAAGCTTTTATTTAAAGATTGAAAGTTAAGACTTCAGCTTTGGGTTTTAGATATGTATATAAGAAACACCACATGAAAGATAATTATATTTTATGCAGAACAACTACAGGACACACTGTCCTATCACGTTACTTAATGCCACTACATGAGAATATTCATCCTTTTCCATCACCATGTTTATTATAATAAAAGATGTTATTTTTAACTGTCTGTTATACATGAGTTTTTCCTGAAAGCCTTAAAAATGCTTTCCAAAGATAGGGTTCTGAATTCTAATACTAGAATATCTAAGCTTCTTGACATATTGGGTGCCACTGTGAGTTTTCCAAATTTGCTGGCAACAGGACTGCAAACAGTCAGTTTTCATTCCAATCCCAAAGAAGGGCAATGCCAAAGAATGTTCAAACTACAATACAATTGCTCTCATTTCACATGCCAGCAATGTAACGCTCAAAATTCTTCAAGGTAGGCTTCAACAGTAGATAAACAGAGAACTTCCAGATGTACAAGCTGGATTTAGAAAAGGCAGCAGGACCAGAGATTAAATTGCCAATATCCTTTAGATTACAGAAAAAGCAAGGGAATTCAAAAGAAACCCTCTGCTTCATTTGACTACACTAAAGCCTCTGACAGCACAGATCACAACAAACTGTGGAAAATTCTGAAAGAGATTCAAATACCAGACCACCTTACCTATCTCCTGAGAAACTTGTATGGAGGTCAAGAAGCAACAGTTAGAACCAGACATGGAACCACAGACTGGTTCCAAATTGGGAAAGGAATATGTCAAGGTTGTACACTGTCACCTTGCTTATGTAACTTATATGCAGAGTACATCATGCAAAATCACAGGCTGGATGACTCACAAGCTGGAATCAAGATGGCCGGGAGAAATATCAACAACCTTAGATATGCAGGTGATACCACTCTAATGGCAGAAAGCAAAGAAGAACTAAAGAGCCTCTTGATGAGGGTGAAAGAGTGAAGTGAAAAAAACTGGCTTAAAACTCAACACTCAAACAACTAAGATTGTGGCATATGGTCCCAAAACTTCATGGCAAACAGATGGGGAAAAGTGGAAACAGTGACAGATTTTATTTTCTTGGGCTCCAAAATCACTGTGGACTATGACTGCAGCCATGAAATTAAAAGACACTTTCTCCTTGGAAGAAAAGCTATGATAACCTAGACAGCGTACTAAAATGCAGAGACCTCACTTTGCTGACAAAGGTCCACATAGGGACCATGTAAGTGCAGTCAAAGCTGTGGTTTTTCTGTAGTCACGTACGGACGTGAGAGTTGGACCATAAAGAAGGCTGAGTACTGAAGAATTGATGCTTCAAACTATGAGGCTGGAGAAGACTCTTTAGAATCCCTTGGACAGCAAGGAGATCAAACAAGTCAATCCTAACAGAAACCAACCCTGAGTATAAACTGGAAGGACTGATACTGAAGCTGAAGTTCCAATACTTTGGCCACCTGATGTGAAGAGCCAATTTGCTGGAAAAGACTCTGATGCTGGGAAAGACTGAGGGCAGGAAGAGAAGGGTCAACAGAGGATGAGATGGTTAGATGGCATCACCAACTCAATGGACACAAGTTTGAGGAAACCCTGGGAGATAGAGGACAGGAAAGCCTGGTATGCTACAGTTCATGGGGTCACAAAGAGTCAGACATAACTTAGCAACTGAAAAACAAAAGCTTCTTGAAGGCGGGTGTTCTTTTTTTTTCTTTTCTATATCTTCAGTGTGCCACTTAGCAGTTAGCTGACACAATCTTAATGACATTATACCACTACATATATTTAAAAATGGAAAATGGGATCAGGATATGGAAAAGGGCATGAGGAACAGTTAACTAGGCCTGTTTGGCTCCATCAGAGATAGCTGTGGAAAATGAGGGAGTAAGGAAAGGCAAGTGGAAGATAATATATTTATACCAAATGCAGACAGCAGATAATGTGTCTGCTTGATTGCGGATAGCAGTAAAAAACTAGGCTATGTCTGAGGAGGGAGGCATGGTTAATAAAGACACCAAAGAGAGCCTAAGTTAAAATATTCTGTAAAATCAAAGAAGAAAAGATATCAAAACAGAGAAACCTGTTTCTAGTATTAATCTTTTAAATATGAAATTAAGTGAAATCATTGGTTCCCATCAATAAAAATCAATTTGGTGGCAGTTTATTAAGGGAAATCACAGTGGAGAAATTGAGGAAACTCTAGAGTCAACCAAAAGTATACTTCCAGGTAACAAAAAGACCCATGGCCTTTTGGACAGGTTAGAAGGTACGAAAGGAGAAAGGAAGCCAACTTAAGTAAAATATTAAAAGAAATAAGATGGCAAATGTAATGACTGATCATTAACAAACCAAGGATATCTATCTAAAATCATTAGAAGTCTTCAAAAAGTCAAAGTATGAACACAAGGTATCAAAAGCCAGTAAGACTTTTGAAATTCTTGGTTTTGGATACTCCCTCCCTCTTAGGAACCCAGATGTCAAGATAAAAGAAGCTCCAGTAATGTGGAAAGACCACATGTGGTCCCCCTTGGATTACAGCCCCAGCTGAGGCCCTGGTCAACAGCCAGCTCTCCTGCCTCCCATGTGACTAAGCTGCTTTTGATACTCAGCTGGCTCAAGCCCAGAGGTAACTGAAGCCACAATCGAGGCCCAACACAACCACATGAAAGATGCCATGTGATAATCGCCTAACTGAGCACAGCCAACCCACAGAACTACAGTGACAACAATAAATTGCTGTTTAAGCACTAAGCTTTAGAGAGGTTTATTACAAGCCATAGATAACTAGGTCATCATCCAAACTTATCTTACACATACTGGCTTCCCCTATACCAGTCAGTTACTCCTTGAAGTCTATCCATTCTGAATGCCTAACTGGTCTCCCAACTTCTAATGCCGTGCCCCACAACCCTAATCTAATCTTTATCTGCCACCAAATTGATTTTTATTGATGGGAAGCATATCACTTCCAAATACAACATTGCTCATATTGTATTCTTATAAAAAATGTATAACGTGAACCTAAAACGAAAGACAAACCCAAATTAAAGAGATGCGTTTTATAAAACCAGCCTGTAATCTTCAAAAATGTCAATGTCATAAATGACAAATAAAGGCTGAAGAAATATTGCTAATTAAATGAGACTAAAGGGATATAACAAGAAAATGTAATGCATGATCCTGGGTCAGGAGAGAATAGATTGCTAATTATCAGGCCAATTGACAAAAATTTAATTTGGATTATACATTAGATAATGGTATTGTATCATTTTATATTTCCTGAATTTGACAACATTCATGATTATGTTGGTTTCCCTGGTGGTTAGACAGTAAAGAATCTACCTGCAATGCAGGACACCCAGGTTCAATCCTTGGGTTGTGAAGATCCACTGGAGAAGGGAATGGCTACTCAGTCCAGTATTCTTGCCTGGAGAATATCATGGACAGAGTAATTATGTAAGAGCATTTTCCTGTTCTTGGGAAATTCTGGCTGAAATACTTGGGTAAAATGTCATGACGTTTTAACTCTCAAATGTTTCAGGAATAAAATAACAATAAAACAACAATGACAATAAAGTATGTGTGTATAAATATAGAGAGATTTTGATAAGGCTGTTGTAACAAAATGTTACCAACTAAAAATCTAGGCAAAGGGGACATGAGAATTTTTATAACTCTTCTGTGGGTTTGAAATGATTACAAAAGAAAAGATAAAAATAAGTAAAATAAACAAAATATATCATTAAATGTTTGAATGTTTCATTGGCTCCCACTGCCTTCAGAATAAATTTTGAATTTGTCAACAAAAATATCACTAAAGATAATATGATAGGAATGTTAAATCATAAAAGTAAGGCTGAACGTGCCCTATCTTTTAAAGTACCTCTAACTTTTAATATAGATTCTGTATCAACAAAATTGTGGCTACAGAGTAGTTAAATAAATGAAACTATTTTTGCGTAGAAGGGCTATGAAAATTACATACAGAGAAAAAAGGAACTATAAAATTAGCCAGCCACCTTTCCTCCCACTCGCCAACCTGAATCCTAATCCTGCAAATCTGCTCTCTGGAGCTGCCCTTGGAGATTCAGCCATTGGTGGGCATCAGGCTCGTCAGCGCATCTCTGCTTTGTTTGTTTACTGCCTGCTCCTAGCAGGGAATACTGAGTGAGACAGACAACAGCTGAGTTTTCAAAACTGCAGACACAGGAAGTCAAAGGACATGATTATGGACTTCATCAGGAAGAGTGGGTATTGCTGAACGTTAGAGTTCACAGAGCAGAGAAGCCTTATGATAAATAATGATTTCAAAAGAAGTCCAGTCATTATTTACTCAGTATAGACATGGGAGAACTCATCCTGGAGAAAAACCTTTATTAGTCATTCATATGTTAAATGGCACAAGAGAAAACAAAGAGGAAAATTATATGAAGACAAATGCTGTGAGGCAACTCTCTATAATCATTCACTCCTTAAACCACACGAAAGAGTCCATACCAAAAAAAAAAACAACTTAAAAAAACCCTGTATGAATGTGATTTAGGTGGGAAAGTCCTTCATCACCACTTGACTCAGGTAATACAAGATAATTTACACTGGAGAAGGACCCTACAAATGAAGTAATTGTAGTAAATGGCCAGTAAATGTAGACTTTAGCCAGAGCTCTACCTTAATTGACATCAGAGAACTCCTGGGAGGAAATGCTATTTTTGAAATCAATGTAGGAGACCCTTTAGCTGGAGCTCTGGCCTCAATGTACAGAAGACAATTCATATTGGGGAGTAATCCTATATACATAATGAATGGGAAGAAGTCTTTAACAGGAGACTCTTGATGAGTATCAGAGAATTCATAGAGCAGATACAAGGTCAATTAAATGAATGTGAGAAAGTCTTTATTCATTGAGCAACACTTGTAAAACGCAAGAATTCACTGGAGAACAACACCTTGAATAATATGAATAAAGGAAAGTCTTTAATAACTATCTATTAAAAACCTTATAATATTAAAGATCTCTCCCTGGAGAAAGTCTATACATACAGCTATTATGTAGGTACAACTCTCAATTTATTAAACATGAAGAGAATGCACAATGGCTGTTTTCAAACTTCTGAAAGGTTATCCTAGAGGAAAAAGGGAGTATCAATTGTACAAAGCTCCCAAAATATCAAATCCAAGGGCTCATATAGAAGCTAATCAGTAGCAGATCAAAACATCATTGGGAAAAGCCATAATTTGACAGGGTGGACAAGACTGTATCTTTAAGAAGAAAGAAGCTCACACTTACTGTATTTCCCTCACACTATATACAAAAATAAACTCAAAATGATTTAAAGACCTAAAGCCATAAAACTTTTAGAGAAGAACATAGGAGAAACACTTTTTAGCATAACTTGTAGCAGTATTTTCTTCGATTAGTACAAGAAACAAAACCAAAAATAAATGAATGGGAACTAATTAAATTTAAAAGCTTGTGCACAGCAAACAAAACCATCAACAAAATGAAAAGAAAAACCATGGAACATGAGAAAATATTTGAAAATGAGTTGATCAATAAGGGGTTGACACCACAACATTGTATAGCAATTAACCTCCAATAAAAAGTGCGGGGGGGGGGGGTGGTTAACATCCAAAATACACAAACACCTCATACAACTCAGTATCAAAAAAACTCAAACAACCCAATCAAAAAGTAGGCAAAAGACCTAAATAGACAGTTTTCCAAAGATGGCATACAGATGGCTAACATGAACATGAAAAGATGCTCAATACTGCTAACCATTAGAGAAATGCAAATCAAAAAACAATAAGATATTACCTCACCCTTGTCAGAATCACTATCATATCAAAAAGTCTCCAAGTATCCAAAGAAATACAAACAAAAAAACGCCAGAAGAATAACTAAGTGAAGTGGAGACAGGCAATCTACTGAAAACAGAATTCAGAGTAAAGATAGTAAAGATGACCCAAAACCTCAGAAAAAGAAGAGAGGCACAGAGTAAGAAGATAGAAGAATTGTTTAACAGAGCTGGAAGATACAAAGGACAGAGTCGAACAACATAACAACTGAAATGAAAAATACACTAGAAGGAATCAATAGCAGAATAAATGAGGCAGAAGCACAGATAAGTGAGCTGGAAGACAGAGTAGTGGAAATCACCGCTGCAGAACAGAATAAAGATAAAATAATGAAGAGAAATGAAGACAGTTCAAGAGACCTCTAGGACATTACATGCACCAACATTCGCATAATAGGGGTCCCAGAAGGAGAAGTGTCCTAGAAGAGAATAGGGCTTCCCTAGTGGTTCAGACGGTAAAGAATCTGCCTGCAATACAGGAGACCTGGGTTCGATCCCTGGGTTGGGAAGATCCCCTGGAGCAGGGCATGGCAATCCACTCCAGTATTCTTGCCTGAAGAATCCCCAGGGACAGAGGAGCCTGGTGGGGTCACAAAGAGTCGGATTTGACAGTGACTAAACACAGTACTTAGTGGGCTTTCTCTCCTGGTGGCTCAGATGGTACAATATGGGAGACCCGGGTTCAATCTCTGGGTCAGGAAGATCCTCTGGAGAAGGAAATGGCAACCCACTCCAGTACCCTTGCCTGGAAAATCCCATGGATGGAGGAACCTGATATGCTACAGTCCACGGGGTCGCAAAGAGTAAGACACGACTGAGTGGCTTCACTTTAAACACAGTACAGCACAGAAGGAGAAGAGAGAGAAAAGGCCTGAGAAAATACTTGAAGAGATTACAGAAAACTTCCCTAATATGGGAAAGGAAATAACGACCCAAGTCCAGGAAACACAGAGTGCCATACAGGATAAACCCAAGGAAGAACACACTGAGATACATATTAATCAAAGTGACAAAAATTAAAGACAAGGAGAAAACATGAAAAGCAACAAATAACATTCAAGGGAATCTCAATATGGTTATCAGCTAATTTTTTCCAGTAGAAGCTTTGCAAGCTAGGATATATTGTACCTCTGCAGGCACCATGTATTAAAATGATGAGAAGGAAAAACCTACAGCCAAGAAAACTCTACCTGCAAGGCTCTTGTTCAGAGCTTTACAGAAAAGCAAAGGCTAAGAGAATTCAGCACCACCAAATCAGCTTTACAATAATTGCCAAAGGAACTTCTCTACGCAGAAAAGAAAAGGCCACAACTAGAAACAAAAAAATTTATGAATGGGAAACTGAAAGTAAAAGTCGCTCAGTGGTGGCCAACTCTTTGCAACCCCATGGACTATACAGTCCACGGATTCTCCAGGCTAGAATACTGGAGTGGGTAGCCTTTCCCTTCTCCAAGAGATCTTCCCAACCCAGGGATGGAACCTAGGTCTCCCACATTGGAGGTGGATTCTTTACCACCTGAGCCACCAGGGGAGTTATGAATGGGAAAGCTCACCAGTAAACATAAAGCAAAGGCAGGAAATCATCCACAAAATGTGAACCGTAATACTACCTTCTCTGAGGATAAAGGACAACTATTTTGATAATCTCCAGTGGTTCTGTTTGACTAATTTTTTCTTTTCTAATTCTGTGCTTCAGTATTTTGAAATTCGTATTTTTTAAGGCCCATTCAATGCCTAGGAGTCAATAAATCTTTCCACTTCTAAGACTGTTCAGTACCAGCTGTCTGGTAAAGAAGTAAAATAGCTATATACACTGAAAGTTTCATACATGAACGAAGCTAGTGCATTCTGGTATAACCATGTAAGAAAACTTTTTGCAATAATAAAGTCAAATTTTCATTCCCTATGATCCAACAATTCCACTCCTAGGTATCTATCAAATATAAATTCATGCATTCACCAATGTTCTAGAAACACTATTTGAAATGGTCCAAAATCAACTTACATACTTTAATATGTTATTCTTTAATACAAACTGTAAAGAAAACTATCCCTACTTCAGAATAATCAGAATAGACATCAAAAGCTAAAACAAAGAGTATTCTTTTGAGGATCCTGTTAGAAAACCTGTCTTCATGTAGTTGGGTGATCTGGACGAGTGCTAAAGAAACCAACAAGCCATTAAAGGAGTATAATAACTGGCCATTCCTAGGTGGAATCAGAACAGAGCCATTATTCAGTATTGGTGCCTGAAGATACTGACTTCCACCACTGTGCTTCTTGAATTATTCTTTATAGATCAGTAAATACATTCTCTTCCTAATCTGTAGCAATATATCTCTACCGAAGTCTCAGTTCAAGTCTGAATCGCTTTAAAAGCAGAAATGGGACCAGAAACAACATACCATTTGTTAGGAGTTCTAGTTTATTAGAGTAGATAGATCTGTCACTATTTTTAAAATCAGATCATAATTTCCAGAATTCCTTCAAAGATGAAATATATTTAAAAAAAAAAAACATGAACAGAAATCCAACCCCATTTCACAAAAAACAAAGCAGAAAATGAATGAGTTATAATACAAGATTAAACTGATAAGAGTCAGATATCACTAAAATATTCTTACCGGTGCAGTTTGCCACCATAAAACGGCTTAGTATGAAAAGTGATGCTGGCTGAGTACCCAGTTTTTGCACAGTTGACATTGACTTTGCCACCCAGTTCTACCCAAGGAACAGTTAAAATCGACCGGGCATATGCACAAGGCAGAGAAAACGTATACTCTTCTCCATGCTCCAGTAGACTGAGGATACCTGAATGTGAAAACATGAAGGTGGATAATGTTTAAAAAACAAACAAGAAAAAGATAGCTATGAAAAATCCATATTAAGATTTTCTTCTGCTTGGTAAAGGAACATCATAATTTTCCTTAGTTTTCTTTTCGCTTTGGATGAAATTGGCTTCATTTACAATTACATTTGACAACAATTCATGGTAACAGTTAATCAAGGTTACTTTCATTATGATCTTATTATCCCTTTGGGGTTCATGGAACAAAATTCCCTCTAATGCTCCTAAAAATAAAATAAAACTTCAAGTCAGAATTTAAGTCCATGCTAGACTGTATCATCGTAAGATCTGATCTTTAGCTAGTACTAATAACTTTTAAAGTAGCTTTTAGAATAACTAAATATCTAACATAACATAGACTTTAATCTCAAACAACATGGGGGGAGTTTGTCATTTTATTCTATGCATATTAAGGGACAGAAAAAAGTTATTTTATGATATAAACTAATGTCATCATAGTAATTTTGCTTGCCAAATTCTGAAATATTTAAGGCAAAGCTACAAGAATTAGAAATGACAGTTTTCAAACAATATTCTAATGGGGCTTGTTCCATATTAAATGATAGTATATTAAAAGATGACTTTAAAAAAACATAAGAAAGGGTTACAGGGGAAAAAAGGAATTCCATTTATCAATAATCAATCTGTCACAGATGATTAAGAGACATTGAAGTGACCTGAGCTAATTACATTACTAACCTAAGCTCATTACCTAGTTCACCATCAAAATAAACACTGAACTAGATATGTACTGCTAGTTTGAACTCTGAGGGTATCTCTCTCTTAATAAATGCTCATGAAGTACTGTGTTCTTAATGTCCATAAAAAAGGGCAAAAATTATATTTTCATATAGTCAAATTTTTAGGACAGATTGAGTTCTAAAGCAGTCTACTTTACATAAAGCAACAACAACTGTTTTTTATATTGTTCTTAGTAGTTTTCACAAAGGGCAATAATAAATTGAGCCATATGAAAAGAAACATGTATATATTTATATATAATGGTAGCTGTCAGAGACATATATATATTTGGTTATTCAAGTATTTGATAATAACTTGATTAATTCTAAGTTGGAAAGGATATCATGTTCCTTTCTAAAAACACTTAGCCTTACAAATTGGATTCAGGATCTTTTATTTCTAGGAATATAGTTAACATGAGTTAACATTCATTATGGAATTTAAGGTCCAAGAAATATATAATTATTGAACAGGAAAATAAGACTAGCTAGGATAACTGAAATTTAAAGAATTCTAAAATCTTATTTATCTAATAATTAAACACATTTTCCTTCTACTTTAAAATAAAAACAGCTGCTAACAGGAGCACAATAAATTGTCAGAAGTTCCATTCTCTGATTTAATTTACCTTCTGTTGAATGTGTCAATGGTTAATTTAATTTTAAAAAGACAAATCTATGAATATATAACCAGCACTTAAATAATAATTAAAAAAATCTATCAATACCACCTTCTCATTTAACACGTGACTAAGATATTAATGCTTTTCCTCATTTCTTAAGGTATTTTGTTTCTTAGAGTGGGAGGAAGCTACCAGATACTTTCCGTCTCATGAACTGGTAAGAGTAACTGCCTTTGGGGAAAGTGTGCCAAAGAATGAGGGTCTAAATCTGACTATGCCTTAATTTCTATGATTCTGGACACATTCCATCACTACCAGACTTCAGGTTTTTCATCTCTAAGTAAACTGCTTTGTGAAGAGCCTAAGGTTAATGTGATAGACCTTATAACGGAGTTAGCCAACTCTTTTTTTTTTTTTAAACTAATTCAATATCTTACTATGTTATAAAAAATTTGATTAGTTTGAAACATTACTTGGAAACTGACTCAGCACAATAGGTGTTAAAGATGAGGAATGCGTGTAAGGGGAATAAAATATTTTCTTCAGGGCTAAAACAACACAATCTCAAAATGTTAGAGTCACAGGCTTAACTACACCATGCTTACAGTGTCAGTCTATATTTAAAACAAATTTTCTCATGCACAGGAGTGTTCCTTTGACATTAAAATGGCAGTTTTTTTCTGCCATTATATTTTCATTAACTCTGCAATGATTTCTGTGGAGACTTATCTGTTGTTGTTAATCTGTTTTTTGTAGAACTTTGTAAGAACTTTGTTTAATTGTTAAAAGAAATTAAAAGAAAACAATTCCTTTTAATTGTTATAATCATTTGTGCTGGAATAGATGAAAAGTTTGGCAGTATATTTTAAAATATTTTATGAATATTTCCTATGATATATAAAAGATATAGACATAGATTTACCTAGAAAATATTTCTTGAGTGCTATTTATAATAAAAACATGTTTTATGTTTTAAAGCATTATCAATAACTTGAGAAAATATTCACTGCAAAAAAGGAGGACACAACTACATAGAGAGAATCCTAATGTTATAAAACTGAATGTATGAACATACACACATAGAAAAAATACAAAATACTAGCTAAATTTATCTATCTCTGAATGGAGGGATTAGACATACCTTTTCACCTTGACACTCAGCTCTAAGTTTACTAAATTTTCTATAATAAAAATAATTTACATTTAAAATCAGGGAAAAAATTGCAAAAAAAATTTTTATTTGTTGATAGATTCACACTCTCCCCTCTACCAACATTCTGAAACATACTAGGAATTGGGGGGAAAAGCAGTACACATACAGTTCAAATTTACAATTGATATTTATCTAGTTCCCCCAATTTAAGGCTATAGTTTGATATGAAAAATTGGAGAATATTTTTTCTACTTACCTTCCCCAACCATTGTCACGCCTATTGACATGCCTAAGAATTTGCTCTTAGTCCAGACATGAGCATTTACACACATTTTCCTCTCTGCACATTCGGCATAAAATCCTGAGACTGGAGGATGATGGGAAACCTGCTCAGCAACAAATCTGACCATATAACAGTCTGAACCCATCTGGTTCAAAGCCTCCTCTGATGGAGGTACATGATTTGTGATGGCCTGGGTAGAAGAGCTGTTAATGACACTGGATGCTACCTCACTTTTGGGCATCCTCCAGGAACAGTGAAACGTTTCTCCAATGATAGGATTGTATGGTTTCTTAGCAATGGCTCCCTTACGGCCTTCGTGAAATGAGGTAAGGTAGTACTCAACAAAACGAATCATCCTGTCCTCAGCTGTAGCTCCATTAGTGATGGCTATAAATAGGTCTGGATGAGACATAAAGTCTGCATACATTTCCAACAAGGATCGCTTCTCTAGGATAAATGTAGGAAGCACCACCTAAAACAACAATAACAACAACAAATCAACCAAAGAGGGAAGCACAAAAAAACAGTAATAAATACTTTCAGAGAATTGAGATGCTATTATACACATGAAACAAGAATGCTTTCTGAAAAAGAAAATTCAGAAAAAATTAAAACATGATAGGAAAAATTAAAATTCAAGAGAAGGGTTAGAAGATAAAGGTGAGGACCTTCCTGGTCTGGTCCTCTATTCTCCTATGAGATTTCTGCTTCTTTCAAGTCTGTTTCTTTATTTTGGTCTTTATATTCCTAATTAGAGGTCTTCTCAAAGACCTGATACATCTGTAGAGAATGATTCTTATTTCTCTGAAAATATTTCATTCTAGATGGATATTAAAAGCAGAGTCACAAAAGAAAAGTAATTTGTCTCAGTAAAAAATAAGTGTGCTATACTTTGAGGAAACCAAAATTGAAAAAGACACACGTACTCCAAAGTGCACTGCAACACTATTTACAAGAGCTAGGACATGGAAGCAACCTAGATGCCTATCAACAGATGAATGAATAAAGAAGTTGTGATACATATATGTAATGGAATATTACTCGGCCATAAAAAGGGATGCATTTGAGTCAGTTCAAATGAAGTAGATGAACCCAGAGCTTAATATACAGAGTGAAGTAAGTCAGAAAGAGAAAAACAAACATGGTATATTAATGCATATAAATGGATCCTAGAAAGATGGTGCTGATGAACCTATTCACTGGGCAGCAGTGGATATGCAGACATAAAGAAGAGACTTATGGACACAGACTGGAAGAAGAGGGTGGGACTAATGGAGAGAGTAGATGGAAACATATATACTACCATATGTAAAATAGACAGCTAATGGGAATTTTCTCTATGTAACAACCTAGAGGGGTGGGATGGGGAGGGAGGTGGGAAGGAGGTTCAAGAGGGAGGGAACATTATGTGTACCTATGCCTGATTCATGTTAATGTATGGCAGGAACAAGTGCAATGTTATGAATCAATTATCCTTCAATTAAAAATAAATTAATTTAAAAATATAAGCATGCTTAAAAGGAAATAGCCTTTCCAAATGGTTAAGGTCAAACAATCAATTCAGGACTTGAAGAGGGTCAACTAAAAAAAAAACAATCACTTCAAATTCCTAGATTGGATAAAAGTATCATAAGGGGAAAGACATAAGGGAAGAGAATGGTAATTTACATTTAATTTTAAGCACAAGAAGACTAATTCTAAGAAAATACCTTTTGATACTTAAAGTCAGGTAAATAGAAGGAAGATTAAACATTTTATTTAAAGCAGAATTGGAGAAGCACTGAAATTGGTTCAACTCTGTGACAAAACAATCTGGTAACATTTTTTCAAGAGCCTGAAGATTTCATATCCATTTAGCCTAATAATGATTCTTCCAAGAATCAAGTCTTAGGAAGTAAGAAATGTGAAAATAAAATTAAAACAGTCTATGTTTTTACCTCTGTACTGTGCTTAAGTCAGTTCAGTTGTGTCCAATTCTTTGCAACCCCGTGGACTGTAGCCCACCAGATTCCTCTATCTATGGGGATTCTCCAGGCAAGAATACTGGAATGGGTTTGGAGAACCTATGCCCTTCTCCAGGAGATCTTCCCAGCCCAAGGATCGAACCCAGGTCTCCCGCATTGCAAGCGGATTCTTAACTAGCTGAGCCACAGGGATACCCAAGAATACTCTGCTGCTGCTAAGTCGCTTCAATCGTGTCCGATTCTGTGCGACCCCACAGATGGCAGCACACCAGACTCCGCCATCCCTGGGATTCTCCAGGCAAGAACACTGGAGTGGGTTGCCATTTCCTTCTCCAATGCATGAAAGTGAAAAACGAAAGTGAAGTCGCTCAGTTGTGCCCGACTCTTAACGACCCCATAGACGGCAGCCTACCAGGTTCCTCTGTCTATGGGATTTTCCAGGCAAGAGTACTGGAGTGGGGTGCCATTACTCTGGGTCTAGTTAAATGATATGATAAAAGGGTACAAAGTAACCCTCTATAAATTAAATGATTGATACTAAGACACTTTCCCACCTAGCCCTCTTCTCCTCCCTAACTCCTACTTGCTTTACCTATCAAGCAAGAAGTTAGAAGAATTTTCCTCTAGGGGAACTTGACTAACCATAGAGGAAAAATCTAATGATACTAACATCAGGTTCCCCAACAAATTTAGATTACTCAGTGTTGAAAAGCACAGGCTCCACTCACATGTTCAAAACTTAAAATCAGGTTTTTAGTTCCTCTATACTTAAACATGAGTGGAAATCCAAGAAACAACAGATCTCTAAGAATACCTCTCCTTCCCTGGTGGCTCAGACAGTAAAGTGTCTGCCTGCAATACAGGAGACCTGGGTTCAATCCCTGGGTTGGGAAGATCCCCTGGATAAGGAAATGGCAACCCACTTCAGTATTCTTGCCTGGAAAATTCCATGGACTGGTAAGCTACAGTCCATAGGGTCACAAAGAATCGGACACGACTGAGTGACTTGACAAAGAAATATAAAGAAAATATACAGCCAAGACTGTACTCACTATTCACTTTCCTTTAAGTAACACTGTTACAGGGTACATATATAGGTGGTAAAACTATAAATGAAAGCAGGAGGATGATTAACACAAAAGATAAGTTAAGTAGTTACATCTAGGAAAAAACAGAGGACTACAACTGGAAGGGGCACTCAGAGAGCTTCCAAGATCTGGCAATGTTCTGTAACTTAATCAGAGGTGGGTACACAGGTATTTGTTTTACCATTGTTTTCTGAACTGTTTCTATGCACTCTAGCCAGTCTTCTATATGTACAATACACTTCACAAACAAAACATATTAACTGAAAAAAATGGAAATGTTATAAAATTGAATATAAAATATTATATAAAGAAAAACTGAAAAGAAATCACAAAAAGTAACATTTGTATTGTTAGGATGGTAGAATTATAGATTTTTTCCTTTCATTTTTCAAAAACTTCCTTTGAAAAGTTTATACTAAATTCATGACACTATTTTTAAAAGAACAAAATAACGGGGAAAATGGCTATTACTTATTCACAATATGCAAGTAAGGACCTTCTTTGTTGCTGTAGTCACAGTACCTAGAACAGTGTCTGGAATATAAGGTGGCCTGACATCACTTCATGGGAAATAGATGGGGAAACAGTGACAGACTTTATTTTTTTTTGGGGGGGGGGGTGCCTCCAAAATCACTGGTGATTGCAGCCATGAAATTAAAAGACGCTTACTCCTTGGAAGAAAAGTTATGACCAACCTAGATAGCATATTCAAAAGCAGAGACATTACTTTGCCAACAAAGGTCCGTCTAGTCAAGGCTATGGTTTTTCCTGTGGTCATGTATGGATGCGAGAGTTGGACTGTGAAGAAAGCTGAGCGCCAAAGAATTGATGCTTTTCAACTATGGTGTTGGAGAAGACTCTTGAGAGTCCCTTGGACTGCAAGGAGATCCAACCAGTCCATCCTAAAGGAGACTGGTCCTGGGTGTTCAATGAAAGGACTGATGCTGAAGCTGAACTCCAATACTTTGGCCACCTCACGCGAAGAGCTGACTCACTGGAAAAGACCCTGATGCTGGGAGGGATTGGGGGCAGGAGGAGAAGGGGACGACTGAGGATGAGATGGCTGGATGGCATCACTGACTCAATGGACATGAGTTTGGGTAAACTCCGGGAGTGGTGATGGACAGGGAGGCCTGGCGTGCTGCGATTCACGGGGTCGCAAAGAGTCAGATACGACTGAGTGACTGAACTGAACTGAACTGAATACCTTATAAAGCCCAACACTGTTCTTATGACTTACAAACCTAAATTTACTAGAAGACAATAAACACCACAATAACCAAATAAACTCTATACCAAATGCTCATTTTAACCAATTTTAAAACTAGTGTTTTCTGAACCACTAATACGAAAATATTTCTAGAATAAAAATGATACCCAGTTGAAATACTAAGATTAGATGAAAGATGAATTGTTAAATGGCTTTCTTTATTCCTAAAATATCTGCTTCTTAGTAGGTTATTAACTGAACCAACTTACAAACTTTCTTATAACTACTGTAAGTCTAAGTAGAGAAATATGTTTTTTGATTTTTAAATAATTCAAAGTGAATGCTAAAAGCAAAATTCTTTTTATTTAAGTTACATTTTCAGGTAAGTAATTCACTGGAATCAAACAACCTTTTAATATATACTTTTATTACCTCATAGGCATTGAAAACCTCAATTCGAAATATACATCCTGAAGTCAATTTTGAAATTCCAAACTAACGCAAAGTAGTGTTAGTAGTGATTCAAAATATATAATTCCACAGTAAGTAATGTTTAACATACATAGGTTTTGAACCTCATTGGCTTTCTAAATCAATGTCATGGATTAATTGTTAAAACAAATTAAGGCACACTCATTAGATAAACTGGGAATGGAGAAGATGGGCCTAAAATTAAAAACTATACATGAGTGCTTCTCAAACTTTAATGTATATATACATATTTACTGAAACGCAGATTCTGTTTCTCTAACTTTGAGACTGGGGCCAAGATTATACATTTCTAACAAGTTCTCAGGTGATGGTGATGATACTGACTTGCAGATTTTTTTTCTTCTTTCAGTTCTAAGGTATAACTGACAAATAAAATCATAAGTTATTTAAAGTGTACATTGTAGTGATTTGATATACACATATATAGTGAAAGGGGGCTTCCTTGGTAGCTCAGCTGGTAAAGAATTCACCTGCAATGCAGGAGATCCTGGTTCGATTCTTGGGTCAGGAAGTTCCCCTGGAGAAGGGATAGGCTACCTACTCCAGTATTCTTGGACTTCCCTGGTGGCTCAGATGGTAGGAATCCACCTGCAATGTGGGAGACCTGGGTTCAGTCCCTGGTTAGAAAGATCCCCTGGAGGAGGGCATGGCAACCCACTCTAGTATTCTTGCCTGGCAAATCCCCATGGACAGAGGAACATGGCAGGCTACAGTTCATGCGGTCACAGAGAGTCAAACACAACTGAGCAACTAAGCACAGCACACAGTAAAAGGACTCCCACCATCAAATTAATTCATGCCACATTTTTAAAGTAGCAAGCCTGCACACCAGGGGTGTGCAAACTATGGCCTTCAGGTCAAATCTGGCCTCCTGCTTGTGTAATATAGTTTTGTGTGGAAATACACCCATTCCAATCCAACATATTGGGTTGGCCAAAAGGTTTGTTCTGTAAGGTGTTACACGGAAAAACCCAAATAAACATTTTGGTCAACCCAGTATTATCCATGGCTGCTTTTACAAAGGCTGAGTTGAATACTGCTGATCCTTAAACAATATGGGTTTGAAATGTAGGTCTACTCATACATGGATTTTTTTCTCCAATAAATATATAAAATATACATGTAGAACATCATGTGCAAGACTCGTATTGAGGTGGATAGTCTACCCTTACACAGGCTTAAGGGGAGTAATACATAATATAAAATGAATATGTTAGTTTTCTTACTATTTCATAACTTTGTTTTCAAAGAATTATATTACCATAACTATCACACCTCTCTCATAATGCAAGAAACTGTGTATTATCACAGGTATGAGATTTTAAAAAATTGAACAATGTTTTCTATATTGTATCATGAATATGACTGTAATACTGTACTTCACAAAAATTTTATAACAATATTCATTAGTATATAGGCTAGGCTACCATGAAGCTTATTACACGAGGACACCATAGAACAATCATGTTGCTGCTTCATCATTATCAATGCATAAATTATTATACCTGTAAGTAAACATGAATATTTTTCATGTTCTTTTCATTTTTGATGTCTAGTATTAGTAACACATATAAACAAAAGTTGTATTGAATATTTATGTTACTGGTAAGGCTTCCAGTAAATAAATTAGTAGCTAAGTTTTGAGGGAGTTCAAAAATTATACATGGATTTTCAACTGCATGAGGGGTTAGTGTCCCTCACCCCTACACTGTTCAAGAATCAACTACAGCTGCCTCAGAGATCTATGCCCACATAGCTAAAAGCATCTACTATCTGATACTTTACAGAAAATGTTTGCTGACCTCTGTTACAGATAATACCCAAAATGTACTATCAAACATGGGAAATAAGAATAAAGCAGAAGGATCAATGACTTTAATAGTTTTATGGGATTAAATCCTTTTCTTTAGATCTTCCTATTCTGTATTCCAATGGACTCTTTTATTTTGCACAGAAACAAGACTATAGGTCTTTAGTTGCCACATGACTTAATCTGCAAAAAAACCCATCACATTTTTAATGAAAATAAGAAATGTTGATCAAGAGAAAAAGAAACCAACTCATAAAGATTAAAAAGCCCTGACAGCATTAACAATTATAGGTATAGTCCTGACCAAATGATCTTCATAGACTGTTTATCCCATTACTTACCCTTGTTAAGTCCATGCCCAGCTTGAGCTGTGATAAGAGATGTAGGATAACACTGCGCTGCTCTTCCACAGCTCCCAGGTCATCCTCCTTGTTGTCACAAGTATCCTCCACCTCATCATCTGCATTTATTTCTTCAGGTTCCTTGATGCAAAATAAAGCAAAAGTCTATTGCTACAAGTGTGTATCAATATGCACTAAGAATAAAAGTATAAACATCAGATGAAGACATATTGGGCCTAAACGAAACTGAGAGTAGACAAAAATCTTTCTGAAAATACAACTTACATCATTTGGCCATGGAATAGATTTCCTTCAATGAATGCACTATCACTGACATTGAACATATTGTTGCTTTGTCATAAGCATCACACACAAAATACATATACTTTGTGAAAATAGGATTTTTCAGGAAGAGTGAAAAAATGTCTCATCTGAAGCTTAGGCTTTGAAGGCTTTCTCCACCTGCCTGGGAACCCTACTGCTATCTATAATTCAAGATGTTTTGAGAATTAAATATTTGCCCCATTTTTAATACTGTAAAAGTAAAATTTTAAAGTGACTGTACATATCCAGTCTAACTTCTATAATCTGTATTTAGATATTTACTCATCCTTGGAGTTGTCAGGAAAAAACTTTGGGGATGAAGAGAATTTTAGGTGCAGGTATGGAAACCCTGTAGTTGATTATGCAGTCTTAAGACCACAAAACATTCTCTGCACAATTTTTCAATCAATCAATACAACAACCCCTTGAAAAGTCAAAATTGTTTACCCTCCTCTTAGAAAGGTCTTAGCTCCAAATAACTGATTAAAAGAAATCTAATTTCATTTCATTTTTAAAATTAGATTTATTTATTAATTTTGGCTGTGCTGAGTCTTTGTTGCTGCACATGGGCTTTCTTTAGTTGTGGCAAGAGGAGGTTACCCTTTATTTGTGGTGCACGAGTTTCTCATTTCAGTGACTTCTGTTGCAGAGCACAGGCTCAAGAGCACGTGGGCTTCAGCAGTTGTAGTTTCCTGGCTCAGTAGGTGCAGCTCACTGGCTCAGTAGTTGTGGCACAAAGGCTTAACTGCCCTGTGGCATGTGGAATCTTCCTGGACCAGGGATCAAACTTGTGTTCCCTGTATTGGCAGATGGATTCTTTACCACTGGACCGACCACCAGGGAAGTCAGAAAAATCTAATTTCTTATTTTTATTTAAACAACAAGTAACAGTTTCAAATCCCCAAATTCTAAATAACCTTATTGGATGTCACTTTCCATGTTTATGTGGGGATGGAATATGATTTTTCTCAGGGGTACCTCTTTTCATTACCTTTGTGCAAGAGAGCTTTCATGAGTATATTATCTTTGGTAATGTGTTAAATTTCAAGTTATGAGGGTTTTAAAAAAGAAATGATTCTGTTAATGTCTCTGCTTTTAATTTTCTCTTCCCATAAACAAATCTTATCAAATAGAAGCCCATCTGTTCTCTGTAGCTAGACAAAGAAAACCAATCCTAATCAGGCATAAAATCAAGAACTTAATATTCTTAAAATATTAAAAACAAAATACAAAACATGGTGATAGAGATGAAAAATAATGAATTTCTGGTCATTCTTTTGCCTTTATTCTCCTTTTTTCTTCTTCCCTTCTATCATCGCTTCTATCAATAAAATCTTTATTATATCAAATTCTGATAAATCAATTAATAGTCCAGCTCAAAAAGCAAAGAAGACTTAAAGAGCCTCTTGATGAAAGTGAAAAAGGAGAGTGAAAAAGCTGGCTTAAAACTCAACATTCAGAAAACGAAGATCATGGCATCCAGTCCCATCACTTTATGGCAAATAGATAAGGAAACAATGGAAACAGTGCCAGACTTTATTTTTTGGGCTTCCAAAATTACTGCAGATGCTGACTGCATCCATGAAATTAAAAGATGCTTGCTCCTTGGAAGAAAAGCTATGACCAAGCTGGACAGCATATTAAAAAGCAGAGACATTACTCTGCCAACAAAGGTCCGTCTAGTCAAAGCTATGGTTTTTCCAGTGTCACACATGTGGATGTGAGAGTTGGACTATAAAGAAAGCTGAGCACCAAAGAATTGGTACTTTTGAACTGTGGTGTTGGAGAAGACTCTTAACAGTCCTTTGGACTGCAAGGAGATCAAACCAATCAATCCTAAAGGAAATCAGTCCTGAATATTCATTGGAAGGACTGATGCTGAAGTGGAAACTCCAACACTTTAGCCACCTGATGTGAAGAACTGACTCACTGGAAAAAACCCTGATGCTGGGAAAGATTGAAGGCAGGAAGAGAAGGGGATGAAAGAGAATGAGATGGTTGGATGGCATCACCAACTTGATAGAGATGAGTCTGAGCGAGCTTCAGGAGTTGGTGATAGACAGGGAAACCTGGTGTGCCACAGTCCATGGGGTCACAAAGAGTCAGACGTGACTGAGCAACTGAACTGAACTGAGTTGAGTCCAATTCATTTCTTCAGAAACCAAATGCAACAATTCCTTGCATATACCACAATTATTTATTTTTATGACCTTAAGGAAAGATTCCCAAAGGCGTATTTCTCAATTTTCCTTTTCTATAGCTAGTAAGTCTGTCAGGAAGCACTTCCTGTAATCCACCCTAAGTCAGTTGCATAATATAGTTTAAGTATATTTGTGAACGTATACTCATTATAAATCAGAGGGAAAAACTGATCATTTGAGAAATGTAGAGGGGGAAAAATACAGATATTGATTAAATAATGTCCTTCAGCTTCTGAATGGTACTATTACATTTGAGGTCAGAACCTAGGACACAGATTAATAGTGCAAATATAGCCTTAACGTTATTATACACAGTTATACACATAGTTTATTGTGTAGTTTACTCTAATGAAAATAGTATTAAACTAAAGAGATAAAACAAATTTGATAGAAAAGCTAAAGAACATATTTTTGTTATCTTTATAAAAACAGTCAAACACTTAATAAAATAGAAAAAAAAAGGAATTCCATTCGTGAATAAATACTGATTCTAAAGTATGATATGAATGGAAGATTCTGGAAACTCTCTTCTTCTCTTTTTGAAAAGCCTCTTCTTAGAGATCACGCCTTTCTTAAAGAAAAGCTTAAGGTTAAAAAAAAAAAGCATTACCAAAATTCCAACAAACTGCTCAAATGTATAAAATCCCTACAAACTCAGAATGACTAGTAAATACAGTGGCAAAAGCAGTTGAGTTTCTAGGAATTCATAATATCTGGAGATTGCATGGCAAAAGGAAATTCCACAAAACTCATACCAATGACATTTTTTGTCTTCCTGATTTCTGACTTGGGCACTAGGGAAGTGTGGGCTTCATTCTAGCCTCTAGCATTTATCTTCTCTATCACCTAACAGCAACATTTCCAGCACTGTAATACATGTTTCCAGCTTGCACTGATACTTATATTCCAAAAAAGGCATATGTAAAATTTTGAAACAATTCAGGTCTATTCTTGTATGCTTGAAAGTGAAAGTTGCTCAGTTGTGTCTGACTCTTTGTGACCCCCTGGACTACAGAATCCATGGAATTCTCCAGGCCAGAATACTAGAGTGGGTAGCCTCTCCCTTCTCCAGAGGATCTTCCAAACCCAGGGATCAAACCCAGGTCTCCCACACTGCAGTCAGATTCTTTACCAGCTGAGCCACCAGGAAAGCTTGAGTGGAGTCTAAAATCTTTTGTTAATTGAAAAAAAAAGAATCTATGCACTTAAGAGTTTTTTCTGTTTGCGCTGGGTCATACACTAGGTTACTCATTTCAAAAGGTTTGGAAATTCAACAGTCCTCTCCCCTACATCTCTGTGCCCCATCCCTACCATATGTCTCTATCCTGATCTCCAACATGTTTTGTATTCTCATTTAGAAGAATGAAAATGTTGTGGAGTATATGACCTATTGTTTGTAATTTTTCACAAAAAATTATAGTCCTGATCTCTGAAAAGCTTTGGTTTCATCATTTCCAAACTGTTTTTCATGTACATTAACAATTATTAAAAAAAAAATTATACATCCTCTTCCCACATAAAATTCAATATGTTTATAAACTATACTAAACCTTTTCTCTTAAAAAGTTTTCTTTCTATACATCTGTGTCTCTTTTGCTGTCTCGCATACAGGGTTATCGTTACCATCTTTCTAAATCCCATATACGCGTGTTAGTATACTGTATTGGTGTTTTTCTTTCTGGCTTACTTCACTCTGTATAATAGGCTCCAGTTTCATCCACCTCATTAGAACTGATTCATATAAGAATCGGAGAAGGCAATGGCAACCCACTCCAGTACTCTTGCCTGGAAAATCCCATGGACAAAGGAGCCTGGTAGGCTGCAGTCCATGGGATCGCTAAGAGTCGGGCACGACTGAGCGACTTCACTTTCATGCATTGGAGAAGGAAATGGCAACCCACTCCGGTGTTCTTGCCTAGAGAATCCCAGGGACAGCGGAGCCTGATGGGCTGCTGTCTATGGGGTTGCACAGAGTCGGACACAACTGAAGCAACTTAGCAGCAGCATATAAGAAACAAATCGTCAGTCCAGGTTCGATGCAGGATACAGGATGCTTGGGGCTGGTGCACTGGGATGACCCAGAGGAATGGTACGGGGAGGAAGGTGGGAGGGAGGTTCAGGACGGGGAACACGTGTACACCCGTGGTGGATTCATGTTGATGTATGGCAAAACCAATACAATATTGTAAAGTAAAAAAAAAAAACAAAAGGAAACAAAAAGCATACAGATTGAGAAGGAAGAAATAAAGCTGTCTTCATTCTCAGATGACATAACCATCTATGTGGAAAACTCTAAATAATAAAAAAAGACAAACAAACAAAACACCTTTTTGAACTAATAAAGGAGCACAGTAAAGTCACAGGACATAAGGTAAAAAAAAAGTTTTCTTTCTAATTTTGCTAGGTTTGTGAATGGGACCCTAATTTTAATCTCAATTTAGTCTCAAAAACTTGGAAGTCGTTTGTGATCCAACCCTATATCCAGTCAATCACAAGTTCAACTGATTTTTCATTTGAAATGCATATTACCTGTTCATGTCTTCATTCCTACTTCCACAGATTTCTATCCACACTTCAATTCCAAGCCAATGATATATTCCATATGATATACCAATGATCCATATGATATTCCAGTGATCATATTCCATATGATATACCAGTCTTTTTACACATTTTACATCCCTCCTCATGCTCATGATCTCAGTATCTGTCATATTAAGACTAAATTTTTCTGCTTGAGTTTACACTGTATTCTGTGCAGCAGTGTTCCTGGAATAATCATTCCACAAAGAATGCGACATGAATGGCCATCTAAATTTGTAAAATCCAACAACCCTGGGGTCACTTTCCATAAACTAGGTGCTCTGCTAAATTTACTTTATCTTAATAACAACTTATAATGTATTATTAACCCTACTTTACAAATGAGAAAGTTAAGCCTGGTTACTCAAGAGTTGGCCCACATGTTAGGAAATGACAGGACCCAGGTTCAACATCATCAGGCAAGCCTTCCCCAGAGTAAGTAGGGACTCTAAATGATTTTAAGTCTCTCCAGTGAAAGAACTATCTTCTATTTTTGTGTCTCCTCTAATTCTTAACATTGGACTTGTCATATACTAAGATAACTTAATGAATACTTACTAACTGCTTGACTCCACAAATGAATTAGTTAAGAAACTGTAAGAAAAAGAGGATTTGTTTTCTTTCTTCTTCCTCGGCCACCCTGCTGCCACTGCCTGCCTCATTGAGTCAAAACCTTTGCCAGCTTTCGAAGTCCCTGTGTTACATGTTTCTTTCAAGAAGTAATTTACTAATATATAAATAACCATAAACCATGCCTTACTCTTGACTCAATAATTTTAGTTGGGAATAACTTAAGAAATCATCTAAATAAAGGGGAGAAAAAAATAAAACAGTAGACAAAATAACACAGTATTATTTATACAAACAAAAGAAAATAACAACCTAGACATTCAATAGCCTACTTCAACCTTTAAAAATTTTAATTATATAGGCCAGAATAACATACAAAAACACTTATGAGAAGTATCAAGTAAAAAGAGCTTAAAACAAAACTATCTATGTAATTATGATAACCATAAAAATAAAAGATGTAAACTCAAGAGGCAAAAAAACAGTATGATATGTTACAGAGGTAGAACTAAGAATAGAAGAGAGCCCTGTTTACTTCTGAGAAATGTGTAACAAACATTACTAAAATATTAAACTCTAAGACTGTGTGCTATTTTAAGTAGACTAACACTTTTAAAAATTGTATTGGTACAGTGCTTACTATCAAAAAAAACCTTAATAGTAAACTTTTAAACTTATAAACTTAATAGCAAACACCTACTAAATAATGTTAAATTAAGAAATCTATAAGATAAATATCATGCAAATAATCTTCCATTAGAAAAGCTGTTTTCCAGAAAAAGAAAAACATGCAAATTTTAAATACATTTATATAAAGCAAAAGTTAACTAAAACTAAGAAGGACACATAATTTAACCTGGAAAACACAGTATGTACAAGTTTTACACAATAGAGCCCTTCCAAAGCCAATGCAGTTCAAAGTAGAACAACACTTACAGTGAGCTCTCTAGAGTATGCCATCCTGACAATGAAAAGGTGCTTTTCAGTGATTCCTAATTTTTACTCCAAAACTGCATTTTCGTATTACCTTACCCTTGCTAATAGTCCAGATTCTGCAACACACTGCTCTTCTGGGACTACCACTGGCTTACTTTGCTCAGTTGCAAAGGGCTGGTCAGCTCCATTTTTATAGTGGTTTGATAATGGTATCTTTGGTTCTAACCATTCGATCGTCGTTCCTGATGAAGTAAGAGAAAACTTTCGCTGAAACTTGCTCATAATCTGGAAAGTTCAGCAAATGTGGATTTTATTAAACGATTTTGTTTTGCATCTACAAGGCTAAAAGCAATTCAAAACCTGTTAAGAGACTCTGCAAGACAGCAACTTGTATCTCATTAGCATGAGCATGACGATTGGCTATTTTACAACAGAGCAACCTGCAACTTGAAATCAGATACCATTTAAGTGAATCAACCCTGAATAGGAGTGAACTCACTTCCTGGGAAAATCTGTGAATCATTAAGTGTATTCTCACCCCAATAGTTAACCTTTCTGCATGAATCTTGACCCTCTAGTGATAAGAAGTATGCAGTTAGACTTGAGGGAATCACAATTATAGCAACAGCCTGGGATTGTGAAACAGTAAAACCAACTTCAATTTGGGGTTGAACCTTATTCTCAGTACCAATTTTCTAACCAACCAAGATAACCCCACAATCTAATTTAAGAATTGCAGATCCATGTACATTGTTTTTTTTTTTTCTTTCCCAATTATATAAAAAGGCTTCATATACTTTTAAACTGAAAGGTTCTTCTACTGAATAAATAATAGCTGACCTAATGAAAGACAGTGGTCACATTTAGAGACCTGTCATCTTCTCAGTTAATGACTCAAATGTCTCTTATTACCCTCAACTAGTTTAACAAAGTGGATTCTATGCCTAATCAATAATGGAAAATGTTCCATTTGATTTCAGAGGCTGATCTAGGTTTCACAGAAGCTTGGTTATACAGTGTTACATTAAGGGATACTTAGACTACTACACCAGAAATTTAAAAGGAGTATGGAATTTACTTAGTCTGTAACAAAATCCTAGACTTCAGCAGAAGAATAAAGTACAAAGTACCTACCAGGCTACCAGAGCATCTTGCCTTGGCACTTAGTTCAGATTCACTGAGGGGGATTCAGAAATGGGGAATGCCCTGGATAAGTTCATGGGGCCTGTTTCAAAATTTCAAAGAAATGAAAGCTCTTTGTTTCTACCTTGATATGTTTGTTTTTAATATCAGCATCTAGATTCCCCTACTTCTTGAAATAAGATGCACATAAACACTGAATTTAAGAGATTTAAGAGATTATTCACAGATAAATCATAACAAAATTCTTTATCAAACAAATCATCTGGTCTCAGGGTCCTTCTAAATCAGTTCTTTCTAAAATATCTTTCTTTCACAAGCAAGAGGACTTCATTGAATAAGAAAACAATGAGTGTTGGGAAATACTAAGTTACTACTATTAATTCACTGTGATGGGGGTGGGGAAATTGGGGCAATGTTGTTAAAGGGTACAGACTTGCAACTAGAAGATGAGTAAGTCCTGGAGATCTAACACACAGCACAGTGAATGGAGTCAACAGTACTACAGTGAATATTTCAAAGTTGCTAAGAGACTAGATCCTAAATGTTCTCATTATAAAATAGGGAATTCCTTAGTTCCAAAGGTTAGGACTTGGCACTTTCACTGCCAAGGCCCAGGAAACCAAGACTCCACAGGCTCTGAGTGTGTGTGTGTTGGGGGTGGGAGGAGGGCAGGCCAAGAAGGGTCAGAGAAAAAAAGAAATGACAATTATGTGATATGATTGGGACATTAGCTAACACTCTGGGAGCATACAAATATATAAATGTATTAAATCAACACTTTAAACTTGCATGTCAATTATATATAATGTCATTTTATATATACTATATGTCAGTTATATCTCAATTTTTAAATGAGTTTATTAATCTCATTAATAGAAAAACTCATTTTTTGTTATGCAATAACAAATAATGCAATAATGCTGTTTTCCCCAGTAAATTAATTTCAACAAATAGGTGCTCTCGAATACCAGATGTATATCTTATTTTTCAAACGGAAAGGTGAGTGATAGACCTTTATATATATGTATCTCAACAGGGAAATAGTGAATAGCGGACTAAAGCAACCAAGAAATGACTCCAACATTTCTACTTTGATTGACTGGATAGAGTAATGCCATCAACTTCAACAGAAATACTGAATTTTTAATTCAGTTTCTGACAAGTTTAATTTGAGGTCTCTTAAGGAATATTTAATTATATGAGACCTAAATGGTTTTAGATTTGAAAAAGGACACAGTAAAAGAGACTTTGTATAACATTAGTGAAGTCGCTTAGTTGTGTCCAACTCTTTGCAACCCCATGGACTGTAGCCTACAACACCCCTCCGTCCATGGGATTTTCCAGGCAAGAGTACTGGAGTGGGTTGCCATTTCCTTCTCCAGAGGATCTTCTCAACCCAGGGATCGAACCTGGGTCTCCCGCATTGTAGGCAGATGCTTTACCATCTGAGCCACCAGGGAAGACATTAGTATGATAATAAAAACCAAGAGGCTAGCTGGTTTTCTATTTGTCTTGCTTTGATTAAGATTTTCTGGAGCAGAATTACAAAGAATGCAGTTACTATTTCCATGTTTTGAACTGCAATGTTCAGTCCTACCTTTAAGCAATAACTTACCTGAAGGCAATGAGCCCTTCTGATGTGATGCATGCTGTAACTGAAGAATATGAAAGCAGTCATTTAAGCAGTTCATAGTTGCCATGGAAGTAGCCTTGAGCATTAAGAGATCCTGGTCCAAGGAACTAAGATGGCCAGAAGCAGGAAGGCATTCAATTCCTCTAATTAAGTCTCTTTGTTGTCCTTCAGCATGAGACATCATCTAAGGAAAATAACAGTTCCATGTGTCTCACTCATAATCTCTGTATAGCATGTATACATACAGTTGCCACTTTAATAACCATATTCTGTACAACATGTAACATACAATTGTCATTTTTAGGATATATTCAGCCTAGAAATTTATTTTAAATTTGTTTGGCTATTCTCAATAAGCATTTAATAGTGTTACTCAAAAGATGACAACATATAAGTAAATCTCCAACATATGCTGAATAAAAAGAAGCCATTACCAGAGAAGCACATACTACTCAATTCAGTTCAGAAATTTCAGACACAGGCAAAATAAATCTATGGTTTATAGGTGAGGAAACCTCTACACATTAGAAGTCAGGATAGTGAAGAGACAGTAATGATGAAGAGGCATGAGACGGTCCTCTAGGGTACTGGTAATATTTCATTTTTTGATCCAGGAGGTAGTTACATTAAAATTACAAGATACACACTTGTGTATCAGGTTCTTTTATACATGCTTAGAAGGTTAATTAAGAACTGGGATGGAGACCAAGGGAAGGGGCAAACAGATCCATTAGGTTTACCATTTGTCTAACGAAAAGAACTTCCATGATTAATTAAACAGAACAGAAAGCCAAATAAGAAATTATAGACAAAATTCTACAATTAGTTGATACATAAGCCCCACATTTCCAGAGGTAATCCCCATTCATGCTTAGAGTCCTGCTGTAATTATGTCTAAACCTGTTAACAGCTTGAAGGCCAAATTATATACTTACCCTATTTCTTCATTTTACAAGAACTTCTTGGCATGAAATTAGAAATGGGATGTTTATATTATGCCTCTTTTGCATCTCCCACTGGTCTAGGGGTCCTAACTATAATTGCTCTTCTCCTCTGCTTCTAGCAATGCTATAAGCAAATATTAAGTTTTACTTGTCAGATTTCTTAAACAAGTCACAAGTGCTAGCAATGCTGAGGGAAAAAATTACTACTCAAGTATATCTGAACCAAGACGAATTTATTCCTTTCCAGGCAAGGGAAAACTGTCCTTCCAGAACAAATCAAACAGCTAATCTTACGTAAACTTCTTGGGAACATAACAACATTCAAGGATGGGTTGACTTTACAACAAAAGTAATAGCGTGGAGGAAGTATGGCCTTTAGGGACTGTCTAACATTCAGAAGGAAGCATACTGAAACAGAGTTGTTAATGATTGAAGTGAGTTGGTTAAACAGGCTCCGCATTACTTGCTAAGAGATTCAATCTAGAGCCAAACAAGAGACTTTTTTCATTTTCTTTTTTGAACTGAAGAGAATACAATTTCTTATTCTTACAACAAGAAAAACATTTGAAAAACTGGACATTCAAATTCAAAAAACACATTCACTTGAATACACTCTTCAGAGAACACAAAGGAAAAAAAGATTAGGCATACTTTTCTATATCATGTTATAAGCTAATAAAAGTTTAATAAAGGAAAAAAATCATAAGCAGGATATTGACAATATGAATAATTAGCTCTCACAATATAACATTTAAGAAGAAAAGTGTATCTTTGTACAAATGGCCCAAAAAAGCCACATGCTACTGTTGATATTGTAAGTGAAGAGACCTAAGGAATTCCCTAGTGGTCCAGTGGTTAAGAATCAGCTGGCCAATGCAGGAGACATGGGTTCAATCCCTGGTCTGGAAAGATTCCACATACTGCAGAGCAACTAAGCCTTGCACAACTACTGAGTCTGAGCTTTAGGGCCCCCAAGCCACTAAAGCCTGCATGCTGTAACCACTGAAGCCCATGCTCTACAACAAGAAAAGCTACCACAATGAGAAGCTCCCACACCACAACTAGAGAGGAGTCCACATCTTCACAATTAGAGAAAGCCTGCAGGCAGCAATGAAGACCCAGCACAACCAAAAAATAAAATAGACAAATTATTTTAAAAATTAAAATAAAAAAGTGAAGAGGCTTAAGAAAGTGATGCTCTTGACTGGAAAAAAATAAACTTTAAATTATAATTAGAGTGCAAATGTTAAAATCTGAAAATTCCCTGGTGGTCCATTCATTAGGACTCTGTGCTTCCACTGCAAAGGGTACCAGTTGGATCCCAGAAGCTTCATGGCATGCCCCCTTCCTCCCACCAAAGAATAAATTTGGTTATGGTTCTTTCCAAAGGAAACAAATGGGCTGACCATATACAATGAAATAGAACTGATTCTGTGAAGCTGTTTTAGTGACTGTTCCTGACAATAGTAAAACCAGTTCCTTAAGAATGAAAAACCATCATGAAAGCTGAAAACTTGCTTAGTCTGTGATTTGCAGCTAGGTATGACAAATACGGTGATAATGAACATCACTTATGTGGCATCTAGTTTGTTTGAAAATCAGATGAGAATCATGGTTTTATTGCTTGTATTTTAAATGTGTCTCCCTTACTAGACTGGTGATGTTAGCCTCTCCCAAGGCATAGCATAGTAACCTGCAAGAAGCACACACTGATTAATAGAGTGATTGATGAATTGTAAATTAGTAATTTACTGTAATTAGTAAATACTAAAATAGATCACTTTAACACTTCAGCATAAATCCATAGACCCAAAATATGACTCGATTTTCAACAGTCAGTTGCTTTTTCCAACTGTTACTTTATTTATTGCTGGACTTACTCATGGACTTTGATTAAAATACTCCTTTCAAACTCACTTTGAATTATATCTTTGCATTATAACCAACTGGAGCTAGATCACTATATAATAGCAATTCTCAAACAGTGCTCTCCAGATTCTTATGAGGCTCTTTTCAGGGGGTCTATGGAGTCAAGATTATTTTCACAATAATTCTAGGAAATTAATTTGCCTTCTTCACTTGGTGGCATTTGCACTGATGGTGCAAAAGCAATGGTGGGTAAAATTGCTGGTGTCTTAGAATCAAGGCAGTTGATACAACAGTGTCATGACTGTATTCTTCACTGCCATGCACTCACGGAGTAGGCATTGAGGTCTGGGGAAAAGACAGCCAATTTTATTTAAGAATATTTTTGAAAAATCAGTAAAAATTATTAGTTTTACTATATCTTGACTCTTGAGTACACATATTTAAAATTGTCTATATGAAAAATGAGAAGCACACTTCTATTGTACATTAAAAAAAAAAAAAATACCCTGCTGTTGCATACCAAAGCACTGTGGTTGCCCAAGGAAAAGCACTTGTGAGACCGAGTTACAGGTTGAACTAGCAGTTTATTTTCACAGAGCACCACCTGACATGAAAGTATGTGATATATATTGTTTGTTCAGAAACACAGGTGACAACTTGGACTTGGGAATGGCATCTGAAATGAGGGCAGTTTTGTGGGATCTGATACTATCTCAGCTAAATGGTGTCAGAAATGAAACTGTAGAACACCTAGCTGGAATCTGCCAAGAATCAGAGAATTACCTAGTGTGAAGGAAACCCCCACACATTTGGTGATTGGAGTACAGAAGTATGGGGTGTTATAGTAGCACAGAGGAGAAACACAAGAGTGTTGTTTTTCCCTGACAGAATGATTGCTAATAACTATAGCTCTTCAGGCTTGGGAGTATGTGGTAGACATCTTTTCAAAATTAAACAAAATGATCTGTCACTTCAAGAAAAACAACTGACAGCATTTGTTGCCAATTATAAAATATGAGCTTTAAAATGAAATTACAATTTTGGAAAACCTGTATCAGTCACCATAAGCTTGGCAGTTTCCCAATATTGAAAGCCTCTTCGGATGAAGTTGGTAGGGATGTTAATGAATGTGAATTTTTGATATTGTATACCAATATCTGTAACTCTGAACTAATATTTTCCAAATGACTAATGCAGTGTTACAAAATCGTGCATAAGTTAAAGATCCACCTAAAGTGCAAGACAAACCAATGTATTTTCATGAAACAACATGAAAAGTTCACTGATTCATACTAGATTCCACACTGCATCTAACACTTAAGAAACTGCCACTGTCCAGTTTTAATGGAGGATCAAAGAACAGCCACATTTACCTTAAAAAGCTATTTTAAAACATTTCTCTTTTTCCCCCAACCACAAAGTTTTTTTTCATACAGTTCAACTAAAACTACATATTTGCAGTAAATTGAGTGCAATTATTTTGTTTGTTTGGGGGGAAAAAATAGCTGTTTGACATAAAATATGTTATCTATGTTAATATGTATGAATTTATTAATTTTTATTTTAAAATAATAAAACATAAAATTAAAAGGTAAATTTTAAAAACAAGCATTTTTAAAATATCTGTTTCAATTTCTAATAAGGTAAATATTGGTAAATTTAACCTATATAAAGCAAAAATTCTTTGAGGTCCTGAATAATTTTTAAGAGTGAAACAGATACCAAGGCCACAAAAAGCTTGAGAACACTTAGCGGGAACCATGGTCAGTATGGTAACAAAAGTTCTTCTCAATGTCTTTGAAAAGAAAAAGGGTCTACATAGTCTCAAAGAAACTCCCCAGATATTTTATTAACTATAGAGAAAAAGACAGCAACTTTACAGTGGAGAAAAGCTACTTTAACCAAGCAGAAGCTACCTTAACCACGTGATCAAAGTGAACATCACCAGTAACATAACATACTGATATCATGAAGTCCTTGATATAGGTACTGACAATACATATCTTCAAGGGTATCTTTCCCAGAAATGTATTTCACTCAAATAATAAGAAAATATCAGACAAACGCAAATCTGGGAACATTAAACAAAACTGGATCTTCATAGGTATCAATGCCAGGAAAGATAAAGACTGAGCAACAATTATAGACAAAAGGAGACTAAGTAGTAATAACAGTTAAATGCATCATTTTAGGACAGGATCCTAAAACAGAAAAAAGAATGTTAGTGGAAACACTACTAAAATTTGATTAAGAACTATAGTTAACAGTATTATAGTTATATAATTACCTGGTTTGGATACTGCTATGAAAGATGGTAACATTGCAGCAAGTTGGGTAAGGGATACACATAGAAATTCTGCATTACTTTTGCACTTTTCTGTAAATTTAAAATTACTGCAAAATAAGCAGCTCTTTTTTTTTTTTTTTTTGCCTGGGGGAGGCTGTGCTGTCTTTGTTGCTGTTTGGGCTTTCCTCCAGCTGCGGCGAGCAGGGGCTACCCTCTAGTTGCCGTGCACGGGGTTCTCACTGCTGTGGCTTCTCTTTTTGTCACATGGGCTCTAGAGCGAGAGGACTTCACTGGGCTCGGGAGTGGCTCCCAGGCTCTATCTAGCGCAAAGGTTTAGTTGCTTCACAGCATGTGGGATCTTCCCAAATCAGGGATCGAATCTGTACCTCCTACACCAGCAGGCAGATTCTTTATCACTGAGACAACAGGGACAACCCCAAATAAGAAGCTTCTAAAAAGTGTTCTCAGCTTGTGAAAACTGTTAGCTTTGGTTTTACCTTAACACAAACCTTTTCAGTCATTGTCTTGGATAAAAAAAGGCTCAGAAACTTTCTGTGGACCATGCTTTCATAAAGCATTTAGAGCTGCCATAATGAAATACATCCAAGCCACAAAACTGAAACAAGATTTTTTAATGCATGGCATCATAAGCAAAGTCAGAAAAAAATATGCATCTAGAGACCAGATTATGATAATTTTAAATAAAAGGAAATAAGCTAACTTTTAAAGGAAAACATAGTTCCAGAGAACTCTCCAAATGCACTATTTTCTCACAAATAGAATTATCCCATTGGAATACAGAAATGTTCCTAATAGAACATTTACATAAAATATCAGAAATTAACTACAATTTTATAGTTTGACCTACTGAGTTCTTAAAAGCAAAAACATAAACTTAGTGAAGACAAAGACATTCAACTAAAACTTTTTTTGTAGGTGGCATTGGCAGAGACTGCCAAACAATGGTCAACACTCAAATCCTAGAATAATTACTGGTACCACAATTCAAGAAGGCCGCCATTAAATTCGTCAGCTCTATAAGTAAATACCTATCCTTCCTAAAGAGGTAGCTGCGAAACTCTGGGGACACACACATACTCTCTACATACAAGTGTCAGAGTTACATGCTAAATATTAACATGATGCCACAATAATATGAAAGGGTATATTTAAAGTACAGAAAATTACAGTGTGGATATTGTAAGAAATTACTCCTGGGTGTGAGAATAACAAAAGAACCATTAGAGCAGGAAAGAGAAGAGTAGGGATTAAAGTCACAGTAAAAAAAGAACCTAAGAGATATGACAGTGTTCTCAGTACAGCAGGTCATAAAGATGCAAGCACAACCAAGCAGAGGCCTCCACAGATAGCTAAAATCTCAAATACAAAAGGTTCCTTTTTCATCGAAAATGTGCACCATGATTCATGGCAACTTCAACTATATGCTTTTTGCTTGTTTTTAACCTTTTACTGAAGTATACAGACTGACATATAATATTACAGATAAGAAAGTACACTTCACAACAGTATACAGGCTTGACGAATTTTCATAAACCAAACGCATCATGTAACCAACACCCAGATCAAGATAAAGAACGTTACCAGCACTCTGAAGAACTCTCAAGCTCCCATCACTAGCCATGATCAAAGAGTCCCAAAAATTTCATGACAGCCTAATTTTTAGGGGTGAAGGAACACACCATGATACAAGGGTATTCCTAGATGTTTTTCTTTATTCCATCCCTTATTGTCTTAACCACTTTTAATATTCCATTTCCTTCACTGTAGATTAATATATCAGAATCTTGATTTCCTTAAGATATAAACACCTATCAACAGATTAAATACCATCAACATAAATACTAAAAATTATTATTTTATTAAAAAGGTACTTATAATTGTCACTTATTTATAACAGGATTAAAAAGTGAGTCAAAAGCTATTATTCATCTCAAGCATGTTATTTCATCTCTTTAAATCTCAATTTCTTCACCTATAAATACAACCCAAAATAACCTGATAGAGGGAACATTCTCCCCAGCTTCCTACTTTAATCATTTGGGTGTGATTTATAATCCACAATCCACTACATAGGTATCTATGAGCTCTACCAAAATTAACTCAGTAAACAACACCTGGATTATTAAGAACCTAACTGCATTCTTTATTAACTAGAATTATTTGGTACTTAGTTTCAAAGAGAATAAGGAAAATGGTGAGATAAGGGAACATCAAGGATTTAACTATTCTATCTTTGTGTGTTTGAAATTCTCTATTTACATGTATCAGTAAAAAAAAAAAATAAAGTCACTTGGTTGATCACACAGTCTTTCCACTAAGCTTAATAACCCTTTTATCATAAATTTTACATTAAAGGAGTCTATACTTTCTCTTGAGAAATGAAAGATACAGATTTTTGAAACATGACAGTGTACACAGAACCTAGCTGACAGACTTGAGGAAACTTAGGACACCTAAAAAATCAGGTAATTGTTATGACCTAAACATTGAGGCCCCCAGAAGACACAACAGGATTAAAAAATTTTTTGTGACAAAATCAAGCTGGTAATATTATTTTATGCATTTTAACTTGATTTCAATTCATACTTACTTCTCTGACTTCCACAAGATGGTCTGGAGGTAAGTTAGCTCTTTTGCTCACTGATTGTAGTTTGGAATGTCCAACATTAAAAAAGGAAATGGTATTTTGACTTGGTCTCCTCTGGGATATAGGAGAATTACCACTAGATGCAAGTGAGAAGCTCCGTGATTTCAGAGGAGGATTATTCTATTAGACAAAGAAAATAATTCCTTTTTTAAAATTTAGGTAAACTCTCAACCTATAATATACTGGAGGCTCACACACAAACAGTTTTAAAAATAAAGTTAACCTCAAAATTAACTACAAGAATAGTTCTGAAGATGGAAAAATTTAAGACCATCAAAGTTTAAGAATTTCACACATCCCATAGTAAAC
Source organism: Capricornis sumatraensis (assembly GCF_032405125.1). Lineage (NCBI taxonomy): Eukaryota > Metazoa > Chordata > Mammalia > Artiodactyla > Bovidae > Capricornis > Capricornis sumatraensis. The sequence goes on from NC_091069.1 coordinate 176,416,617, forward strand.
TGGTAATTTATTCATAAAATTAATTCCAGGTGTGTGCTGTCAAGAATTTTTTTTTTACATTAGACATATATTAGAATAACAAGAAATTTCTAATTTCAGATATTTAAACATCATGATTGAAGCAAAAAATATATTCAGAAATACTCAATGTAATAATTTTTCTAGTGTAACATTCAAGTATCTTTGAAACAAACTAGCACTTTCTGGTCACTGCTAATGATTAGAATCTTGCAGCAAGAATAAATTTTTTTGCTGGATTTCTTAAAGACTGCAGGCCTAAATCACAACTTTAAAAAATTTAGCTATGGGGAAGGAACACTAAGAAGAAAACAAAAAAGTAGGTATGGAAATCCTTTAACTCTGCTTCCCATATATTCATTTTTAGACATTTCTAACCTTAGATTTCAAGTACTAAGACCCTCCTCATCTTAAAAAAGAAAACTGAGATACAGAAATGATCTATAAGCACATGAAAAGATGCTCAACCATATTAGCCATTAGAGAAATGAATTAAAACCACAATGAAATTCTACTTCATAACCATGAGGATGGCAATAATAATTGTAAAAAAGGACAGTAACAGTATCAGTAAGAATGTGGAGAAACTGGAAACTTTGTGTATTGCTGGTGAGAATGGGAAATAATTTGGCCAGTTTCAAAAACAGTTTGGCAGTTCCTATTGCGATAGTTAAACAGACAACTACCATATAACCCAGTAATTTCTCTCCTAGGAATAACCTAGAAAACTGAAATCATATGTTCATACAAAAATTTGAATACAACTGTTCATAGAAGTATTATTCATAACAGCCACAACATGTAAACAATCCACATGCCTATCAGCTGATGCATGGATAAACATAATGTGGTATACCCATAAAAGAGGATTATTCAGTCTTAAAAAGGAATAAAGTATGATCCATGCAATGACATGGATGAACCTTTAAAACATTATGCTTATTGTAAGAAGCCAGACAAAAACAAACAAACAAACACCACATACTATATGATTCCATTTATATCAAATGCCCAGAACAGACAAATCTATTGAAATAGAAATTACAGGTTAGTTTTTGCCAGGGGACTGGGAAGAGAGATTCAAATAGGGAGTGACTACTAAACAGATATGGGTTTTTTGGAAGGTGATGAAAATGTTTAGGAATTAGATAGTTGCAACAACTATATAATCTTCTGAATATACTAATAAAACCCATGAAATTGTAAACTTTAAACGGATCAATTTTATGGTATGTGAATCTCAATTTTAAAATGCAAAAAAATAAAGTTAAAAAGATCTTTCCCCATTTCTGTGCATTAATATCATACATGAATCCACATACCTTGCCAATAGCTTCAGTGTGGTGTTGTGTACATATCTGAAGTCTGCTAACCCAATGTTGTCGCTCTTTAGCATCTGTGGCTGATAAAAAGTATCTACAAGTTATTTACTTTTTCATTTATTTTTAGAATACAATTAATTGTTATAGCATGAAGAACAGATCACTGAAAATCAGGGCATGTTCCTACTCTCCCTGACCAGAGCGAGGTAGGAAAAAGGCCAAAGTATCAACCTTGTTAGGTAACACCATAGCTGGATGTGGATATTTCCCAAGAAGGATAAATTACATATAGCTAGGTGGGTATATGGAACTTGACAAGTCTTAATTTTCTCTTAAAGATATGCTCTTCTTCAAATAAATATCCTTTATTAAGCATTTGGTGTGTACTCAATGTATTCTTTCAGATCAATTAGGATTAACATCATACTTTATGTGTATTAATTAAAAATAGAAACCTCTATACAAATTACATTTATCTAAACAGACGTTATACCTGAATACAAGCATTTTCATAAATCCCAATTATGTTCATTAATCATTAAAAAACACAAAGAGAACATATCAACTAAATCAAGAAAGGAAGTAAAATACAAATCTGTGGAAGACAAAAAAAATTTTAACAAGTCCATGTTTTTAGATTTCTCAGTATTTCATCTATACAAATTTCTTAGAGTGGTTAATTTTAAACAGACTTGCTCACTGTGCAACTTAAAAGTCATTAATTAAAACAGATCTCATAAACCCTTAAAACAATTACAAGGTGTAGAATACTGTTTCTGTAGCGTCAATGATAGTAGTTTCTATTTCCAAAACCTAAATGAAAGGAGAGAAGTATACCAGCTTCTCAAGGAAGAAGAAAATCACACTATTAATTCTCATATTTCAGTCATACCTCTGAGTTTATACTGTTCCCCACTGGCAGCATTTACAGTGAAGGTGTGAGAGTCCTCATCACTGGGTGATATTACAGCTCCTGCAAGCTGCAAAGTACCTCTGGGTTTTTGATTTCTGGACTGTTCATTCACAAAATACTCCAACAGCCCAGCTTCATTGTTTAGAACAAAAAACCTGCAATGATTTTAAAAAAGGTCATACTTTCAAAATATTTCCCCTAGTCAAACTAGAGCAATCCAAATTTTAATCACATACTTTTGAGTTTTTGCTATTAAAAAAATAAAATTCAAAAGCATCTCAAGCAGTACTTAGAAACACTAGACTGAGTTTCCTAGTAGTAAATATTACTGAAGAATTGAATGAGATTAATAAAAGATATAAAATCTTCAGCTGTGAAAGAGGCATTTAATAGGGAAGAGGCATACAAGACAATGCAGAAAGGAAACAAAGATATGGTATCCTTCAGAGGAAGATTTCTCTCCAGAATTCATTAGCAGAGAGGGTAAGTTCCCAGAGACAAATAAATGGTGGGGAGAGTTTTTATTTAAAATTCACTGGGAACAAATCAAAGCATGAGCTCTGGGATTAACAAATGCTAGGTAAGAAATGAGTATGATTTAAGATTTAACCAGTGAAATAAACAATATGAATAATGCCAAAGTAGCAAGACTCTGGAAACACATTATTAAATAGGTCACAACTAAAGATTACTTATCCTGTTTAAAAATGAAAAGGCTGCAACTGGAGATGCAGAACCATAAGGAACTTGAAACTAAATGATGAAATAATGATACACGTTGGAAAATAATTTGATGTCCTGATTTGGTTTTAGATTAACTACTTTGGGAAATATATTAATTTGGATTCCAATTTAAGTAGTACAATAGTTCTTTAGGAAAAAAATCTAAAAAGTTTCTTTTACAAAAAATTAATTTTGGAGTTTAGAGCAATTTGCTATTCTACATGTTAATGTATTCTATAATACATCCAGTCAGACAATTTGATCCAGTTCAAGTTCCTAGAAGATACTGTCTTAAGCAACATGGCAACTATATCAATCACACCAAACAGGGAGAGAATGTAATGGGCCTTTTATTAAGGGAAAGAAAAAGAAATAATGAGAAGCAAATAAGAGAAATTGAAAGCAGCTACCTGAAAAGGGAGCTGGGAAAGCAAGACTATTGTTTTTCTCATTCATCTTTAGCATGCTTGTAACTTTTTTTATCTTAATTTTTTAAAATTTATTTTAATTGGAGGCTAATTACTTTACAATATCTTATTGGTTTTGCCATGCATCAACATGAATCCACCACAGGTACACATGTGTTCCCCATCCTGAACCCCCCTCCCACATCCCTCCCCATACCATCCCTCTGGGTAATCCCAGTGCACCAGCCCCGAGCATCCTGTATCACGCATCAAACCTGGACTGGCGATTTGTTTCTTATAAATATTATACATGTTTTAATGCCATTCTCCCAAATCATCCCACCCTCACCCTCTCCCACAGAGTCCAAAAGACTGTTCTATACATCTGTGTCTCTTTTGCTGTATCACATACAGGGTTATTGTTACCATCTTTCTAAATTCCATATATATGTGTTAGTATACTCTATTGGTGTTTTTCTTTCTGGCTTGCTTCACTCTGTATAATAGGCTCCAGTTTCATCCATCTCATTAGAACTGATTCAAATGTATTCTTTTTAATGGCTGAGTAATACTGCATTGTGTATATGTACCACAGCTTTCTTATCCATTCATCTGCTGATGGACATCTAGGTTGCTTTCAAGTCCTGGCTATTATAAACAGTGCTGCGATGAACATTGGGGTACACGTGTCTCTTTCAATTCTGGTTCCCTTGGTGTGTATGCCCAGCAGTGGGATTGCTGGGTCATATGGGAGTTCTATTTCCAGTTTTTTAAGGAATCTCCACACTGTTCTCTGTAGTGGCTGTACTAGTTTGCATTCCCACCAACAGTGTAAGAGGGTTCCCTTTTCTCCACACCCTCTCCAGCATTTATTGCTTGTAGACTTTTGGATCGCAGCCATTCTGACTGGCGTGAAATGGTACCTCACTGTGGTTTTGATTCGCATTTCTCTGATAATGAGTGATGTTGAGCATCTTTTCATGTGTTTGTTAGCCATCTATATGTCTTTTTTGGAGAAATGTCTGTTTAGTTCTTTGGGCCATTTTTTGATTGGGTTGTTTATTTTTCTGGAATTGAGCTGCAGGAGTTGCTTGCATATTTTTGAGATTAATTCTTTGTCAGTTGCTTCATTTGCTATTATTTTCTCCCATTCTGAAGGCTGTCTTTTCACCTTGCTTATAGTTTCCTTTGTTGTGCAGAAGCTTTTAATTTTAATTAGGTCCCATTTGTTTATTTTTGCTTTTATTTCCAATATTCTGGGAGGTGAGTCATAGAGGATCCTGCTCTGATTTATGTCAGTGAGTGTTTTGCCTATGTTCTCCTCTAGGAGTTTTATAGTTTCTGGTCTTATGTTTAGATCTTTAATCCACTTTGATTTTATTTTTGTGTATGGTGTTACAAAGTATTCTAGCTTCATTCTTTTACAAGTGGTTGACCAGTTTTCCCAGCACCACTTGTTAAAGAAATGTGTCTTTAATCCGTTGTATATTCTTGCCTCCTTTGTCAAAGATAAGGTGTCCAGAGGTGTGTGAATTTATCTGTGGGCTTTCTATTTTTTCCATTGATCTATAGTTCTGTCTTTGTGCCAGTACCATACTGTCTTGATGACTGTGGCTTTGTAGTAGAGCCTGAAGTCAGGCAAGTTGATTCCTCCAGTTCCATTCTTCTTTCTCAAGATTGCTTTGGCTATTCGAGGTTTTTTGTATTTTCATATAAATTGTGTAATTATTTGTTCTAGCTCTGTGAAAAATACCGCTGGTAGCTTGATAGGGATTGCATTGAATCTGTAGATTGCTTTGGGTAGTATACTCATTTTTACTATATTGAGTCTTCCGATCCATGAACATGGTATATTTCTCCATCTATTAGTGTCCTCTTTGATTTCTTTCATCAGTGTTTTATAGTTTTCTATATATAGGTCTTTTGTTTCTTTACGTAGATATAGTCCTAAGTATTTTATTCTTTTCGTTGCAATGGTGAATGGAATTGTTTCCTTAATTTCTCTATTTTCTCATTATTAGTGTATAGGAATGCAAGGGATTTCTGTGTGTTGATTTTATATCCTGCAAATTTACTATATTCATTGATTAGCTCTAGTAATTTTCTGGTGGAGTCTTTAGGGTTTTCTATGTAGAGGATCATGTCATCTGAAAACAGTGAGAGTTTTACTTCTTCTTTTCCAGTTTGGATTCCTTTTATTTCTTTTTCTGCTCTGACTGCTGTGGCCAAAACTTCCAGAACTATGTTGAATAGTATGGTGAAAGTGGGCACCCTTGTCTTGTTCCTGACTTTAGGGGAAATGCTTTCAATTTTTCACCACTGAGGATAATGTTTGCTGTGGGTTTGTCATATATAGCTTTTATTATGTTGAGGTATGTTCCTTCTATTCCTGCTTTCTGGAGAGTTTTTATCATAAATGGATGTTGAATTTTGTCAAAGGCTTTCTCTGTATCTATTGAGATAATCATATGGCTTTTATTTTTCAATTTGTTAACGTGGTGTATTACATTGATGATTTGCAGGTATTGAAGAATCCTTGCATCCCTGGGATAAAGCCCACTTGGTCGTGGTGTATGATATTTTTAATGTGTTGTTGGATTCTGATTGCTAGAATTTTGTTAAGGATTTTTGCATCTATCTTCATCAGTGATATTGGCCTGTACTTTTCTTTTTTTGTGGCATCTTTGTCAGGTTTTGGTATTAGGGTGATGGTGGCTTCATAGAATGAGTTTGGAAGTTTACCTTCCTCTGCAATTTTCTGGAAGAGTTTGAGTAGGATAGGTGTTAGCTCTTCTCTAAATTTTTGGTAGAATTCAGCTGTGAAGCCATCTGGACTGGGCTTTTGTTTGCTGGAAGATTTCTGATTACACTTTCAATTTCTGTGCTTGTGATAGGTCTGTTAAGATTTTCTATTTCTTCCTGGTTCAGTTTTGGAAAGTTGTACTTTTCTAAGAATTTGTCCATTTCTTCCAAGTTGTCCATTTTATTGGCATATAATTGCTGATAGTAGTCTTTTATGATCCTTTGTATTTCTGTGTTGTCTGTTGTGATCTCTCCATTTTCATTTCTGATTTTATTGATTTGATTTTTCTCCCTTTGTTTCTTGATGAGTCTGGCTAATGGTTTGTCAATTTTATTTATCCTTTCAAAGAACCAGGTTTTGGCTTTGTTGATTTTTGCTATGGTCTCTTTTGTTTCTTTTGCATTTATTTCTGTCCTAATTTTTAAGATTTCTTTCCTTCTACTAACCGTGGGGTTCTTCATTTCTTCCTTTTCTACTTGCTTTAGGTGTAGAATTAGATTATTTATTTGACTTTTTTCTTGTTTCTTGAGGTATGCCTGTATTGCTATGAACCTTCCCCTTAGAACTGCTTTTACAGTGTCACACGGGTTTTGGGTTGTTGTGTTTTCATTTTCATTCATTTCTATGCATATTTTGATTTCTTTTTTGATTTCATCTGTGATTTGTTGGTTATTCAGCAGCGTGTTGTTCAGCCTCCATATGTTGGAATTTTTAATAGTTTTTCTCCTGTAATTGAGATCTAATCTTACTGCATTATGGTCAGAAAAGATGCTTGGAATGATTTCAATTTTTTTGAATTTACCAAGGCTAGATTTATGGCCCAGGATGTGATCTATCCTGGAGAAGGTTCCGTGTGCACTTGAGAAAAAGGTGAAATTCATTGTTTTGGGGTGAAATGTCCTATAGGTATCAATTAGGTCTAACTGGTCTATTGTATCATTTAAAGTTTGTGTTTCCTTGTTAATTTTCTGTTTAGTGGATCTAGCCATAGGTGTGACTGGGATATTAAAGTCTCCCACTATTATTGTGTTATTGTTAATTTCCCCTTTCATACTTGTTAACATTTGTCTTACATATTGCGGTGCTCCTATGTTGGGTGCATATATATTTATAATTGTTGTATCTTCTTCTTGGATTGATCCTTTGATCATTATGTAGTGGCCTTGTCTCTTTTCACAGCCTTTGTTTTAAAGTCTATTTTATCTGATATGAGTACTGCTACTCCTGCTTTCTTTTGGTCTCTATTTGCGTGGAGTATCTTCTTCCAGCCCTTCAGTTTCAGTCTGTATATGTCCCTTGTTTTGAGGTGGGTCTCTTGTAGACAACATATATAGGAGTCTTGTTTTTGTATCCATTCAGCCAGTCTTTGTCTTTTGGTTGGGGCATTCAACCCATTTACATTTAAGGTGATTATTGATAAATATGATCCCGTTGCCATTTACTTTATTGTTTTGGGTTTGAGTTTATACACTCTTTTTGTGTTTCCTGTTTAGAGAAGATCCTTTAGCATTTGTGGAGAGCTGGTTTGGTGGTGCTGAATTCCCTCAGCTTTTGCTTGTCTGTAAAGCTTTTGATTTCCCCTTCATATTTGAATGAGATCCTTGCTGTGTACAGTAATCTGGGCTGTAGGTTATTTTCTTTCATCACTTTAAGTATGTCCTGTCATTCCCTCCTGGCCTGACGAGTTTCTATTGAAAGATCAGGTCTTAGCCTTATGGGAATCCCCCTGTGTGTTATTTGTTGTTTTTCCCTTGCTGCTTTTAATATTTGTTCTTTGTGTTTGATCTTTGTTAATTAGATTAATATGTGCCTTGGGGTAAATGAGAAGCAAATAAGAGAAGCTGAAAGCAGCTACCTGAAAAGGGAGCTGGGAAAGCAAGACTATTGTTTTTCTCATTCATCTTTAGCATGCTTGTGACTTTTAAAGGGGCTTCCCTGGTAGTTCAGACAGTAAAGAATCTGAACAAATGGACAAACAAAAAATAAGGAAAGGAATGAATGAAGGAAATAAATAAAGAAACCTCTTTCTACTAGTCTAAGCAATAAGCCCAATTATTCCAAACAAAGAAAAAAGACTGGTCAAGTCAATTCAAAGAAAATTTAGAGAACAATGTTAGAAATCTCAAGTTACTGGGAACATGTATTTCTTATTCCAAAAGCATTACCACAAATCTACAACATGGGAAGCACGCACCTAGATATACAAAAGTAATACCGAGGAGGAACTGGTAAAATGACAGAATTGAGTCAATAACTGATTACCTAATACCAAGATGATGCTATGGACCCAGTGGCACCAATAATGCACATACAATTCGTGTATGATGAAAGACACAAATTAACCCAAATGTTCTTCCTTCACCCTTTCTCTGGAGATGTACAAGATGTGCAGATTGGAGATGGAGAGACAATACACATAGTAAGGAAACTGAGAGCTATTTTGCCCAGAAGGGGACTAGACTCTTGATTATAGTATTCTTAGCAAGCTGGTCTAACCTAGAAGTTAAAGAAACAGAATAAAAGGCTTAAGATTCAGCATCTTTCTTTATATGCTGAAAAGTCACCACATTGTTAAAAAGAAAAATTAAATAATTATTTATTTTGTGCAATTTCAAAATAATAAAGACTGCAAGTTTGAGAAAATGACTAATCCTCCAGAAAGACTGAAGGAGCCAAAGCAAAAACAACACCCAGTTGTGGATGTGACTGGTGATAAAAGCAAAATCTGATGCTGTAAAGAGAAATATTACATAGGAACCTAGAATTTTAGGTCCGTGAATCAAGGCAAATTGGAGGTGGTCAAACAGGAGATGTCAAGAGTGAACACTGACATTCTAGAAATCAGTGACTAAGGACTGGAATGGGTGAATTTAACTCAGATGACCATTATATATACTACAGTGGGCAGGAATCCCTTAGAGAAATGGAGTAGCCCTCATAGTAAACAAAAAAGTCCAAAATGCAGTACTTGGATGCAATCTCAAAAACGACAGAATGATATCTCTTCATTTCCAAGGCAAACCATTCAATATCACGGTAATCCAAGTCTATGTATGCCCCGACCAGTATCACTGAAGAAGCTGAAGTTGACAGGTTCTATGAAGACCTGTAAGAACTTTTAGAACTAACATCCAAAATAGATGTCCTTTTCATTAAAGGGGACTGGAATGCAAAAGTAGGAAGTCAAGAAATACCTGGAGTAATAGGCAAATTTGGCCTTGGAGTACAGAAAGAAGAAGGGCAAAGGATAATAGAGTTTTGCCAAGAGAACGCACTGGTCATAGCAAACACCCTCTTCCAACAACACAAGAGAAGACTCTACACATGGACATCACCAGATGATGATAATTCGGTTATCATTGACACCAAAATCAGACTGATTATATTCTTTGCAGCCAAAGATGGAGAAGCTCTATACAGTCGACAAAAACAAGACCGGGAGCTGACTGTGGCTCAGATCATGAACTCCTTATTGCCAAATTCAGACTTAAATTGAAGAAAGCGGGGGAAACCACTAGACCATTCAGTCATGACCTAAATCAAATCCCTTATGATTATACAGTGGAAGTGAGAAATAGATCTAAGGGACTAGATCTGATCGACAGAGTGCCTGATGAACTATGGACGGAGGCTCATGACATTGTACAGGAGACAGGGATCAAAACCATCCCCAAGAAAAAGAAATGCAAAAAAGCAAAATGGCTGCCTGAGGAGGCCTTACAAATAGCTGTGAAAAGAAGAGAAATGAAAAACAAAGGAGAAAAGGAAAGATACACCCATTTGAATATAGAGTTCCAAAGAATCGCAAGGAGAGATATGAAAGCCTTCCTCAGTGATCAATGCAAAGAAATAGAGGAAAACAGCAGAATGATAAAGACTAGAGATCTCTTCAAGAAAATTAGAGATACCAAGGGAACATTTCATGCAAAGATGTGCTCAATAAAGGACAGAAATGGTATGGACCTAACAGAAGCAAAAGATACTAAGAAGAGGTGAAAAGTATACACAGAACTATACAAAAAAGATCTTCATGAGCCAGATAATCACGATGATGTGATCACTCACCTAGAGCCAGACATCCTGTAATGGGAAGTCAAGTGGGCCTTAGGAAGCATCACTACGAACAAAGCTAGTGGAGGTGATGGAATTCCAGTTGAGCTATTTCAAATCCCGAAAGATGATGCTGTGAAAGTGCTGCACTCAATATGTCAGCAAATTTGGAAAACTCAGCAGTGGCCACAGGACTGGAAAAGGTCAGTTTTCATTCCAATCCCAAAGAATGTTGAAACTACCACACAATTGCACTCATCTCACATGCTAGTACAGCAATGCTCAAAATTCTCCAAGCCAGGCTTCAGCAATACATGAACCATGAACTTCCAAGTGTTCAAGCTGGTTGTATAAAAGGCAGAGGAACCAGAGATCAAATTGTCAACATCCACTAGACCATTGGGAGAAGGCAATGGCACCCCCCTCCAGTACTCTTGCCTGAAAAATCCCATGGACAGAGGAGTCTGGTATGCTGCAGTCCATGGGGTTGCTAAGAGTCGGACACAACTGAGTGACTTCACTTTCACTTTCCACTTTCATGCATTGGAGAAGGAAATGGCAATCCACTCCAGTATTCTTGCTTGGAGAATCCCAGGGACGGGGGAGCCTGGTGGGCTGCCGCCTATGGGGTCGCACAGAGTCGGACATGACTGAAGCGACTTAGCAGCAGCAGCTGGACCATCAAAAATGCAAGAGAGTTCCAGAAAAACATCTATTTCTGCTTTATTGACTATCCCAAAGCCTTTGACTGTGTGGATCACCATAAACTGTGGAAAATTCTGAAAGAGATGGGAATACCAGACCACCTGACCTGCCTCTTGAGAAACCTGTATGCATGTCAGGAAGCAACATTTAGAACTGGACATGGAACAACAGACTGGTTCCAAATAGGAAATGGGGTATGTCAAGGCTGTATACTGTCATCCTGCTTATTTAACTTATATGCAGAGTACATCATAACAAACACTGATGAAGCACAAGCTGGAATCAAAATTGCCGGGAGAAATACCAATTACCTCAGATATGCAGATGACACCACCCTTATGGCAGAAAGTGAAGAACTAAAGAGCTTGTGATGAAAGTGAAAGGGGAGAGTGGAAAAGCTGGCTTAAAGCTCAACATTCAGAAAACTAAGATCACGGCATCCAGCCCCATCACTTCATGCCAAAGAGATGCCGAAACAGTGGCTGACTTTATTTTGGGAGGCTCCAAAATCACTGCAGATGGTGATTGCAGCCATGAAATTAAAAGACACTTACTCTTGGAAGGAAAGTTATGACCAACCTAGACAGCGTATTAAAAAGCAGAGCCATTACTTTGCCAACAAAGGTCCATCTAGTCAAGGCTATGGTTTTTTCAGTGGTCACATATAGATGTGAGAGTTGGACTATAAAGAGGGCTGAGCGCAGAAGAATTGATGCTTTTTAATTGTGGTGTTGGAGAAGACGCTTGAGAGTCCCTTGGACTGCAAAGAGATCCAACCAGTCCATCCTATCAGTCCTGGGTGTTCACTGGAAGGACTAATGTTAAAGCTGAAATTCCAGTATTTGGGCCACCTGATGCGAACAGCTGACTCATTTGAAAAGACCCTGACGTTGGGAAAGATTGAGGGTAGCAGGAGAAGGGGACGACAGATGATGAGATGGTTGGATGGCATCACCGACTCAATGGACACGAGTTTGAGTAAACTCCGGGAGTTGGTGATGGACAGGGAGGCCTGGCGTCTGGGGTTTATGGGGTCGCAAGGAGTCAGACACAACTGAGCAACTGAACTGAACTGAACTGAACCTTTCTGTTCCTCTTTTATCATTCCATTTGCAATTCATGCTGGAAGCCAAGGATATCGCTGCTGTGTCACAAGCCTCCAGGCAGTCTGGTAGAAAAGGGAAAACGAGCTTGCAGTAAACCAGTTGACAACCTGAGACCTCTCTGATGGGACAAACGGAAAAAAGGTTGTGTTCTCAGTGGCAAATGGGGATGGGTTGTCTTCATTCCCACACTTCCTTTGCTGCTAAAATTGGCCCACTAGGACAGCTAGAAGAATCGCCAGGGCAGAAGCAGTGCCCTTCCCTATGCTAGAACTTTGCTTGGATCTCTTAGCTAACTTCCTGGGCAAGCAGTGGCCAATGGATCTTTTTAGTATGCTCCCCCACACAAGGATACAAACAGGCCCATTCTTCCCATGGCCTCAAGTCACCACTGACCTGAAATGCCATGTTTAACATATACTAAATCTTATATGCTTGGGTATACTTTGGAGCTTTCCTACTCCGTTCCACTTCTGAGATTTTCTCAGTAATATTCAATAATATAACATGAATGAAATTCGTTGAATGTCATGGGAAGAAAAGTTAACTTATTTCCCTTTTTAAAAAGAGAACAAAAAAACGTGATAAAGGAAAGTGACGTAAAAATTTTACAAAATATTTTATATTTCATTTAAATATATAAGCTTTCAAAAATTACATAAACACTAAGGTGATAAAATGCAAAATGAAAAGGCTCCCCTGACTTTGTTCTTTCTTAAAAAAAATAAAGGGTGAGAACCTCAGAGAACTACCCTTTTCACTTTAACAGGAATGATTGTCTTCTATAATTTCATATCCAGCTTTGACCTCTCATATGACCTCCAACTTCTAGCATATCACTCTTATGTGAAAGCCCTACTGTTACTTCAAATTAAACATATCCCAAACTGCCTTCTCTTTTAAGCAATCACATGTTCATTACAATGCTTCAACTATTTTTTGAATTCTGAAAAACATTCCCTCATACACTATGTACCACTTTCTAATTGTTTAAGGTAGAAAGGCAGAATCACCTTATTATTCCACCATAACCAAAATCAGAGATCTCCAAATGACATATGAATAAGAAGCAGTATTTATAATGAAAATACCAACTTTAAGTCAGAACTATTTGGGTTCAGATTCTAGCTTTATCACTTTTAAAAATAGTTTTAAAAAACCACAATGAGATAACAGTCAATACCCATTAAGATGGCTATTATACACACACATAGAAACAACAGAAAGTAAGTGTTGAGAAGATGTAGAGAAACTGGAATCCTTGTATACTGCTGGTGGGAATGTAAAACTGTGCAGCTGCTATGGAAAACAGTATGGAGATTTCCCCCAAAATTAAACACAGAATTACAATGTGATTCAGCAATTTCAATTCAGGGTATACACACACAAGAACGCGAGCAGTGACTCTGATATTGTGTACACCAACACTCACAGCAGCATTATTCACAACAGCCAAAAGATGGAAGCAACCCAAATGTCCACTGATTGATAACTGGATAAACAAAATGTGGTATATACTTACAAGGGACTGTTTTTCAGGCCTCGAAAGGTAGAGAATTCTGACACACACTACATGGATGAACTTTTGAGAACATTACACTAAATGAAATAAACCAACCACAAAAGGACAAATATTATATGATTCCACTTATATAAGGTACCTAGAGCAGTCAAATTCATAGAGAGAGAGAGTAGAAGAGTGGTTGCTTAAGGACTCAGGGGGAGAGGAAAATGTAAAATTATTGTTTAATGGGTACACTTTTAGTCTGAGAAGATGCAAAGAGTTCTGAGATGAATGGGGGTGATGATTGCACAAAAATGTCAATGTATTTAACAACACTGAACTGCATACCAAAAAATGTTTAAAATGGTAAATTTTATGTTATATTTTACCACAATAAAAGAATAAAAGTTTAGTCCCCTGCCCCACAAGTATCAATTCCACAAAGTATTTAAGATAGTTGGCTGTGCTACTTCTTGACTGCTTGTTTGACCTCAGGTTGGTTATTTAAACTTTTCAAGGTCCCAGAAGAGTTTAAGAATCCTCAACAGCTAAAGAAGCAAGAACCCTCAACAGGCACCTAACACAAATCTCTTTGCTGTCTCTAAACCACCCTAAAAGCCTAACCACTGGAAGTACACATAAGAAGCCCAAGGCGAATTGATACATGATACTAATCTTAACAGTAACTTCTGACGTATTTGGAGGCTGCAATTTGGACAATGTTAATTCCTCTTACCCCCTAAAAATAGAAAAAGAAAGTCATCAGATTTATAGAAAACATGTTTCCCAGTCATGTAACATCAGATTATAAAATCATCATGCCCAGACAGAATAATCACACTTACCTGTACTGCCACCCAGTGACAAGGTTGGTGTACTTCATTAGGTAGCCGTACACATTTTCCATGTGGTCACTGTTTCAAAAAGATCAGAAAGTGCCAAAATCAGTGAAAATTAGAAGAAATTCCAGGAAGTTAACTGTACAGTTGAGAAAATAGCTGTAGAGACATACTTTTTTCTATAAATGTCTCAAACTTACTTCAGAAGTAAAATTCATAGGTTAACAAATAGAGCTATTTATTTAATCCCCCATATTTCATATCCATAAGACTATGTATTTTATCAGAATTCTTCAAAGCAAGTGTAATCACCCATAAATTATTGGGTATTTCAAACATAAAATCATAAGTGTAAAATTACATAAATATGAAACAAATATACTATAAATATAAATAAAAGCATTTAATAACCTAATTTAATACTAAACAAACACAACCCAGTTTTATGGTTCCAGAATAAACTAAAAAAAAATCTCTAGGCTGAATAGTGCTTCCTCACTCTGGTGGGACACATTATGTCTCTGAATCTTTGGGCTTCCAAAATGAAGATCCTGTTTTCCATGTCTGTGACACGTCACTCCCACTCCCCGATCCCAGACAGGCATGAGGCAAAGTGCTCAACGCAAATCTTGCCACTGGAAAGATTTATTTGGAACCCGTATCATTAGCCTTACTACTACTGAGTTCCTTTACTTCTGCCCCCCCTTTTCTATTTAATAGATATATTCTGTTATAGTGGTTCCTAGAAAATGCAGATCTCACTACTTCTTTTCCAATATTTTAAACTTCCCTATACTTATGAAAAGATATCAAAGCTACAACTACATTGATATATCTTTTTGACATAAAGGCTTCATTTTTTATTTTATAATTTACATTACGAATTCCTTTTAAAATCCTCTAAAGTTTTAACTTTACACTATAAAATGCAACTAATATTAAACATTTATTTTCTCTACTATTCCTGAATTGCAGAACTTATTTGGTAAAAGTTCAGCTAACCACCATTTAGGAAATGGAAAGTATCAGACAACTGACAACCTTTAAAACATGGACATCAAAAGTGAAATCAAGAGAGAGCTGACACAACCAACAGAACAGAATTTTTAAAAGATGTAGATTGATCTGAATGACAAATGAAAAGAGATGAAGATAAAGACACTCTCCTGTGTAAACACACAACAAAATGACCATAAGGGTCTAGGTGTTGTTATTATTGGAGATGAAATGGAAGGATGCCTCAGGAATAAACTCAGTGTTGGGTGCCTTTCTAACCTCATTTCTTCAGAGTGCTTGGAAATAAAGATCAAATCTGAAAGTAAAGAACTGATCCCAGTTCAAAAAAAATTTTTTTTCTATATTTTTCTTCCAATCCAAGATTAGCAAAAAACACTGTTTTTTCACTAACATTAAATGAAAATGCTCAAGCCCTTTTGGTTTTATAAGGTCAGTAATCTCAAGAAGGTAAAATGCCAACCAAAAGTTATGATAATTATATATATACTCTGTCATGTTAAAACTGACAGTACCATTTGAATTCTCATTTCAGTGTTTTCTAAAGCCCATATCTAGAGGAAGGATTCTTCTCTGAAACTCAATCTATTAGCACCCTTAGGTCACAACAAAGGTACTTCTTTCAGTTACACTGGTACTTGAAAAGTCAGAGAGATACTCCTCTAGTCTGGTTCTCAAATTTTTCCCAGGCTTCAAACAGCTTTCTGGGGCCACAGGAGTCCCAACGTCCCTGGACTCTGCCCCAAAATAATTTCACAAAAAGTTCCTTGTCTGTTTTTGATATTTCACATATAGCTTAACTGTCTTGAATAGTCCTCATCCTCAAAACTTATTCCTTCACTTATATATGGAATCTAGTTATGACCCCCAACAACAAAAAAAAAAAACCCAAACTCATAGATAGAAGAGATTAGTGGCTGCCAGAAGTGACAGATGAACAAAATGGGTGAAAGTGATCAAAAGACACAAACTTGAAGTTATAAAATAAGTAAGTCCTAGGGATGTTATTTATAGCATGGTGACTATAATTAATACTACTATATTGTACATTTGAAAGTTGCTAAGTATAGATCTTAAAAGTTCCCATCATAAGGAAAAAAAAGTGTGATAGATGTTAACTAGACTTGTGATCATTTTGCAACATATAAAAAAATCACCGAACACCTAAAAGTAATGTTACATGACAATTATATTCAAATTTTTAAAAACCTTATTCTTTGCTTATTCTTATGGCTTTATAACCTCAATATTTATTTAATTACATCCTGTATCAACCCACAAGAGGACTAAAGTGTCACACAACCAGAATTAAATATTTCCCTAAAGTACCCAGATAGTCCATAATTCACCATTTTTTATTTTCCACTTTAATCTAGGTTCTCTACACCAAGCTTTCATTACTAAATAAGAATCATTTCATAGCTATTAGTATGTAATAAAAACATTACAATTCAATTATAGTTCACTTCCTCTGGTTCTAGGACTACCTATATTCTTCAAATGGATATATGAACTGTGCAGAAAATCTGTCTTAAAACTTCAAATAAACTATCAACAACTAAGAAAAACAAAACTCTTCATTTCAAAGCAATGAGGGCTCATGTTCCTTACCTTTGTTCAGTCCCTCATATTATTAAAGGTATTCCTTATTTGGGTCGTAAGTTATTTGTATTAGTCATTTAATGAATATCAATGAAGTTTTTAGAGTATAATTTCAGTAGCATTTTTCACTAAACAACAAAAGTTTATCTTCATACTGCATAGTAACGTTTTATGTTCAATTTTTAATGTTTTTTAGTATTTTTGATTCTTGTATCTAAAAAGTTAACCTTCTCACAAAAATCACAATAGGGATACTGACACGGTTCATTTGATAGTAGCATAAAGCCAACTTCAAAAGAAACAAATTCAAACATGCAATTTAAGCTGCTGGCCTGCTTTTACCACAGAAAACAGACATCTGAGGTTACAAAGAACCGACTTAAGAACATCCCATCCCTGAACAGCTGGTGACACTGTCCTTCTCATCCTTCCCCTTCTCTCGGCAGTGCAACCAGCTGATGTGGAACCACTGTGCCATCTGGTGGCCCATATAAAAAGCTCTGTGAGTGAACGTCCTTTGTTCACTCTTTCTTCCACTTCCTTGTAATTGAGTTATGTAGTACCTCTAACACTCATGGTTTGCTCCCAATTAAAATATGTGAATGTAACTGAAGATTTACCTGTTAATATGAATAAAACCTAGTTGTTAAAGTGGGAATATACCACATATTTGATTATAGCATACTAATATTTTTCCTATGAAGTAGAGATGATGGTTCAAAAGATTAACACACTGAAAAATAAGCAATAAAAAAGGTAATTTCTTCTGTCCTTCAGCAACTCCACCACTCAAACTGGGTACATTCTGATCTTGTTAACATTTTATTGAAATCAAGCTAGAAGCTGATAATCTCTAAACACAGCTGATGAACTGAACTGTCAAGCAGCATTATTCTATTTAATTTGCTGTTTGTCACCTCCCAAGTAGCTTAATAATGACTGTTTCAATTTCTAATTCTCCATTATTATAACACATATTTTTTAATTCTTCTTCATCAGACTTAAGGAAAACATGTGAAAGTGAAGTCGCTCAGTCGTGTCCGACTCTTTGCAACCCCGTGGACTGTAGCCCGCCAGGCTCCTCTGTCCATGGGATTCTCCAGGCAAGAATACTGGAGTGGGTTGCCATCTCCTTCTCCAGGGGATCTTCTCAACCCAGGGATCGAACCCGGGTCTCCTGCATTGCAGGCAGACACTTTATCCTCTGAGCCACCAGGGAAGACTAAGGAAAACATGCAGAAGCTTCTCAATTAAGCTACTTTTTAAACAGTTTCAAATCCTTTTATTTCAGTTCAACACAATTGTTCAGTACCTTCTAAATATAAAGCACTCTGAAAATCTACTGAAAAGGATAGGGAAATAAAAAAGGCTATACCTCTCCATCCCAAATTCATTACCAAATATAAGAAAAACATCTTCTTGAAGAAAACGACAATGACCCACAGCGACTCTGTTTTTAGCTGTCATACAAATGAAAAGGATAGCTTGTTAAAGATACAGTATTCATTAAACAAAGACATAGGATTCAATGGTGATTAGGTTGAAGTGACAGGACTTGTCAGATGTGGAATGAGAGTGAGAGTAAGAGTAAGACAGAAGGGACAAAGGCAAAAACCCAGATTTCCAGCTGGCACAACTGTGTAGATATGAACACCTTCACTGAACTGGGGATCATAACAGAAGTTTTGGATTTGTTCCAAATTACCATGGTGATTTTAAGGGACCTGTGAGACATAACACAAGGAGAGACCCAATAAGGTAGTATGATTTGGATTGAACACACAGATTTTGGTGGTAATCAGCACATAAGCATATAACTGGTATTTGAAACCATGAGGGTAAATCACCTAGGAATTACACAAATGACAAGGGGTAGTAGGTGGAAGGGAGGCTCAGGAGAGAGGGGAGATATATAAACCTATGGCTGATCCATGTTGAAGTATGGCAGAAACCAACACAATATTGTAATCATCCTTCAATTAAAAATAAATAATTTTTTTAATGACAAGAGAAGGGACAGATTCTAAGAGAGAACCCTAGAGAAAAGTTTTATAGGCAAGAGGAATACAGAGAGGAGATAAGAAGTGGCTGAATAGTAAGACAAAAACCAGGAGTATTTCAAGTAAGTATTTGGTCAAGAATGTTAATACTATTTGAGGAGTAAAGGAAAATGAAGATTGAGAAATTTCTATTAGATTCAACAACCAAGGGAATCCACTGGTGGTCCAGTGGTTGGGAATCAGTGCTTTCTCTTGTGTGGGCCTGGGTTCAATCCCTGATAAGGGGACTAGGATCCCATAAGCCACGATGCATGACCAAAAAAAAAAAAAATTAACAACCAAGAGATAATAATTCAGTGTAATGATGAAGGCAGAGCTAGCTGGCAATGAACTGAAGAAACACTGGGAGAAAGAAAAGTGGTTAAGGCAATGTGGGCTTAAGGCAGGGATAGTTCAAAGTGCCTGATGGGTAGGGTACAGTAAACAGAAAAGGCTCACAACTCAGAAGAGAGATGGAAATGAGGGAGAGGTGGGCTCCAGAGCCCAGGTAGAGGAACCAGCATCAGGTACTTTAGGACACTTAATTATAGGCAGAAGTGTATGCAAGCTGTAGTGAAGAAGGTGCCAGTCAGCCACAGTTCAATATTCCTACTTTCTACTAGGTAAAAACTGTCCTCCAAAAAGGCTGAGCTTTGGTTCAATCCCTTGATAATATAAATAGCATGAACGGAGGGAGCCACCTTCTTAGTTGAGGAAAAAGCCACTGACAACAGATGGGAATGATTGCAACACATGTACCTCCTTCTGCTGTAAAGATATTCCACAGAGCAGCACTGCTTCTTACTCATCCTAGCAGCCCTTGCAGCACCCAGTGCATAGTCTGGGATATAAACAGGTGTTCACTACATCTCTGTTGAATGAATTAAGCAATAAGAAGACAAAAAGTAAAATTTTCCTACAAAAGCACAAGACAACTGAGAAACTTGCAAAAAGAAAAGAAAAAAGAAAAAATTTAAATTCACAGCCTGTATACTGAAATAAATCCCAGATAAAACAAATTCTAAATGCAACTATCTTAATCTATACCAAAAAGTATACAGTCAAGGGAGACTCTCGCCTTTCTGCTAAAGAGTCTTAAAAATGTTAATGCTCCTTGGCCTAAGAATTTCACTTCTAGGTATCCTGACAGACAACAGAAATGTAGACAAACATAATATGCAAATATGTCCACTGTAGCACTATGTACAATAGTAAAAAATATAAATTGGAAAAAAGAGGAAGTGAAAAGGAAAGAAAGAAAAACAAACTAAACAAATGAAATTAAGAAAATGAATAACTAATATAGAATAGTATTCACCAGTTAAAATGTTTATGAGTTAGGCATTTAAACATGTATACTATCATGTAAGAAATGAATCGCCAGTCTAGGTTTGATACCGGATACAGGATGCTTGGGGCTGGTGCACTGGGATAACCCAGAGAGATGATATGGGAAGAGGGATGGGAAGAGGATTCAGGATTGGGAACTCATGTACACCCGTGGTGGATTCATGTCAATGTATGGCAAAACCAACACAGTACTGTAAGGTAAAATAAAAATAAATAAATAAATAAAATGTTTATGAGTTTTTAACATGGGGAAACACTTATCAAGAGCCTAAAATTGCAGGTTACAGAATTTTATATAGTGTGTAAAATATATGCACAGGCATATATGCTGTACATATATTTTACAACAAAAGTACACAAAGTTATAACTGTGGTTATCACTGGACAGAAGAATTATGGTTGATTTAATTTGCTTCCTTTACTGTTTCACATTTTTCAATTTTAATACATTATTTTTATAATCAAGTAAAATATTTTAAAACATTCAATCATACTGAGTAGGTGGGACGGTCCAGACACAGAGCTATTTATACTTATTAATAGAGGTATGGATGAAGTTTTTTAAAACTTTCCAATATGGCATTGCTTTTTGGGGATGTAAAACTATGTTCCTATAAGCCTTTAATTCTCAAATTAGGTTACACATACCCAAAACTGGGCTAGGTGGTTAGGAGAACAGGGTAAAACAGGCTATATTTCTAGAGCAAGCTTATTTGACTGTAAGAAATTGAAGCATTTTTAATGTTAAAACTCACATAAATGTTAAGAAACTTGCTCCCTGTTCACATATTTTCATGAGGATGACTTCACCAGAGAGCTCCTGTCTTCCTCTCCCAGCCTTCCCCCTTCCCTTCACTCTTCCATAGCTAGGCATGAATAGTTCACTCCTTCTGGGCGCTCTTCTTTGTATCCTAGACTATCTACCCAGAGAACATATTCTCATTTGCTCTGACAGAGATAGGACGTGAATATTCTAAGCTGCTTGTAACGAGGTGAATGTGTGCATGCGTGTGTGTGTGTGTAAGTGCTCACCAGTGTCTGACACTTCTGAGACCACACAGACTATAAACCACCAGGCTCCTCTGTCCATGGAATTCTCCAGGCAAGAATACTGCAGTGGGTTGCAATTTCCTGCTCCAAGGGATCTGGCCGATCCAGGGATCCAAGCCAAGTGTCCTGTGCCTCCTGGACTGGCAGGCAGATTCTCAACCACTGCACCACCAGGGCGGCCCTTACCCATCAAAAACAAAACCAAGGGACTTCTCTCATGGTCCAGTGGGTGAGACTCTGTGCTTCCACTGCAGGGAGCAGGGGTTTGATTCCTGGTCAGGGATCTAAGGTCCCACATGTTGTGTGGTGCAGCCAAAAATATAAATAAATAAAACCAAGCAAAACAGAAAATAACAAGTGTTGTTAAGAATGTAGAGAAATTAGAACACTTGTGCATTGCTGGTGGGACTACAAAATGGTGCAGCCACTGTGGAGAACAGTATAATCGTTTCTCAAGAAGTTAAATATAGAATTACTATATTCAGCAATTTCACTTCTGGGTAGATACACAAAAGAATAAAAGCAAGAACTCCAACAGATATTTGCACACAAATATTTATAGCAACATTATTCACAACAGCCAAAAGGCAGAAATAACTCTGGACAGTCCCATGTAAATCAGTGAAGCCAGAATATTCCCTCACATCATACACAAAAATAAACTCAAAATGATTTAAAGACTTAAATATAAGATAAGACACCATAAAACTCCCAGAAAGAACATAGGCAAAACATTCTGACATAAACAGTACCACTATTTTCTTAGGTCAGTCTCCCAAGGAATAAAAGCAAAATCACACAAATGGGACCTAATCAAATTTACAAGCTTTTGCACAGCAAAGGAAACGATAAACAAACTGAAAAGACAGCCTACAGAGTGGGAGAAAATATTTGCAAATGATGCAACCAACAAGGGCTTAATTTCCAAAACAAACAGCTTCTACAATTCAATAACAAAAACAAACAAACAACCCAAGCAAAAAAATGGGCAGATGATCTAAACAGACATTTCTCCAAAGACAACATATAGATGGCCAACAGGCACATGAAAAGATGCTAATTATTAGAGAATTATCCAATGACAGATAAATGTTACTCAAAATTTTATTTTACGCTGACATTAATAACATTTACTTATTTTAAAATTATTCAGTAATTGTTCTCCAGTATGTTAAAACTTATTATAAAAAAAAAACAAAATAAGATACATGCACCCCTACATTCATAGCAGCACTATTTACAATAGACAAGACATAGAAACAACCAAAATGTCCACTGACAGATGAATGGATGAAGATGTGGTACACACACATACATCAGTTCAGTTCAGTTCAGTCGCTCAGTCCTGTCTGACTCTTTGCGACCCCATGAATCGCAGCACGCCAGGCCTCCCTGTCCATCACCATCTCCCGGAGTTCACTCAGACTCTCGTCCATCGAGTCAGTGATGCCATCCAGCCATCTCATCCTCTGTCGTCCCCTTCTCCTCCTGCCCCCAATCCCTCCCAGCATCAGAGTCTTTTCCAATGAGTTAACTCTTCACATGAGTTGGCCAAAGTATTGGAGTTTCAGCTTTAGCATCAGTCCCTCCAATGAACAGCCAGGGCTAATCTCCTTCAGAATGGATTGGTTGGATCTCCTTGCAGTCCAAGGGGCTCTCAAGAGCCTTCTCCAACACCACAGTTCAGAAAGCATCAATTCTTCGGCGCTCAGCCTTCTTCACAGTCCAACTCTCACATCCATACATGACCACAAGAAAAACCATAGCCTTGACTAGACGTACTTTTTTGGGCAAAGTAATGTCTCTGCTTTTGAATATGCTATCTAGGTTGGTCATAACTTTTCTTCCAAGGAGTAAGCGACTTTTAATTTCATGGCTGCAGTCACCATCTGCAGTGATTTTGGAGCCCAAAAAATAAAGTCTGACACTGTTTCCACTGTTTCCCCATCTATTTCCCATGAAGTGATGGGACCGGATGCCATGATCTTTGTTTTCTGAATGTTGAGCTTTAAGCCAACTTTTTCAGCCTCCTGTTTCATTTTCATCAAGAGGCTCCTTAGTTCTTCTTTGCTTTCTGCCATAAGGGTGGTGTCATCTGCATATCTGAGGTGATTGATATTTTCTCCCGGCAATCTTGATTCCAGCTTGTGCTTCTTCCAGCCCAGCGTTTCTCATGATGTACTCTGCATAGAAGTTAAATAAGCAGGGTGACAATATACAGCCTTGACGTACTCCTTTTCCTATCTGGAACCAGTCTGTTGTTCCATGTCCAGTTCTAACTGTTGCTTCCTGGCCTGCATATAGGTTTCTCAAGAGGCAGGTCAGGTGGTCTGGTATTCCCATCACTTTCAGAATTTTCCACAGTTTATTGTGATCCACACAGTGAAAGGCTTGGGCATAGTCAATAAGGCAGAAATAGATGTTTTTCTGGAACTCTCTTGCTTTTTCTATACACACACAGAAATGAACTATTGCTCAGCCATTAAAAAGAGTGAAATAATGCCATTTGCAGCAATATGCATGGACCTCTAGGTTCGCCCAAAGTGAAGTTAAGGCAGAAAGAGAAAGACAAATACCATATGATACCACTTATATGTGGACTCTAAAATACAACACAAATGAACATATCTATGAAACAGAAACAGACCCACAAATATAGAGAACAGACTTGTGATTGCCAAGGGGGAATAGGGGTCGGGGAGGAAGGATTGGGCATTTGGGATCAGCAGATGCAAACTATTATACACAGGATGGATAAACAAGTCCTACTGTCTAGCACCAGAAACTACATTTAATATTCTGTGATAAACCATAATGGAAAAGAATATGAAAAAGAAAAAATATATATCTGAGTCACTTTGCTGTAGAGCAAAAATTAAACACATTGTAAATCAACAATACTCCAATTAAAAAAAATTTTTAAAGCAGAAACAACTCAGGTATCCACAACAGATAAATGGATAAATAAAATGTACTGTGTGTGTACATATATATATATATACACATGAAATACTTATTCAGCCTTCAAAGAAAAAGAAGGAAATTCTGACACATGGTACAACATGGATAAATCTTGAGGACACTGCTAAATGAAATAAGCTAATCACAAAATGACAAGTATTTTATGATTCCACTTACATGAGGTACGTAGATTTGTCAAAATCAGAGACAGAAGGTAGAACAGTGGTTGGGGCGGGGGCTGATATAAGAAGTTATTTAATAGTTATAGAGTTTTAGTTTGGGACGATAAAAAATTCTGGAATGAATAGTGGAGATGGCTGCATAACAATGTGAATATATTTAAGGCCACTGAACTTATAGATACTTACAAATGGTTAAAGTAACAAATTTTATGATATGTACATTTTACAATTAAAAAAACTCTGATAATTTGACTGCATCCTATCTGATCCTTATGTCCTCTCAACTGGTCCTGAACTCATGATGTTATGTATTCATCTCTGAAAAACCCAGTAACATACTCAGTTCAGTTCAGTCGCTTAGTCATGTCCAACTCTTTGCGACCCCATGAATCGCAGCACACCAGTCCTCCCTGTCCATCACCAACTCCTGGAGTTCACTCAAACTCACGTCCATCGAGTCGGTGATGCCATCCAGCCATCTCATCCTCTGTCATCTCCTTCTCCTCCTGCCCCCAATCCCTCCCAGCATCAGAGTCTCTTCCAATGAGTCAACTCTTCGCATGAGGTGGCCAGAGTACTGGAGTTTCAGCTTTAGCATCATTCCTTCCAAAGAAATCCCAGGGCTCATCTCCTTCAGAATGGATTGGTTGGATCTCCTTGCAGTCCAAGGGACTCTCAAGAGTCTTCTCCAACACCATAGTTCAAAAGCATCAATTCTTTGGCGCTCAGCTTTCTTCACAGTCCAACTCTCACATCCATACATGACCACTGGAAAAACCATAGCCTTGACTTGATGGACCTCTGTTGGCAAAGTAATGTCTTTACTGTTCAATATGCTATCTAGGTTGGTCATAACTTTTCTTCCAAGGAGTAAGCGTCTTTTAATTTCATGGCTGCAGTCAGATATATTACAGGGTAGAATATAAATCCTCATGAATTTTGAAGATCATGAAGTTCCATCAGCCATGGGCTCCTTTAAATCACAAACTGCACTGACTGTCTTACACAATTAAGAGAGCTTTCATAAAGGAAGTTTGAGAAACACAGCTGCAAAACATTTGCCTACACAGACTGGAAACAGAAAGAAAAATTCAATATATAATCCTATAGTTACAGACAACTAAATCCCTCATGCAGATAACTAGCCATCTGAAGATGGGAAAGAGGAAATTTATACATGAAAAAGTAGAAAGTCAACTCTAACACTTACAGAAAGGAAGTTGTTTATTATAAGGTGAAGAGCAGGAGTTTAACCCAGACAAACACAAGTTTGAATCCCAGTGTTGACCTTAGGCAAGTAACACATCCAGTCTTATGTCTTTATCTGTAAATGTGAATTAAAAAACCTAACTTCAGATTTATAATGAGGAATGAAGAAGAGATATTTCAATCCAAATATATTTGAAGCACACTTCAATATGGTGAATGCCCAGGAAATACTGGTTTTCTCTCATTCAAAGGAGTCAATTCCTCTGCAGACAAAGGGCTCATTTTCTAGATCAGTTCTCTAGATCTGTCTTACCCTGTTAGACTGACATTTTCAGGTCAGAATGATGGGATCTAAAAAGCTCTGAGTCTCCCACTTCTTTTATTTGAAAAAAATAATTTTTTTGTCCACTAGGTATCTTGTCAAGAACTATGAAGGGTCTGAGACATCATCCTATTTTGTTGTTGTTCAGTCACTCAATCGTGTCCAACTCTGCAACCCTATGGACTGCAGTGCCTCAGGCTTCCCTGTCCTTCACTGCCTCCCAGAGTTTGCTCAAACTCATGTCCATTGAGTTGGTGATACCATCCAACCACCTCACCTCATCCTCTGTCATATTCTTCTTCTTTTGCCTTCTATCTTTCCCAGCATCAGGGTCTTTTCCAATGAGTCGGCTCTTCGCATCAGGAGGCCAAAGTTTGGAAGTTTAGCTTCAGCAACAGTCCTTCTCATGAATATTCAAGATTGATTCCCTTTAGAATTGACAGATTTGATCTCCGTGTAGTACAACGGACTTTCAAGGTCTTTTCCAGTCACCACAATTTGAAAGCATCAATTCTTTGGTGCTCAGCCTTCTTTATGGTCCAACTCTCACATCCGTACTGGAAAAACCATCACTTTGACTATACGGATCTTTGTCAGCAAAGTGATGTCTCTGCTTTTTAATATGCTATCTAGGTTTGTCGTAGTTTTTCTTCCTAGAAGTAAGTGTCTTTCAATTTCATGGCTGCAGTCACTGTCTGCAGGGATTTTGGAGCCCAAGAAAATCAAATCTGCCACTGTTTCCACTTTCACCCTATTTGCAAGCCAACAAATTAGCTTGCCACAGTTTCCTGGATGCTGGCAGAATACATTAAACTCCTATGTCAGAGACCAAAGACTTCAGTAGTCACAGCAATACCAGTAGATTATCAGCCCAGTCACATGGGGCAATGCAGAGGGCAGGAGATGCCTGCATATGTGGTAGGCTGCAGTACAGACAAGGAACCTTGAGTGGAGGGAACCCAAATCTTTTAAGAACAGTAAGTCTATGTGACCTCCATGGCAAGGAGACATTATCTTTATTATACTGGACAGTAAACAAACCTGACTTTTGCTCAGGAGAGAGATATTATCTCTATCCTCTAAGACTTTTTGCTATACAAATATTTTTTGAAAAAAAAAAAAAACAGTAAAGAGCAAAGGAGAGTCAGTACCTCAATGCACAAGGGAAGCAGAAGTATCAGCGACCCATAAAGAATTTTTTCCTAATAACTGTTCCCTAACTACATACATATACAGTGAAAAATCTCTTTCCAACCTTGTCTTCCACCAACAGTTTCCTCCTGAGAGATAAGCACTTCCCTCAACTTTTTATCATCTTTTCAAGAGACAGTCTATGTACCTACAAGTGTGTGTGCACACTTGTGTGCACTCACTAATTTTTTTTTAAATGGTTGCTACTACATACACTGTACCTTGCTTTTTTCACAATTTTCTTAGGGATGATTTCATTTTGACACATATGGATTTAATTCATTCTTAGCATCTGCATAGAAACCCACTGCACAGCAGTATTACTATATATTTAACTAATCCTCCTAGTGATGGACATTTGCTTCCAGGCTTTTATTATTACAAACAATACTATAACCAACTAAGTTATACACATCTTTGTATATATTTGCTAAAAGTGAAATTCCTAGGCGAAAAAGATATGCATTTTTAAAATTTATTTTTAATTGGAGGATAACTGCTTTACAATGTTGTACTGGTTTCTGCTGTACAACGATGTGAATCAGCTATATGTACACATATATCCCCTTCCTCCTGAACCTCCCTCCCATCCATCTAGGTCATCACAGAGCGCCAGGCTAGGCTCCCTGTGTCATACAGCAATTTCCCACTACCTATCTATTTTAGACATGGTAGTGTATTTACGTAAATGCTACTCTCTCAACTTCGTTCCATCCTCTGCAAATAGGTTTATCAGTATCATTTTTCTAGATTCTATATACATGCATTAATATACAATATTTGTTTTTCTTTTTCTGACTTACTACACTCTGTATAACAAGCTCTAGGTTCATCCACCTCACTTCAACTGACTCAAATTTGTTCCCTGAAATGTATATGCATCTTTAATTTTTATATATTGTCAATCTGCTCTCTAAAGAGGCTGCAACCAATGTTAACTCCCACTTAGACTTTACTTATGAACAGGACTTTCAGAAATTACTAGTAAGATTTTCAATACCTTTATCTTCAAAATTAAGTTTCTAAAGCTTAAGTGTGAGGTAATATATACTATGGAATGCACATCTGAAAGGGATACATGATCAAGTTTTGACTTTCCCACTGACTAACGTGCGTGACATTGTACAGGAAACAGGGATCAAGACCATCCCCATGGAAAAGAAATGCAAAAAAGCAAAATGGCTGTCTGGGGAGGCCTTACAAATAGCTGTGAAAAGAAGAGAGGCGAGAAGCAAAGGAGAAAAGGAAAGATATAAGCATCTGAATGCAGAGTTCCAGAGAATAGCAAGAAGAGATAAGAAAGCCTTCTTCAGCGATCAATGCAAAGAAATAGAGGAAAAGAACAGAATGGGAAAGACTAGAGATCTCTTCAAGAAAATTAGAGATACCAAGGGAACATTTCTTGCAAAGATGGGCTCGATAAAGGACAGAAACGGTCTGGAACTAACAGAAGCAGAGGATATTAAGAAGAGGTGGCAAGAATACACAGAAGAACTGTACAAAAAAGAGCTTCACGACCCAGATAATCATGATGATGTGATCACTAATCTAGAGCCAGACATCCTGGAATGTGAAGTCATGTGGGCCTTGGAAAGCATCGCTACAAACAAAGCTAGTGGAGGTGATGGAATTCCAGTTGAGCTGTTTCAAATCCTGAAAGATGATGCTGTGAAAGTGCTGCACTCAATATGCCAACAAATTTGGAAAACTCAGCAGTGGCCACAGGACTGGAAAAGGTCAGTTTTCATTCCAATCCCAAAGAAAGTCAATGCCAAAGAATGTTGAAACTACCACACAATTGCACTCATCTCACATGCTAGTAAAGTAATGCTCAAAATTCTCCAAGCCAGGCTTCAGCAATACGTGAACCGTGAAATACCTGATGTTCAAGCTGGTTTTAGAAAAGGCAGAGGAACCAGAGATCAAATTGCCAACATCCTCTGGATCATGGAAAAAGCAAGAGAGTTCCAGAAAAACATCTATTTCTGCTTTACTGACTATGCCAAAGCCTTTGACTGTGTGGATCACAATAAACTGTGGAAAATTCTCAGAGATGGGAATACCAGACCACCTGACCTGCCTCTTGAGAAATCTGTATGCAGGTCAGGAAGCAGCAGTTAGAACTGGATGTGGAACAACAGACTGGTTCCAAATAGGAAAAGGAGTACGTCAAGGCTGTATGTTGTCACCCTGCTTATTTAACTTCTATGCAGAGTACATCATGAGAAATGCTGGACTGGAAGAAACACAAGCTGGAATCAAGATTGCCGGAAAAAATATCAATAACCTCAGATATGCAGACGACACCATCCTTATGGCAGAAAGTAAAGAGGAACTAAAAAACCTCTTGATAAAAGTGAAAGAGGAGAGTGAAAAAGTTGACGTAAAGCTCAACATTCAGAAAACGAAGATCACAGCATCCGGCCCCATCACTTCATGGGAAATAGATGGGGAAACAGTGGAAACAGTGTCAGACTTTATTTTGGGGGGCTCCAAAATCAGTGCAGATGGTGAGTGCAGCCATGAAATTAAAAGTCGCTTACTCCTTGGAAGGAAAGTTATGACCAACCTAGTCAGCATATTCAAAAGCAGAGACATTACTTTGCCAACAAAGGTCCATGCAGTCAAGGCTGTGGTTTTTCCAAAGGTCATGTATGGATGTGAGAGTTGGACTGTGAAGAAGGCTGAGCACCGAAGAATTGATGCTTCTGAACTGTGGTGTTGGAGAAGACTCTTGAGAGTCCCTTGGACTGCAAGGAGATCCAACCAGTCCATTCTGAAGGAGATGAGCCCTGGGATTTCTTTGGAAGGAATGATGCTAAAGCTGACACTCCAGTACTTTGGCCATCTCATGCAAAGAGTTGACTCATTGGAAAAGACTCTGATGCTGGGAGGGATTGGGGGCAGGAGGAGAAGGGGATGACAGAGGATGAGATGGCTGGATGGCATCATGGACTCCATGGATGTGAGTTTGAGTGAACTCTGGGAGTTGGTGATGGACAGGGAGGCCTGGCATGCTGCGATTCATGAGGTCGCAAAGAGTCGGACACTACTGAGCGACTGAACTGACTGACTGACTGAATGCCACGAGTGACATTGGCCAAATCACTTAAATTCTCTGTCAGCTTTCTCATGTGTAAGATGATCTTTTCAATCTAAAATGTGTGTACATTACTCATCACTCAAAATCCCAAAGGTTTTTCTCAAAAGAAAATTGTCATTTCAAAAGTACAGTTTGCATGTAAGAGCAACATATTTCACATTTAAAATTTTTAGAGAAAAGTAGACATTATTTTTCTAGCACAATATCTTGTTCACATAGTAGCATTTACTTACACCCCATATACTCTCAAAAAGTCTTCATAGTAGCCATTTCAATAAGACTTGGACACTACAGAACAAGAGAACAGCAGGATACTAAAAGTCCCTGCTATCCTCTCCCTATCTGAATATCTATTCTCTCTACTTTTGTTATGTACCTCTCTCTAGCTTTAATTCCAAAAACACACATTGAAATTTTGCCTGTTCAGCATAATTCAAGAAAGAATACATTCTTCCCTTGTGCTGCTGCTAAGTCACTTCAGTCGTGTCCGACTCTGTGTGACCCCATAGACAGCAGCCCACCAGGCTCCCCCGTCCCTGGGATTCTCCAGGCAAGAACACTGGAGTGGGTTGCCATTTCCTTCTCCAATGCATGAAAGGAAAAGTGAAAGTGAAGTCACTCAGTTGTGTCCGACTCCTAGCGACCCCATGGACTGCAGCCTACCAGGCTCCTCCGTCCCTGGGAGTTTCCAGGCAAGAGTACTGGGGTGGGCTGCCATTGCCTTCTCCTCTTTCCTTGTGCTAAAGCTAAGCTAAGTCACTTCAGTCATGTCCAACTCTTTCTAAATTGAATGTAAAAAGAAATAACAAAAAACCATTTCCCTTCCTCCATACCTGAATTAAAAAGGAGAAAAAAGGTGACAACCACACAAGAAGCTCCAAGAAAAGGTCTTTTTCATTTATATATATAACCTGACTAAAGAGTTGATTCTTTTGAAAATTTTACACTACTTAACGACAAATTCAAACTCTCAAGTTTTTTACCTTAAGGAACCGGTAAGTTATTTAAAAATCAACACAGAAAAATTTAAAGCTCACTCTATTACAGAAATAAAAGAAACATCTGGGAATTCTCTGGCAGTCCAGTGGTTAGGACTCCACATGCTTACTGTCAAGGGGTCAGATTTGATCCTTGGTCGGGGAACCCTCTCCACATGCCTCGTGGAGAGGCCAAAAAAAGAAATCTTTTTTTTTTTTTATAATAGTTTCATCATAATTTTTGGTGGCAAATTTTCAAGCTTCCCATTTCTAGGAAGTAGATCACCTCCAATTACAAATTTGCATAATCAAATGATTCTGCATCTTGTATAGCTATAAAATCACGTGAAATTTTAAAAATATAACTTCAAAATATATAAGGTACACTCTAAAATGAAACCATGTCTCTGGTTACCAAGAATATAATAATAAAAACAAAAATGTTAAAGGCATAAGTATATTTTATACAGAAATTTCCCAACTGCTGATCTATTAATAAATTGATTCACTATTTACAATGATAGCAAAACAGAATAAAATCCCACTCAGAATTTCATGCTAAAACTTCACTCTTAATAAAAAAGAATCAAATTAAAACTATCCTGAAATACCATTTTTTAACCTATTAAATTTTTAGATTTTTGCCAGTCTAATAACACATTACACTGATAAGGCTGATGGGAAACAAGGACTCAATCACTGCCACTGTACAACCCAATGAGGAGAAATCTGGTAATAACTACTGATTCAGGAAGTCCAACCTCTGGGTATTTTTCCCATAGATATATTCATATGCTTGCAAGATGCCATGTGTGGAAGGTTATTAACCACAACATTATAATAACAAAATTTTGGAAAACAAATGTCCATCAATAGGGAGCTTATTAAAGGTAGACTGAATTATGTCTCTCCAAAATCCATATGGTAAAGTCCTAACCCCCACTATGATGGTTTTCAGAGATGGGGCCTTTGGGAGATACTCAGGTATAGACTGGGGCCCCTATAATGAGAGTCGTGCCTTTAAAAGAAACACCAGAGAGCTCTCTCCCACCCCTCTGTCTCTACCATGTAAGCACACAGTGAGAAGACCACCAGAAAACCTGGAAAAGAGCCCTCAGCAGAACCTGACAATGCTGGCACCCTGATCTCAAAACTTCCTGCCTTCATAGTTGTGAGAAATTAAATTTATGTTGTTTAAGCCATTCAGAGTACAGCATTTTTGTTATGAAAGCCTAAACTAATACTACATACATATACATAGTTTGATACCATTTGTGGTAAAATTAAAAGTGGAGCAAATGTATATTGTATTTACTTAATTCTTAAAAAAAAAAAATCTCTGAAAGTACACAAAAAACCAAGTGTTTACCCTCTATTTTTAGGTGAGAGGAGTCCTAGGCAGGTGGAGATCAGGTGGAAAGATTTTCATTACAAATCTTTTTTTTCTTCTGGATCAAATGAACATATTACCTATTCTCCAAAATTAGATTTAGAATATTTTTCATTTATGTTAGTTATAAATATGTGAAATATCTACAAAATTGATAAACACCTTATTCTTTATAGAATTGAGAGTACAGGCTCAGGCACTACATTAAAAAGGCCTCTTGTATCAAGGATAGGAAACCTGTTTCAGAAGCAACTGTTAGTGGCATTTCATCTCATCACTTACATCATTTTCATTCTGTCCCTTTCTTCCGTCTCTCTGTCTTTCTCCCTTGGTCTATCTCTCTTTTCTATGTCCTTTTTCCATCCCTGTTTTATCTCTTGTTCCATTTCTAATTTTCTCTTCCTTCTATCCCTCTTGACTAGGGTTTCCAGCTACAGCCAGTAGCAACCATAGGCTTCAGTCTACCCCTCCACGGACTTTCCAGCCAACCTCAAGAATAGCAATGGAAGCAAAGTGCAAAAGCAGGGGAACTCAAGGAAGGGGAGACTCTTAGTAGGAAATAATGCTTTGTTACAATACCTAATTAACCAACAAGAAAATCTTTTTTTTTCACTAGAAACTAAATTGCTCTAAAGTTTTCCTAAAACCCAGATAGCAATGTCAAAACGCTAATGCAACTTTTTTAATTAGGCAATTTAGTTTTAAGTTATACCTGAACAAGTCTGAACACAAATTATTTGATTAAACAAAATCTGTACAGTGGAAGACTCTTAGCTAGGAAAGATGTTCCCTCTCTCAAAGTAGTATAACTTACATTAAGAATATTCTCCACTATTTTCAGAGTGCTAACCATTACACCATGGGGCCTGTTATCTCTACTATTTTCAAAAGCAAAAACAAGAGACATAATTTCCCACAAGTCTATTTGACAGGTAATTACCTCTGGGACCTAAACTACATGACATTCAGAAAATACCAAAAAGACTAATTTGTGTGTTCTAACATTAAGTTGTTTGTATAGTTTTAATAAGCATAACTTCTCGAGAAATATGAACTCAAACAGACTATATTTAAACTCATAAAGCAAAAATATAAGAAATCACAGTATAGTATAACCAAATCTTGTTCAAGGCTTGGTAGAGTTCTCACTAGATTTCTGCAACAGTATTATTACTGTTCTCAGTTTTACGCCTGTAAGCTGTCTTCCCCTTGTTATCAGCTGTAGCAGACTTAAGACAAGAAAAACAAAACATAACAAATACTAGGACACAGAAATACATATTCAACTTTCCTTTAACCTTTAGAGGAAAAAAGCAAACGTTTTATGACTTTTTCTTCAAATCAACCTCAAAAGTGGTAAAAATCTCAAAGACAGCAAACACTAGGTTATATTTAGGCAAATGTCATTTCCCCATTTGCAAATGGGTACTTTTCCCTGTAACAGAGTATTTAGAGTGGAAGACACCAGATCTGACCACAAAAATTATTTCTATGTATTTGCAGACTTCTACCCCATCTACTGAAATGTATACTATTTGCTAATGTTAGCATACTCTTTTCTAACAAAGAGATCTGTTTGTTAACAGGAAGGAAATGGCAACCCACTCCAGTGTTCTTGCTTGGAGAACCCCAGAGATGGAGGAGCCTGGTAGGCTGCCGTCTGTGGGGTCGCACAGAGTTGGACACGACAAGCGACTTAGCAGCAGCAGCAGCTAGCACAGGAGTCCAAAATAAGAAAAAGCAGGCCCATCATATGCCCCAATTTGCTTTTCAGTTCCTCCTCTGGGTAGTTCTCTTCTCTCCATTTTAAATAAAAAAGTGGGAGATTTGCAGATTTGTACATTTTTCTGAAAGCTGACAAGAAGAAAAATAAAGGAACCATACACATTTTATAAACTTTGAACATTTACTATGAAAAAGGAAGGAAGGATCTAGAATTAAGAAATCTATTTTCATTTTAAATACTGAATATAAATCATATGAGTATAAATTACTCTGGAAAGAAGTTTTAAGGCTAATAAACACACTTTTCAGCTTTGGTTTTGAAAAAGTTCAGATTAATATTTTGCAAATATAGTTGAGGCTCTTCCCTTTTCTGATCCTTTTTCATGATCCTCCCAAAATAAGCCTTGGGGTCCCTATTTCCACTGTTCTGAGAGCATACATTATTTTAGAATTAACTAACAGAGAGCTTCATACATGGAAAAGACTCAAAACTATTTGCTGCATGAGTTACAACACTAGTAAATGATGAAACTTTTGTTGTTGTTCAATCGCTAATCACGTCCACCTCTTTGTAACCCCATGGACTGAAGTATGCCGGGCTTCCCTGTCCTTCCTTCACTATCTCCCAGAGTTTGCTCAAATTCATGTCCGTTGAGTCGGTGATGCTACCCAACCAGTTATCTCATCCTCTGCTACCCTATTCTCCATTTGCCTTCAATCTTCCCCGGCATCAGGGTCTTTTCCAATGAGTGCTCTTTGCATCATGGTCACAGCCCTGTCATGGCGAAGGGGCTTGCATAACTCGATGAAGCTATAAGCCATGCCATGCAGGGCCACCCAAGACAGGTTATAGTAGAGAGTTCTGACAAAATGTGGTCCACTGTAAGAGGGAATGGGAAACCACTCCTGAATTCTTGCTGAGAGAACCCCATGAGCAATATGAAAAGGCAATGAAGAAGCTTCCACGTCCTAAACTAATTCTTCATCAGTAATTATTCATTCCTTTAGAGAGCTCATCTACTTTTAATATCTTTAGGCAAACAGCTCCCTGGGAATAAAAGTTCTCTCATTTACTAGCTATATAACCTTGGCCAACTTATTTAGACTACTTTCTGGGAAGGGGCACTGTCCCTAAATTGTTGAGGCAGCATATTCTCCTAACCCTCATATTGAGGGTCTCTGATCCAGGGGCCCCAAGTAATAGGTAGAGGAGGTTGTGGCATTTGTAGGAGCTTGAACAACCATTTGTAACCTAAATGGGAATACCAAGAGGATTAAATGTGATAATAAAAGAGAGAACATTCTGGATACTACAAAGGCAATTATCTACATTTCTAAAGCCCCATATCTCTAAGTCACTTAAACATTCTGGCAACTTAAGCTCAGTTTACCCAAAAGCAAATGTATCACGTAACTCTCAAAAATCTGTTTCTCCTAGTACAGACTTCTCAAAGTTTTGTATCTGGATAACTGAAGTCAATTTTTACTTCCTTTCCCTCTACTACCTTCCACCTAATCACCCAATCAACCACCAAGCTCTGTCACTCTTCCTCTAATGATTCCCTTCTTTTTCAGCCTATTAGCACATTTTCCTTATTATCAAATGTCTGGGTCATGACAACTGATTTCCAAGTAGTTCCTCTTATTCCCCAAAGATCAAATTCATCCCCCAATTCTCAGCTTAAGAGACAAACTTTCAATAGTGTAGCTGTCAAATCTACCTCAATCACAGATGACAATCTTGAATCCATTCATATTAATATTTATGACGTGCACCTTATTGCATGGCTCCCATTGATCCCTACCTGTTGGTATTCACACCTTTGTGTGGGCTAAACCTCATCTTTTTCTTAATGAATAGTGAAAAGTGATGTGACTTCACTTCCATGTCTAGGTTACGAAAGACTGACTTCCTTCTTGCTAGCACTCTCTTCTCACTTCCTCACTCTGATGAAATAAGCTGCCAAGTTGTAAGATACTCCATGGAGAGGTCCATGTGGCTAAAAACCAAAGAAAGCCACCAGTGGTCATCTCATGAGGAACTGAGGTCTGTTTCCAAAAAGCCAAAATAAATGAATTGTGCCAAAACATGAATTGTGCCAAATGAATGAATTGTGCCAAAACATGAATGAGCCAGGATGTGGATCCTTCCCAGCTGAGCCTCAAGATGACTATAGCCTTGTGAAAGACCCAGAGGCAGAGAACCCAGCAGTACTGCACCAATATTACTGACCCACAGACACTGTGAGATTAAAAAAACACTGCTGTTTCAATACACTACATTTGGGGTTAATTTGTAGCACAATAATAGATAACAAACACACTATCTCATATTTCTAAATAAATTCTAGGCAGATTAAAAAATTAAATATAAAACTACCAGATTATCTTAAAACTACATGAAAACAAATATTTATAATTTCTATAATTTGAAGTAAAAGAAAAAAGAGTAAAAGTTTGATTTATACAGGTTTTCTATATGACTGGAAAAATGTAATAGATTAAAATACAAAGATCAGGAAAATCTCTGCAGCAAGCATAGAAAAATATTTAACCATACAAAACTAAGATATATGTAGTTACATATTTGTTACATAAAAAACTAATATAAATTTTCTGAAATGATAGTGAAGAAATCAGTAAAAGGTAGTGCCTCCAGGGAGGGAACATGGGTGGCTGGGACAAGTATGTAAGGTAAACATTTCACTGTATTCTATCAACAAAGTAATAATAGTTTACAGTATTACTGATATTAAAAATATTAACTAGCAAAAGTATTAACATGGAATATTTAAAATAAACTTCAAATATATTAATAAAAAATGAGAAGATATAAGCAGGTATTTAACATGAGAAAAAATAAAATTAATCATAAAGAAAGATGAGTTCAAAATGGATCAGAGACCTAAACGTAAGTTCAAAAATTTAAAACTCTTAGACAAAAATATACGTGCAAATCTTTGCGACCTTGGCATTGGCAACGATTCTTAAATGTGATACCAAGCATAAGCAAAAAAAGAAAAAACAGACGGGCCTTCATGAAAATTAAAAGCTTCTGTGCTACAAATAATTTCATCAAGAAAGTGAAAAGACCAGAATTCCACGGTGGTCCAGTGGTCTGCCATGGGCCTAAATTCAATCCCTGGTTGGGGAATTAAGACCCCACAAGCCCTGTGGCTTGGCAAAAAAAAAAAAAAAAGAAGAAGTGAAAAGACAACCCACAAGTGGGAAAAATACTTGCAAATCAATATCTGATAAGGGAATTGTTCACAGAATACACAAAGAACCATGACAACTCAATAATAAAAAGATAAATAATCCAATTTTAAAATGGCCAAAGATATCAACAAAAAGTCTACAAATAATAAATGCTGGAGAGGCTGTGGAGAAAAAGGAATCCTACTGTTGGTGAGGATACAAACTGGTACAGCCACTCTAGAAAACAGTATGGAGGTGCCTTAAAAAACTAAAAATAGAGTTACCATATGATCAAGCAATCTCACTCCTGGGCATATATCTGGAAAAGATGAACACTCTAACTCAAAGAGATAGATGCACCCCAATGTTCACAGCAGCACTATTTATAATAATCAAGACATGGAAGCAACCTAAATGTCCACTGATATAGGTGAATGTATAAAGAAGATGTAATACAAACACACACAATAGAATACTACTCAGCAAAAAAATAATGCCATCTGCAGCAACATGGATGTACCTAGACTTTAACATAGTAAATGAAATAAGTCAGAGAAAGACAAATACCATATACCACTTATATGTGGAATCTAAAAAAAGACACAAAGGAACTTATTTACAAGATATAAATAGACTCACAGACACTAAAAACAAATTTGTGATTACCAAAGGGGAAAGGGGTAAGGGATAAATTAGGAGTTTGGAATTAACAGATACAAATTGCTGTATATAAAATAGATAAACAGCAAGGACCTGCTGCATAACACAAGGAACTATATTTAGTATCTTGTAATAACCAAGGTCCGTCTAGTCAAGGCTATGGTTTTTCCTGTGGTCATGTATGGATGTGAGAGTTGGACTGTGAAGAAGGCTGAGCGCCGAAGAATTGATGCTTTTGAACTGTGATGTTGGAGAAGACTCCTGAGAGTCCTTTGGACTGCAAGGAAATCCAACCAGTCAATTCTGAAGGAGATCAGCCCTGGGATTTCTTTGGAAGGAATGATGCTAAAGCTGACACTCCAGTACTTTGGCCACCTCATGCGAAGAGTTGACTCATTGGAAAAGACTCTGATGCTGGGAGGGATTGGGGGCAGGAGGAGAAGGGGACGACTGAGAATGAGATGGCTGGATGGCATCACTGACTCGATGGACATGAGTCTGGGTGAACTCCAGGAGTTGGTGATGGACAGGGAGGCCTGGCGTGCTGCGATTCATGGGGTCGCAAAGAGTCGGACACGACTGAGCGACTGAACTGAACTGAACTGAATAAGCTACAATGGAAAAGAATCCAACACTTTGCTGTATACTTGAGACTAGCACAGTATTGTAAACCAACTATCCAGTTCAATTTTTTAAAAGTGGCCAAAAGATCTGAATACACATTTCTCCAAAGACGACAAATAACCAGTAAGAACATGAAGATACTTAACATTATTAGTCATCAGGGAAATGCAATTCAAAAACCACAGTGAGATGCCATTTCATACCCACTAGGATGGCTAAAACCAAAAAGACAGACAGTAACAAGTGTTGATGAGAATGTCAAGAAATTAAAACCTTAATATACTGCTGATAAGATAAGATGGTGCAATAGATTTGGAAAACGGTCTAACAGGTTCACAAACAGTTGAACAGTTAAACAATTACCTTATAACCCAACAATTCTACTCCTAGGTATATATCCAAGGGAAATGAAAACATATGTCCATGCAAAACTTGAACACAAATATTCAAAGCAGCATTATTCATAATATACAACATGGAAACTGATGAACAGATTAGCAAAATGTGGTATATTCATAAATGGAATATTATTCAGCCACAAAAAGGAATAAAGTAACGATATACGCTATAACATATATGACCTGTGAAAGCATTATGCCAATTAATCTTCCAAGTCTGCAAAGCCAAACCCCAGTGTCTGAAACACAAGTGCATGTGCTCAGTTGTTCAGTCGTGAGCACAAGTCTGTGCTAGCCAGGCTCCTCTGTCCATGGAATTTTCCAGGCAAGAATACTGGAGTGTTTTACCATTTCTATTCTAGGGGATATTCCCAATCCTGGGATAGAGCCCACATCTCTGTGTCTCCTGCACTGGCAGGTAGATTATTTACCACTGAGCCACCTGGGAAGCCACTGAATCACACAGTCTTTACTGAATTTCAACCACTCCCTAAGACATAACCTGAACTCTCCATTGTTTAAAATGAGATAGTAGCAAGTTACAGGTAAGCACAGTTGCATTCATGGCTCTCAAGTTCCAGAGGGCGCTGGTGAGGCCATGGAAGAAAATGAGACAGAAAACAGAAAACATGGAGATGATAAAGCAACATATCAGCTTCTAAAGTAAAAGAGCCAAGCAAAGAAGTG
The DNA here is from genome assembly GCF_032405125.1 of Capricornis sumatraensis. NCBI lineage: Eukaryota > Metazoa > Chordata > Mammalia > Artiodactyla > Bovidae > Capricornis > Capricornis sumatraensis. Next base: position 176,456,686 of record NC_091069.1, read on the forward strand.
AGAAAGGAGCAATTAGACAACAGTTAGAGCAATAAAGGGGCTCCCAGCATAGCAGTCAGTAAAGAATCTGCCTGCAATGAGAGAGACCTGGGTTCAATTCCTAGGTTGGGAAGATCCCCTGGAGAAGGAAACGACAGCGCACTCCAGTATTCTTGCCTGGAGAATCCCATGGACAGTGGAGCCTGGTAGGCTACAATCCATGGGGTCACAAGAGTCGGACATGACTTGGTGCTTTCTCTTAGAGCAATAAAGGAGAAATTAAGAGAAAGTAATGTCAAAAAAGGCAAGAATAGTAACAGATACACTTATAAAGATATCATATATCTTATAAAGTTGGAATAAGAATCTAAAAATATTCATCATTTTTTACTCATATCCTTGGTAAGGACAGAGCCAATTGTCATGGGTTAAGCAATAAATAAGGGTTATGGAAATGGAAGCAGTTGAGGGTAAATTGTTTTTAAGAGGAAAGGATTTAGATTAATTTTCATTATTGTTTTTGTTTTTTAAATCTAGAGACTTTGGGCCTCAGAGGAAGAAGCCTGGGAAGAAGTAACACAAGACAATGAAGGAAACTGACTAATGTCCCACAGGATAAAGGGATAAATTCAACTGAGAGACAGGCTGAAAGACTAGCTTTGAACAAGCCTCATCTAAGTAAAAGTATATGTCAGTATGTAAATGTAGTAATGCGCTATATATCTGCATCACTGGGGAAGAGTTCCACATAACTGAATTACCCGACACAAGCATTTTTTTTAGTAATTTTCCTTGAAATTGTTCACCACTGTATGATACAGTTGTCTGCCTTCTTAAACATATTGTACTCTCCTGGATGACAAGGTCATTGTAACTATAATTATATTAATAGGAAGTAATATAGCTACATGTTAATTTTTCAAATCTTTGACTGTTCTATGTTGTCATCTGCCATTTCCTGAAAACTTTTTTTTCCTTTGTGCTTTCAACAGATTCTAGTTTTAAAATTATATAACCATTAAATAATACCCTAAGTAAGGGATAATAGAATCCTGAATCAAAGTATGGGAATAAAGTATATGGCTTTATGACAGTGTTAAAAAACCTGTTTCACTTTTCAATTCAGTTAAAGATTGGGTTTCAAACAGTTGAAGATGTCAGAAGACTGACCTCTGGCTACATGAAATATTACTTTATCTTGCTTCCTTAAGTTATAGCAAAATAACCCTGCCAAGTTATTGATAATTTTATATGGTTAGTCTTAAACCACACACACACACACACACACACACACACACACACGTATCATGCATTCCAAAACTGAGCCTAGACATTTCACAGTAACTTTACTTTCCTTTCGTATAATCATTTACCAATAAAAAGTTATAATCTTCTACATTTCTGTACGTAAATACAGCCAAGTATATTTCATATATATGGATATTATTCATGATAAGTGTATGGCCTTCACAAAATCTTGATTTTAATCTCTTCCAAATTTCATACAAATTTCACAACTACAAACATCACAAAGGCTAAAAAGGACTAGAGCTAGGCACAAGGCACTTGACCAAAATTTAAGAATTCATTCCTATAGTTTCAAAGGATATTACAATTTCATTCATTTATTCTTAAGATTCTGAATAATCCAGCAATTTCACTTCCGGGTATTCATCCGAAGGAAAGGAAAACACTAATTTGAAAATATATCTGAAACTTCAAGTTCGCTGCAGTATTATTTAAAAAAGCCAAAACATGGAAGCAACCAAAGAGTCCATCAAATGGACAATGATGAGTAGATAAATAAAATGTGGTATATATACACACAGTGGAATATCATTCAGCCATAAAAAAGGAAATATTGCCATTTGCAACAAGGTGGACGTACTTTGATAGCATTATGCTAAGTGAGAAAAGTCAGAAAGAGAAAAGACAAATACTGTACAATCCTTATATGTAGAATCTAAAAAACAAAACGAAACTCATAAACACAGAGAACAGATTGAGGGCGGCCAGAGTCAGGGGTGGGTACAATGGGTGACGGTGATCAAAAGGTACAAACTTCCGTTATAAAATAAGTAAGACGTGGAAAGGTACTGTGCAGCATCATGACTACAGTTGATAATACTGTATCACGCATTTAAAAGTTGCTAAGAGAGCCCTCATAAAATAAAATTTAACTGTGCAGGGACACACATTAACTAGATCTATTGTGGTGATCATTCCACAATACATAAAAATATCAAACATCAAACCTTTATGTTGTACACCTGAACCTAATATAATGTTACATGTCAAATATTTCTCAATTAAAAAAAAAGATTCTGGATGGCTATGCTCACTTATCCTATACATTATCAAAAACAAAAAACTACCATTACTTCTCCAGCACTCACTTCCTGTTCCTTCAGTTTTTCATTCATATCAATGAAAATTAATAAATGTAGAATCTCTCAAAGACAGAGGGGTGTGAGTGGCCTAATCAACTCAAACTGAAACACCTCACTAGTTTAGAGTATTGGAGTAGAGTTGAGTTTGTACTTTTGCCGAGACATGATTTTGATCCCTGAATCGGGAAGATGCCCTAGAGATGGGAATGGCAACCCACTCCAGTATTCTTGCCTGGAGAATTCCATGGACAGAGGAGTCTGGCAGGCTACAGTCCACGGGGTCACAAAAACAGACAAGACTGAGCACGCACACACTCTGTATATAATTATTTATGCACATCTCTCTTTCTAAATCACAAATACTATGAGGGCAAGAATCTTTTTCTGATTGAACGATTCCATCCATCACTGGACAAACAAGTTCTCAGCACCAAGCATTTTGCTAGTCTCTGGAGAGAGTGTAGTTAAACAGTAACCCCCCTTTCAACAAGCAAGCAAGGAGGCAGACTTGTCGTAAACAAATTACAATATAGGAAAAAACAAAAGTGGGTATAGACTCAAATCACAGGAAAAATTAACTCTAGGTAGTAGAGGGAGTTAAGGGATACATTTATGTGTTCTCCTAAAGGCCTTCAATAAACACTTGTTGAATGGACAAATAAATGTATTAAATCTTGCTAATGAAAGCTGAGACTCCCAAGTCCAAATGAAACGTATTAGTTACTTCTGAATATACTGCATAAACCTAACCCTTCAACAACTGCAGGAATGCAGACTTCAGCATACTCACCCCCTCCTCAGGAAATCACCTTGGAGAAAGGGCCATACCTGTACTGCCAGCCTTTGGCACTGCCACCTCGGCTGCTACTGCTGCTGCTGATTCCACCCCCACAGCCACTGTTGCCGCTGTTCTTGTTCGGGGTCACCGCGGTGGCCAGGCCCTCCAGCCTTCCTTCGCTCTCTGAGACTTTCATTGCTGACACTGGTTCACCTCCCTGCATCTTAACTCCAAAGTCCATCTGCCCTTCTTGGGCGGGAGAAACAACTCTGTAGAGTAGTTTTGTAAGTGATAAGATTTAAGATCTGATCTGAAAGGGCTCCCAATTGCTAAACTAGCGGGCGGCTGGAGCAGTAATCATCAAATAGCTCAGGGAAGGAATGAATACAAACATTCCCCCTGAAGGAAACTTTTAAGAGAAGGACAGCGAAGAGGGCAGATGTCCTTTAAATATATATATCTCCTTCCGGACAAAAGCAAGGAGGAAAAAAAAATCACCCTGCCAGAGGATTTGGTGGCATGCTCAAAGGAGGAGTAGAAACAGCGTGAGGAGGTCGCGGACCCTAGCCAGGAGGGCTGGGCGAAGTACGGACCACTGACGGGAACCCGCGGCCTGACCTCTGGGCTGACGGACTGACCCGCCTCGCTCCCTCTTCTCAAGCTGGTCCTTAGGGGGAAGGTTCAGTCCAGCCCGCTCGGCGGTTCCCACAGCAGCTCTCGAGACAGAGCTGGAGCGGCTCGCGCTCAGCCCGGGAGGAGGGTCGGGGAAGGAGGCCGCCGGGGGCGGGACGCCGGCTCCCAGGGTCGCCTCGCCTCCAGTCAGAGGCGAGCAGCTCGGGGCGATTTCCTCCAACGCCCCTGGCCTTGGGCCCTCGACCGGGTTCCCAGAGGCGGACAAGTCCCTCACCCTCGCTACTGCCCAAACGTGAAACCCACAACTGCGGCCACCGCCCCACCCACAGCCCTACAGCCCCACAGCCGGTCACCCGCCCGCTCGCTCTCTTCCCGCCTTCCCTTCCGGAGTAGCGTGAGCTCACTTCCCCCAGAGCAGAGGCCACTGGCGCCATCTTGGAGAAGGGCGCGCGGCCCTGAAGGGGGCGGAGCCTCGGGGATCGCGGTGCTGGGGCGGTGGACTCCGAGGAATGGGAGGAGGCAGGCAGCGAAGGGAGGAGCAGTGGGTCAGCCACAAGGCAGAAAAAAAGGAGTTAGCGCCCTAATGAAGGTGTCTTGCGGCCTTCCTATCCTGGGCAAGGCCTTCCATTTGAGGGCCCATTCCAGGCATTTTAGGAAGAAAGCTTAGAAAAATGTCATTTCTGTAAGGAATTTTAAAAAAATAATTCATCTTAGTAATTTTTAAAAAAAGCCTTATTGGCATAAGGTAAATCAATATTATAAATGAAAAAGAAACTATCATGGAAATTAGAGCTCTCAGAATCAAAACTAGTTATTCTGAGGGTCTTCCCTAGTGGCTCAGCAGTAAAGAATCCACCTACCAATGCAGGAGATGCTGCTTTGATCCCTGGATCTCCAAGACTGCCTGGAAGAGGAAGGGCAACCCAGTCCAGTATTCTTGCCTGGGAAATTCCCTGGACACAGGAACCTGGCAGGCTACAGTCTATGGGATCTCAAAAGAGTCCAGTCGGACACAACTTAGGGATTAAGGACAATGTTCTTTCTGACCTCAGACAACTCTTTCACCCTCCTTAAGCCTAGACTTTTGTATCTATGAAATCAGAATGTTTAGGTGATTTCTAAAGTTCCTTCTAGGACTTCCCTGGTGGCTCAGATGGTAAAGCATCTGCCTACAATGTGGGAGACCCGCATTCCATCCCTGGGTTGGGAAGATCCTCTGGAGAAGGAAATGGCAACCCACTCCAGTACTCTTGCCTGGAAAATCCCAAGGACAGAGGAGCCTGGTAGGCTACAGTCCATGGGGTCGCAAAGAGTTGGACAAGACTGAGCAACTAAACTTTCTTTCTTTCTAATTGTAAATTACAGTTTCTAACGACATGACTTGAATGTATACCATGTGCGAAACACTAGAAGTAGTATTGTTGTTCAGTAGCTAAGCTGTCTCCGACTCTTTGCAACCCCATGGACTGCAGCACTCTAGGCTCCTCTATACTCCACTGTCTCCCACAGTTTGCTCAAATTCATGTCCATTGAGTTGGTTAAGTTATCTAATATCCTCCGATGTCTTCTTCTGTTGCTTTCAATCATTCCCAGCATCAAGGTCTTTTCCAATGAGTTAGCTCTTCATATCAGGTGGCCAAAGTATTGGAGCTTCAGATTCAGCAATGGTCTTAGTTTTTTGAATGTTGAATTTCAAGCCAGCTTTTTCACTCTCCTCTTTCACCTTCATCAAGAGGCTCTTTAGATCCTCTTTGTTTCTGCCAATGGAGTGGTATCATCTGCGTATATAAGGTTGATGATTTCTCCCAGCAATCTTTATTCCAGCTTGTGTTTCATTCAACCTGGCATTTCACATGATGTACTCTGCATATAAGTTAAATAAGCAGGGTGACATATACAGTATGACAAAAAACTTGTCATACTCGTTTCCCAATTTTGAACCAGTCTGTTGTTCCATGTGCAGTTCTAACTGTTGCTTCTTGACCTGCATACAGGTTTCTAAGGAGACAAACAAGGTGGTCTTGTACTTCCATCTCTTTAAGAATTTCCCACAGTTTGTTTTGATGCACACAGTCAAAGTCTTATCATAGTGAAGCAGATGTTTTTCTGGAATTTCCTTGCTTTCTCCATGATCCAACAAATGTTGGCAATTTGATCGGTGGTTCCTCTGCCTTTTCAAAACCCAACTTGTATATCTGGAATTTTTCAGTTCATGTACTGTTGAAGCCTAGCTTGAAGGATTTTCAGCATAAGCTTGCTAGCATGTGAAATGACTGCAGTTGTACTGTACTTTGAACATTCTTTGTCATTGCTCTTCTTTGGGATTGGAATGAAAAGTGACTTTTCCAGTCCTGTGTCCACTGCTGAGTTTTCCAAATTTGCTGGCATATTGGGTGTAACACTTTAACAGCATCATCTTTTAGGATTTGAAATAGCTCAACTGGAATTCCATCACCTCCACTAGCTTTGTTTGTAGTAATGCTTCCTAAGGCCCACTTGACTTCACACTCCAGGTTGCCCAGTTCTATGTGAGTGACCACTCCATCATGGTTATCTGGGTCATTAAGACCTTTCTTGTATACTTCTTCTGTGTATTCTTGCCACTTCTTAATCTCTTCTACTTCTGTTAGGTTCTTACTGTTTCTGTCCTGTTTTGTGCCCATCTTTGCATGAAACGTTCCCTTGATATCTCCAATTTTCTTGAAGAGATCGCTAGTCTTTCCCATTCTATTTTCTTCTATTTCCCTGCATTGTTCTTTCAAGAAGGCCTTTTTACCTCTCCTTGCTATTCTCTGGAACTCTGCATTCAGTTGGGTATAGCTTTCACTTTCTCCCTTGCCTTTCATGTCTCTTCTTTCCTCAACTATTTGTAAAGCCTCCTCAGACAACCACTTTGCCTTCTTGCATTTCTTTTTCTTTGGGATGATTTTGGTCACTGCCTTCTGTACACTGTTACAAACCTCCATCCATAGTTCTTTAGGCACTCTGTCTACCAGATCTGATCCCTTAATTTATCAGCTCCACTGTATAATCATAAGGGATTTGATTTAGGTCATACCTGAATGACCTAGTGGTTTTCCCTACTTTCTTCAACTTAAGCCTGAATTTTGCAATAAGGAAGTCATGATCTGAGCCAAAGTCAGCTCCAGGTCTTGTTTTTCTGGCTGTATAGAGCTCCTTCATCTTTGGCTGCAAAGAACATAATCAATATGATTTCAGTATTGACCATCTGGTGATGTCTCAAAGTAAAAAAGTAAATAAAGTAGTAATATATAGTTATACAGATAATTAAACCCATGAAGAAAATAAAAGGAGATGATGTAGAAAATAAGCACGATGGAATAGAGAAATTACTTTTAGGAAGAACAATTGAAAAAAGCCATCTATGACGAGGTGGCATTTAAAGTGAGAGAATAAAGAAAGGGGAGGAAGCTAAGGGGAAAGCAAGCTTTACTTATTTTGGGAAATGAGAGACCTGGGACCCTGGATCTCAGTGAATAAAAAGTGGTGTGAAATGAAAGCAAAGAGATAGGCAGAGAAATTTGGATTTTAAGTGCAATGGAAAGTCATTGAAACTTTTAATAAAGGAGGATTATGATCTGACTTATGTTTTTAGACCATTTCTCTAGTCTTTTCAGCAGATGGTCCTAGCACACTGGATATTCACATACAAAAGAATAAAATTGGACCCTACATACCATACACAGAAGTTAACTCAAAATGTATCAAAGACACAAATGTAAAAGCTAAAATATTAAAACTCTTAAATGAAAAAAAGGTGTAAATCTCCACACCCAGAGGTCAGGCAAAGCCTTTTGACTACAACACCAAAGCATAAGTGACAAAAGAAAAAAGAGATTGGACTTCATGAAAATTAAAAACATTTGTTTTGCAAGCAATACCATCAAGGAAGTAAAAAGGCAATCCATAAAATGGGGGAAAAATATCTGCAAACCATATATATATAAGGAACTTATATCCAGTATATGTAAAGAGTTCTTACAACTCATTAATAAAAATACAAATAACCAAATTTTTTAATGGACAAAGGAATGGAACATTTATTCAAAGAAGATATAGGAATGATCAACAACTACATTAAGAAGTTTTCAACATTGTTACTAACCAAGGAAACAGATCAAAACCGCAATGAGCAGGGCTGCCCTTGTGGTCCAATGGATAAGAATCCGCCTTGCAATGCAAGGGACACTAGTTCAATTACCGGTCCGGGAAGATCCCATGTGCTGGAGGGCAACTAAGCTTATGCACCACAACAACTAAGCCTGTGCTTTAGAGCACTCCAGCCACCACTGCTGAAGCCGGGTGCCTAGGGTCTGTGCTCTGCAGCAAGAGAAGCCACCACAATAGAAAACCGGTGCACCGCAGCTAGAGTGGCCTCTTCTCACCACAACTAGAGAAAGCCTGTGCACAGCAACAAAGAACCAGTGCAACCATCAATGAATAAACAGATAAAATAAAACAGCATTTAAAAAAAAAAAACACAATGAGGGACTTCTCTGGCAGTCTAGTGGTAGGAACTCCATGCTTTCACTGCCAAGGGTACAGGTTTAATACTTGGTTGGGGAACTAAGACCCTGTAAGCTGCGCAGTGTGGCCAAAAATATATATACATATATAAAAGGTAGAGAATAAGCTAACCAGTATTGATGAGGGATGTGGCAAAGTTGGAATCCTCATACTCCAACAGAGGAAATGTAAAATGTGGTATATCCACACAATGCAGTATTACTTGGCCATAAAAGGAATGGAGTGCTAATATATGCTACAACAAGAATAAGGGACAACATGGAGACTGAGCATGAGCACGGGAGTCTGGAAAAGGTTTCAACTTTTGAGACCTATAAACTATTTCGTTGTTGCACTCAATGGTGATGAGAATTGGGGACTAGCCCATGCTAATCAAATGAACAACAAATGGATGTGTAGCAGCTGGAATGATGTGTTATTTAACAATGAAAAATACAGTACAGAGTACTCAAGTTTGGTATCAGCACTTTCTATGAAAGACAATCAACAGGAAAAGCTACATTATTAACAGAAGGTTACATGAGGCTCATGGAATCAGAGCCAGGAGAGTTGATTCATAGGTGTTTTATTATTTTTAAGTAAAAATTTTTTGTTGTTGTACAATAGGGTCTGAGTCTGACTTTCATTTAATGTTTAAGGAGAAAAGAGGGCATATTATTTGAACAAAGAAGATAAAGGCACTTTTTAAAAAGCCTTTAATGAAGGATATGTTCATCTTTTTGAAGAGTTTAAGGTACATTCTCCTGATTCCAGGTGGGTGATGATGGATCAGTGCATCCTTGCACGTGGAAAGTGGTCAAGGACATGCACTTATATGTCAGACTGACAGTGATTGACTACTGATTGCATGCATGTGACATTGGGTGAGTTACCTAAATTCTTTATACTTGTTTCTTGCCTGAAAATGAGAGTAATAACCTTTCTGTATGGATTGAATTGTGCCTCCTGAAAATTCATCTAATTCTCAATGTGTAGAGAAGGATGCTTATGAGTTAATTAGCTTTTGATGAGGTCATCATAACCTCCCCATGATGAGACTGCTGCTGCTGCTGCTGCTAAGTCGCTTCAGTCGTGTCCGACTCTGTGTGACCCCATAGATAGCAGCCCACCAGGCTCCCCCGTCCCTGGGATTCTCCAGGCAAGAACACTGGAGTGGGTTGCCATTTCCTTCTCCAATGCATGAAAGTGAAAAGTGAAAGTGAAGTCGCTCAGTCATGTCCGACTCTTAGCAACCCCATGGACTGTAGCCCACCAGGCTCCTCCATCCATGGGATTTTCCAGGCAAGAGTGCTGGAGTGGGTGCCATTGCCTTCTCCGCATGATGAGATTAGTACCTTTTTAAGAAGACACACCAGAATGCTTTCTCTCTGCCCCCCAACCCCCACCCCAGCCCCACCCCCGCCCCCAACTCCTGTGTGAAGACACAGGGAGAAGGAGGCCATCCACAGGCCATGAAGACAGTTCTCACCAGAAACTGGTGAGTTTGATCTTGGACCTCTAACTTTCAGATACTGTATTTTGTTATGACAGTTGGAGGTGAGACAATCTCCCTTTTGAGTGGTTATCAGCATTAAATGAAATGACACGTGGAATCTGACACATGACTTGGTAAGTGTTTAGCAACTGTTAGTCATGGTTACTGTAAGAATAGGGTTTTCTTGCCAAATACAGTGAATGGCTGTGTTTGGCGAGGGCACCTATCCCCTGGACAGCTCTGAAGACACACCAAGCAACATATTTCTGAAGACGCCCAAATTTTTCTATGGGAGGATACCAGCTTTGTTTCACAGATGAAATGACATTTTCCAGAGGTAGCAAAAGAGACTTGTCAGGGTACGGAGATAAATACTCCTAAGGACGTTACCTGGAGTCACCAGCTTGTGGGTGTCTGGGTGAAAAGGCAGGTTCACCAGGGGATCCCTGCTTCAGTGTCGCCCCCTCACAGAGGCCTTCCCTGACCACTCACTCTGTACAGAGCAGCAGCCCCTCCCCATTCTTCCAGCCTTTTACCTTGCTTTCATTTTCTAAGCACCTAACATTATATGCTCTGTTGTGCATTTTCTGTCTGCTCATTAAAATGTAAGCTGCATGAGGAAAGAGTCAATTCTTTTTTTCCCACCTCTGCACTCTCAGTACTGGAACACTTGCCTGGAACATTTGTTGAATGAATGAATTTACAGCAGTGGTTAGGAATACAAAATTGGCGTCAGCCTTCGAATCTTGGCTTTGTCACTTACAGCATGTAATCTTGGGCAAGTTACTACCTTTGTGAACCTGAGTTTTCTCATCTATAAAATGGAAATAGGATGAAATAAGAAAATATACAAAAAGTGCTTATTAGCACAGTGCCTGGCATCTAGTGAGGACTGAACCAGTGCTGGCCACATTTTCTCTCTCACCCTGGTGTGCAGGGGAGGGAAGGGTAATTTATTTCCCAGAAGCACAGGAGGCCTTCTTTCTCCTTGAGCCCGCTGCTGGCTGTGGCAGCTACAGCAGCTGGAATAAGGAGACTGATAAGCCGCAGAGAAACAGGACAGGAGGGGACTGGGGAGCAGAGGAGCGGGGAGCAGTAATAATCCCATGAGAGCCACTGTGAGAATAAGGCTGTGGACCCAAAATTTCTGTTTTTTAAAAAAATGAAAGGGACTTCCCTGGTGACCCAGTGGCTAAGACTCTGCACTCCCAAAGCACATGGGGCCTAAGTTTCATCCCTGGTCACGGAACTACATCCCACATGCCTCAACTAAGACCAGGTGCAGCCAAAGAAAGAAATATATATATATTATTGAAGGAAGGAAAAGAGAAAAAAAGAGCAATTCTGAGAGGACAAAATGTTCACGTTCACAATAGATGTTACTGCTACTTTGGTGAAACAGAGTTCTGATTAACCAGGAGCCCCATCTTCCCTGCCTCCAGCTTAGACTGAAATCTTTATCAGTTTCCCAGTCCAATGGGGGGGATTCTGATGAAGGGCTCTAAGTAGGGAGCATTAAAGTGGAAACATTCCCCTGCCAAGCTCCTGGTGGGAGTTAAAGAAGCAGACATACTCAGATTTTGTTTGAGAGAAGGAAGGAACCTTGGGAAAGAGAGAATGGAGTGGTGATCAGTTTTGATAACATGACTTTTTTTTCCCTTCCCTTTTTTTCGCTTCTCCCAGACCTCTCCCCTGAATCCTTATTGAACCTGAAAGTATTTTTTTTTTAATAACCAGTAGACAGTAAAATTAGCTCTTCAAGTTGTGTTATAAAGTGAGAACATATGTTCTTTCAATATGATGTGTTTGGCTTGTCCATTTTTAGACTCATTGGCTAGTGCAGGTAATGTTTTGCTGACAGAAGCCCATAAAAATGTACCTTCAACAGGAGTCACTTGACCTTGCCATCATCTACTGGTGAATACCCTGGGAAGGGAGAAAAAGTAATGCTAACTGATATTTTAAAGTATGCCAACTGATGCTTTATCATGAAATCACATGGGTGTGAATTCTGGGGATCAGCACTCAAATTTATTGTTCCCATCAAATAAGTCAGTTGACAAGCAAGAAAGGAAAGTGTTAGTCGCTCAGTCATGTCTGACTTTTTGCAACCCCATGAACTGTAGCCTGCGAGGCTCCTCTGTCCATGAGATTTCCCAGGCAAGAACACTGGAGTGGGTTGCCATTTCATCTTGCCCAGTTGACAACAGAACATTGATTTACCTGATTGGATATGTGCAAAAGTCTCTTTTGAAAACACTGTGTCCCCCACCAACCTCCGCCCACAAAAGAAAAAAATACTTGGGTAGCATTTTTCAATATGTGTGCCACACAATATTGCAGGATATTAACAGGTGTTACTTGATTTAAATTTTTTCTTGCTGTGATTATATACATTTAAGTTACACCAGTTCCTTTATTGCAGGACTTCTTGGAGGATCTAATATATTAATGCACATCATATATCCTTTAAAGGGAGATAGAAAGTGCAATATTTCCCCAAATTATTTGACCACAGAACTCCTTTTACATAGAACATTTCCCAGAAATAGTGTCCACAAAGTTTATAGATTGGGATACCCCTAAAAGCAAGTAAAATTTTATGAGGAAACCCACCCAGATTAAATTCACCTTATTTTGCAGGTTTTAGCATCATTTATCTCTACGACCTTCTCTGATTCTGCACAGCTCAGAATTCTTACCATAAAAATAGCTTCCCTGGATGGTGATGTTAGGATCAAGGCCTCAGATATGCCCATAATGCCACTGTCAGTGAAGAAGTTGCAACTTCAAGATCCTAAGCATTGAAAAGATGGGGTTTCTCATATGTGATTCCAAATAAAAATAATACCAACATGTGAAACAAATGAAAAGGAGTCCAACAAAGTTTGGATTTCTCCAGCAAACTCTGGAAAGACTTGGAAGAGCAGAGCTTTACTGAAAGCCAAGAAGCCTCCTACTCTGCTCACTGGGTGGCCCAGCACTTCCCTGGAGAAATGCTCTCTTGTCTGGGAGAGGGGGAATCCTAAGGACTCCCGTACTACTACCCTGGTACAAACAAATTTGGTTCAATTGCTTTCCCATCTGTGAGAGGAGACTTGGAAAGGTGAAGTAGTAGAAAGCTCGCAACAAGAAGGGAGCTAGGGATATCAGAAAACTGACCTGGAAAAGGTCAGTTTTCATTCCAATCCCAAAGAAAGGCAATGCCAAAGAATGTTCAAACTACCGCACAATTGCACTCATCTCACACACTAGCAAAGTAATGCTCAAAATTCTCCAAGCCAGGCTTTAACAGTATGTGAACCAAGAACTTCCAGATGTTCAGGCTGGATTTAGAAAAGGCAGGGGAACCAGAGATCAAATTGCTAACATCCATTGGATCATAGAAAAATAAAGAGCATTCCAGAAAAACATCTACTTTATTGACTACGCCAAAGCATTTGACTGTGTGGATCACAATAAACTGTGGAAAATTCTGAAAGAGATGGGAATACCAGACCATCTGACCTGTCTCTTGAGAAATCTGTATGCAGGTCAGGAAGAAACAGTTAGAACCGGCCGTGGAACGACAGACTGGTTCCAAATAGGAAAAGGAGTACGTCAAGGCTGTATACTGTCACCCTGCTTATTTAACTTATATGCAGAGCACATCACATGAAATGCCAGGTTGGATGAAGCACAAGCTAGAATCAAGATTGCCAGAAGAAATATCAATAACCTCAGATACGCAGATGACACCACACTTAAGGCAGACAGTGAAGAACTAAAGAGCTTCTTGATGAACGTGAAAGAGGAGAGTGAAAAAATTGGCTTAAAACTCAACATTCAGAAAACTAAGATCATGGCATCCAGTCCAATCACTTCATAGCAAATGGATGGGGAAACAATGGAAACAGTGACACACTTTATTTTCTTGGGCTCCAAAATCACTGCAGATGGTGACTGCAGCCATGGAATTAAAAGATGTTTGCTTCTTGGAAGAAAAGCTATGGCCATCCTAGACAGCATATTAAAAAGCGAGACTTTGCCAACAAAGGTCCGTCTGGTCAAAGCTATGGTTTTTCCCACAGTCATGTATGCATGTGAGAGTTGGATCACAAAGAAACCTGAGTGCCAAAGAATTGATGCTTTTGAACTGTGGTGTTGGAGAAGACTCTTGAGAGTCCCTTGGACTATAAAGAGATCAAACCAGTCAATCCTAAAGGAAATCAGTCCTGAATATTCCTTGGATGGACTGATGCTGAAGCTGAAGCTCCAATACTTTGGCCACCTGATGGGAAGAACTGACTCGTTGGAAAATACCCAGATGCTGGGCAAGATTGAAGGCAGGAGGAGAAGGGGACAAGAGATGAGATGGCTGGATGGCATCACTGACTCCACAGTCTTGAGATTGAGCAAGCTCTGGGAGCTGGTGATGGACAGGGAAGCCTGGCGTGCTGCAGTCCGTGGGGTCAAAAAGAGTTGGACAGGACTGAGCCAGTGAACTCCCAGGGTTATCAGCCCATCGATGACAGCCCTGGGGCAACAGGGAATTGGGCCTGCTTTGGCTAAGTGGGTAGTGGATTGCTTATTTGATGGTTTTGCCTTGGGCCATCTTTTTTTGTCTTTTTTCAGTCTCTTTTTTTTCTTCAGTCTTTTAGTCTGAATAACTATTATGGATTCTACACTGGAGGCCTCTGTGCAGCTATGTTTGCATTTACCTGTATTTTTTGATGTAAATCTTTGATAAGCAAGAACAGATGTAATATCTTTCATTTAAGAACTATTTCAATCCCATCACTACCCCAGGCTATGAGCACCTCCAGGGCAGGTTACTTACCGTGATATAGCTTCCCAGGTGGTGCTAGTGGTAAAGAACCCATTTGCAAATTCAGGAGACAAAAAAGACACAGTTCCATCCCTGGGTCGGGAAGATCCCCTGAAGGAGGGCATGGCAACCCACCCCAGTATTCTTGCCCGGAGAATCCCATGGACAGAGGATCCTGGTGGGTTGCAGTCCGTGGGGTTGGGAAAAAACATGACTAAATCGACTTAGCATGCATGCATGTGAGTAAAATAGATAAATAGCACATGATGTTGTCACTCACACAGGGCCTGGAGATCAAATCCTCATATCTTTTTGCACATAAGCCACCAGCACTCTGCTGATAATTACTTTCATTTTTCTAAATACCAAACTAGTAGAGTAGAATGTTTAAATGAAAATAACTGCTTGTTGTTCAGGAAATGGAACATGGCTATCTGGGGTGGGAACAAAGAGGCAAGATCCAGTGATTAGTGATGTAGAAAGTAGCTTTCTATAATAAGTTTACCAGCAAAGGACTAGGTTTGGTAACATGCATAGTCAGTATGAAAAAGTAAGATTATGGAGAGAATAAAATTGTCAGATTTATTCAAAGGTTGCCTACGTGAAGCCCAAAGATGAACTATCAGGAGAGTTATGGTTTCTCCTTTTCCTCATTGTTTGATTTGAAATGAAGTCTGCCTAGAGAAAAGGAGATAAGATGATCTCAGATTTTCAAAGTCAATGAATACTGTTTCTTATTTCTTCTTTGAAAGCCTTCACTGTAGTCATTAACTGAACAAATATTTATTGCACATGAATTAAATGCCAGGTATTCTGCTAGTTGCAAAGGTAACAAGCATAAATAAGACATAGTTTCAGGCCCCAAAGTCTATGTGTAGAGCTGGGAAGACAGATTTTAAACAAGAAATTTAAAATAAGTGTGAGAAGTGTCAAGATAGATACAGTATGGAGCCTGAGGAGAAATAGGTTTGTGGGTGTATGGGTGTTTTTTTAACCTGTTGGAGCAATCAGAGAAGCCTTCTTGAGAAAAGTGGTATTTAAGCTTAAAACTAGAAGCGTGAGTTGAGGAGAGAGTGAGGCAATATTCTGAGCAGAAGGAAAAACATGTTCAGAGATGAGAGAGAAGAGATATGAGAAACTTAAAGGCCAGGATGGCCAAGAATCAAAAGGAGTATAACAGAACATGAATCTAGGAAGGGAGTGAGGGATCAGATGCCAGGCCAAGGAATTTAGACTTTTTCCTAAATACAAGAAGTGTCACTGAATGATTCTAAGCAAAGGAATTAATTACATGAGGAGATTTAGATTGTCTAATATAGAATGACATTCTTTCTAGATTAGCTTCTTTTGGACCTAACTATGCTAAAGCTGAAACTCCAGTACCTCATGCGAAGAGCTGACTCATTGGAAAAGACTCTGATGCTGGGAGGGATTGGGGGCAGGAGGAGAAGGGGACGACAGAGGATGAGATGGCTGGATGGAATCACTGACTCGATGGACATGAGTCTGAGTGAACTCCAGGAGTTGGTGATGGACAGGGAGGCCTGGCGTGCTGTGATTCATGGGGTCGCAGAGTCGGACACGACTGAGCAACTGAACTGAACTGAATTGATACTCTTGCCCTGAATTAGGTTCTCAGGAAAACTTCTGTTCCCACTCATTGCTGGATTTTAAGTAGAAAAATGACACCTGGCTCCACTGCCAGGTCTTGCAAGCCATAAGATACAGAGAGAAACTTCCAGCAAGGATGTCTTCTTCCTGAAGTGTCTGAGAGAGTTAAGTGATGGATCTTTTGCCACCTGTTTGCATTTCTTGATTTCCTGACTCTCATTTGCCCAGAAAAAGGCATGTGAGTCCTCTCCTAGTTGTTCCTTTCTTTTCCCCTGACTGTGGCTATAGATTTTCAAGTAGTACTAGGCAACCACACAACCTTGTGAGCAGTTGCTCAACAGCATCAGGGACATTCTGCTCCTTCTTTCCATTTTCCAAAGCAACTCTAGCTTCGTCATAAGCTGTACTTTTAATGGCAATTAGAGTTGTTCATGACTTTCACCTGCAACAAAACCTATTTTAGCTCTTCTGAACTATTCCCAACATTTTAGATTTTAACTGATCAGAGCTTAAACCAAGTTCTCCTCTGTTCTCAGAACAGACCAGGTAAAGGCATTTCACAAAGACCACAGCCCAATAGTATCAGTTCATCTCAAGCATAGCAGAGAGACAGTGTCCTCCGTCATTCCATAGCAAAGAAGCATAGCAGAGAGACAGTGTCCTCAGTCTTTCCAGCTGTCTGATTCGAGGCGCTTTCAATCCTGGAGGGATTGCAGCAACAATTCCTCGTTGCTCTTGGCAATTTAAGGTACCTGTTGCAAAAGCAATACTGTTGGCAGGCCAAGCTGCTAATTATTTGAAGTGTCTGGTCAGGCTTCCAGAGGCCAAGGTCAGGTAGTTCTCTAATCTGTATCCAGTCCTCCCAAGCCCAAGTTCTTCAGGCTTCTATGATCCTCTCTCATGGCAACATGCTATTTCATGCTCAGCTTTTAATCAAGATCCAAAGAGCCAAACGTGACATAGGCTTTGCTGGTTGAACAAAAGGCAAAGAAAATATCACACTTGTAATTGTATGTATCTTGCTATTAACGGGGAATTTTGTGATGACTCTGCAGAGTACAGAGTAACAGGTTTCTTTCTTTTTTTTTTTGGTCTTTTTTAGTTGACAAGAGTCATAGACACAGGAAAGAGTCAGATAAATGAACGCAGTAGGCTAGGTGGGGATTGTATTAAGTGGAGAGTGTATGCTCCATCTTGAGACGAGTACTACTCTATTCCAACAAACTCTTGCCAGAAAGGCCCAGTGAAACCAAATCTTCTAAGAGAAGCCAGAAATATGAACTTTAATGTGAAAGCCCCTCAAGTTTTAAATGTTCACCACTATTTCAAAAAAGTGGATCTTCCCTGGTGGTTCAGAGGCTAAGACTCCGCACTCCCAATGCAAGGGGCCCAGGTTCAGTCCCTGGCTGGGGAACTAGTTTCCACATGCCACAACTAAGATCCC
Source organism: Capricornis sumatraensis (assembly GCF_032405125.1). Taxonomy (NCBI): domain Eukaryota; kingdom Metazoa; phylum Chordata; class Mammalia; order Artiodactyla; family Bovidae; genus Capricornis; species Capricornis sumatraensis. The sequence continues at coordinate 176,474,350 of NC_091069.1, forward strand.
ACATGTCACAACTAGGACCTGGCACAGCTAAATAAACAAACAAAACTAATAATTATCCCAAAATTGTTTAATATGTAGGTTTCAGGAACTACACCAATTTGGTTTCATGTCCACTGCAGATTCATCACATTGTCATCTGTACTCATCCAATTCATGGGCAAAATTCTGACCAGGACAGAGCCTGACAGAGACTTCCCTCTGGACTCACATGAAAGTGAAAGTGAAAGTGAAGTCGCTCAGACTGTAGCCCACCAGGCTCCTCTGTCCATGGGGTTCTCCAGGCAAGAATACTGGAGTGGGTTGCCATTTCCTTCTCCAGGGGATCTTCCCGACCCAGGAATCGAACCCATGTCTCCCGCATTGCAGGCAGATGCTTTAACATCTGAGCCACCAGGGAATAGATCCAATTAATCAGAATCCTCTGGGTGGTGGAGTGCACCACCCAGCTCATACTCCTAATTTGAAAGGCTGTTATAAGAGATTTGGCTAAAATTTTGAGGTCACAACATTTCTCTATCCTATCTTCTAGCAGCCTTAATTTTAAAGAATTACCCAAATTAAAAAATAAAGAAAAAAGAAGAATTTCCCAACAAGTTAGTGGCTGAGCTACACACAGTGTGGTCTCTGCTAACCCAAATCTCCCAGTCTATTTGGAGACAGGAGAACACACAACGGAGACACAGTCAAGAGGACCAGGTACTTCTCTTCTCCATCAGTAGAGAGAAAATGAGATACAAGAAGGGAGAGCCTGGGACTTCCCTGGTGGTCTCGTGGCTAAGACTTAAGCTCCCAGTGCAGGTGGGTCTAGGTTTGATCCCACAGGCCGCAACTAAGAGTTTACACGCTGCAATTAAAGATCCTGCATGCCACAACAAAGGCTGAAGATCCTGCTTGCCACAACTAAGACCCGTTACAACCAAATGAATAAACATTTTAAAAAAAGAAAAGAAGGAGGATGGACCTTAGAGGGACCGTCCATGAGCCAAACCTAATAACAGAGCTGTAGGCACATAAAAGCCTCTTTGGCTGAATCTGCTTTGAGCATGCCATGTCCTTTCCCATGATTTTTCATTTCTGCAAAATGGAGGAAATGAAATTTTCTTTACGTATGGGCTGTTGGTCAATTGAAACAGTTTTCCTCAGACTCTGTGAAATCTCCTTCCTAGAGAGCTTGTTGCAGTTGGCACAGACTGGCCGTAAGGAACATCCAACAAAAGATCTGGGCCAGATGGCTATTACAGTCCTTACAGCCATGGTCTTGCAGCAGTGAGGGCCAAGAATGAAGGCATTTGTTTCAAGCATCCACGACAAGGAAGATTTCATACTAAAGTGCTGCTTGGTCCTAGGTCAAAGAGGCTTCGGCCACATCTCCCCACCTGTGCCTGCGTTACACTTCACATCACTTGTGTGGAGCTTAAGAAGGGAGGAAAAAAGACTCAAAAAGTGGATCCACCACAACAGTTTTAAGACAGTTCTTCGGAATCCTTTGTTCCCATTCTCAAGTAAGAGAATGTTTTTACAAAGTGACTAGTTAAAAAAATTGACCATTACTAAATCTGCACATACTTCAGAGCTTCAGACAGTCTAGCCTAGACCAGTACTCAAAAGCCTCTGTGCCCATCTTGAGTTCTATCCCCTTGTGATGCCATAACTCTGACATCACAACTGACCTCCTATTCTCATCATTGTCTCTAAAATCCAAGCAAAGAACACTGAGCTCGGCTTTAGGTGGGAGACATGGGGTGTCTCTCTGGTTATGAAAGTATGGGGGATCCTGAGACGAGTCTACAGGGAAAATACTGGAAATTCTTGGTCCCTGCAGGGCTTTCAGCAAAGAATTAACACCAGTCTGTCAGGTACAGAACCTGAGGAAGTTATAACCCCAAACAAATCTAACCAAGACCTTGGAAGGGTTTCAGCTGTCTTGAGTGTTAACAAACCACTAGAAGGAGAGCTATAACAGAGAGGGAAAAGTGGAGGGCACTTGTTCTAAGTCTCAAATGTCCAAATTGCCTACTAGGACCCAGTGGGACACTGCTTCCTGGATGCCACCTGGTCCATCAGCTTCACATGTGGCATTGCTCTGAAAGGCTCTTCCATTCAGCCCAGTTTCTCCCCTTTGTCACCAGCTGCTTCTTTAGGTCCAGGCCTCAAAGGAAAAATAAATCACATTTTCATCCTGTTCACCTTTGCTTCTCAAGGATGTCCATGAGAGCTGTCTTAGTCTGTCTGGGCTGCTATAACAGAAGTACCATAGATTGGGTGGCTTAAACAACAAATGCTTATTTCTTGCAGTTCTAGAGGCTGGAAGTCCAAGATCAGGGCAGTGGCAGATTCAGTGTCTGGTATGAGCTGCTTTCCTGGTTCACAAATGCCAGCTTCCCTTTTGTTGTGCCCTCACATGGTGGAAATGGCAAGAGGGCTCTGGGTCCCTTTTATAAGGATGCTAACGCTACTCACAAGGGCTTCACCTCCTAAAGGTCCCAATTCTTAATATCATCACATTGAGGGTTAGGGTTTAAATATATGAATTTGAGGAAGACACAAACATTCAGACCAGAACCAGCGAACCGGAGCTGTAAGATTTCTTCTCTACCTTAAACTCGATTCTGATGGACTGAGTAGTAGTCTCTGTAGTTCTGGTCTCAATTGTATTTTGGCTGACATTAATTGGGTTTGAAGTAATCTTAAAGAGTTACCTTACTATCTTAATACATCCCTTAACTCCTGGAAAAAATCAGGTTAGCCATGATAAGATAATGGTCATCTAGCTTTTTAGAGACAGTGTTTTTCATAAGTAATTTATTGAACAATGAGCTGCACAAGCATGTTCATGATTTATAGTAAGAAAATTAGGGACGTCCCTGGAGGTCCAGTGGTTAAGAGCCCACCTGCCAATGCAGGGGACTCAGGTTCTATCCCTGGTCGATTCCACATGCCTGGCAGCCAAAAGACCAAAATATAAAACAGAAGCAATACTGTAGCAAATTCAATAGAGAATTCAAAAAATGATCCACATCAAAAAAAAAAAATCATTTGATCTCTGCTACTGATGGCATACCAGAAAGTTGCTTAAAAGCTGCATTTACAAAGAGTTTCCATCAGCCTGTGGGTTTCTGCTTCCCTATTGAACTAACGGACCATATAAGAATTCCGCCTTATTACCTTTCAGCTGCATTTTTCCTTGCTGGCTTTATATTGCTTTTTGCCCTTCTAGGTAGCTAAATCCAAAACTCAGCATCCATGAAGTTTTGTCTTTCACATATTTCTGAGGAGTCACTTTGTTTTTTTCTCTTGATTTAAATCATAGAGCTAAATCAATAGGTAATTATGGTTTTCTCCCAAACAGTAAAAGAAAATGAGACAAAAAAGAGAGGAAGAAAAGGGAATTTCCTGGGAGGTAATTCTCACAGCTTATGGTAATGCTATGGCTTTGTACTGTTTTCTGAAGGACACACCATAGTTCAAGAAGTTCAGTTTGGTTCTGCACAAGCAGTCCCCACTTCTGGAATAGGTTATGCATTCCAAAGTATAATTACAAAGCCAGTCATTTAAAACTCACAATATCAGTGCCCACAGGAATGAGGCTACCCTGGGTCACTGGGTTCTCAGGGCAGTCCACAAAAGAAGACCATCTAATCCTGAATGTGGCCAACCTGGCACACTAAATCCAGCTACTCTCAACAGCTCTATACGTCTTTGACTCTGCAAGAGGGGGAGAGGGGGAGAGAGGAGAGAGGGCACTCTGTGTTCCAGCCCTGGGTGCCAGGGACCCAGCTCTCCCCTACTCCCTACTTGGCAGGGCCAGCAGCTAGTGGAGGGCTGTGCCAGGGAGGGAACTGGGGAGAAGGGCAGATGATCCTGGGCACAAACACCAGAAATTTGATTCTCTGCCTTAGGACCTCATTCTAGTCCTAGAAGTAATAATAATGATGTCCGTATGGTGCTTTATAATTTACAATTGATATGTTTTCATCTTTATATCTCACTGGTCTCATCTGGTTCTTACAATTCCCTTGAATTAGTTATTGTCATAATTTCATTTAACAGGCAAGAAAACTGAAGTTCAGAAAAGATTTTTTCTAAGGCCAGTGGGGGAAGCATGTGAAAAAAAGATCAACTGCCACCCAAGCATGGGTGCTTCTGACCAGGTCTTCTCCCAGGCCCACTTATTTGTTTTTCGTTTACTTACAAAACACTTTGTATTTACGAGGTGCTGGACAGTGTCCTAAGAGTTCTACAAATATCAGCCCATTTATTAGGGCTCAATTATGAGTTAAGATTTGCTTACTTCCTTTTTACTTTTAAACCTGTACCTTAGTCACTGTGGAATCATCTTAGAAATGCGTGGTGACTTTAATAATGTTCCTTGGAGGCACAGTTTTCAGTCAGATGACCTTGGACTACGGTGTCAAGTGATCTCTGATTCTCATATTTCTGTTATCAGGTGAGTTGTTTTCAAGAGTCAGACTCTGCCAAATAGTTTAAATATGATGTGAGCCTCTGTATTTGCAAATCCAGCAGGTCTCTGCACCGCAGCTTTTTTTACTTGAAGACAAAATACTGTCTCCAACCAGAGCTAATGTCTCAGCCAATGGAAAATGGCCCTTAGTAAATATTGACTATTTCATCTGAGCCTGGCAGCTCTGTGCTTCTTGGCACCTAGAGAGCATTTGACCATCCTAAGAGGAAAGTAGCATAGCAGTTACCAAACAGGCTCTGAAATAGACCTCTGGTTTTGAATTCTGGCTCTCCTTCTTTCTATTTTTGATCTTAGGCAAGTTATCTACCTTATCTGTGCCTCCGTTTTTCTCATCTTTAAAATGGGGACAGTAATAGTGCCAGCTTTACAGTATTTTGTGAAGCCTGTCTCATTCTACAGATGAGAAAAATTGAAGCTAAGGAACAGTAAGGAATTTTCCCAATACCACACATGGAGCTGGGGTTTGAATTTAAAGTAGTTTTTATCCAAAGCCCATACTTTATCAACTGTAGGGTTAGAGTCAACTCCTGGCCAGGTGGTCAGTCAGATGTGCTGTCTTGAGAACAATTTTGAGACTGCATTGGGCTGAGTGGGCATGAGTGTAGGCATAGGAGAGGAGATGGCATATCTGTCATCCCCAACTGGCACAGCCACTGATAGACCTGGACATCATTTAGGAAGGGGGCCCCAGCCTGGGAGCTCCGTTAGGGCAGACATCATGTCTTACTGATATATGTCTCCCCAGCTCTTATCACAGTGCCTAGCCCAAAATAGGCAGCAATTATGTGCTGATCTGGATTGACTTTGGACAGTCCAACCTGTCCAAAACTTGGGCCCTGAGGATGGCTCCTCTGCACTCTAGGTTTGGGCAACTTTCTTTGGTTTGCCTTTAAAAAGGCAAACTTCTAGTTCTAAGTAAAACTTGGGGAGGTTCATCTGTCCAGATGTTAAGACCTTCTACAGCTTCCACCCTTATTTCAAGGGCAAATTTAAGTGTGAAAAAGATACTAACATGATATGTTGATTTCATTCTACAGTCATTACAATGAAACAACTGGTTTCCCGGGTGGTGCTAGTGGTAAAGAACCTGCCTGCCGATGCAAGAGACATAAGAGATGCAGGTTTGATTCCTGGGTCGGGAAGATCCCCTGGAGAAGGAAATGGCAACCCACTCCAGTATTCTTGCCTGGAGAATCCCATGGACAGCGGAGCCTGGTGCGCTATAGTTCATGGGGTTGCAGAGTCAGACACCACTGAAGCAACTCAGCACACATGCACAATAAAACAACAGCCAGTTTATCCAACCTGCTCTCTTCCTCCCTGCTATGCCTATTCACTCTTGCCCAATTATAAAGGCAAATGGATATTATCTTAATGATGGGAATTAAAAAGGATTGATGGGTGAGAGTTTAGAAATAACATCTTATCCTTGGAACATAGTCTGGAACCATTGATTCTGTTTCATTTTTCCTTCCTGATTTAATAAGTAGTAGAGGGTTTCCATGCTGGCTTAGTAGTAAAGAATCCAACCGTCAGCGTAGGGGACACAGGTTTGATCTCTGGTCTGGGACGATTCCATATGCTGCAGGGCTACAAAGCCTGTGCACCATAACTACTGAGTCTGTATGTTGCAATTACTGAAGCCCATGTATTGAGAGCCTGTGCTCTGCAACAAGAGAAGCCACTGCAATGAGAAGCCCATACACTGCAACTAGAGGAAGACTGTGGGCAGCAAGGAAGACCCAGCACAGCCATAAATAAATAATATTTTTTAAAACGAGTGGAAGTATGGATATTCCCTGGCTGTCCACTGGTTAGGGCTCTGCGCTGTCACTACTGAAGGCCCAAGTTTGATCCCTGGTCAGGGAACTAAGATCCCACAAGCTGCATGGCATGGCCAAAAATAAAATAAAGTAATAGAGTTGTGGAAGTCTGGAGTATTTACTATTTCATGAGAGTCAGGGTAAAAGGAGTATTTGATTTGGTTTACATATGAAAGGAGTATTGCATATGTAAAATCTGATTATCTACCTAGATGTGGCTTAAGCGGAGTGTGCTCTGGAGAACTTACCCTTGAGAGAGTTGTTCTTTGAAACCCAATCTAGTATGTATCCCCATAGAGATGCACCTGGTTATTATCTCTTCATTTAATCTAAAATGGTATCTAGATCTTGCAGCATGAGGAGACTGGCTTAATGAAAGTAGGAGGCTGGAACAGATAACTTCTTAAATCTTCATTTCTCCTAAAAATGATTATTGATTGCTTTCCATCAGCCAGGTGCTATGATAATGCGTTAATATACATTATCTCACTTAATTCTCAACAGGGAGAGACGTATTCTCATTTAGGGAGGAGGTGTCATTACATTCTTGTAAAGATAAAATCTTCAACTCCAGAAGGTTAAGAGATATCCTAAGATGGCACAGTTCCCAAGTGGTTAAACTCATTTATTCAGTAAATGTTTGTGAGTCTCTGCTTTTTACCAGACACTGGAATAAACCCCAGAAATACTGAAATGAAAAAGAAGCTTCCTTGTACTCAAGAGCTTCCAGTTCAAAGACAAAGGATCTCCAAGCAGATTATATAATCAGAGGACAGAATGTGGTCCACTGGAGAAGGGAATGGCAAACCACTTCAGTATTCTTGCCTTGAGAACCCCATGAACAGTATGAAAAGACAAAAATACAGATCACTGAAAGATGAACAACCCAGGTAGGGAGGTGCCCAACATGCTACTGGAGATCAGTGGAGAAATAACTCCAGAAAGAATGAAGAGATGGAGCCAAGGCAAAAACAACACCCAACTGTGGATGAGACTGGTGATGGAAGCAAGGTCCACTGCTGTAAAGAACAATATTACATAAGAACCTGAAATGTTAGGTCCATGAATCAAGGCAAATTGGAAGTGGTCAAACGAGATGGCAAGAGTGAACGTCGAGATTTTAGGAATCAGTGAACTAAAATGGACTGGAATGGGTGAATTTAACTCAGATGACCATCATATCTACTACTGTGGGCAAGAATCCCTTAGAGAAATGTAGTAGCCCTCATAGTCAACAAAAAAGAACAAAATTCAGTACTTGGATGCAAACTCAAAAACAACAGATGATCTCTGTTCGTTTCCAAGGCAAACCATTCAATATCATGGCAATCCAAGTCTATGCCCTGACCAGTAATGCTGAAGAGGCTGAAGATGAACAGTTCTATAAAGACCTACAAGACCTTTTAGAATTAACACCCAAAAAAGATGTCCTTTTCATTATAGGGGACTGCACAAGTAGGAAGTCAAGAAACACCTGGAGTAACAGGCAAATTTGGTCTTGGAGTACACAATGGAGCAGGGCAAAGGCCAATAGTTTTGCCAAGAGAACGCACTGGTCATAGCAAACACCCTCTTCCAACAACACAAAAGATTCTACACATAGACATCACCAGATAGTCAACACCGAAATCAGATTGATTATATTCTTTGCAGCCAAAGATGGAGAAGCTCTACACAGTCAGCAAAAACAAGACCGGCAGTTGACTGTGGTTCAGATCATGAACTCCTTATTGCTAAATTCAGATTTAAATTGAAGAAAGCAGGGAAAACCACTACACCATTCAGTTCAGTTCAGTCGCTCAGTTGTGTCTGACTCTTTGCGACCCCATGGACTGCAGCATGTCAGGCCTCTCTGCCCATCATCAATTCCCGGAGTTTACCCAAACTCACATCCATTGAGTTGCTGATTCATCTAATCATATCATCCTCTGTCGTCCCCTTCTCCTCCTGCCTTCAATCTTTCCCAGCATCAGGGTCTTTTCAAATGAGTCAGCTCTCCGCATCAGGTGGCCAAAACATTGGAGTTTCAGCTTCAACATCAGTCCTTCCAATGAACACCCAGGACTGATTTCCTTTAGGATGGATTGGTTGGATCTCCTTGCAGTCCAAGGGACTCTCAAGAGTCTTCTCCAATAGCACAATTCAAAAGCATCAATTCTTCTCTACTCAGCTTTTATACTCCAATTCTCACATCCATACATGACTACAGGAAAAACCATAGCCTTGACTAGATGGACCTTTGTTGACAAAGTAATGTCTCTGCTTTTTAATATGCTGTCTAGGTTGGTCATAACTTTCCTGCCAAGCAGTAAGAGTCTTTTAACTTCATAGCCGCAGTCACCATCTGCAGTGATTTTGGAGCATCAAAAAATAAAGTCAGACACTGTTTCCACTGTTTCCCCATCTATTTGCCATGGACAAATAGATGGACAGGATGCCATGATCTTAGTTTTCTGAATGTTGAGCTTTAAGCCAACTTTTTCACTCTTCTCTTTCACTTTCCTCAAGAGGCTCTTTAGTTCTTCTTCACTTTCTGCCATAAGGGTGCTGTCATCTGCATACCTGTGATTATTGGTATTTCTCCCAGGAATCTGGATTCCAGCTTGTGCTTCATCCAGTCCAGCGTTTCTCATGATGTACTCTGCATATAAGTTAAATTAGCAGGGTGAAAATATACAGCCTTGACGTACTTCTTTTCCTATTTGGAACCAGACTGTTATTCCATGTCCGGTTCTAACTGTTGCTTCCTGACCTGCATACAGGTTTCTCAAGAGGCAGGTCAGGTGGTCTGGTATTTCCATCTCTTTCAGAATTTTCCACAGTTTATTATGATCCACACAGTCAAAGGCTTTAGCATAGTCAAATTCCTTATGATTATACAGTGGAAGTGGGCAATAGATTTAAGGGACTAGATCTGATAGACAGAGTGCCTGAAGAACTATGGACAGAGCTTCATGACATTGTACAGGAGACAGGGATCAAGACCATTCTCAAGAAAAAGAAATGAAAAAAAGCAAATTGCTGTTTGAGGAGGCCTTACAAATAGCTGTGAAAAGAAGAGAAATTAAAAACAAAGGAGAAAAGGAAAGATATACCCATTTGAATGGAGAGTTCCAAAGAATAGCAAGGAGAGATAAAAAAAGCCTTTCTCAGTGATCAGTGGAAAGAAACAGAGGAAAACAATAGAATGGGAAAGACTAGAGATCTCTTCAAGAAAATAAAGAGATACCAAGGGAATATTTCTTGCAAAGATGGGCTCAATACAGGACAGAAATGGTATGGGCTCCATAGAAGCAGAAGATATTAAGAAGAGGTGGCAAGAATATACAGAAGAACTGTACAAAAAAGATCTTCATGACCCAGATGATCACGATGGTGTGATCACTCACCTAGAATCAGGCATCCTGGAATGTGAAGTCAAGTGGACCTTAGGAAGCATCACTACGAACAAAGCTAGTGGAGGTGATGGAATTCTGGTTGAGCTATTTCAAATCCTAAAAGATGATCCTGTGGAAGTGCTGCACTCAATATGCCAGCAAATTTGGAAAACTCAGCAGTGGCCATAGGACTGGAAAAGGTCAGTTTTCATTCCAATCCCAAAGAAAGGCAATGCCAAAGGATGCTCAAACTAACGCACAATTGCACTCATCTCACACACTGGTAAAATAACACTCAAAATTCTCCAAGCCAGGCTTCAACAGTATGTGAACCATGTTCAAGCTGGATTTAGAAAAGGCAGAGGAACCAGAGATCAAATTGCCAACATCCATTGGACCATCGAAAAAGCAAGAGAGTTCCAGAAAAACATCTATTTCTGCTTTATTGACTATGCCAAAGCCTTTGACTGTGTGGATCACAATAAACTGTGGAAAATTCTGAAAGAGATGGGAATACCCAACCATCTGACCTGCCTCTTGAGAAATCTGTATGCAGATCAAGAAGCAACAGTTAGAATCACACATGGAACAACAGACTGGCTCCAAATAGGAAAAGGAGTACATCAAGGCTGTATATTGTCACTGTGCTTATTTAACTTCTATGCAAAGTACATCATGAGAAATGCTGGGCTGGATGAAGCACAAGCTGGAATCCAGATTCCTGGGAGAAATACCAATAACCACAGATATGTAGATGACAGCACCATTATGGCAGAAAGTGAAGAAGAACTAAAGAACCTTGTGATGAAAGTGAAAGTGGAGAGTGAAAAAGTTGGCTTAAAGCTCAACATTCAGAAAACGAAGATCATGGCATCCTGTCCAACCACTTCATAGCAAATAGATGGGGAAACAGTGGAAACAGTGTCTGACTTTATTTTTTGATGCTCCAAAATCACTGCAGATGGTGACTGCAGCCATGAAATTAAAAGATGCTTACTGCTTGGCAGGAAAGTTATGACCAACCTAGACAGCATATTAAAAAGCAGAGACATTACTTTGTCAACAAAGGTCCATCTAGTTAAGGCTATGGTTTTTCCCGTAGTCATGTATGGATGTGAGAGTTGGACTATAAAGAAAGCTGAGTGCAGAAGAATTGATGCTTTTGAACTGTGCTGTTGGATAAGATTTTTGAGAGCCCCTTGGATTGCAAGGAGATCCAGCCAGTTCTTCCTAAAGGAGATCAATTCTGAGTGTTCATTGGAAGGACTGATATTGATGCTGGAACTCCAATACTTTGGCTACCTGATGCAAAGAACTGAGTCATTTGAAATGACCCTGATGCTGGGAAAGACTGAAGCCGGGAAGAGAAGGAGACAACAGAAGATGAGATGGTTGAATGGCATCACAGACTCAATGGACATGAATCTGGGCAAACTCCGGGAGTTAGCGATGGACAGGGCGGCCTGGAGTGCTGCAGTCCATGGGGTCGCAAAGAGTCGGACACGACTGAGCGACTGAACTGAACTGAACTGATGTGGTTAAAGAGTAATTATTGTATGGAATGGGCATCCCAGGAGCACAGACAGCAGAACTTAATCAGCCTGGGAGTCAGGAAGATCTTTGATGATGAAAAAGTAAGCACTAACCTGGTGAAGAAGCGTTAAAAAAGGGACAGACTGCATCTCAGGCCATTAGGAAGGAGAAGCACTAGCAAAGGAATGAAGATGGGAAACAGCATTGTGAGTGAGATGCACAAAGGTAGGGATTGTTGGAATAGCACTGCTGAGGAGATGGAATTGGTGTGACAGGCAAGGACTGCGGCAAGGCTATCCTTGTGATTGTGTTTTCCCGTTGAGCTACACGGTCCTGTTTCCCTCAACATGCTGTCAGTCCTCAGAGCCATGAGAGCCTACCATGGCCTAATATCCTCACCTTTGGGCTCCTCTAGAACAGGTACTTGTCATACATGAATCCTCAGTCTCTAAAACCAGGTTTACAGAAGAGAGTGAATAAATGATGCTGAATAAACGAATTAGCACAAGTTCAATGATAAGCTCATCTTGACTTGGATAACTTAACTGCAAATTATAAAAAAAAAAAGTCCTGGTCTTAGATACAGGACACACAGGGTCTCATCCATTCTACTGATGATACTTTTGGCTATATCACCTCATAGCTCAGTTGGTAAAGAATCTGCCTGCAATGCAGGAGACCCAGTTCGATTCCAGAGTTGGGAAAATCTGCTGGAGAAGGGATAGGCTACCCACTCCAGTATTCTTGGGCTTCCCTGATAGCTCAGTTGGTAAAGAATCTGCCTGCAATGTGGGAGACCTGGGTTCAATCCCTAGGTTGGGAAGATCCCCTAGAGAAGGGAAAGGCTACCCATTCCAGTATTCTGGCCTGGAGAATTCCATGGACTGTATAGTTCATGGGGTCACAGAGTTGGACACGACTGAGCAACTTTCACTTCACCATAAAAAGAGATATAAGGATAGATTTAACTCTAAATTCTTCCTTCTCGAAAAGTGTCTCTTCTCTAAGTTGCAGGTAGCTTCCATTCTAAAACTGTATGTAGTAGAAAAGGCTATTATAAAACTCAACCCCACCCAACCCCTTTCTCTCTGAAGCCCCACACTCAAGGCTATCTGCTGACAAGGCAGTTTGGAATCTTGGCCTGATCTGAAAGGTAGTTGGCACTCCTCATGGTCACAGAATAGTTGGTAATTACAGAGTGAGACTGGCCTAATGCCTTCAGTTATCCACAGATGATGTCCAAACACCTCAGCATGCTGGGGAAGGCTATTCATACTCACCTCCTGGCCAGATACCCCGTGATACCCCTCTTCTCACTACTCAATGTCCTCACTGCCCCCAAACCCATGTTGTTTCTCTCCTCTTGGCCTGTGTTCAGTTCAGTTCAGTCGCTCAGTCATGTCTGACTCTTTGCAACCCCATGGACTGCGGCACACCAGGCCTCCCTGTCCATTACCAGCTCCCAGAGCTTGCTCAAACTCATGGCCATCAAGTCGATGATGCCATCCAACCATCTTATCCTCTGTCATCCCCTTCTCCTCCCGCCTTCAATCTTTCTCAGCATCAGGGTCTTTTTCAATGAGTCAGTTCTTTGCATCAGGTGGCCAAAGTATTGGAGTTTCAGCCTCAGCATCAGCCCTTCCAATGAATATTCAGGACTGATGTCCTTTAGGATTGATTGGTTTGATCTCCTTGCAGTCCAAGGGACTCTCAAGTGTCTTCTCCAACACCACAGTTCAAAAGCATCAATTCTTCGGCACTCAGCTTTCTTTATGGCCCAACTCTCATGTCCATACATGACTACTGGAAAAACCATAGCTTTTACTAGATAGACTTTTGTTGGCAAAGTAATGTCTCTGCTTTTTAATATGTTGTCTTTTCTCTTCCTCACCCCATTCATCCATCTAGTGAATTCCTACTTGACCTTTAACATCCAGTGGAAAGGACCCCTCTGGGAAGTTGTTTAGTCACCGCCCCTGTCTCCGGGCCTAACTTTCACTCTCTCCCTCCTCAGTACCTTGTACAGTCCCTGTCATTGCATTATCACAGTGCTCACTCCTTCATGTGCTGGTCCCCCTACTAGACTGACCTCCTTGAGGACAAGGATCTAGGACACATCTCAGAAGCACAACCATGCATGCTGAATGGAGGCTGAAGAGCCCTGAATCCAATATACTGAACTGACTGCATGTCAAAGAAGAACTGACCATTAGCCCCGGCCCTGCCCATATTCCCCTTCCCCCAACACACACACTACTGCATTTGGAGATGCAGAGCTCAGGGCTGCTTTAGAATGACAGATGACATTTGCCATTGGCTGATTATCCTCTCAGCATCAGTGCTGCATAATGTGGCTTGTAGGGATTTTGTGTAAATAATTATTTGGTGTAGCACTTAACAGTAACTGCATGGCTAGGGCAGCATTTCCTCAACCTTTATGAAGAATCCTCTAATCCTCTTTTGTAAACGTAAATACAAAACTGTATTAAAAAGTAATCTGGTCAAAAAAGTTTGAGAAAGTCTGACGACTTTATTAGCATATTAAAGGTTCAGATGTCTGGTGCTAAAGAACAAGGCTTAATTTTGTTTCACTCAGGGCTTCCAAAGCACAATGTTAAGGAATGGACACTGAATGAGAAGTCAGAAGACCTGAGTTCTCATTTCCTCTCTGCCAGTAATGCAAATGCATGATTTTGAATCAGACACTTCCACTTTTGGAGCCTCAAATTCCTCATTTGTTTATTGAATGGATTGAAAAAAAAAAAACAAACAAACCTAAAATGACATGTCTGGATTAGATAATTTCTAGGAGCCAGCCCTCTAATCCCCATTTTCTGTCCTGCTTAGAAGGGTTAAACAACTCTGCTGGGCCTTTGCTGGGCTAAAAGGCTTACACAGTGGGTACTTAGCTACATGGTCTCAGCTCAGCTCTGCCTCACCCCCGGAACAGCTGGGCAGGAGCTAGCATGTTCTTCTAACGCAGCTGTTTCCTGTGGAAGGTTAGATCTGACTGGACATTATCTGGCAGTTCTGAGCTGGTTGTGCCAACTCCGGGACAATCTTTCTATTTTTATTTGTTCCAGGACAATCTTTAACATTGTAAGAATCAGCCATCCACTTTTCTTCTCTTCCTTGAAAAGAAATCCCCATTGCAGGAATCATTGCCCCGAATATCCAAAAGGCAGTAAATCTTACAGTAAAGGGAAACTATGGATTAAGGAAGAGCTGGTGGGTGGGAGAGATTTGATAGCAATCACCAATCAGGACCCTTTAAACACCAAGTACCTTCCAGGAGACCAGCCCCCTCAAGAACGTAGTGAAGAGAGTAAGGACCAAAGTTCCCCTGGTTTTTAGATAAAACAGCCAGACTGGTTCTCTCTAAAGTGCATTTGTGGAAAGGAAAGTATAGCTGGCTCAAGTCAGGTTTTGTAACCATGGAGTTCATGTGGACAGGGGTCAGCCCATTGGTATTTCCTGCTTGTGGGGGCCCTGTTAGCATGATACCATGTTCAAAACAGAAAGCCCACACTTGCTGCTTTGAAGGGTAGCCTCCAAATGGCGAACGTTTAAGACATTACATAAAAGCAGAGTGGTGGTTCCCTCTGGATATCACCTCAACAAAGTCAGAAATGCCATTACTCAGAGTAATCTGTAGCCAGGATTTTCTTCTTTTGTAAGGTACCACCACTCCAGGATCCTCCCTAGTTTCCTTTCCTCTGTCCTAAAAAATTAAAGGACATTCATTCATAGAGTCAAAAGACTAAACTAAAACAATTGGGACTTCCCTAGTGGTCCAGTGACTAAGAGTCTGAGCTCCCAATGTAGGGGGCCAGGGTTCAATCTCTGGTCAGGGAACTGGATCCCACATGCCAAAACTATGAGTCTGCATACCACAACTAAAGAGCCTGCATGCCTCAAGGAAGATGGAAGACTCTCCACGTGCAACTAAGACCCAGCACAATCAAATAAGTAAATATTAAAAAAAAAAAAGGCAAAAACAATTTAGTGTTCTTTCCTTTATTCAGGGGAAAGCAGTCCATGGGCTGGGGAAGTACAGGGCCTCACCAGCAGTGGAGGGCTCTTCCCAGGGATTTTTGACAAGAGCAAACTTTGTGTTAGAAGCAGCAATGTGGAAACAAGGCATGATCGGCTAGTAGGCTCTATTTTCTAGGGTTGGATAAACCAACTAAATCTGAGCTGGAGGGCTGAAATTGGTATTAGGTTTCCTTGGCAGTGAGGCCTTTCCTGTAAGTCCTGCTGACTTAAGCTTAGATTTGAGGGCTAGGCCACTGGGCAGCCTGCATTTTGTGGGTCCTGATAGAGGAATTAGCTTTATTGCTGTGTTTCAGGTCTGGCACTGGCATCATGGTATGACATGGAGAGAGTCTATATAGTATACCTCTTATAGGGATTGGATCCAAAAGTTAATGTCTAAAGCAAAAATCAAGTATTATCAGAAATAACCTTTGAAGGACTTCCCTGGTGGTCCAGTGGTTGGGAATCCATCTGCCAATGCAGGGGACATGGGTTTGATCCCTGATCTGGGAAGATTGCACCTGGCTCAGAGCAACTAAGCCCATGCGCCATAGCTACCGAGCCCGTGCACCCTAGTGTCTGTGCTCTGCAACAGAGGAAGCCCAGGCATCACAACTGGAGACAGTAGCCCCTGCTCACTGCAACTAGAGAAAGCCCACACACAGCAGCCAAGACTCTGTCCAGTCAAAAATAAACAAGAATTTTTCAAAAAAGAAATACCCTTGAAAATATTTAGAATCGTCCTCAAGGGTGGTGAAATGGTCACACCAAAAGAAGCACCAGGACAGCTGAGGGATCTGGGTTTAACTGAAGGATTCTGCCATTCACCTCACACTTCTCCAGGCCACTGACTCAGTATGTGGAATGGTACTAGTTAAATTACCATTTCAGAGTCTTGTTTGTTTTGTTCTGTTTTGGCTGAAATTAAATTTGCGTAAGCTAAATATATGTATGACACTCATTTGAAATATATAGAGAAATATCTACATTCATCCTGCTAACTAAGGTTATACCCCAGGAGAAAACTAGGATTGGGGATGAAACAGGAGGGAATGAGGCAGGGCATGACCTTTGAAAGAATGGCATAGCCCAAGGACAAAACATAAACTGATTAGAACCAAATGAGTCCAAGATGACAGACAAGGCTACTTCCACTAGACCTTGAGACTCAGTATACACTCATTGTAACACATCAGCAAGCTAAATGACACCCATAGGTCCCATGACAGTTCCAATGCCAACCACCAAAGATCAAAAAATGGGCCTTGGCCCAATTCCTGGAACTCTCCACCCCTTCCCCAAAATAGTTGGAATAATCTTCCCACTCATTAACCTGTGAAACTACCCAGACCATAAAAGCTAATCATACCATATTTTAAGGTTGCACTCACCCCCTGCAATGATCCATGCTCCTATCTGTGGGGTGTGTTTCTCTCTAAATAAATCCACTTCTTACCTATCACTTTGTTTCTCAATGAATTCTTTCTGTGATGAGACAGCAAGAAGCTGAGATTCATTAGGTTCTGAAACTAGGTATGTGATCTCAGTTGAAAGGAAGACTGTGGGTTTTGGCTGGCTTTGAGTCCTGGTCTCATGGGTTCAAGTCCCAGTACAGGTTTCCTGTGAAACTTGTATGCAGGTCAAGAAGCAACTGTTAGAACTGGACATAGAACAGTGGACTGGTTGAAAGTTGGGAAAAGAGTACATCAAGGCTGTATATTGTCACCCTGCTTATTTAACTTATATGCAGAGTACATCATGCAAAATGCCAAGCTGGATGAAACATAAACTGGAATCAAGATTGCCAGGAGAAATATCAATAACCTCCGATATGAAGATGATACCACCCTTACGGCAGAAAGCAAAGAAGAACTAAAGAGCCTCTTGATGAAGATGAAAGAGGAGAGTGAAAAAGTTGGCTTAACACTCAACATTCAGAAAACTAAGATCACGGCATCTGGTCCAATCACTTCATGGCAAATGGATGGGGAAACAATGGAAATAGTGACACACTTCATTTTCTTGGCTCCAAAATCACTGCAGATGGTGGCTGCAGCCATGAAATTAAAAGACACTTGCTCCTTGGAAGAAAAGCTATGACCAACCTAGACAGCATATTCAAAAGCAGAGACTTTGCTAACAAAGGTCTGTCTAGTCAAAGCTATAGTTTTACCAGTAGTTATGTATGGATGTGAGAGTTGGACCATAAATAAGGCTGAGCACTGAAGAACTGATGCTAATGAAATGTGGTGTTGGAGAAGACTCTTGAGAATCCCTTGGACTGCAAGGAGATCAAACCAGTCAATCCTAAGGGAAATCAACCCTGAATATTCATTGGAAGGACTGATGCCAAAGCTGAAGCTCCAATACTTTGGCCACCTGATGCAAAGAGTCAACTCATTAGAAAAGATCCTGATGCTGGGGAAGATTGAGGTAGAAGGAAAAGGGGATGACAGAGGACCAGATGGTTGGACGGTACTACCAACACAATGGACATGAGTTTGAGCAAGCTCCGCAAGATGGTGATAGACAGCGAAGCCTGATGTGCTATAATCCATGGGGTCACAAAAAGTCAGATGCAACTAAGCGGCTGAACAACAACAACAACAGCATATGGGTTCAAATCACAGTCTGAGGTGAACGGTTTCAGGGATGTTAAACAAACAGCAGGTCAAAGAGGATCTCAGCCTTCTCTGTAATTTTTTAAAATTTTTATTTAACACAGAAAACATATTCACACTTTTCTTGTGTAAGGTGTAATGACTGTGACTACATGTAGTTCACTATCAGAGGGAGACAGGCATGAAAATAAACAATAAGACAGCATCATAAGTGCTATAATAGCATTTATGGGAGGCCACAGTGTTGGGGGGAGTGTGATTGATTTCTCCATGTTAATCATGTCCCTATTCTTTTGCGCTCTGTTCAAGGAAATACAGTTGAAGCCTTGATTATCTTGCTTCAGTTCAGTTCAGTTCACTTCGGAATCTCAGTCGTGTCTGACTCTTTGCAACCATATGGACTTCAGCACACCAGGCCCCCTGTCCATCACCAACTCCCAGAGTTTACGCAAACTCATGTCCATTGAGTTGGTGATACCATTCAACCATCTCATCCTCTGTTGTCCCCTTCTCCTCCCACCTTCAATCTTTCCCAGCATCAGGGTCTTTTCAAATGAGTCAGTTCTTTGCATCAGGTAGCCAAAGTATTGGAGTTTCAGCTTCAATATCAGTCCTTCCAATGAACACTCAGGACTGATCTCCTTTAGGAAGGACTGGTTGGATCTCCTTGCAGTACAAGGGACTCACCAAAGTCTTCAACACCACAGTTCAAAAGCATCAATTCTTCTGCACTCAGCTTTCTTTATAGTCCAACTCTCACATCCATACATGACTACTGGAAAACCATAGCCTTGACTAGATGGACCTTTGTTGACAAAGTAATGTCTCTGCTTTTTAATATGCTGTCTAGGTTGGTCATAACTTTCCTGCCAAGCAGTAAGCGTCTTTTAATTTCATGGCTGCAGTCACCATCTGCAGTGATTTTGGAGCTCCCCAAAATAAGTGTGCCACTGTTTCCACTGTTTCCCCATCTATTTCCTGTGAAGTGATGAGACTGGATGCCATGATCTTCGTTTTCTGAATGTTGAGCTTTAAGCCAACTTTTTCACTCTCCACTTTCACTTTCATCACAAGGCTCTTTAGTTCTTCTTCACTTTCTGCCATAATGGTGGTGTCATCTGCATATCTGTGGTTATTGGTATTTCTCCTGGCAATCTGGATTCCAGCTTGTGCTTCATTCAGCCCAGCGTTTCTCATGATGTACTCTGCATAGAAGTTAAATAAGCACGGTGACAATATACAGCCTTGACATACTCATTTTCCTATTTGGAACTAGTCTATTGTTCCATGTCCAGTTCTAACTGTTGCTTCTTGATCTGCATACAGATTTCTCAAGAGGCAGGTCAGATGGTTGGGTATTCCCATCTCTTTCAGAATTTTCCACAGTTTATTGTGATCCACACAGTCAAAGGCTTTGGCATAGTCAATAAGGCAGGATGTTTTTCTGGAACTCTCTTGCTTTTTCGATGGTCCAATGGATGTTGGCAATTTGATCTCTGGTTCCTCTGCCTTTTCTAAATCCAGCTTGAACATTTGGAAGTTCTTGGTTCATATACTGTTGAAGCCTGGCTTGGAGAATTTTGAGTGTTATTTTACCAGTGTGTGAGATGAGTGCAATTGTGTGGTAGTTTGAGCATTCTTTGGCATTGCCTTTCTTTGGGATTGGAATGAGAACTGATCTTTTCCAGTCCTGTGGCCACTGCTGAGTTTTCCAAATTTGCTGGCATATTGAGGCAGCACTTCCACAGGATCATCTTTTAGGATTTGAAATAGCTCAACCAGAATTCCATCACCTCCACTAGCTTTGTTCGTAGTGATGCTTCCTCAGGTCCACTTGACTTCACGTTCCAGGATGCCTGATTCTAGGTGAGTGATCATCCAGATCGTGATCATCTGGGTCATGAAGATCTTTTTTGTACAGTTCTTTTGTGTATTCTTGCCACCTCTTCTTAATATCTTCTGCTTCTGTTAGGTCGACACCATTTCTGTCCTGTATTGAGCCCATCTTTGCATGAAATATTCCCTTGGTATCTCTTTATTTTCTTGAAGAGATCTCTAGTCTTTTCCATTCTATCGGTTTCCTCTATTTCTTAGACTGATCACTGAGGAAGGCTTTCTTATCTCTCTTTGCTATTCTTTGGAACTCTGCATTCAAATGGGTATATCTTTCCTTTTCTCCTTTGTTTTTAATTTCTCTTCTTTTCACAGCTATTTGTAAGGCCTCCTCAGACAGCCATTTTGGTTCTTTGCATTTCTTTTCCACGGGGATGGTCTTGATCCCTGTCTCCTGTACAATGTTGAGAACCTCCGTCCATAGTTCATCAGGCACTCTATCTATCAGATCTAGTCCCTTAAATCTATTTCTCACTTCCACTGTATAATCATAAGGGATTTGATTTAGGTCATACCTGAATGGTCTAGTGGTTTTCCCTACTTTCTTCAATTTAAGTCTGAATTTAGCAATAAGGAGTTCATGATCTGAGCCAGTCAGCTCCCAGTCTTGTTTTTGCTGACTGTATAGAGCTTCTCCATCTTTGGCTGCAAAGAATATAATCAATCTGATTTCTGTGTTGACCATCTGGTGATGTCCATGTGTAGAGTCTTCTCTTGTGTTGTTGAAAGAAGGTGTTTGCTATTACCAGTGTGTTCTCTTGGCAAAACTCTATTAGCCTTTGCCCTGCTTCATTCCATATTCCAAGGCCAAATTTGCCTGTTACTCCAGGTGTTTCTTGACTTCCTACTTGTGCATTTCAGTCCCCTATAATGAAAAGGACATCTTTTTTGGGTGTTAGTTCTAAAAGGTCTTGTAGGTCTTTATAGAACCGTTCAACTTCAGCTTCTTCAGCATCACCGTCTGGGGTATAGACTTGGATTACTGTGATATTGAATGGTTTGCCTTGGAAATGAACGGAGGTTATTCTGTTGTTTTTGAGATTGCATCTAAGTTGTGCATTTCGGACTCTTTTGTTGACCATGATGGCTACTCCATTTCTTCTGAGGGATTCCTGCCCGCAGTAGTAGATATAATAGTTATCTGAGTTAAATTCACCTATTCCAGTCCATTTTAATTCGCTGATTCCTAGAATGTCGAAGTTTACTCTTGCCATCTCCTGTTTGACCACTTCCAATTTGCCTTGATTCATGGACCTGACATTCCAGGTTCCTATCCAATATTGCTCTTTACAGCATCAGACCTTGCTTCTATCACCAGTCACATCCACAACTAGCTACTGTTTTTGCTTTGGCTCCATCCCTTCATTCTTTCTGGAGTTATTTCTTCACTGATCTCCAGTAGCATATTGGGCACCTACTGACCTGGGGAGTTCCGCTTTCCATATCCTATTATTTTGCCTTTTCATACTGTTCATGGGGTTCTCAAGGCAAGAATACTGACGTGGTTTGCCATTTCCTTCTCCAGTGGACCACATTCTGTCAGACCTCTCCACCATGACCCGCCCGTCTTGGGTGGCCCCACAGGGCATGGCTTAGTTTCATTAAGTTAGACAAGGCTGTGGTCCGTGTGATTAGATTGACTAGTATGGATGTGAGAGTTGGACCTTGAAGAAAGCTGAGTGCCGAAGAATTGATGCTTTTGAACTGTGGTGTTGGAGAAGACTCTTGACAGTCCCTTGGACTGCAAGGAGATCCAACCAGTCCATTCTAAAGGAGATCAGTCCTGGGTGTTCTTTGGAAGGACTGATGCTAAAGCTGAAATTCCAGTACTTTGGCCACCTCATGTGAAGAGTTGACTCCTTGGAAAAGACTCTGATGCTGGGAGGGATTGGGGGCAAGAGGAGAAGGGGACAGAGGATGAGATGGCTAGATGGCATCACCGACTCAATGGACATGAGTTTGAGTGAACTCTGGGAGCTGGTGATGGACATAGAGGCCTGGCCTGCTGCAACGCATGGGGTAGCAAAGAGTCGGACACGACTGAGCGACTGAACTGACTGACAGGAGGTACTGGCTGCAAAACACCTGGTAGGACTTGCCTGATTTGGTGAGTTGCCTAGTCGGAACAATAAAATCTAAAACATACTTGGAACATTAATGTCTGCATCCACGGAGGGGATCTTTGCTCGAAGTGCCTCTTTTAAGACTAACTTGGGCCTGTAAGAATAGAGAAAGAAATAGAGAAAGAAAGAAAAAAGGAAATAAGGAAGGAAGGGAAATAAGGAATCTTTGAGTACATAATTTTTATTACTTTTTTTTTCCACACTAAAAGAAATTGAGGTGAGTTGCCAGAGCTGGGGACATCCTGAACTTTTCTTCTCTTTGGATACATTTCAAGAAGGGATATGATGCTTTTGTATGATGTTGGTATGATCGCATTGTGTGCTTTTACAAAGACCTTCTCCTGGATGAAGGCATTTGATGATGTAAGACATTCGCAACTAAAGTTTTTAGGCCTCTGGCTCAGCAATAAAATGAGATGAGGATGTATGGCAGCATTTATATTACATGGTTTTCCTCTAGGAATTCTAGAGCTTGCTGTCCCCAAAGATATTTATGTTTAAATTAGCTGAGACCCTTTGGTTGCCATAACAGAATTCATTTAAAGTTGGCTGAAGGGAAAACTGAGAATTTTATGTATATGGATATTATAGATGATTAAAGGAGACAATTTAGGTGATACAAACAAATCTCATTTAATGCTTCACAAAGCAGCCAGCCTCCACTGACAGGGGTCCAGAGAACTGCAAAATGGGGTTGAAGGCAGATAGCTTTCACAGGATAGAGAATAAAGAACAGAGAAGAGAAAAATGGAAGATATCTGGTTAACTGGGGCCACATGGTCAACCTTGTTTGTGGTGAGAGGTAGAAGAAAATAAATATAGCGCTCAGAGCTGGGTTGTGCATTTGGGGGTGGCTGAAGAGGAACTAAAAAGCCTCTTGATGAAAGTGAAAGTGGAGAGTGAAAAAGTTGGCTTAAAGCTCAACATTCAGAAAACGAAGATCATGGCATCCGGTCCCATCACTTCATGGGAAATAGATGGGGAAACAGTGGAAACAGTGTCAGACTTTATTTTTTGGGGCTCCAAAATCACTACAGATGGTGACTGCAGCCATGAAATTAAAAGACACTTACTCCTTGCAAGAAAAGTTATGACCAACCTAGATAGCATATTCAAAAGCAGCGACATTACTTTGCTGACTAGGGGCCATCTAGTCAAGGCTATGCTTTTTCCTGTGGTCATGTATGGATGTGAGAGTTGGACTGTGAAGAAGGCTGAGTGCCGAAGAATTGATGCTTTTGAACTGTGGTGTTGGAGAAGACTCTTGAGAGTCCCTTGGACTGCAAGGAGATCCAACCAGTCCATTCTGAAGGAGATCAACCCTGAGATTTCTTTGGAAAGAATGATGCTAAAGCTGAAACTCCAGTACTTTGGTCACCTCATGCAAAGAGTTGACTCACTGGAAGAGACTCTGATGCTGGGAGGGATTGGGGGCAGGAGGAGAAGGGGACAACAGAGGATGAGATGGCTGGATGGCATCACTGACTCAATGGCCGTGAGTCTGAGTGAACTCTGGGAGTTGATGATGGACAAGGAGGCCTAGCATGCTGCAATTCATGGGGTCGCAAAGAGCTGGACACAACTGAGCGACTGAACTGAACTGACTGGACATGCTACATTTCTGGTCAAATGGAGCACTTACAGGGACATGAAAGTTATCTAAATTTTCATTTTCTGACATGGGACCCTGAGCAGGAGTGGCCTAGAAATTTATTTCAACATGTATTTGCATATTTTATATACATGTTTTTATATGCATGCATATTTATGTATATGTATATATTCTATGTATGTACACCATGTATAATGTATAAGGATATGAGACTTCCCTGGCAGTCCAGTGGTTAAGACTTCACCTTCCAATACAGGGTGTGCAGGTTCAATCTCTGATTGGGGAGCCAAGATCCCACATGCCTTGTGGCCAAAATAACAAAATATAAAACAAATAATACTGTAGCAAATTCAATAAAGACTTTAAAAATGGTCCATATAAAAAAAATCTTAACTGTATAATGATATGCATAGTGCTTTTTCATGGAATCTGAAGACAGAAATACAGTAAAGCTGTAGGAAGGGGCCAGAAAATGGGACTGCAGAGGCATTGAGACGTCTCCTTGCATGTCCATTGAGCTCTTCCTTCCTCTCCTCCCCCTCCCCTAAGCTTATATAGCTATTATTACACTCCTGAGTGACTGATGGATATGGTTCCAGTCAGTTCTGACTCAGGGCTGATTAGATCACAAATCCCAGTTCCTGGCTTGGGTAAGGTGTCCATCCTGGCCAGTGAGCTATTACGGGCAAAGGAAATGAGATACCCAGAGTAGAGCTGGCTGCTGGCGCCTGTTCTTTGTGAGAAGGGAGATATACATTATAATTTATGACCAAGGACTGGAAATCAATCTAGACTGGGTTATCAATGCTACATCAAGAAAGCAAACATGACCAAATGTGAACAACTATAACCAAAATCACCTTAATCATGACTGAGAAAGGTAAACAAAACAAGGGCCTTTCTTGGGAGTGGGTTTAGATGGAGAAATGGAAGCAGGACTTGATGGCAGTCAAAAAAAAAAGAAGGGATGAAGAAAATCCTTGTGTTTGATACATGGAAGCTGAGCAGCAGGACAGTGTGATTAACAGAAAGGAGAATGGAGAGAGAAGGGCAACCAGGGCCACTGCCTTGCTCCCTAGAAGAGAATCTCCCCTAATTACTCCCATGGAAGCATTTTGTAATCCCTTCCTCTTCCAACATTCTTATTTTAAATAAGGTCCATGTCTTTGATCTCTCACTTTCTTGCCTAATTATAGGAAAGCATTTAAAAGAAAATAAATAGCGATAGCACTTACTAAGAGCCTACTAAATGCCCACTGTTTATATAATTTATCTTTACTTCTTACAACAATGTTGCAAGGCAGACATTGCTGTCCCCATTCTATAGACATGGAAAATGAGTCTCGGTGATGAAGAAACTCTGTCCCAAGTCACATGGCTACTGGACTCTGACAGGAGTCTGACTCTGACTCAGCACTGACACTATACCTTAGTGTCCTGTATGGTGGAATGAGGAACTGTGTCAGCTTCCCATTGCTGCCATAATAAATGATCATAAAATGAGAGTCTAGAATGAGGCTAATCAACCATCTTACAGTTCTATAATGCAGAAGTCCTAAAGTTATGGGGTTGGCCAGACTGCATTCCTTCCAGAGACTCTGGCGAGAATGTGCTTCCTTGCCTTTTCCAGCTTTTATAAGTCATCTGCATTTCTTGGCTCATGGCCCCTTCTGTCTTCAAAGCTATTTGTTGTCTTCAAATCTCTAACTCTGCTTCCCTCTTCTCTCACTCTAATTCTCTTGTCTCCCTCTTATAAGGACAATTACACTGGGCCCACCAGATAATCCAGAATAATCTGTCCACCTCAAAATCCTTAACTGAATCACACCTGCCAAGTCCCTTTTGCCATGTAAGGTAACATTTCACAGGTCCCAGGATTAGGATGTGGACATCTTTGGGGACCATTATTTTGCCTTCCACATGAACCTCATCTGTGTCATTGACCACCATATCCCCAGTATCTACCCAATGTTTGTCACCAATAAAGTGCTCAAGAAATATTTGTTAAGTTGATGAATGAGGAAAAGTAAACTAGATTAACTTCAAATTTCTATCCTCTCCTTCTTTTGTTTTTAATTTTAGTTTTTGGTTCATCTATCTTATGATATAATATGACCAGAGGGACTTCTATAGCTGAGCAATCAACACAATCAACCCCAGTTCCTCCAATCAACCCCAAATTTAAAAATGGACAGCCCTTGATACCAGAGTCTGTCTTCTAAGGTTGAGAGTAGTTCTAGTTTGTAAAGTGCAGACTGACTGTGACCTACAGTGGAGAGGGCTTCAAAACTCTAGGTTAAAAAAAACTACAAACAACCCAATTTAAAAATGGGCAAAGGACTTGACATTTCTCCAAAGAAGATAGTCAAATGATCAGTAAACATGAAAAGATGCTCAACATCATTAGCCATCAAGAAACACAAAAATCAAAACTGCAATGATATATCACTTTATACCCATTAGAAGACCTATAATAAAATTTAAAAAATAAAATATTTCATTAAAGATGTGGAGAAATTAGAAATCTCATGCATTTCTGGGAATGTAAAATGGTACAGCTGCTGTGGAAAACAATTTGGCAATTCCTTGAAAAGTTAAACATAGAATTACCATATGGCCCAGTAATTCCATTTCTAAGTATAAACCCAAAAGAATTTAAGACAAGGACTCAGTGTCAACATTCATAGCAACACTATTCACAATAGTCAAAAGGTAGAGACAATCCAAATGTTCATTAACAAATGAGTGGATAAACAAAATCTGATGTATGCATACAATCAGATATTTTACCATAAAAATGAAGTTTGGACACGCCCCACAACACAGATGAACCTTGAAAACATTATGCTAAGTGAAATAAGCCAGACAAAAGAACATATATTGGATGATTTCACTCCCATGAAATAACTAGAACAGGCAAACCCACAGACACAGAAAGTAGATCAGAAGTTACTAGGGACTGGGGAAGCAGGGAAGGCAAATTATTGTTTTATAGGCACTGAATTTCTTTCTGGGGAGATGAAAAATTTTGGAAACCTTGGCTATGGTTGAACAACATTGTGAATATACTTAACGCCACTGAACTGCACATGTAAAAATAGTTAAAATGACAAAACTGAGGTTATACATATTTTACCACAATTTTTAAATAGAAGTAAAAAGAAGATAAATGAATAAACCATGAACATTTTCTACCAAGAAAAGAAGAGCTTTTAGTGAAATAACACAGCCACAGTGTAAAAAGCCTAAGTCCTCAGACTTCGAAAACAAACTTATGGTTACCAAAGGGGGAAAGTGGAGGAGGGATAAATTAGGAGGTTAGAATTAACATATACACACTACTACATAAAAATAGATAATCAACAAGGGCCTACTGAACAGCACAGGGAACTCTACTCAATATTCTGTAATAACCTATATAGGAAAAGACTCTGAGAAAGAATCGATCTATGTGTATGCAAAGCTGAATCACTTTGCTGTACACCTGAAACTAACATAGTATTGTAAATCAACTATAGTCTAATATAAAATAAAAATTAATTTTAAAAAAGTGTAAATCCAAAAAAAAAAAGTGTAAATCCTATGAGTCCCAAGATTCATAAAAGACAAAATGTTTAATTACAGGGGCTTGGGGCAGAAAAAAAAATACCCTGAGATCTTTGTAGTGTGACATAGGGAACAGCTCAACTAGTTTTATCAACTCTTATCAGCCTTAGGGGAAGACCTGGGACTAATATGTGGTGAAGTTGTTTCACAATCTACTGATTTTAGAGTTTAACAAAACAAACCAGGAAGGATAAGCACTGGCAGGTGCTATGTCTTACATCTGCCTGAAATTTAAGACAGTGAGAACAGAGTGTACTCTAGACATATTAGAAAGTAAAAAGTGAGGAATTTTGATGAGGATGTGGCAAAAAGAATCCCACAGGTCTTTAAAGCAAACAACAGAACCAATTACATTCAGAAAATTTTAATATGTAATCATAAAAAAGGGCATCTCTGGTGGCTCAGTAGTAAAGAATCTGCATGCTAATGCAGGAGATGTGGGGTTGAATCCTGGATTAGGAAGATCCCCTGGAGAAGGGAATGGCAATCTATCCCAGTATTCTCGCCTGGAGAATTCATACAAAGATGGGCAGAATAAAGTCCTGTGGCCACAGGACTGGAAAAGGTCAGTTCTCATTCCAATCCCAAAGAAAGGCAATGCCAAAGAATCCTCAAACTACTACACAATTGCACTCATCTCACACCAGCAAAATAATACTCAAAATTCTCCAAGTCAGGCTTCAACAGTACGTGAACCAAGAACTTCCAGATGTTCAGGCTGGATTTAGAAAAGGCAGAGGAACCACAGATCAAATTGCCAACATCCGCTGGACCATCGAAAAAGCAAGAGAGTTCCAGAAAGACATCTATTTCTGCCTTATTGACTATGCCAAAGCCTTTGACTGTGTGGATCACAACAAACTGTGGAAAATTCTTAGAGAGATGGAAATACCAGACCACCTTACCTGCCTCCTGAAAAATCCATATGCAGGTCAAGAAGCAACAGTTAGAACTGGACACGGAACGACAGACTGGTTCAAAATTGGGAAACAAGTATGTCAAGGCTGTATGCTGTCACTCTGCTTATTTAACTTACATGCAGAGTACATCATGTGAAATGCCAGGCTGGATGAAGCACAAGCTGGAATCAAGATTGATGGGAAAAATATCAATAACCTCAGATAAACAGATGACACCACCCTTCTGGCAGGAAGAGAAGAACTAAAAAGCCTCTTAATGAAAGTGAAAGAGGAGAGCGAAAAAGCTGGCTTAAAACTCAACATTCAGAAAACTAGGATCATGGCGTCCAGTCCCATCACTTCATGGGAAATAGATGGGAAAATGATGGAAACAGTGAGATACTTTATTTTCTTGGGCTCCAAAATCACTACAGATGGTGACTGCAGCCATGAAATTAAAAGACGCTTGCTCCTTGGAAAAAAAGCTATGACCAACCTAGACAGTGTATTAAAAAGCCATTACTTTGCCAACAAAGGTCTGTCTGGTCAAAGCTACGGCTTTTCCAGTAGTCATGTATGGATGTGAGAGTTGGACTATAAAGAAAGATGAGGGCCGAATAATTGATGCTTTTGAACTGTGGTGTTGGAGAAGACTCTTGAGAGTCCCTTGGACTGCAAGGAGATCAAACCAGTCAATCCTAAAGGTAATCAGTCTTGAATATTCATTGGATGGACTGATGCTGAAGCTGAAACACTGATACTTTGGCCACCTGATGGAAAGAACTGACTCATTGGAAAAGACCCTGAGGCTGGGAAAGATTGAAGGAGGGAGGAGAAGGGGACGACAGAGGGTGAGAAGGTTGGATGGCATCACCAACTTGAGGGACATGAGTTTAAGTAAGCTCTGGGAGTTGGTGATGGACAGGGAAGCCTGGCGTGCTGCAGTCCATGGGGTTGCAAAGAACTGAGCAACTGAACTGAACTTGCAATGCAGGGGACATGGGTTCAATCCTTGGTTGGGGAAGTAAGATTCTACATGCCACAGAACAAGTAAGCCTGCATGCCAGAGCTAGAGAGTCCATGCGCTGCAATGCACGATTCCACATGATGCAAGAAAGATCCCATGAGCTCCGGCGCCTGCAGGTCAGCCATCAATTCTACTTTCTCTTGGGTCCAGGGCCCAAGAGCCCTGTGTACTTTCGTTCTCAAGTTGCTCCATTTGTGGACCATGGTCAACACATTCAGAGTCTGGAGGATGGAGCAATATATTTCTTTTCTGTTGCTGCGCAGTTTCCTTTTGGATGGGTAGGCAGGCACCTCTTCTTGTCCTCTGCCTTTTTCTACCCCTCCCCCTACGCTCTCCCCTCAGAAGCCTGTCCTGCTTTATCCTACCCACACCTACTGTCTTCAGGCCAGTGGGATCCATTTGCAAACTACCTTTGCTGTGGTCCTCATACTCTTAAAAGCAGAAGGATCATTTAAAAGAAAAGCCTCTGTCTTGCTAATATTGACTGCCTTGAAAATGAATGTGCTAGATAATTTATTATTAAAGGCAATATTATGAGTTGAGGAGTCTGGTTGACTCAGAGGGGGATTATAAACCCTTCATTGCCATGAGCAACCTTTAGCTTTCATGCCACTGGTGCTAGGAAGCCAGGTTTCAAACAGTTTCAAAATGGGTAGCATTTGATTCCAGAGAGTCTTAAATCATTCAACAAAGTATGCACATACTTGAAACTTAGCAAGCTGCTTCCTTAAGACTCTCATAGCAGATGGTGACTATGTCTTTTTAGCTTAAATCCTCCTCCTCCCCGTTGACATGAGAATGGAAGAAGCAAGCAGATGAGACGAAGACAGAGAATCCCAGATGGCTGTACCACGTATCATTGGCAGAGACTCAAGTCCTTAACGTTTCCTTATATCAAGCAGAAATCCACTTCCTATGGATCAGGTCTGTACTTTGAAGCCTACAGAGAAAGAACTTTTTCTTCCCAATGACAAACCTTAGGTTTTTGTTCTAAAAGAGGAAAATGCCCATTTCCTTGATATACATATATGTTCACCATGCCAGTTTCCAGGCTCTCATCATCCTGATCCTCCTAATTTACTCAAATTTGACAATATACTTTCTTTTTTCCACAGTATGATTTTCCAAATGAGATATAATGGACATATAACATGATATTAGTTTCAGATGATAAAGATTTGATATTTATATATACTATGAAATGATCACAATAAGCCTAATTAACATCTGTCACCATACATAGTTAAGAAAACTTTTTTTTTTCCTTGTGATGAGAACTTTGAAGATCTACTCTCTTGGCAACTCTCAAACATAGTTTGCTAATATACTTTTTAAAATATGGCACTAGGAGTTGAAATATTTTTCTTGGGAAAGAGGAGTGATGTGTACATATGATATCTGACAAGTAGGAGAGAGAGATGGAGATGATTTTAAGAAAGTGAGCTCAAGAACCAGAAAGATATTGAAGGTAGCACTGATGACATTGGGTGCTGAAAAGCTGGGAGTAATTGTTCAAGTGAAGATAATTTGGCATTGGCTGTGCTTTCTGGTGAGAAACAAGAAACACAGATCCAGAGGAAGAATAAGAGACTAGAACGGAAGGTCTGGATTAAAGGGTCTGCAGCCTAGACATAGGTAGTAGTAGCTAATTCACTGAGAAAGGGGGAGAACTCCCACTTGGGAGTTCTTAGGATGATCAGGCTGTGCCAGATATTCTCCTGGTATTAGTATCATCTACATTTACAGTTTGTAAGGTGGGAATTACTGCCTTCACCAGGCAAGTAAGGCTGATAAGGTTATGTAACTCGCCCAAGGCCACTCAGTTACTAAGTGAAAGGTCTTGGAATCCAACTCAGGCAACTTCTCAGGGAGAAGTGTGATGAGTGCCTCAGGAACTTGTTCCCAAGCTAGCGGTGTCACAGGTCAATCACTGAGTGCTCTTGCCTAAAGGTTTTGCAGGCGGTCTATAGGTGCAGATTTGAAAGTGAAAGTGAAGTCGCTCAGTCGTGTCTGACTCTTTGCTACCCCATGGACGGTAGGCTACCAGGCTCCGCGGTCCACGGGATTTTCCAGGCAAGAATACTGGAGTGGGCTGCCATTTCCTTCTCCAGGGGATCTTCCCAACCCAGGGATTGAACCCGGGTCTCCTGCATTGCACACAGACGCTTTACCGTCTGAGCTATTAGGGAAGCCCGTGTGCAGATTTAGTGCTTATGAAATAACAAAGTCCACAGTTTGTTGGGAGGCTGCATAGCATAGAACTTAATGGTTACGAACTCAGGCTTTAGAGAGACCTGGCTTCAAATCATAACTCTGCCCCTTGCTTACTGGATGTTCATGGGAATATGTCTCCAACCTTAATTTCTTCATCTATGAAGTGATATTAGTAATACAATTTTATAGCACTGTTATGAGGACTAAAGGAGATCATGTTTGTAATGTATTCATATATCTATGTAAGTAAAATGTACATGAAGAATTTATAGTTGAATCTAAAAAAAAACACACACACAAATGAATATAACAAACAAAAACAGACTCATAGGTATAGACAATAAACCAGTGGTTACCAGTGGGGAGAGGAGTTGGGGAGGGGCATTTTGAATTAGGGAATTTAGAGGTACAAACTACTAGGTCTAAAATAAATAAGATATAAAGATATATTGTACAACACAGGGAATATAGTCAATATGTTATAATGATTTTACAAGGTGTATAATCCATAAAAATAATGAATCACTGTTGTACAACTTTACTGTACAACTGTACTTTAATAGAGTATTTATACAGAAGTGCTTAAATAGAAAGGATTCAACAAAATGTAGCTATTTCTTTTCCTTTTTTTGATCTTTTCTTGTCCTTTATGTCTTTTAGTGATTTTTTTATATTTTATTTTTTACTGAAGTAACATTGGTTTATAACATTACGTTTCATGCATACAACATCGTATTTCTACTTCTGTACGCACCACATACATATCAATCCCAAAGAAGGACAATGCCAAAGAATGTTAAAACTAACATACAACTGTGCTCATTTCACACGCTAGCGAGGTAATGCTCAAAATCCTTCAAGCTAGGCTTCAACAGTACATAAACCAAGAACTTCCAGATATACAAGCTGGATTTAGAAAAGGCAGAGAAACCAGAGATCAAATTGCCAACATCCACTGGATCATAGAAAAAGCAAGAGAATTCCAGAAAAACATCTACTTCTGCTTCATTGACTATGCAAAAGCCTTTGACTGTGTGAATCACAACAAATTGTGAAATATTCTTAAAGAGATGGGAATACCAGACCACCTTACCTACCTTCTGAGAAACCTGACTGCAGGTCAAGAAGCAACAGTTAGAACCCGACATAGAACAATGGGTTGGTTCAAAATCAGGAAAGGAGTACGTCAAGGCTATATATTGTCACCTGGCTCATTTAACTTATATGCAGAGTACATCAAGCAAGATGCCAGGCTGGATAACTCACAAGCTGGAATTAAGATTGCTGGAAGAAATATCAACAACCTCAGATATGCAGATGATGCCACCCTTATGTCAGAAAGCAAAGAGGAACTAAAGAGCCTCTTGATGAAGGTGAAAGAGGAGAGAGAAAAAGCTGGCTTGAAACTCAATATTCAAAAAATTAAGATCATGGAATCTGGTTCCATCACTTCATGGCAAATAGATGGGGGGAAAAAGTGGAAACAGTGACAGACTATTTTCTTGAGCTCCAAAATTCAGCACAGATGGTGACTGAAGCTGTGAAGTTAAAAGACCCTTGCTCCTTGGAAGAAAAGCTATGACCAATCTAGACAGCGTATTAAAAAGCAGAGACAGCACTTTGTTGCCAAAGATCTGTCTAGTCAAAGCTATGGTTTTTCCAGTAGTCATGTACGGCTGTGAGAATTGGACCATAAAGAAGGCTGAGTGTTGAAGAATTGATGCTTTTGAACTATGGTACTGGAGAAGATTTTGAGTCCCTTGGACAGCAAGGAGATCCAACCAGTCAATCCTAAAGGAAATCAGTCAATAATCATTGGAAGGACTGATGCCAAAGCTGAAGCTTCAATACTTTGGCCACCTGATGGGAAGAGCTGACTGGTTAGAAAACACCCTGATGCTGGGGATGATTGAAGGCAGGAGGAGAAGGAGGCAACAGAGGACGAGATGGCTGGGTGGAATCACTGACTCAATGGACCTGAGTCTGAGCAAACTCTGGGATACGGTGAAAGAGAGGGAAGCCTGGTGTGCTGCTGTTCATGGGTTTGCAAAGAGTCACAAAGAGTTAAATGACTTAGCGACTGAACACAACAAATGCACTACAGTACGCTCACCACCAAACCGTCACGGTACAGTTGATCTCACGTATCCATTTCGCCCTTCCCCTGGCCTCTTCCTCTTTAGTAACCACTACTCTGTTCTTTGCGTTCTGTGTTTGTTTCCATTCATGTCTTTCTGGCTGTGGTGGGTCTTTGCTGCGCGAGGGCTTTCTCAAGTTTCAGCGAGCAGGGGCTACTCTTTGTTGTGCTGCACAGGCTTCCCATTGCGGTGCCTTCTCTCGTTGCAGAGCACAGGTTCTAGGCACACAGGCTTCAGCAGTGTCGGCTTATGGGCTCTAAAACACAGTTTCAGCAGTTGCGGTGCACGTGCGCAGTTGCTCCATAGCATGTGGGATCTTCCCGGACCAGGGATTGAGCCAGCATCCCTTGTGTTGCAAGCAGACTCTTAACCACTGGACCACCAGGGAAGCCCTGTTGATTTATTTTTTAAAATATTTCAAATATGAGTGAAATCATATATCTTTCTCTGTCTGACTTATTTCACTTAGCCTAATGTTCTCAAGCTCTATCCATGTTGTCACAAATGGAAAGATTTCATCTTTCTTATTCCTAGGCAATATTCCATTTTATATATATCTATATATCACCTCTTCTTTATCCATTCATCCATTCATGGACTCTTAGTCTATTGTAAATAATGCTTCAATGAACATAAGGGTGCAGGCATTAGTGTTTTCACGTTCTTTGGATAAATACATATAAGTGCAATAGCTGGATCATATGGTACTTCTTTATTTTTTTGAGAAGCCTCCACTCTGCTGTCCATAGTGGCTGTGCCAGTTTACATTCCTACCAATAGTATTTGTCCCCAGTGTCCTCGGGATATTGAATCAAATATGCACCGAATCTGTAGATTGCCGAAGGTATTATGGACATTTAAACAATGTTAATTCTTTTAATCCATGAGCAGGAAATATCTTATATCTTATATGTAAGTTCCCTTTTCTCCACATACTCAACACAATACTTTTTGATAATAAGGATTCTAACAGGCGTGAGGTGGTATCTCATTGTGGTTTTGACTTGCATTTACTTCATGATTAGCGATGTTAAACACCTTTTCATATGCTTGTTGTTCATCTGTATGTGTTCTTTGGGAAAATGTCTACTCAGCACCTCTGCCTACTCATTTGAAGCAGGGAGCATCTTTCTATTTGATTCTAACAATTCAACTTAACCAAAAATTAGAGGCCTTTCTTATACTTTCCAGCAGGTGGTGCTATAGCACAAACTTTTGGTTTCTCTTACCTGAGCCGCCTCAGGTGGAAGCCAGCACTTTTCACTCTCCGCTGCTTCCATCAGAGGCGTGGCTCCATGTGGTCCTTATCACTGCCTGTCTCTAGGGTTGTTGGAATCTCTGATGCTGCCAGTGTCACTACCCCACCTGAAGCACCAGGATGGTGGGTGATTCCTCTGCAAATGGGATCAGGCTCTGTTGCTGTCAGCCGAGGAGGAGGGGAGGGAGAGGAGCCAGGGTCCAGAAGGCGCCTCTGCTGTGCCTGGTGTTAGGTTCCTGGGCTCTGCTGCTGCCATTGGGAGGGTCGAGGGCTGGAGTCATGGGTGCTTCCACAGCTGGAGGGCCAGGGCCCCAGGCCCACTGTCACTGCTCCCCAGCTCCCTGTGGCCACAAGTGCCACTGTGCCTGGGAGACTGGAGTGGTATGCACTGCCTCTCCTGCAGCTACTGAAACCGAGCGGGGCCTTGTGGGGCTCCCAGACATGGAGGCCTTGCTGTCTCCCATTTCTTGTAGGCAAGACTCTGCCTCCATGACCTTCCCTGAGTCCCAAAGACAGATTCAGAACAGTTGCTATGGGCGGAGCAGCCAAGATCTGAAGCAAGATGAAATGGACCTGAGATTAGGGAGTGAAAGCCCTGCACACCCTACCATGTAGACCTCACCTTTGAAAGGTGAGAGTTCTTATAAAACCCTCATCAAATCCTCCCAGGTGAAGACATTTTTCGAGGCAGAAACCTCATGTGTCTCTCTTTGCCTGGCAAAGCTATAAGGCTATCCTTTTCTATTTCATCCCAAACTTTGTCTTTAGGATTTGATTCAGCATTGTATAGAGAGGCCTGGGTCTCAGTAACACCACTGGATTCTCTGGGGCTGTGGGCTGCCATAGCTAGAGGGCCAGGATTGCAGGCACTGCCTGTTGTTCCCCTAATTCCACTTCCTCTGTGTTCCAGTCTACCCTTAGATACACAAATGTGTGTAATTCTCTGTCATCCTGGTATTTTGGACAGAGGCACCTTGTTGTGTTGTGGATGTTTTACTGGTTGTAGATTGAAGGGGGAAAGACAAAGATAGTATCTTACCCTACTATGTTACTGACGTCATTCTCCCAAAGGGTTGCTATGTAAAGGGCAGCTGTGTAAAATTTTCATCTGTCCCTGGCATTTAATATCAAGCCTCTTTTAAGTTGGAGAATGGGTGTGGTGCAGTACAATGCGTCACCCAGACTAGGTTGTTACTTTTGCCAAAATTCCCTTCCCTGTGTGTTTCCAGTTAGGATGGTTCAGAGACATACCTGGCGGAGATTAAGGACAGAAGTAAAGCAACAGTCATTTTGTAAACACGTTGTTATTTATTTGCTAGGTCACCCTGCTGGTGTGAGGCATCAGCCAGGCCTCCAACTGTCCCATCTTCCTTTGAATCCTCCTGCAGCATCTCTGGCTTTTGGACCAGGTGTGTGTGTGTTTAGTTCTGTGCTGAAGGGTCCTAGATTCTCCAGGACATCTATACCATCAAGGTCAGAGGCAACAAGGACTGAGAAGGTTTCAGTGTTGGCTCCATCCTGTGCTTGCTCACTTCCCAAGTGCCTGCCTACTGATTATATATATATCTCCTAGTTAGAGTTGCTAGCTTTAGCAAATAAAAATACAGGTTGCTCAGTGAAATGTGAATTTCAGATAAAAGCATCGACTAAAAAAGATGCACAACTTGAGTTGTTAGTTAAGTTTTACTTGGGGCAACATGAGGATTGCAGCCCAGGAGGCAGCATCTCAGATAGTTTGAGAGACTGATCCAAAGCAGCTTTTGGTTAACAGGGTGGGGGGTGGGGTTGTTCAATACCATTAAGCCCTCATTTTACAAAAGGTTTTCTTGTTAGTCATGAGGATCTGAAGTCACCTTGAACAGATTTAGTGCTTCTCTAGATAAGAGGAGATACAAGGATTGAGATCATAAAATCTATTCCAAAAAACATCCATCTATCTAAAGACCAGTCCCATCAGATCCCCTGGAGCACAGAGTGCCTCACTCCACCCTGAACTCAGTCAGGGGTTGTTGAAGTTCAACAGCTATAGCAGCACAGGGTTCAATCTCCATAGAGGCAGATGGCAAAGGCCTTTGTTGTTCAGTCATTGGCAATGCTCTTGGTAAGTGCCAATTTGTAGTTGACACGAGCAAATAATTTTTTAGTATACGATTATTTGAAGTTAAAATATGTGTGTCCTGGTTTGGGGTTTTTCTTCACTAATTCTGGCAACCTTGAACATGGGAGACTAGAGGAAGATAAGATTGTTGGGCAAAACCCAGCTGAGTAACACATACACTCAGCTTAGTGTTTTTCCCTAGTAGGGCTCATCTGGTGTAAGGCCAAGGCAGATAATAGGATTCAGCCAAAGTTGGGGTGTTACCAAGTGAATTTTGGTAAGAAGCACCAGAGAGTTAAGGGCAGTAGTTTGCAAATTTGAGTTTTCAACAGCATGAATTAGAGGATTTGTTAGGACACAGATTGCAGGGCCCCAACCCTAGAGATTTTGATTCAGTAGATCTGGGATGGGGCCAAAGAATTTGCATTTCTATAGGAATTCCCTAGCAGTCCAGTGGTTAGGAATCTAGGCTTTCACTGGCGGGTGGACTGGTTCTATCCTGGTCAAGGAACTAAAATCCTGCAAGCAGCACAGTGCGGCCAAAGAAAAAAAATTGCCTTCTGAGGAATACAGCTGGTCCAGAGACCACAAAAAGATGTTTTTTGTTTTTTAAAAAATAAGCATAAAAGAACACCTTTGCAAAGATGGGCATAATAAAGGACAGAAATTATATGGACCTAAAAGAAGCAAAAGATATTCAGAAGAGGTGGCAAGAATACACAGAACTATACAAAAAAGATCTTCATGACCCAGATAACAATGATGGTGTGATCACTCACCTAGAGCCAGACATCCTGGAATGTGAAGTCAAGTGGGCCTTAAAAACATCACTACAAAGCTAGTGGAGGTGATGGAATTCCAGCTGAGCTATTCCAAATCCTAAAAGATGAAGCCATCAAAGTACTGCATTCAATATGCCAGCAAATTTTGAAAATTCGGCTGTGGCCACGGGACTGGAAAAGGTCAGTTTTCATGCCAATCCCGAAGAAAGGCAATGCCGAAGAATGTCCAAACTACCGCACAATTGCATTGTCACACACTAGCAAAGTAATAATCAAAATTCTCCAAGCTAGGCTTCAACAGTACATGAACCAAGAACTTCCAGATATTCAAGCTGGATTTAGAAAAGGCAGAGGAACCAGAGATCGAATTGCCAACATCCACTGGATCATAGAAAAAGCAAGAGAATTCCAGAAGAACATCTACTTCTGTTTCATTGACTATGCCAAACTGTGGAAAATTCTTAAAGAGATGGGAATACCAGACCACCTTACCTGCCTCCTGAGAAACCTGTATGCAGGTCAAGAAGCAAAAGTTAGAACTGGACATGGAACAACAGACTGGATCAAAATTGGGAAAAGGAGTATGTCAAGGCTGTATATTGTCACCTTGATTATTTAACTTATATGCAGAGTACATCATGAGAAACGCTGGGCTGGATGAAGCACAAGCTGGAATCGAGACTGCTGGGAGAAATATCAATAACCTCAGAAACACAGATGACACCACCCTTATGGCAGAAAGTGAAGAACTAAAGAGCCTCTTGATGAAAGTGAAAGAGGAGAGTGAAAAAGTTGGCTGAAAACTCAACAGTCAGAAAACTAAGATCATGGCCTCTGGTCCCATCACTTCATGGCAAATAGATGGGGAAACAATGGAAACAGTGACAGACTTAATTTTCTTGGGCTCCAAAACCACTGCAGATGGTGACTGCAGCCATGAAATTAAAAGACACTTGCTCCTTGGAAGAAATGCTATAACAAACCTAGACAGTATATTAAAAAGCAGAGACATTACTTTTCCAACAAAGGTTCATCTAGTCAAAGCTGTGGTTTTTTCTAGTAGTCCATGTATGGATGTGAGAGTTGGACCATAAAGAAAGCTGAGTGCTGAAGAATTGATGCTTTTGAACTGTGGTGTTGGAGAAGACTCTTGAGAGTCCCTTGGACTGCAAGGAGATCTAACCAGTCAATCCTAGAGGAAATCAGTCCTGAATATTCACTGGAAGGACTGATGCTGAAGCTGAAACTCCAATACTTTGGCCACCTGATGGAAAGAACTGACTCATTGGAAAAGACCCTGATGCTGGGAAAGATTGAAGGCAGGAGGAGAAGGGGACGACAGAGAATGAAATGGTTGGATGGCATCACCAACTTGATGGACATGAGTTTGAGCAAGCTCCCGGAGCTGGTGATAAACAAGGAAGCCTGGTGTGCTGCAGTCCACGGGGTAGCAAAGAGTCGGATACAACTGAGCGACTGAACTCAAACGAACTGAACTGAACTCACAGTTCACACTTTGAGAGCCACTGAAGTAGAGTGAAATGGGGGACCATGTGATCTAATGTAGATAAGGGGAGGCAGTAAGGATGGAGGAGGCTGAGGGGCACAGAGGGTGTAAGAAGGGTTTATATTTCTTGTCTTCACAGTGAGCAGAAGTCTGCAAT
Source organism: Capricornis sumatraensis (assembly GCF_032405125.1). Lineage (NCBI taxonomy): Eukaryota > Metazoa > Chordata > Mammalia > Artiodactyla > Bovidae > Capricornis > Capricornis sumatraensis. The sequence goes on from NC_091069.1 coordinate 176,513,536, forward strand.
GGCTCCCTGCAAAGGATTAGCTGTTCTGCTTCAGATTCTTTTCCCATACAGGTTATTACAGAGTATTGAGTAAACAATCACTTAATTGTCCCTCTCCTTCACCACCTCCAGGACAAAGACCATGTCTGTTGGTTTCTTGTGTTCCCAGCAGAGTGCCTGCCAGAGTCGGTGCTAAATATGCATTGAACACTCTAAGTACCCAACAAATACTTCAATGTTCAATCACTAGATTTAGTACCTCAATAAGCATCAGAAGGCACTCTCAAGTGCGCTTACACCTTGGGGGCAAAAACACAAGGCAGCCCCTCCCCATGCAGCAGTAGTGGCCTGGTCATTCTGCATGGACCCTCTTGCTCCTATTTCCCTCTTCTCTGAGTCATTTCTTAGTACCCAATTCTTAGGCCTTCATTCTCCCTTGAGTTTAGACTTACCTTCACTATCTGTTTCCTCCTCTGTGCTGTGCTCAGTCATTCAGTTGTGTCTGACTCTCTGAGACCCCATGGACTGTTTTGTCCATGGAACTCTCTGGGTAAGAATACTGGAGTGGATTGCTATTTCCTTCTCCAGGGCACTAGTAACTTCTGCATCTATGCTTCTGGCTTGAGTAGCTGAAAGCCACATCCAAATCAGTGCCTGCCCTCTCTGAAGCTGACCTGCTCAGTAGATGCTAGTCTGCTCATTTCCACCACCAGGGCTCCTGGGCCATGGTGCACGGCAGCCACACCAGGCACTGTCTTTCCAGACCTGGAATTAAACAATGGTATGAAAACTATAAGACAGCAGGAGCAAACTGCAGAGGGAGGGGATTTTCTGGTTTCTGACAAATTAGTGAGAGCTGCTGGTTCCCTCTTTTCAAACTGATCCTTGAAAAAGATGGAGGGGTAAGACTCCCCTCACCACCACCCCCAGTTAATAATACCACCACAAAGGTATGTGTATGTACCTGAGAAAACCAGGTTGTTTTGAAATGGTAATGGGGAAACAGGAGGAGGATGATCACAGCCTAGGGTTGGAGGGCAGCTGTGAAAGGGTAAGTTAGAACAAAAAGGAAGAAAAAAACCCATCTGTGGAGACCAGGCATGGGGCACACTGCTGGTGTCGGGGCTCTGGGGGAAATTCCCAGAGTTGCGAAGCCACTGACTCACCTCAATCAGACTGAGGACTGATTTGCCTTAGATATTTCGCATCTTCATTTTTCTTTCCATGATGCTTATTCCTAAGGATCATTTAACACCTATAGACTTACTGGCTCTCTCTTTACTCCTTTTTCAAACCTATTGTAAGAAATGCAGATTTTACACATTTACTTAGTTAACAAGCATTAAGCTTCACAACTAACCAATATCATTTTAGAGAAGTGGCATAACCTGTTTCATCTGACTTCTATTAAAGATTCAAGGCTCTGGCAAACTGCTGAGGCGTGAGGCATTTGCTCTATTCTTTGCACCTACCCCACTTACGGTAAATTTTCATATTCTCAGCCAAATACATCAGAGCCGTCACTATATACACACTAATGAACACCCATGTGTGTAAGCACATGTGAAATTTCTTCCTATCAACCCGTAGCCTTCTTGACTGTGATTTTCAAACAAGACGACGACGTTAGAACATTGAATCTCTAATGTTTCTATTGAAATTGAAAAAACTGGCTGTTAGTGGCACTGGATGTTAAAATGGCATTAAATCTAAGATATACCAAGGTCTATAGGCAGAACAAAATATTTCTATACATACAAAATGAGAATGGTTTTGGTCACCTACCACAATGGTAGATGGTGTATTTGAACTTCTATCTCCAAATATGTCCAGTTTATTTTAAACATTAAAAAATGAACTTCTGATGGACCACTAACAAGATGATTTAAATAAACCTCTCCATTTCATCATATCTACCAGAGATATATGGACCAAAGACTCGTTTACGTAATGATACCTACTGCAAGTGAAATTTGCTCAGTTGTGTCCAACTCCAAGGACTATACAATCCATGGAATTCTCCAGGCCAGAATACTGGAGTGCTTGCCGTTCCCTTTTACAGGGAATCTTCCCAACCCAGGGATCGAACCCAGGTCTCCTGCATTGCAGGCAGATTCTTTACCAGCTGAGCCACCAGGGAAGCAATGACACCTACTAAATAAGCTATATTCTATGAATATATAAAAAGGGAGTGTAAACAAGTAATATATGAGGTGTAGATGGCTTTATCTTCAGTACACTGTGCAAATAATATTGTATTTACTAAACTCCGTGAATTTATTGTACATAGTTTCAGTACTTATATAAAATACTTAAAACATTAAAAAAACTAAATATTATCATTAAAATTTCCTGCAAAGATCTAGACTCAGCAAGTAGGTTAAACAGGCAATATTCAGTCCATTTCATGGTGCTTAGTTCCAGCCCCCAGGGCAGGATGATTCTGCGTACACATGAAGGCATGTCCCAGGTACATTCTCTCAAACTAGTCAGGTTATGAGGAAGAATCACGTTCCACGATGATAGCCACAATCCACTTGCTGCCCCAAATAGAGTGTGGTACTTGAACGCACAGAGTGGTCCTGCAATGAGACTCCTGGCTCACAGCATGAAACTAACGGGACAGGAATCATCCTCAAACACAGACAGCTGCCCTGAACTGTTTTATGTTTTAGTCTACTCTCTTTCTGCGTAACTATTTGAGGAGGGTTATTCCCTATAGCTTTACATAACACCTGTCTCCAGTCTTTAAGTAGGACAATATTACTCTAGTTGAAAGTAAAAACTGAATTATGTTTCACAATAATCACCTCATTGTCCCCCACATAAAGTGTATGGATGTGTTTGTACTCCTCAAAGTGTTAGTCGCTCAGTCCTGTCCGACTCTTTGCAATCCCACGGACAGTAACCCACCAGGCTTCTCTGTTCATGGGATTCTCTAGGCAAGAATACTGGAGTGAGTAGCCACTCCCTTCTCCAGGGATCTTCCTGAACCACGGATTGAACCCAGGTCTCTTGCATTGACTGCAGATTCTTTCACCATCTGAGGTTTGTACTTCTAACCTGGTTTAAAAAAATTGATGGTGTTAAGTAAAAGACAAGATGCAGACTAGTTTCCATTTTTATTAAAGCTTTGTTTTTTCTAGGTAATATATTACACTTAAAGTTAAATACCATAAATAAAGATTAGTTCTTAAATCTACTTTATTAAAAATGTAAACAAAAAGAAACTAATTCACCACTCCCTCCCCAACCCTGACTAAATGTATCAAAAAAAGGTCATCCTTTCAGGTAAGTTCTTTCTTCAGAACAAGTAACACAGACTTTATTAAAGTATATTAGTCCTCTTGGGCTGCAAGGACATGGCACGGATGACAGGTGCCAACTATGAAACAGGTCTGTGGGGCTGTGACTGAAGTCCACCTCATCCTGCCAAGACTACTCAGATGCCCTCTTCTCTCTCCATTCAGCGTCCAAGGACAAGGACAGTGCTAAGGCACTGAGCAAAGGACACTGCAACAAACATGATGTGTATGTAAGCTGGCATACTCCAGGAAGCAGGCCAGAGCCAGCAGTGACTGAGCAATTCTGCATGAGTATCAGTCACAGAATATTAGAGCTGGAAAGATTCTGAGAAAGCATATGGTCATTTTACAGATGGTCTCAATCAGTGAGTCTTCTAATATTGAAGAGAATATTGACAAAATTTTATGGAATACTCTGGAATACTTATTTATGTATCTTCCTAAAACTATCTAAACTTCATTAATTTATGTTTCACTTTCAAATACTGATAAATTCTTAGCCAACATATCAGGCTGAAACTAACTTTAAGCATAATTTATAACATTTTTAGGAAAAGATGTTTTTCAGGAGAATACAGAGACATCTATATTAAGACTACCTAACTGCTTGCCAGTTTCTTTAAAGCGGTCAGCTCAAGTCTAACGACATGGCTTTTGCTTCCTTCCTATAAATTCTGTTCTTGAAAACCTGAGAGATAAATTCGCTTGTTAATTTTGACATTGGGACCTTAATACTATCAAAATGAACTTAAGTCTGAAATGAAAACTGAGGTAGTCAGTTTTTATAAGCACTTGGCTCCTTCTGAATCAGAAAGGGACTTCAGTCTGCTATCATCAAATTAGCTACTGCCATTCCCCTTCCCTGCCCCACCTCCCTCCCACCATGGTTGCAGTCTCTCTGTGAACTGATTTTGCGAACATACAGGGAACCACCTGTCACAGGATACTGACATGTAGGTCATTTCAAGTTCTTCAGTTCAAAGCTGAATTACAGTCCACTAATTCTGCACTGAAATTTCAGACTTAAAAATTTTTGTTTTTAGAATATTGTTTTAGAATTGTATCATCTACTAAGTGACTAAACTATGCCTCTTAAAATTTCTTATAGGTTCAGTGGCCTTCTAAATCTTCACTGAGTATACTATGCAGAATTACTGACAAGCAACCATTTTCAAAACTTGCTGAGGAGGAAGGAAGACACCAGCACAGTTAGTTACCCTCAAAAATTCAAGATTTCTTAACATTATACTTTATCAGGTTCTACATTTGTGCAGAGGAAACACTGGGCTACCAGATACCAAGCTTAACAAATATAGATAGAAAAAATGTCATCTATAATATCTTCAGAAATTCATTAGTGCAAATATAATTATATCAATAAAAAATAAAGCAAAAATATATTTCAAGTATAAAAAGCACCATGCTCAGAAACAATACTACCTAAATGGGATTACTGCACAACAGTCAAAATATAACTGAACCTATCACTGTGAGTCTCAAATATATTATTAATCTGTATTATTTTTGGTAAAATTCTTTATATAACTTTGCAATGATTCATAATCACATTAGGTATATATGCTTAGATTTATAACTTTCTTTAAAAATATACTCTATATTTTTCTGATTTGCATGATTTAAAGTATGCAAGACAAAGGCAGAAACACCATTATTATTAGCTTTCCTTCAGTTCAGGTTGGCTATGCTAGAGACTCCCAGCATTTCACAAAGACAAAAACCTCCAATTTAAAATTCTAGGCAGAAAAAAAAAAAAAAAAAAATTCTAGGCAGGTAAGTATTTTAAATGTACGCATTTAAAAAAAAAAGAGGTGACTTTCCGTTATGCTGGAGTTGCTGTTTGACTCTAGTGCCAAATAGTAGGTTGGAATTATTTCTTAGTAATTACGCTGTTTGTTCACTTAGCACAATTTCTTAAACTGAATGCTTGATAACTGTGTGCTGAATTAAAGGGCCAACCAATTAATGAATTAATGTTTGTTCAAGGGCTACGTTTGTAATGCCACAGGACTTCATAGCTTTAGAGCTAATGAAGTTTCTTTCTTTTTTTTTTTTTTCAAAAAACTGGACATCATTCATTATTAAAGAATTTCACATTGGGATTACTAAGTAGGGTTGGGCAGCTCTGGTATCACAGGAGAATTGCTTCTGGGAACCAGAATCAATATGTAACATAAAGAGTGTCAAATATAAGAGGTAAAGGACATTACAAAGGCAATCTTCTGATTTCTATGGACTAAGTCATACGCTTTGTGGTAAAGTGGACCCTACTGGATAGGCTCTACACCAAACCTACACTTTACTATTAGTAAGCAATTCAGACCATCTTGTTTTGACTTATATCTTTTTCTTCTTATACATAAAATAATTTTCAAATAGTAGAAATTCTTCTGTAACAGTTTCTATGCTGACCTAAAAATAACTGCATCCCTGTCTATACCAGAATTTCTTTTTATCTTCATTTGTCAAAAGGAAAGTTCTATTCTTGTTGGATAGCAGTTGTCATAACTATTATCTGAAAAACATACAATTAGGTTTTCTTCAATTTGCATGTCTTCAGTGATTCACAGGGCAGAATATTTTCTCCCTCTGCTTCCCAGTTTTTCAAGTCATTATTAAACTAATGGAGAATACAACTGGAAGCTACTCTCTGAAGATCAGTGAGTATGGATACAGCTAGAAGAGGGTTACCAACACATAGTGGTTCAGCAGGAAACTGCCACACAGCTGGTTTGAAAAAGGTTAAATCATAAGATTTAGCAAAACAAAAATTAAAAAAAAAAAAACTCATTAGAACAATGATTTAGGTATACGATGTACAGTCATTTAAAATAGGTATAGTAGTTGATGTAGAAATCATTATTTTCTGTAAGTCAAAGGACAATTTATACTTTTGAGGACAGGGTCCACAACTTATAATCTTGCAACGATTAGCGGTTCTTTAAATTATTGCAGCAGAGATGAACTTTCCCATTGTTTTAGGTTAATGGAAATGCTGAGGTATGTAATCACTGAAATCTTCACCTTTTATCCCACTTTCAAAGGAAAACTTCAAGAACGTTATGTATCCTGAAATTTAAAGAGACTTGGAAATCCTTCTCCTCCAAACTTTGAGGCTGCTGGGTTGCTGATGAGGAGTGACTGCTGTGAAGCTCTGCTTCAGGATCTGATTGTGGTCAACACTTCCAAGCCAAAGTCAGGAATGCCACTTCCACCATCCACACAGGCTGGCACTCACCCAGATTTTTGTGCTTTGTTCAGAGGAACATGACACAAAGGAATGTCTTTAGAATTCACTTTTCCATTCCTAATGCCATATGCACAGAAGAAATCCAGCCAGCAGAGGAAACAGATTGCCTAGCAGAAGCCAGAGGGTGACCACCAGGCTAGAGGAACGGGAACAGAGATCTAGGGTTGAAAACAAAAAATCGATTTTCCATAGACATTTTCGGAAAAAATTATTGACAAACAGTTTTTTGTCAATATTGACAAAATATTGACAAATGAGTAGAGTTAATTATTAAAAGGTGAAGAAGGACCACCTCTGAGAGCAGAATCAAGAGTGACTTCCTGAAATCGAGATATGCAATCTTTTATGTTTATAGAAAAAGAACAAAATATTTACACAGGAGAAAAGATATGCCTACCCTATCAAGGTTCAAAAACAGCATCCAAGAAACAACAAAGGTGTCTCAGGGTAGTGGTATCCTAGTAAAGCTAAAGATGCTACACAGGAACATAACCTAAATTCTTGGCTATTCCAACATGGGATGCAGGACTCTCCTCTTTTCTCCCTTGTCCCTTCTAAGTAGGGTGACCACAAAATTTGTCATTCCATATCAGGACATTTTGAAGTAAGTGTTGAAATAAATTTCTAGTCTCAAGATGGAAACTAAACTTAGATAACTCATCAAACTAAAACTTAGATAACTTTCATGTTTGTGTAAATGCTCCACTTGATCAGAACCACAGCATATCCAGTCAGCCAATCTCCAACCACCAAGTCAATTCTGGGTTCTATACTTGTTTCCTCGATCTTTCTAAACAAGGTCAGATACTAATGTCAGCCCATGAACCTAAGCTGAGTATTTCTTCCTTATTTCCTGCTTATAGACGTTTTCCTTTATTTTACAGTTCTCTGCATTCCTTAGAGACTACCTATGTGAAATAAAATTTGCTTTGATCAACTAAATTGTTCTCTTTGATTATTTTAATACAATCATAAATAATAATAATCATACCTGACCATCCCAGGTAAAACAGGACATATGTTTCCCAATCTCTAACTATCTACCCATCTATCCATATCACCCCAGGCTTAATTTGGAAACAGCAGAAGATTCTATAGGTCTTTGGTAGTAGGAGTATATTTTAATTTATGTAAGTTGTTCTAATAACTAAAACTATTTTTCCCTAACAATTCTCAGGATGGAGAACAATTTTTAGCAGTCAAGAGACCAGGCCAACCTGACTTTATTTTAGGATAAGTTGTCATCTCCACCATTTTGACCAATAAAGAACCAACCAAGCTAGTCCGACGTTATTAGAAAGAAAAAAAAGGACTAGTCATAGAATTAATAAAATGATAATGTTAAGGTACTACAGCTGTTTTTCTGAGAACTATACAGTGTGAAATAAGCATTTTAAAAAATTATTTCATTGTATATAATTCAGGTAAACCATGGGGAACTTATATTCTTTCCCAGTGGAACCAGCTGACAATTAGAAATCAGTCCTTCTCGAAGTGCGGCATTTGGATCAACAACATCAGTCTCACATGGGAACTTGTTAAAAATGCAAATTCTAAAAAAAAAATAAAAAAATAAAAACGCAAATTCTCAGATTCCAACCCAGATCTTCTGAATCAGAAGCTCAGGGGTAAGTCCTAGAAATCTGTGTTTTAACATGACTTTGATGCATGCTAAAGTTTGCATCTTATGCAAGTTTGAGCTTCTGACCTAGAGGGGCTGCTGCTGCTAAGTCGCTTCACTTGTGTCCGACTCTGTGCAACCCCATAGACGGCAGCCCACCAGGCTCCACCGTCCCTGGGATTCTCCAGGCAAGAACACTGGAGTGGGTTGCCATTTCCTTCTCCAATGCATGAAAGTGGAAAGTGAAAGTGAAGTTGTTCAGTCATGTCCGACTCTTCGCAACCCCATGGACTGCAGGCTACCAGGCTCCTCCATCCATGGGATTTTCCAGGCAAGAGCACTGGAGAGGGGTGCCATTGCCTTCTCTGCACTGTCCAATATGTCTGATAGCTATATGTGCTATTTAAATTTATTTTAAAATAACTTTTACTGTCCTTTTTTCCTTCTGCAATAAACACACTTTTGGGGGGGGGGCCCATGGACTATCATTTGCTGATTTTTTAATATATAATTATATTTATATATTGTGCTGAGTCTTGTTGCTGCATGAGCTTTTCTCTAGCTGCGGTGAGTAGGGGCTACTCTCTATTACAGTTGTGGTGCATGGGCTTCTCATTGCAGTGTGTTCTCTTGTTGTGAAGCACAGGCTCTAGGGTGCAGCCTCAGGAGTTGCGGGACACGGGCTTAGTTGCTCTGAGGCATGTGGGATCTTCCTGGACCTGTGTCCCCTGCACTTGCAGGCAGATTATTTACCAATGAGCCACTAGGGAAGCCGGCTAATTTTTTTTTTTAATTGGCATATAATTGCTTTACAACACTGTGTTAGTCTCAACAATGTCAATCAGCTATATGTATACATACATTCCCTCCCTCTCAAGCCTCCCTCCCCTCCCCATCCCACCCTTGTAGGTCATCCCTGAGCACCAAGCTGAGCTCCTTGTGCTACACAGCAGCTTCCAAGTAGTATATATGGAAGTATATCTGTTTTACACATGGTACGGTATACATGTCAATGCTGCTCTCTCAATTTGTCCTACTTCCCCTCCAGGTGCACAAGTCTATTCTCTACATCTGCATCTCTATTCCTGCTCTGCAAATAGGCATTTCTTTTTTAATGACATATTTTAGGTGAAATGCAATAAAAAGTAGCCTCTAAATACCAGCAAATATTCATTAGACTACACAATATACAATAAAGACAAAACTTTGAGCTACGGCTACACAGTCTATGAATGTGATTATTTTACCTCTTTAATGGCCAAATCAGTCAGATAAAGTCAGATTAGAAGGCACTTTGTCAAACCATGTCGAATGTAACAAGTTTGACTTTATTATTTTAAATCCTGCTGATTAAACAGCATTTTTATTTTAGTTTTTAAAATATTCAAATATTAGGGTGAAAAAAACAGTATAAGAAGACATATAATAAAAACTTGGTCTTACATCATATTCTTCCCATCAACCCCAACCTGGTTTTAATCTTTGATGGTTACTGCAGGATGGGATGGGGAGGGAGAAGGGAGGGGGGTTCAGGATGCAGAACACATGTATACCCATGGCTGATTCATGTCAATGTATGGCAAAAACCACTACAATATTGTAAAGTAATTAGCCTCCAATTAAATAAATAAGTTAATTTTTTTTAAGTGTAAGCTTAAACTACTATTTCCTAATTTAGATAAAACGCTCCTGCTATTCAAGATGATAATTTAACCTATATTATGTTTCACCTTCTTTTCTTCCCTCTCCTTACTTATTTACATAGTTTGTCTGAGGTCCTGTATAAGCAAACCTCTCATGTTCCATATACTTTGTACATTATTACTTGGCTTTATGTTAAGATGGAAATATTAGCACCCTTATGCTTTTTTATTCATTTTCTAGCTTCCATGAGATGGACCTACTCGTTTTCATTTCCAAAGCATGTGTATATTTACGTGTATGTGTTTATTTAAAATTTTTACCATGCCTATGCTTCTCTTGATCAAATTTTTAGAATTTTTACTGTATTACTGGTGCTTTAAAAAACTGGATTTTGGATTTGTTGATCATCTCATTATGTCTGTTGGTTTTCACAGCATTCTTCACTTTGATGGTAGCAATTAGGATTTTTTTTTTTTTTTGTCTTCTATCTACTATAAAACCTCTCCTTCCTTCCTGATCAACTGTCTTTCTTTGGTTGGCTTACACAGGTGTTTCTCATTCTGCTAGTGACTTAAAAAAATTTTTTTAAACTAATTTTTATTGGAGTATAGTTGCTTTACAATAATGTGTCACTTTCCACTGTACAGCAAAGTGAATCAGTTAGATGTGTATATACACATAGCCATCAGCTATATGACCTATCTAAATTAACCAAAATAAAAATATTTAGTTCCTCAGTCACACTAGCCACATTTCACATGTTTGTAACAGTCACATGTGACTAATGACTGTTGTATGGGGGCAGTACAGATTATAGAACAACTCCATCACCCCAGAAAGATGTACTGGATTAATTCTGGCCTAAAGCATTAGATATGAGTGGTCTTAGATGGAATAAGGAATAGACCCTGGAGTTTCTAATAACACAGACATATCCTTTTATTCCTCATTCTCAATTTGATCCAAAGGAAATAGGAAGAGAAATGAACTAGCTATTGTTTATCTGCTGTTGGTACTAAAATTTAACAAGCTAAAACATTAAAACCATTAAAACATTAATGGTGGCTCTGGAACATTTGTCATTCCTTCAAAAAGACTGCACTTTCTGTGATAGTACTCTTTATAAAGGAAAGATACAAAGAGGGTGTTTCAAAATGAATGAGATGATCTGATCTGGGTTTTGATCTACACCTTATTAGTCGTAACACTGAATGTATCACTTAATCTCTTAAGTGTTTCTCACATGTAAAATGATAATTCCTACCTCATTAGGTTTTGTGATCATTAAATACATGGATATAGACATAGAGCACTCAGCAAAGCGTCCAGCATTTAATAAATGGAAACAAAACAACCTCTACAATCTGAAGAGACCAGGAAGAATTTAGAACTAAATTGAGGTTTGACAGAAAACAACAAATTTTGTAAAGCAATTATCCTTCAATTAAAAAATAAACTAAAAAAAAGAATTTATAACTAAATCTTTCATATTCACTAATGGAAACTACACCTAAAAGGCATCTATTCTTATAATATTTTATACATTTTTCAAAATTGTGGTAGCGATTTAGAGGTAACAATCCTTTTTTGAGCATGCTTCCTTATAGAACTGGTTAACGGGAAGAAATCACAACATAGTACCATAGAAAATACAACATAGCACCATAAGTACAACTAGAGTCCTAGAGAACCATGAAATCGAGGGGTGGTCTTGAGCACCCCAACACAATATTCATATCCCCAAATTCACTCTCTACTTGTAGCCCATGTCTTGATAAAGCTCTCAGAATGTGGGAAAGAAAAAAAATTAAATTTTAGAGATAAAGAAACTCTGAGCTGTAAAGTGAATGTAGCCCTCTGTTTAAAACCAAACTACAAAACAAACAAAGGACTATATAATTCCATTTAAAAAATACCTCCAGCTGAGAAAATGAAACATGGCCTATTTCAAAATGTCAAACTGTCATCAGTTCAGTTCAGTCGCTCAGTCGTGTTTGACTCTTTGCGACCCCATGAACTGCAGCACACCAGGTCTCCCTGATCACCAACTCCCGGAATCCACCCATACCCATGTCCATCGAGTTGATGATACCATCCAACCATCTCATCCAACCATCTCATCCTCTGTCGTCACCTTCTCCTCCTGTCCTCAATCTTTCCCAGCATCAGGGTCTTTTCCAATGAGTCAGCTCTTTGCACGAGGTGGCCAAAGTATTGGAGTTTCAGCCTCAACGTCAGTCCTTCCAATGAACACCCAGGACTGATCTCCTTTAGGATGGACTGGTTGGATTTCCTTGCAGACCAAGGGACTCTCAAGAGTCTTCCCTAACACCACAGTCATAAAATTTCATAAATCATTTAATAAAATATCACAGACCATAGGTCAAAGCTTTCATTGAGAGTTCATAAATTCTGCTTTTATAACCCTTAGAAACGGGTCATCAGCCTCAGTTTGCACATCTTCATTAATAGGGAAGGCACTCTTCTCAAGACAGTCCCTTCTATTCCTCTCCTGGTTCTAAACGATTTTACTGAATCTTTTCCCTACAACTTCATTTTATTGGTCTCAACTCTACTCTCTGGAGTCTCACAGAATGAGTAAAATATCCTTCAGTGAAAACCACTGTCTTTGCCAGCCTGTCTTTTTATCTCACTGTGTATATCTGCATCTCCTTGCACCTATCTCTTCTTTGTGGACATGTCAATCCCATCTTAGAACATATTCCAGTGTCTTTCCCATTCTTTCATCTCACCTAGTTATAATACAACTAAAATATATTTAACTGCTTTTTTGTATTCAATGAACAGGATTTTACTCTTAATTTCAAAATGAATGGCTGAAACACTAACTTTTTATAACTGTCAGGGATTTTTTTGTGCCAGTCAGAGGTTCTCTGCATACAAAGTTTCCTCACTCTCGCTCTTACTGAAGTAAGGTGTCAAGTCTACCTACCTTCGATTTCTAACAATGAAGGGAAGGAGATCTTCCCATAAAACTGCAATTAGAAGAGAAGATGCACAACCTGTTTTAGAGCTTCCTTCCGGGGAATTTTCAACATCTTCCAAGAAAAGTCCCTCTCTTTAATCCAGCCACAGAGGCTACTTACCCAGGGGTAGTGCTCGAGTCAGGTTAACAGCTGGAGGATCTGTTTCTGGAGGACAGAGCTCACAGAAGTCCCAACATGATGGGCAGAGCAGGTTTCCATCGTGAATCCACCCATTCATCTGAATACTCACGGGGAGGACCTGCCCAGCCCGACTACACAAATATGAAGTATCCTGAACCCAAACCTTCAGACCTTCTGGAGAACAAGAAACCTTCAAAAGGTTGAAAAAAAAAAAATCAGATCAGCAAGATTCTAGTATATGAGCCTTCTTTAACTGTAGGAAAATGCAGTAGAATTTACTAAAAATGTTGGCTATAAAAGACAGTTTGGGATGTGGGCATATTTTAATTTCATATAAAGAGGGTTAAGTTATTCATGTTCTAAAAGGATTTCACTCTGTGGTAGCAGTTCTTCAACTTTGAGTCTAGTACCTTTTAAAAAATCTAATGAAAGCTATGGACACTTTTCCTAAAAAACACAGGTAACATACAGCTTTACATACAATGCAGATTCAGAGACCCTGGAAGCCAAGTCATCAATAATAACATTTCTGTAAATTCTAGTATCCTTCTATAATTCAGTTTAAATCTCTATCAAAGAGCCATGAATCATGTTACTCTTTCTATGAGTTACTAAATTTTGTAAATCAAATTTTTATTAGTTTTTATAATATATGCTCACTGTGAAAAAAAAGCATATAGTATAGAAATAACAGAGTAAAAGTTTGTTATTTTTGTCCCTACCCCAGATCCTCTGCTCAGAGAAGAAAATGGTCAGTTATTTAATACAACTGGTAACATCTTTAAAGGCAGGATTCATATCTCAAATACAAGGGGTAACTAATGCAATTAATTTTAAAAGGCAAACATATTAAAACTAACCTAAAAAAATTTTTAAACGACTATTTTCTTCAAAATTGTTTTCTAAAAAGACTTCATATTATGCTGCTGCTGCTGCTAAGTCACATCAGTCATATCCGACCCTGTGTGACCCCAGAGATGGCAGCCCCACCAGGCTCCCCTGGTTCCTGGGATTCTCTAGGCAAGAACACTGGAGTGGGTTGCCATTTCCTTCTCCAATGCATGAAAGTGAAAAGTGAAAGTAAAGTCACTTAGTAGTGTCCAATTCCCAGCGACACCATGGACTGCAGCCTACCAGGCTCCTCCGTCCATGGGATTTACCAGGCAAGAGTACTGGAGGGGGTTGCCACATTATGCTACTTCATCTTAAATATTTCTGAAATTTCTCTCCTGGAACTATCTTCAAAGCAAGTGCATATTCTGAATATGTTTGATGGTGGCAAATTTTTACTTTGTAAGTAGATATAACTTCTGGAAATATCCAAAACTTGCCCGGTCCAAGTCTGGTAAATTGGTAAACAGTTTACTAAACTATTGGTAAACAGTTAGTAAACAACTGAATAAACTGATCAAGACTAGGACAACATAGGTATGATGCAAAATACTGAAACTGACTTCTTACATGGCTATTAATCTATTTCTAAAAGAAATTTAAAAAAGAGCTTCAAAAGTATATTTCAGTGATGGAGTCATTTTAAAATAACTCATCAATTAAATTTAAATATAATATTCATTTGGAAATTTAAGTTATAATAAGCTATCAAGAAAATAAACAATAAAGTGTAAACTCATTCTAAGTCTGTCATTCAATGACCGACGCCTAGAAAGCATCACCATAGCTACAATGCAATGTAACCATTCTTTTAAGTGAGAATTGACTAGGCATTAAGCTTGGTGCTGAAAAGGATACTGTAGAAGGCCATGACACAGTGCCTGATCTCAAGCAGCTTTAACTGAGGAAAGAAGGGTAGGATATAAAAATTTCCCCCCAAAATTAACAGTGTCAGACTCTTATTATTAAGAATCAATAAACAATATAAAAAAAAGAACAACAAAGATTGTAAAATTTCACAGAAGAAAGAGTATTTATATTCTAAAGATGTGCATGGGGTTTGGCTCACAGTGAGGGAGAGATGCTGTGACCTGGTTGGCTGTGTCAGAGTTCAAGTGGGTGAGGAGGGTGACCGACTGCCAGTGGAAGAAGATGGCAAGAACGTGGACAGATCAAATAACAAGCATATGAAGGACTATGAGAAACCAGATTCCTCACTGTTGGAAAGAAGAGTCACAAATATGAGAAGGGAGAAACGAAAATGATTATTTGGTGTTAAACTGGAATCAAAAATACGGGTGCAAACTCATGGTTACATACACACATATACAGATGGTGACTGCAGGCATGAAATTAAAAGACGTTTACTCGTTGGAAGGAAAGTTATGACCAACCTAGACAGGATATTGAAAAGCAGAGACATTACTTTGCCAACAAAGGTCCATCTAGTCAAGGCTATGGCTTTTCCAGTGGTCATGTATGGATGTGAGAGTTGGACTGTGAAGAAAGCTGAGTGCCGAAGAATTGATGCTTTTGAACTGTGGTGTTGGAGAAGACTCTTGAGAGTCCCTTGGACTGCAAGGAGATCCAACCAGTCCATTCTAATGGAGATCAGCCCTGGGTGTTCTTTGGAAGGAATGAAGCTAAAGCTGAAACTCCAGTACTTTGGCCACTTCATGCGAAGAGCTGACTCATTGGAAGAGACTCTGATGCTGAGAGGGATTGGGGCCAGGAGGAAAAGGGGACAACAGAGGATGAGATGGCTGGATGGCATCACTGACTCGATGGATGTGAGTCTGAGTGAACTCCGGGAGTCGGTGATGGACAGGGAGGCCTGGTGTGCTGCAATTCATGGGGTCACAAAGAGTCAGACACGACTGAGTGATTGAACTGAACTGAAAATTACATATACACATATATTTCCTAGCTCTGTTCACCAAGAAGGCCTGAGGAGCAGCTATATCCCAATAGCAAATAACAATACAGCTACCACCCAGACTTTAGTTTCTAACTACCTCCTACTAAAACAAATGAGAGCTCCTTGGAGAAATGACTGATTCCAGAGCTGGGGCAAAGAAAGTGAAGATGAACCTAAAATATCTTATGCTAGAAAGCAAGGAAATATTTAAAAATGATAGGACAAGCCAAAAGGACACAGGAACCAATCCAAAGGGCTTCATTTGGCTAAATCTGGGGTAACCTGAATATCCAAACAATGATACTAATGGTAAAAGCTATTGAATAAAATGCAATCCATGAGTCAATACAGACTTAAATATATAAATTAATAAAATGAAAGTATAAGAAGTATGTTACTGATATAGTACTTTTCCCCCAACCCAAATGTTTATTAATTAAAAAGGGAATTAACTAAAAGAGAAAAACGGTTAGCTTGATAGTGGAGATGGCTGGTAGATAGATACCAGCAAGTTAGCATGACCAGCAGAGACAAATCAAGAGTGCACCATCAAGCCATCACTTCTGTGATATCACTGCTCAAAACATATTACATGAATTTAAACATGAGGAAACACCAGACAAACCCCAATTGAGACATACCCTAGATAAGAACTGGTTTGTAATCTTTAAAAGTGTCAAGGTTATGAAAGTTAAGAATACTGAGGAACTGTTCCACATTGAAGGGAACCAGAGAGGTGACAACTACTCAATAGTAGTTAAATTAGTTAAATTAGATCCTATTACTAAAAGGACATGACTTGGTCAATAGGCAAAACTTGAATGGGGTCCAAGAATTAGATGTATCAATGATAATCTCCTGATTTTTTTTTTTTTTAGTACTGTAGTCACATAGGAGGATGGAATACATTTTAAAGTATTTGGAATGAAGGGGCAGACGTCAGCAATTTACACTTAAATGACTCATATTTTTGTACCATTGTTGTAACTTCTCTGTCAGTGTAAAAAAAAAAAGAACAAAAAACAAAACAGCTAATTGTTTAGAAATCATACACATTTTCACATATAACTGGTTAAATTAGCAAAATTAACTGACAACACTAGGTACTACAGGGAAGCCAAGTAAATTTAATCTTTGTAGATGATACATAACCCCTTTGTGGTGGTGGTGGTATAGAGAATACACTGAAATAGGCTGAAGGTCATCCTCCTATTAAGGTTCACACTGTTCCAGCTTTATCCTCTTTAACCTAATATTCTCACTTATGTGAATTTATTTCAAAAAATTGATTTTAATAAGGTAAAGCATATAAATATACTTATAGAAGTATTTTTACATAGTGAAAAGTGAAAATTAACTCAATATCTAAAAGGAAAATGACTTCCCTAATTATGAAACTTTAAAATGATACAATGTTCTATAGCTATGAGGAACAGTAAGTATTATTATTGGAAAAAACTTGGCAAAGGTATTTTGGCCTATGTAAAAAGTACTAAGTAAAAACACTAAAACAAAACTATGTATTATGATTACAACTAGATAAAAATTATGTATTTAAGCAATATATAAATCTTTAATAGAATGAATTTATCAGAAAATGGTTGCTGGATTATAGTTGTCAGATTGTAACTAGAATGTGTTTATTTTAAATTATTTTTTATAAGGTTTCAAAGATTATTTTACATGAATTGTATGTGGTGTGTGAATTATACCTCAATAAAGCAGTTACCAAAAAAGTTAATTTTAAAGAAACTTTAAAAATAAAAAGTTAAACTGCCAGATACATTAGTCCACTTAGCTCTTGTAGGTGAAATGGCACAATGAATTCTTATTTTTCAGTTTTCAGGATCACACTCTGTTCCCTGACATCCATTAGTAGAGTACAGAATATTCATTAGGTTGGATGCTCCTAAATTACAGAATGCCTGCATCTTAGTAAGTTCTATGGTGGTATAGTCATTTAATATTAGACATGCTGATAATAAATCAAGAAAATAGTAGTTTGCCCTCTTTGGATGTCTAATTTCAAAGAAAAAAAAAATCTACTGAAAACCAGTAGTTGATTTATTAATTCTTAAATACATGCCTTCTTCAGATTTTATAAGATTATAGTCTTCTTCTACTACAAAGTAGGTTTTTAAGAGCAAAATTACATATTCCCTAATATTTCCTTAGGATATATGCCCAGAAGCAAAATTATTATAAAACATGTTGATACACAGTAACTGCGTAACTTTTAAACAAACAGAAAAAGGCAAATTCTCTCAAAGAAATGACAATATTTTGACAAAACAAAAACATCCAAACTAATAGTTACAATAAATAAGCTAAAGTGGTAAACAGCAGAAACAAAAGATACAAAATATATTTGAAAATATAAAAGCCACATAATGAGATACAATTGTATAATATTTGGTATAATTATTAACAGTCATATGGTTTACCTGATAGCATCCACTCCCCCAGTCCGGGTAACTCAGCTTCCTTTCACATTTTTCCATGACAAATGCTGATTTCTGAATTAGACAAACTGAATGAGGCCCATACTTTTCAGCACCATAGTTTTTAAAAAGGTCTGAAGCAAACCAGAGAAGTTTTCTTTATTAAAAATTGACTTTGGACTCAATAAGAAACTGAAGCATTCTACTCTAATGATTAAAAGTTGCTTTTAAAAATCACACGTTTCGTTAGTGTTGGGGTTCCCTGGTAGCTCAACTGGTAAAGAACCCGCCTGCCAATGCAGAAGACTTGGGTTCAGTTCCTGGGTTGGGAAGATTCCCCTGGAGAAGGAAATGGCAACCTACTCCAGCATTCTTGCCTGGAAAATCCTATGGACAGAGAAGCCTGATGGGCTATACTCTTATGATTAAAAGTTGCTTTAAAAATCAAACATGTTTCATGGAAATTGTCAATTAAAAAAATTAAAAGAGGAAATTCCAAACTCAAACTGGATTCTCAATAAAGGAATTAGTAGGAGAAAACTATTCTGTCCGAAACAAGAGATAAAACTGGGCCTAGAGCATTGAAGTTAAATATACAGAGGAAATGGCACTAAGAATCGCCTTCAGTGGTGGTCTAAATAGGAGTCACTTCCCAAGTGACCCATGATAAAACGAGGCCGATGATTTAAATAATGAAGATTTTTGGGGGAGTGCTGTTACCTTTGCAATATGTTCCTGTATTTTCAACTTATGCCATCTCCTGGAAGTCAATAAATGATAGGCTGATCTAGTCTTAGACTAAGCACAAACCCACAGAGTTATGGGGTAGACTAAATGACCTCTAAATGGCTAATGGACAAAGGGGTGGAGTCCTTAAAGCCTAGGAATTTTCTAAAAAAGAGGGAAAAAAAGCCTAGGAATAATTTTCTCTCTCTACACTTAAAACAAGTTTCATCTTTTGAAAACAGATGGTTCAATTAGTCCATTTTGAAATATTATAGAGATAAAACTTTGTATCAGTTTTAAAAAATCTTAATTGTATAAGCTAAGAAAAATATAAAACAATAAAACAGAATTTTATATTTATTTTATTTATGAGTATTTCAAAGTCTTCAAAGCACACAGCGACCATTTTCAAAAAAAAAAAAATAAAGAGAGGTCAGGCCAACCCTCAGAGCAAATCCTGAGAGCTACCTGTTTTCATTAAGAAATTTTACTGGCACATAGCTATACTTACTCACTTACATATTATCTATAACTGCTTTCACACTTAACAGCAGAGCTGAAAAGTTGTAACAGATCCACAGTCTAAAATATCTACTATCTTGCTCTTTGTAATAAATATTTGCCAACTCCAGCTCTAAAACCATAAAATATAATACTATATCTTTGTCATAAATGACAAATATGTGCATTGCTTTTGCTGTAAAATGCAACTGTTGAGTAGCTATATCATAACTCTTTAGGAATTTATTAAGTAGGTAAGGGATGGGAAAAAATGACTATAGAAATCCAGTTAAAGCTGACAGGTTTAAGAATAAAAGGAAAAAATATTATGAAAATTTTAATTTTAAATAATTTAATCTGTAATGAAGTATGGAATGAGGGGTAGGGGGAGAAAAAGGACCAGGTAATTTTTGATGACCATACAGAGGAAAACTATTTATTGCTCTTGATTAACAAATCAGACATGAGAACATTTTGTTTACAAAGGTGGTTAGTATGAGCTACAACTATTATTGCTGACTAACCAAATGCCATACAGTCTACTTCCTTGATGGCCTGTTCAATTATATATACTAACAGGGAATAAATAACATCTTACTAGTTATGGGACAACAGTATTATTCTGACATCTGCAGAATGGCATGTTATGTCTAAGTAACATAAAATGCACACTCCTCAGGAGAGGAAAAAATAGGATACCTAATATGATATAATAAAAAGAGTTCTGCATTGGAAGATCTTGCACTGACATCAATTAGCGATATTACTTAGTATATCTCTTCCCTCATCTGTGAAATTCAATCATAGTATCTTCTCTATGTCTCTTATCAGGTTTTTGAAGAATAAAATGAAATGATTAAAATCAAAGTGCTTTGCAAATGAAAAATGTCATGCAAGTATAAGGTATCACTAAATGGTAGCATATACACAAATGCGCAAGTGTATCTAGTAGCTGACAATCCTTTCTATGTATCATAATTCTAAGCACTTAACTACATTAATTCATTTAATTCTCACAACTCTATGAGACAAGTATTATCTCTTTTGCACATAGGAGAAAACTAAGGTGCAGAGAAGTTACTTCAAACAGGTAGATGGCAGTGGAATCACAAAATAAACTCCGACAATCTGGCTCTGGGGTCTATTTTATATTGTTGATACACACTATTTTATATTGCTTATATATACTTTCAATATGTACATAACATTTAACTTCACTAAACTACTGACCTGGTTGATTTTCCAGTACTCTACAATCTGAGCTGCGCTGATATTCACCACTTAAGTGCCAACTGAATTCCTGACTGAAAGGGCAGTAGTCAGCAATCTCTACTGAACCCCCATAATAAGGCAGATCTTCTGCAGGTACTCCAGTGAGTTCATCAAAGTACTACAAAGAAAAATATATTAGGAAGGCAGGAGAGTGAGGAACACTTGATATAATCAACATGAAGCCCACAGGCAATTTATAGCAACCCTCTAATGCTGTACAATACAAAGGAGATATTATTCTATTTTTTTCATACAGAGTAAACACAAAAAGAGTAATATACCACTGGAGGGGTATTTCAAGGTTGTAGTAATTTTAGAAATAAGCAAGGTAAGTAAATTAGTCTAACTTTTTATTAGATGAAAATTTTGATTAATGTTTTAAAAGGATAAATAGAAAGAGTTTTAAGAGCTGAAAAAACATAAGACTAATTCATAAAATTAAGGTGCTTTAAATATAATGTACTTCAAATGTTTTTAGGAGACTTAATTTATATGTTGTTTTGACAAATTTGAAAAACCCATGAGAAAATGAATGAGAAAATATATATATAATATTTGGAAACACCAAAGGAACAAGGTAGGTACCAGAAAATTTTAAAGATTTCACACTTCATACCAACTCACTGAATTACAGTACTAAGTGCAGAAATATATAGTCATTACCTTACAGTGTCTAAAGCACTCAATGGGGTTATAAACATATGTAGGAAGCTCAAAATTTAGAAGCAATCACTTTAAACTCACTTCTGAGATAATTTCTGACTTGTGGCTCCTTTGTCAATGGCAGGCAGTGTTAAAGCTCTTTTAGAAATAGCTACTTCAACAAAAAGCTTAAAGCCTACATCAGAGATTCAGACTGAACACGTGCGACCACTGTCTTCACCTTTTAGATACCATTAGGCAAATTTGTCTAGAGCAGAAATTCCAAGCCTTCTAATTAACTGGATTAGAGTACTTTAGTTACTTTATTTTTTTCTTTTTAAAAAATATTTTTATTTTATATTGGAGTGTAGTTGATCAACAAAGTTGTGTTAGTTTCAGGTATGCAGCAAAGTGATTCAGTTATACATATAAATTATCTATTCTTTTTGAAATTCTTTTCCCATGTAGGTTATTACAGAGTACTGAGCAGAGCTCCCTGTACTATACGGTAGGTCCTTACTGGTTGCTGTTATTCAGTCACTAAGACGGGTCTGACCCTTTACGACCCCGTGGACTACAGCATGCCAGGCTCCTCTGTTCTCCACTATCTCCCAGAGTTTGCTCAATTCGTGTCCACTGAATCAGTGAGGCTATCTAACCTTATTGGTTATCTACTTTAAATATATCAGTGTGTACATGTCAGTTCCAAACTCCCAATCTGTCCCTCCTCTCACCCCTCCTCCCTGGTAATCGTAAGTTCGTTCTCTAAGTCCGAGTCTGTTTCTGTTTAAAATAAAGTTTAGGTATAAACTTGAAAATAAGTTTAGTTGTATCATTTTTTTTAAAGATCCTACATATAAGCGATATATTTGCCTTCCCAGTCAGTTCCTTTCTTTAAATAGCCTTGTTTTTTTTAATATAAATTAAAGACGAAGACTTTTGAAACAAAAAGAAATAGTTTAAAAAATACATTAAAATAAATATTCTAAATGTCTCTTACCACTACTACTAGGCATTGCTAGATATTAGCTAATTGCTATCAATTACACAGTTTATAAAGAAATGAAAAACTTCAGTTTTTTCTAACTTACAGAAAACAAATGGAGCCTGATAAATTGAAAAACTAAACAGCTTAATTCACTCTTCCAATTTAAAATGGAGACTTCTTTTTAAAAGGTTGATTCCTGAAACTGTGCCCCAAGCAAGTGTTACCTGGTATTCCTGAGGTAAAGGTTTTGGAAACTTCTGCAAATTGCACACTGCAACTGCTCTCTGGTCCTGTCTGCAAGTTAACTGCAATGGATTACTTCTGAGTGTGTTACAGTAAGGGTTCAGCATCTGTCTCCTGCAGACAAAGATAAAAATACCATGGTATCAAACTCCAAAGAAGATATTAGAAGTCTATTCTAGAGTTTGTCTTTTCTGTTACAATTTCAATGCTTTTAACATTCTTTTTTAAGAACTTGCAAATAATATCAGTTCAGTTCAGTTCAGTAACTCAGTCGTGTCCAACTCTTTGCGACCCCATGAACCACAGCACGCCAGGCCTCCCTGTCCAACACCAATTCCCGGAGTCTACCCAAACTCATGTCCATTGAGTCGGTGATGCCATCCAACCATCTCATGCACCATCCCTTCATTCTTTCTAAAGTTATTTCTCCACTGTTCTCCAGTAACATATTGGGCACCTACCGACCTGGGGAGTTCATCTTTCAGCGTCCTATTTTTTTGCCTTTTCATACTGTTCATGGGGTTCTCAAGCCAAGAATACTGAAGTGGTTTGCCATTCCCTTCTCCAGTGGACCACGTTCTAGTATACAATATCATTATTCCTAAGAAACCCACCAAAGTAGAACTAGTATCTTCATTTCACTGATAAATAAATAGTTTGAGACATTTAGTTTGTCCAGGATCATATAGCTGATGAGGGACGGAGATGGGACTTAAACTTCTCTCTCCAAGGTCAGTGCCTTGCCCATTAGAGAAGTACCTGGTAACAAGCACCACTTCTGTTGAAGATATTAGTCTTACTCTTCTCATCTGGGCTAGGTCTCAAAGTAGTTTAATCACTCAGAGTTTCTACTAAGGAGTTTGAGGTCTGAGTTAAAAGCCTGCTATGAGGAAAGCCGTTCATAAGCAGTAACATGAAACACTGCAGTACTTTTGGGACAGTTAGTTAACTCCAGTACAACAACCTGATCTGCTAGTGTTGTTGTTCCCAAATTTTGGTGCACATCAGAATCATCTAGAGAAACTTTTAAAACCTCCATGCTCACCTTGCACCCCATACCAACCGAATCAGAATGTCTGAAGTCAGGAATCAGGCATTGGTATGACTTATAAAAGGACAAATTGATAATTTTAAATTAATCAAAATTAAAAAATTTTGCTTCATAAAAGCCCTATTAGGGCTTCCCTGGTGGCTCAGTAGTAAAGAATCCACCTGCCAATGCAGGAGACATGGGTTCAATCCCTGTTCCAGGAAGATCCCACATGCTGCAGAGCAACTAAGCCCATGCGCCACACCTACTGAAGCCCACGCACTAGAGCCATGCTCCGCAACGAGAGAAGCCATTACAACAAGAAGTCCATGCCCTGGAACCGAAGAGTAGCCCCTGCTCGACGTAACCAGAGAGTAGCCCCTGCTTGCTGCAACTAGAGAAAGCCCTAGTGCAGCAACAAAGCACCAACATAGCCAATTTTATTTTTTGAAAAAGGAACCATGGATGGTTTCTACACATTTTGAAATTAAACGGTTCAGACCACATTTTGAAAACAGGGACACTGGATACAGAACAAAATCAGAAGTAAACTGTTAGCAAAGACAATGAGAGGAAATGCATCCTTACTTTTGTCTCTGCTGATCAATCCAGAATTTACAGCTCCTCCTGACAAAGTCACAGCCCATTCCTCGGCCCCAGTCTAATTTCTCAGCCATGCTGTAATTAGCTTTATACCAGCTGTGGAAATAACCCAAACAAAGCACTTGATATTACTGTCACTTAAAAAACAACTCCAGCGTATCAATTATAAATCTTAACAATGAGCAAACTAGGACCTCAAAAAGGATTTTGGTGACCATCCCCACAGATGAGCATTTACAACCAAAGTCCCAGCTGCACAGGATCACTGCAGCAGGGACTAGGAACCTTTAGTCTTGAGGGAAACATGAGTACTTGAGGGTGCTTTTATATTTGAAAAACACCAAACCACATCATTTTTCCATTGTAACTTTCAAAGACGATATAAGTCACAGAGGAGAAAATGTTTAAGGTTGTGGGACAAAGAGTATAAAAGGCAAAGAAACAGAGAGAATGAGAGAAAAACTGGAATTGTGTTGCATCAGAAAACAGAAGAAATGTTTTAAAATTAACCAGTGCCATGATTTCCCTAGTGATTCATACACTCCAAGATGCTTCTGCATCCTACCTGTATCTTAAAGAAACCAGCATTATTTAGAGAAGGGCTAGAAAAATAGAGCAGCAGGACCACTTCTGTTGGTCATTGCTTATTAAGGGATAAATGGGAAAGAGTGATAATAGTGCTAAAAGGAATCCAGCATTTTTTTTCTTTTCAAAAATATGAATTTGCCTACTTGGTCCACTGAAAACAGTAAGAAACAAGGACAACCCAGTAGAAATTAACAGAGTCCCTGGATTGTGGTTTCTAAAAGCTATTCTCAATCAAAAGGAGCATTCCTGTGCTCCTTGGAAGACTGGTTAATGCCAGATCTAGAATACAGAGCGTGGGCAGGTCAGTCTGGTGCATCTTGCCATACCAAAGAGCAAGGAAGCCATCAAAACTGAGACTCATCAAAATAAACCCAAGAGCCCACAAAGAAAGACTCCCATTGCAGTCATTTTAAAACAGTATCCTGTTGCTTTATAAGAAAGTTCTACTGCCTTAAAAACCAGGAATCTCTACATAAATCAATTTCACTTGTAACTAAAAATACTATTTATATAAGCTTTTCCTTCATATCATCATGCCCTCTATTTATTAAAAAATAAATCTCATTTATTTATTTATAAGGGATTTAGTTTTATTCTACTACATACCTCAGGATCTCAAACGTTTATTGAATGAATGAATGGAGTTGGTATAGCTAATGGATAGCTAACTGAAAAAAATTTTTAAAACAGGTATATTTAAAAAAACAAACAAACACAGGTATATTTATCTTCAGTGTAAAATATATTGCTTAAGTTAATATTCATTTCACCTTAATAGTAATCTTAATATTCATTTCAATAAACAATTCATGTAAAATTCTCACAGCTGTCTTACCCAGTGTCCTCCATTAACGCCAGAGTGATGCGAGAGAGGACTCGGTTCTGGGTATGAGAACCAGTCATTGCTTCATTCTGAAAATCACCAACAGATTTTAATTAGAAGACTGGATTCCTTGCAATTCCCAATAATTTCCATGATTGCTTTGATGTTGCCATGATAGGCAAAATGTTGAAGGTGTGAGAGACTGACAAAATGTTGACTTAAAGTAGTAAAATATATAAGCTTTCTTTAAGATAACAGACTGAAGCTTAAAGCAAAATCTACTCTCTCCCTCAAATATCTATATTGTGTACAATTTCCCTGTAATGACAGATCACTAGCATTTAGAACTCTGTGATGAAAATGAAGATAAATATATGGAAACAGAAATATTGTAAAAACATTACATTATTAAGGCAAAGTAATATTGGTGGTTGAGACAGATGCCCAGATAATGGAGTGGAGAATGGAATACTTGCTTGAATTACAAAGAAAATGCTTTTATAACCAACTTTTTATACTCTGTGATCACAAAAATATATACGAATGCAAAAAACAAATATCACAAAATCATAGGGTCAAAGGAGTTGCCTGAGGGATGCAAAATATCATCAAGGTCTACTATCTACCCAATGTGTTAATTAGTATATAATGAAATTCCTACCAGGAGGTCACCTAATGGTAACAACTTCACTGTCTCTTAAAGTACATTGTATCTTTGGGATGCTCTGATTCTTTTTTGGGTAGGGGGTGTGCTGCATGGCTTGAGGTATCTTAGATCAGGAACTGAACCCACGTTCTTGGCAGCAAAAGCATGGAGTCCTAACTACTGGACTTCCAGGGAATTTCCATATTTTGTTAATCTTTATGTTGAATGTTAGATTGCCATTTCAAGTACTTTAATTTCATCTTTTTAAAACACAGCTCAAGAACACAAAGTTGATTTCAGAGGAAAGGTGGCAGTTAAGGAAACTAGTAAAATTGCTACTTTCAAGTCTTCTATTGAAAAGTAAGTAAATGTTCATTTCTGGCCCATCTGTAGCTTTCTAAAGAGAATCACTTGAGAAAAACTGCTTAAGGAATATAAAGAAACTGAAATTCCCATGTGAGATAAAAGTGTACATGTCTTCCGTAAGTTTCTATCATTGTTACTTCATGGTCACCCAGATAAGGTCAGTACAAGCACTAATTTCATTCTTTCCATAATTTTGCTAACTTGGATCATGATGTATGTAAACTGCAACCGTTTACTTATTTAAACAGACCTCTTAAAAATATATATTATTGTCATTCAGTCGCTAAGTTGTGTCTGACTCTTTGCGACTCCATGGACTACAGCATGTCAAGCTTCTGTCCCTTCACTATCTCCTGAGTTTGCTCAAACTTCCTTTGATCCAGAAATTCCATTCTTCTTTCTACATAGACAGATCTGATCTTGCATTAACTTTCTAGTTCTGCTCCCCTGAAAACCTAATAAGGGTGGAATGTCAACTGTGTTACTAGGCAACAGGACTTAAGATATGCTTCTGGACTTGGGATTATTGTAGATGAACATGAATACCTGTTGGTTAGCCACAGTTGGGGACTTCTCTGTGTGCAGTGAGTCTTATGGGTATGTCCCTTACAGGTATCTGGAAGTTAAGTCTATGAAACTGTTAAAAAAAAACAATGCTGGTCCTTATTTACAACATGGTACCTCTAAACCAGGCTGGTTCCTGTACACCTGTTATGGTGGTCTTGTGCTTATCGTGTTTGAGCCAGAGAGAGAGGGGAAGAGGCATGGATGATAGCTTAGATTACTGTGCAGAGCACAAGAGAAATGCCTGACTGCCATGGTGGCATACTGTACTTTCTCTCTTGTATCCTAGTATTTTTTGAATGTGACCTGTTTAGGGTTCACAGGTTTGACTGACTGTTTTCTGAACCTAAGAACACACTGGAATGCCACTCCTGTATGGCACTGAAGATATAAATAAATCACTCATTATAACATTTTTAAGATAAAACATTTAAAACATAATTATTCATTGACATAGGATTATTGTCACAAGCATATAACACTATGGTGGTTTAGTCACTAAGTCGTGTTGTGACCCCAGGGACTGTAGCCCTCCAGGCTTCTCTGTCCATGGGATTCTTCAGGCAAGAATACTAGAGTGGGTTGCTGTTTCCTTCTCCACATATAACAATATGTAGCTGTTTAAAAATAAATAGATCCAAGTATAAAGTATATTCTACTAATGGATGTACTTCTGTAATGTGAATGAGCTCATATGAGACTAGCAAATAAGGGAATCACATCAGTATAAGATGGAACCATGTTGGTTCATAACGATTTCTCCTAGATTGTAATGCTTTATGCAGTGGAGCAACAGCAGCTAAATGAATCACTTTGCTGCATATCTGAAACTAACACAGCATTGTTAGTCAACTCTGTTCCAATATAAGATAAAAATTAAAAAACACACAAAAAACCAAAATACACTAAGATATCTGAACACAGCAACAGAGGAATGCTGGGCTGTGCGTGACGTTCCATGCTCTTTCCAATTGGCTCAGCAGGACCACAGGCTCTGTTTTAGAAGTACTTGTTGCACTATTTTTGTACACTTCACTCTTTCTACATTTTACTCTTGTCCCCATTATTTAGATTTATAGTCTCCCATCTATCTCCCATTGCTTTTTGCTGTTGTTTAAGGTAAAAGAAATACTAAAGTAAATAAATATAGAAGCTTATTTATTGGAAATACAATGTGTTTTTAGACTGAGCTAGTACTTTTGTTACGACTTATTGTTTTTGTTAATGACTTGGTTTGTGTTTCCCACAAATTATTTTTTATTTCGAAGAAAGACATTGCTTAGGAAAGCATACACTGTATTACAGCAGAAGCATTTGTAATTCCTCAGAAAGTATATCGTTAAATGGAAAAAGCTGCAAAAATGCATGTACCTATTTAAAAAAAAAACTACATTAGTGTATCTATTTTCTTAAAGAAAAAAATAGGTCTAGTAACATTTTCAAATAAACTGACCTCTAATAAGCGCTTTTCCCAATGGTTGAGCTCAGTGCCCATGCCACCTTGATTTTCAAGTTCCATACCCTCAAGAACTGGACAGTTAAAGTGTTTCCGTGCTTCATCCTAAGAATCAGAAAATAAATAAATTAATAAACCCACAAAAGTACAACATAATGGCAAATTCCCTATCACACTGGATAAGATAAAGTAGCCACTAAGGAATTACTTTGATGAGAAGACAGAATGTCTTTTAAAAATATAGCTTTTAATATAATTAAATATTTTGACACCGTCACACTTTTCTTTGCTATTGAACTACTATTCTCTTATTATTTTTTCCTCTATTTGAAGATTTTGGCTTTAAGTCATATATTTTAAAAAGTTATAGACTGGTATGATTGCCATTTGTAACTTTTGTGTCAACAATGATTTTAATGCAGGTATAAACTGCTCATATTATGGACATGGTCTTTGTTGAGAAAAATAAGTTGTTCATTAGAAAACAATTTTTTCCTTTTGGTTTCATCTGTACATCAGTTAAGAGTATGAAGTACAGGGATGGGAGATATTCCAAGAGTAGCGGAAAAGTTCAGAGGTCAGAAAGAGCTGTATGTAGTTAAGAGAGGGGGTAGGGAGAATAGGTTTCTGTCATTAAATAAGCGAGTGTGATGATTAATTTTATGTATCAACCAGCTGGGGCAAAGTGCCCACATATTTGATCAAACATTATTCTGAATGTTTCTGTGAAGGTGTTTTTGGATGAGATTAACATTTCAATTAGTGGACTTTAAGTAAAGCTGATCACTTTCTGTAACATAAATGGGCCAGTCAGTTGAAGGTCTTCATAGAACAAAGACTGACTTCACCACTGAGCAAGAAGGAATTTTACCAGTTGACTGTCTTTGGACTCAAACTGCAGCTCTTCCCTATTTCTTCAGCTTGCCAGCTTATCTCATCAGATTTTCGACTCTCTAATAAACCTCCATGACTACATCAGCCACTCCTTAAAATAAATCTCTTCATCTCTTTCTCTCTCAACAAACACATCCTGTTGGTTCTGTTCCTCTGGAGACCCTCCTGAATAAAACTGATTCCAAATGAAATGATCAGCAATTATGCAAACAGTACAAGTGATCCTAAGGGGTATCACAACAGAGCACTGGTATAACAACTTAAAGCAGCGGGTAGAATGGAGCCATTAAGTCACCGCTAAATTTTTCTTTCTCAGATATCTCGTGGCCTGCAACTTTATTGCACTGCCTTTATGTTTCCTACTACAAGCTTTGAAATTTAATCACTAGTTCTTAAACAATAATGATTAGTAAAGAAAGGACAATAATGAATGAAAAGAGCAGACGGCTCATGAGACATGAAGCTCAGTAATACTCACGACAACACGAGGTGTTACTAGAAGATTAACAGTGTGAGGAACTCTCTTATTATCACGAATGTCCCATAATCTCTCCACTTTTCGAACTACTTTATCACTCCACTGATATAATCCAAGACTGCAATTAAAGAATACAAATACAGTCCTTCTTGCAAATTTGTCACTTTATTTATTTTTTTTAAGACCTTTATTTATTTTTTTCCCCGCCACCGGTGTACATGAGCTCCCAACAAATTTGTCACTTTAAACATCGAAGTGTTTATGAATATCAATATGAAATTAAAATATCTGACCTTATATCTGACACCAAGTGCAAGCAAAGACTTGATAGCATTTTTAAATTTAATCTTTTCAGTAACTTTAAGAGATTATCATCACTACTTTGCAGATAAAGAGACAGAAGCTTAGAGAGATGAAGTAACTTTCTCAAATTCAAAGAGCTAATACTGGGCTAAGATGACAGTGAATTATTTCCTCTTAACAAATTTACTGGATAAAACAAAAGCATGTCTAGAGAGATATCTAAGTATTGTATATAATGAGACTTAACAAAAGGTGACAATTTAACTTAATTTTGCTATTGTTGTTTAGTTACTAAATTGTGTCTGACTCTTTGCAACCCCATGGACTGTAGCCTCTGTCATGAGAGGATAGGTTCCTCTGCCCATGAGATTTCGCAGGCAAGAACACTAGAGTGGGTTGCTATTTCCCTCTCTAGGGGATGTTCCCAACCCAGGCACTGAACCTGTGTCTCCTGCACTGCAAGCAGATCCTTTACTGCTGAGCCCCTGGGGAAGCCCTTTAACTTCGTGAAAGTATAATTTACTTAACAATTGTGCTGTAAAGTAAATTATACTTTTTATAATTGGCTATCCAACAAGAAAAAATTAAATCCCTATTTTAGGGATAAAATCCCTATTTTACTCCATATACAGAAATAAATTCCAGACAAATGTCAGTAAAAATGGCAGAGTAAGGACCACTGAACTTCATGAAAGCAATGAGGAAAGTATCAAAATTAGCCAAATGAATTTTTTTCAGAACTCTGGAAATTAACCAAAGGCTTGCAGCAATCCAGGAAGCACTTCTTTAAGAAAAATGGATGAATCTCAGTAAAAACAGCAAGCTTTGTGGCCATTTCCCATGCCCTCACTCCAGTTCTATCGCAGCCTTGAAAACCAACAACCCACAGTCACAGTGAAAACCAGCAACCTGGCAGCCAGAGGGAGCAGAACAGGGTTAATTGGCAGAATGCATT
Organism: Capricornis sumatraensis; assembly: GCF_032405125.1. NCBI lineage: Eukaryota > Metazoa > Chordata > Mammalia > Artiodactyla > Bovidae > Capricornis > Capricornis sumatraensis. The sequence continues at coordinate 176,544,809 of NC_091069.1, forward strand.
AAAAAAAAAAAAAATGATTCAACTATGCCTACAAGATACACGGTTCACAGTCAAGGATACAAATAGGTTGAATGTAAAAGGATTAAAAACATGTATCATGCAAATAGTACTCAAAAAAAGAGCTGGAACATTTATACTAGTATCAGACAAAACTGTTACTAGAGACATTTTATAATGAAGAAAGGGTCAGTCCACCAAGAAGACATGATAAACATGTATATACCTTACAAAAGAACCCCAAAATACATGAAGCAAAAATAAATTCTAAATGGATTAAAGCTATGAACACAAAAATTCAAATAATAAATTTACTAGAAAAAAATTTAGAATACTTTTATAATCTTTTAGAGCAGAAGAAACTTTCTTAAGCAAGAAAATAAGATAAATAATGTAAAATTTAAAAACTTTTCTGCATGGCAAAAATATGATAAAAAAATAAATGGGAGAAAACAATCTCATTTGGGGACTCTATCTTGCACAAATAAAAACACTACCACAAAAGTGTTATATTTATTATAGAAAACTATAATGGTCGTCAATTTTCATTGTTATTTTCTGGCTTTTTCCTAGATTACTTCTACCACTGACCCTATGAATCTCTCATTCTCAACAATAAAACAGAATATAGAGGAATTAGTTTTCCCACCATTATTTTATGAAGGTTTTATATATTATTCAAAGAATTCTATGGTAAACACTGTATACCCGATAACTGTTACTTATTAATCCTTTGTTTTATTTGCTGTATATCTGTTCGTCTACTCATGCCTTGGAAAGGTTATTCTTAATTCCTTTTCTTTTTCCACAGCAAGGCAATGTTTAAATATAAACAGTGAACAAAGCCAAAAGGAAAAGAAACAGTGTTTACCATATTAATAACTCCAATATTCTCTTCACCATTCACATTTCAAGATTAATGGTTTCTCCAAATAAAAAGGTGAGGGCCAAATCCAACTCCTTCTATGTCTACCATCTGAATTTATTACTCTGTTATCTCCATTTATACTGTAAGATTTTCTGCTTTTAAGGAATATCTAAAATGTAAGAAAGCACTGCAACTATCAGCTTAATAATGGTTCTTATGGGTATCTCTCTCCTCCTTATCACTACATAGATGGTCCCACTCTTACTACTTATGTGTTTCCCATAAAGACCACAATTCTTTGGAAAGACCAGACTTCTTCCATGAGTTCAGTTCAGTTCAGTTGCTCAGTCACGTCCGACTCTTTCGGACGCCATGAACTGCAGCACGCCAGGCCTCCCTGTCCATCACCAACTCCCGGAGTTCACTCAGACTCATGTCCATCGAGTTGGTAATGCCATCCAGCCATCCAAACAAATACAATCTAGGAAGTAAAACATCTATTTCTACATTACAATTTTGTTTCTAACAATTCTGTTGTTTAACATGTACTCTAAAAAAATATTATGATGAATAAAGTATTATCTGTTTTTAATAATTATGCACTTCCAGCTACCTAGAAGTGAGAAGAGAAGGAGGCGACAGAGGATGAAATGGCTGGATGGCATCACTGACTCAATGGACATTGAGTTTGAGCAAACTCAGGAAGACAGTGAAGGACAGAAAAGCCTGGTGTGCTGTAGTTCATGGGGTCACAAAGCAGACACAATTGAGCAACTGAACAATAAGCTACCTAAATGGAGATCTTCATATGAGAATTAATTTTTCATTCTGTACCTGTTTACCACTCACTACTCTAATTATGGAACAGTGTCAGTACCCTGAGAAGGTTTCCTTACGTGCCTTCTCAATCTGTTCCACTTGCATGGCATTTATTAGCCTATGGCTTCAAGTAAGATCACTCCTCTGTCTTTTATCATGGACTGTTTTTAAACTCCATACAACTAACTAGACTATGGCTTCTTTCATTCAACCCTATAACTACTAATTTCGTTCATGTTATTACATGTAGCAATATTGTGTTCTTTTCAGTGCCTTGTAGTTTTTGATTATAGGAATAAATTAAAATTTATTTATCCATTCTTCTATTGATAGACCTTTGGGTGGTTTCCATTCTTTGTTTATTAATAACAAAACTGCCATTAACATTCATGTACATGTCTTTTTGTGGACATGTGCTCTTAAATTAGATATATAAATCCATGCAAATGGTTACAGTTCTGTGACTGATAGTCTATATAAAATTCTTAATCTTTTTTTTAGTATTTCTTAGTATTGTTCCTTTTAGGCCCTGAACTTCTAGATCACTGCAAACATGTGAAATAAAATATAGTTTTAAAAAACTGTAAAATACAGTTTACAGTTAACATGTAAACAATGCGATGTATAGACAATAATTATTAATAAACCAAAATATAACCAACCCATATTCTCCCATGGCCTGACTCTCCTTTAAAGTAATATAAGCTACTACAGAGTGGTGGAAAAGAGCTCTGCCTGGCAAGAAGAGTCTTCACTCTTTGGGTAAGTCATTTAAGTTTTCTCCATCTCAGTTGTTTCATCTGTGAAATGAAAAGGTAAAGCTAAATAACCTCATATCCTATCTTGTTATAATAATATAGGATATACAATCATAGGCTAGCCATAAAGCCACTATTATTTGTAGAAACTAACATACAAGAATTCTCAGGTTCTAGTCTTAGCATCCTCCTAAAAGAGAATAAGAACAAAAAAACCCAAATACCTATAGTTAAAAGGTGGGAGACCATCTGCAAATCTTGAAGTTAAAGGATTTCCATCTTTATCGTGGTAGAATGCAAATAGCCCAGCAGAGAAACCCTGTAAGAAAAACTTCAAAATGTCTTACAGTGAAAAATATCAAATCTGACTATAGATATCACAACATGCCACTATCAAAAGAGAACACTGATATAACCACATAAAAGCATCATGACAATACTTCTGTAGGAACTTGCCATATACTGGAGTAGGGCTGATATTATTTCATATTATGAATTTTAAATTCCAATTACTTGAGATAATTCTAAGTGAAAAAATCAAAAGCAATAGTAATGACATTCTTTGGTTGGTATAGACAATGCATTTATTTGTTTAAAGATGTGTTTCTCACAGGTGGTCCTCTTTACATGAACTTACTAATAAACTATATACCTGCAACCAGGGAATGCTACTATTGAGAATAATTAACAATACAGTTCAGAGCAGGGGAGTGTGCTCATAAGAATACTCATAAAAATTAAAAAACTTTGATCCCAAAGTCCATACTTAATATATATTTATACCTAAGAAATGACTATAAATGTATGCATATGTAGGGGAATGTATACTCTGGAAAAAAGGCTGGAAACATATATAGAAATGTTAGCTGTAGTTCTTTTGGTGGTAACATGTAAAATCATCTGTATTTCTATAGATTTTCTTTACAATGTGAATCTGTCTACAGTCACATTTTTAGACAATATTTTTAAGAAGTCTTTAATAAGATAATAGATACTTTACATAAATGTATTCAAAGTCCCATTTGCTATTCTCCCCTCTCCCAAATAAGACGAGGAAATGGGCAAAAGAAGAAAAACAGTTACTGACATTGGACATCTCCTGTTTCATGAGTAAGATTTCTTTTCTTACTTTCTTTCCTAACCTAAATAACTAAAAAAAAAAGCACTTTTGTAACTACTAATTTAAGTAATCAATTTCATTGGCAAATTTCTTTGCTTACATAACTGTGGTCTCTGTGTCATTCGAGGCTTTCCAAACTAATTAATGGAATCTATAGTATTATTTTATTCCTACATTTCTTCTTTTTTAATCTCTGAAGATGCAAAGGATATTTAATGGAGTCAGCTAAGAAAATCTAAATAGTTTTTAATATACAATTCATTGAGTTAATATAAAGCTTAAAATAGTATGAAGTGCCTCATCCTTTAGAATATTCTAAATTCACATATTTTTCTTCCCTATCAAGTTGAAAATTTTTCTAAGCACACACATTTCAGAAGGCATATCTAGTACTGAAAGTATCAGGAATGACTATAATTGATAGTTAGAGCATATATAACTTTATAGAGAATAAGTATATTTGTTAAACATTTAATTCTTACCATCCTCCAGAATGGTTTTTGAGACAAACTAATGTTTTTAATTTCTTAGGTTTTTGCAATTTTTAAAATACAAATATACAAATAAGTTTAAAAATCTAAAAGAAACTTATGTCTACTCTTTAGGAGGATTTAAGATGTAAGTATGGATATGAGAGTTGGACTGTGAAGAAATCTGAGCGCCGAAGAATTGATGCTTTTGAACTGTGGTGCTGGGAGAAGACTCTTGAGAGTCCCTTGGACTGCAAGGAGATCCAACCAGTCCATTCTAGAGGAGATCGGCCCTGGGTGGTCTTTGGAAGGAATGATGCTGAAGCTGATTGGCCACCTCATGTGAAGAGTTGACTCACTGGAAAAGACTCTGATGCTGGGAGGGATTGGGGGCAGGAGGAAAAGGGGACGACAGAGGATGAGATGGCTGGATGGCATCACTGACTCGAAAAACGTGAGTTTGAGTTAACTCCGGAGTTAGTGATGGCAGGGAAGCCTGGCGTGCTGCGATTCAAGGGGTCGCCAAGAGTTGGACACGACTGAGAGACTGAACTGAACTGAACTGAACTGAAGATATAAGTTTTGCTACGTTTTCTTTAGACTTTTTTTTTAAAGAAATTTACACTGCAGAATATTGTTGAAGGCCTATTACCTTAACCCTTTCTCCTCTCTCTTTTCCCAGAGGTAACTACTACCTTAAAGTCAATGTACATATTACGACAATATAGTTAGCTGATTTCCTGTCAATATAAATAACTTAAAAATATCAGTCAAATTTACAATCATTTTCATCATAATTAGACATTAGCAAAATTACTGATTTGTTTTTTTGCAGTTTCTATTCACACCATTTGAGTGATGCTGAGTTGAGCTTCATTTGTTTCATCTTGTTCCTGAAATAAATTTTCATTATTTTTATTTTTAAAAAAAAGTCAGTGTACATAGTAACTCTCATGCATCCTTTTACATTCAATGGTGTCTGACTCTGAGACTCCCTGACTGCTAAAATAAATCTCAATATGTTCTTATATACTTCTTGACCACCTGGACCTTTTCTTTTGTGACCTCCCTGTTTATAATCCAATTTACATCATGTCTGCGACTTCTGCATTCATGTTTACTTATATATTAGATTTAAAACCTGCTGGGTTTTTTTTTTCTGGTTCTCTCAGCATCAAGTATCCTCAGTTTTTGGAGCTTAAAGCTGAAAATGTTTTTTAAAATGATGTTTGTCTTTCATCACGATAGCAGGTTTGACCTACTTTTTTAGTAAAAGGAAAACATGATACATTTTAGAATCTCCTTACTTGAAAAACATAAGTGCTATCTGTATACACTAGAGTTTCACTGAATTATTCAGGTATTTGCTGATTTAAACAAATCATACATGATAGCTCATGGAAAAAGACTAATAAATAGCCACTAATATTATTATACCTTACTACGTAGAGTATGGTGCTAAACTATTTATATGCTTTATCTTATTTAACCTTCAAGAAAAAAAATTCACTCTAGTATGTACTATTATCTTCATTTTATATATGAAATGGAGACTTATAAAGACTAAATAATTTCTAATAGACCTCCAAGATTTTTAGCAGTAAAGCTAAGGAAATTCACACCTAGATCTGTGTGATCTATTCTCTCTCTTAATCACTGCATTTTACTTCCATCTATTATATTTTCTAAACACATGAAAGACATCAGGAAGACATTTCCTAGGTCTTAGGCAACTTCATATAATTCCCCAGACATCGTGTAGAAGTTTACTACTTTGGACTGATTGGGGAAAAGCAAAGAGAAGTTCTGAATCAGTTAGTATATATAAAATTTAGAAAGCCTAAATAGATCAAGAAGACTTTTAGAAATGAGATCTCTAAAAGAGAGAAGACAGATCTATAACCTGCTATCACTTTTTTTCCCTTAAAGATTAATTTATTTGGCTGTACCGGGTCTCGGTTGTGGCATTTGGGGATCTAGTTCTTTGACAAGGAATTGAACCCATGCCCTCTGCATTGGGAGTGCAGAGTTTAAGCCACTGGACCACCAAGGAAGTCCCTAGGTATCACTTTTAATTACTAAGTCTCTTCTTAAGAAGCTTAATCATTTTTTCAAAACTCCTATTTACCCAATGGATTTACTTTAATTATTTTAAGTAGTATAACTCAACCTAGCCACTATCCTAATCACTAAAAATTCTCTATCGGCTATTGACAGATGTCTAATCAACTAGGTTTTATTGAACACAATCTAAAAAGCCACATAATCTTAAATTTTAATATATAATTAAAATGAGTATAATCAAAAACTCAAGGAATGAAGGAAAGCACAATAGTTAACAGCAAAATTTACCAGCGCATGAATAATCTCATGTTTCACTGTGGACAGCATCCCAACAAACTCCTGAGGCTGGGTAGAGATCATATTTGGACACAGGTTAGCATATCCTGCTATTGGCCTGTTAAAACAGACATTGAATTTTTAATTATATTCCAGAACAGTGTGTATTATGATATCTATTAACCTATATTTTTCTATAAAAAAATGATTAAGGTCAGAAAATTATTTGTTAAATATCAAATATGTCATTTTATAACATAACATCTAACTTTCACTATATTTTATTTCTAAGACTTATACCTGTTTTTCCCTATGATACAGCTAATCAACACTTGTTCCCAGGAAAGGATAGAGTCAGTCAATTATACCTCAGTGTGAATTTGTAAAATAGGTCAATATGTACCAAAAAAGGGAATGAACTGGAAAACTTAAATTCTAACACTATTTTACTCGCAAAACTCATTTCTGACTTCAGCATTTCACTATATGTACAGGCACAGGGACAGACAAGCAGGTAGAGAGAGAAAATAGTTACATAATAGGACAGACAATAAGCAAATCATCCAGGTTGCTGCAAGTTACAGAACCCTCTTATTTCCATTTCACTATTCTCCTCCTTCTGTCCCAGCAATGCCTTCATTAACATAGATTTTTATCTTCCTGTCATCATCTTTCATACAGTATTTTATACCTTCTAGAATCTACAGAATTCTATATCTCTTTATGAGCCTAGAACTTAAGAATCCAAGAACTGACTAGGACCTAGAGTAATTCAATTTCACCATGCATCTAACTGTCTTTCAAAAACTGTGCCAAACAGCAATATAAGGAACCCCAAAGTTTTTCTCCCAATGCTACCTTAACATTTTACCACAGAAATATCACAAACCTCCCCAAATAGTGATAGCCTATTTACAAAGTAAGAGGCTTTTGTAGGTAAAAAAAGCCTTACATAGGTAAAGAAGAAACAAACAAACAAACAAACAAACATAGAGTACACTTCCTTTTTTCATACTCGAAAACAACAGATTTACACTTAGAAAATTATGACTATAATTTACTCACCGAAATGTTGCCATGGTGACCTCTAAAATATAAAATAAATGTCTCTGTCAGGCTCAAACCCTCAGGGACTTCTTAAGCATTTAGAGTAAAACAGCCCTATCTGCTTCTCCCTACAGTGCCATCTCCTGAATCTCTCATCCTCAACACCAACAGGAAGACACAGCTCTTTCCTAACATCAGCTCTTACCCAGCTCTTTATGTGGCTGGTGCTGACAACTGTCAGCTTATAGCTCAAGTTTCACTTCTTCCAAGAGGCCTTCTTTGTCCAGTTCCTCTAAACTATGCTTGCCTCCTTTTGTTCTCTTTTGTCTCGCAGCACCCTGTCTTCTTCTACAAAGTTTATTTATCATATTTGAAGGCACATGTCTCTTTCTAACTGTATTTAACTAGTACCTGACTCCCTCTGTAATCTGTAAATTCCACGAGGCAGGTACATGTGCCTGTTTCATTCACCTAGTCTGCTGGCAACATATTAAGCACTCCAATATTTATGGAATGAATTAATGCATTATAGCAGTTTTGAAGGAAAGTGCCACTTCTATCATAAAAGATTAAAAACACCAACTTAAGATATTGCTCTTTCTTTTAACGTCAACGTTCTTCTAAGAAACCAGAATCTTCCCCAGGTATGAGAAGACAAACATGAGTAGCTTCAAATTCACTGACACAAGGAAAGTTTATTCTTTCATACCTAAAGTGAGCCAAATGTTCAAGTGCCTTAAGAAACGTAACAGCAGGGCTTTGAAAGTGAAACAAATCTCTGGGCTATGGGATTCTCATCTATGTGATAATTCCTATGCCGGATTCTCTCCCTAAAAGACAATTAAATACTTTAAGTACTTTCAGTATTATCAGGTGCTAAAAAGAGATGAACTAATCTAGACCCATCTCAACATGGGATTTTATATCCCTCTCCCTACTTCCACAGGGAACCCATTCTGTTTCTAATACATAAAGTTCACTTTTGTTTTGTTTTTTTAAAGTTCACTTTAACATGTCTTTTGTTTAAAAAAAGTAATAAAAGCTCACTGAAAAGAGCTATATATCCAAATTATAGAAATGTATGAAGAATGAAGTAAAAATCCCTTATTTTACAACCTACCACCACTAAAGTCCACTATCACAAGTAACTGCTATTAACAATAGGGATGTTTTATTTTTAGAGTGACCTTCAACCCCAATTTGCCCAGAACTGAGGGATTTCCTAGGTTATGGGGCTTTTAGGTCTGACACAAGAATACTCCTGAGAAAATGAGCATAGCTGGTAATCCTGATTATTTTTGACTTTTACCTTAGCATGTTCAAATCCATAAGCAGATTTTTAAAGCAAGTATAAAATCATATTATGTACACTGTTCTACAATGTTTGATACTCAACAGTATATCAAAAATGAGATTGTGTATGGGTGTATGCACAATCCATATGGCTTAGGTCAAATTAAGATAAAGAACCATGATTTTGCAACATTGCTATTAAGAAGGTATATTTCTCAAAGACATCTACTTTGAGATGTGTCTCATTTTATTAAGTAGCTTATTCATTTAGCACTTCAAATACCATATTTGCTTGATACTGACACTATTAATTATAAAATATCACAAATTTAATGATAGCTTCTCAGGAAAAAATTGAACATTCTATTAAATACATATATTATTTTCTAAGAATACTAAATAATAAATATACATCTGCAAAAGCATCTAGTACTTTCTTCTTCAGTAATAAATTAAATATTTCGCTTGAAGTATTCTCAGCATTCAGAAGCTAAAGATTTTTGAGTTTATTTCATGGATCAACAAGTATATGGTATCATGCTAACAGATTGCTTTCATAATCCATGATGTTGATTTTGACCTCAGTACTGACAGTATTACTCTGAAGCATATATTAGTGTTTCCTTTGTACTGTCTACTTGATTCTACTAACAATTTCACTTTTTTTCCTTAAATTAATTAGAACTGATAGATGAATGTTCAGGAACTCACCAATGGTCCTTACAAACAATGAACAAGTCATATTAACTCTCTTCAATTTGAGAATGTCGCACATAATCTATATCGAGACATGTCAGTTTCTACTGCCTTTAATTGATTTGTCTGGTGTGTGATAGGCAATCCTCTGTATACATAATAAGTTTATTTCAAGACTACTTCACTGAGAAAAAATTTTTTGAAATATTTTATAAATAAAAAGGAGGATTCTAAATTTTTAAGAAACAACTAAGTGAAGGACATATTAAGTGATATGAAAATTAGGTGAATAGTTATTTTCAGCATCTAAAAGTTTAGCACAGAAATGCTAAAGTTAAAGTTCAAATTGTTTCCTTAGAGAGGTATTCATCACTTCCAAAGAAAATTCTATTGACAGTAGACTTTTTCTTTACTCATATTACCATATGCATAACAGTCCTATAACTTGATTTCCCCTCCACACCCACATCCAAGCAGTATGCTGTCTCTTACTACTGGAGGTGGGTAATCTGGCAAATGCGAACTCCCTGTACTCTAAACACTCAGAATATGCTTTGAGAGCTCTTTTAAATTTATTACTTTAATTGGAGGACAATTACAATATTGTCCTGGTTTTTGCCATACATCGATATAAATCGGTCACAGGTGCACATGTGTCTCCCCATCCTAACCACCCCTCACCTCCCTCCCCACCCTGGGAGTTTTGTTTTTTTTAATTGGAGGCTAATTACTTTACAATATTGTACCCACCCTGAGAGTTCTTATATTAGATCTTGGGAATAAGTCTTGGGGGGAAGCTTACCTGTCCATTTTTGCTTCCTGCTGACAATAGGCTGCGTAAGAGATGATGTTTTCATGGCTGCACCTCTCAGTGGCCAGAGCACCAACATAAAGAACAAAGTCTGCATCCCGGACTCCCTCTTGGTCTGGCACACCCACTGCTCCACAGGGCCACTTACCGCCACAACAGACTCTGCATTGCTATGCCCACAGGGGACAACACAAAATCAGACCAGAGATAAGGTTAACTATAAGGGCTTTTAACTTACAGTGAATCCAGACTTTAAATATGCATGATTTAATTTTTATTTATTAATTCTTCAACTTTTATCAAAATCCATCTCTCTCTCTGGGGCTTCCCAGGTGGCACTAGTGGTAAAGAACCTGCCTGCCAATGCAGGAGATGTAAGAGACACAGGTTCAATCCCTGGGTTGGGAAGATCCCCTGGAGGAGGGCATGGCAACCCGCTCCAGTATTCTTGCCTGGAGAATCCCATGGACAGAGGAGCCTTGCAGGCTACAGTCCATGGGGTCACAGAATCAGACATGACTGAAGCGACTTGGTACACACACACGCACATATTCATACCTCTCTCTACTCAGTTCCTATCTCTAATTTTACATTTATTTTATTAAAATTTATACTTTATATACAATGATCATAAATGTATAATATTAATTAAAACAGACAACAGCTATTTATAAAGGGCATCTCTGCTGCTGCTGCTAAGTTGCTTCAGTTGTGTCCGACTCTGTACGACCCCCATAGATGGCAGCCCACCAGGCTCCCCTGCATCCCTGGGATTCTCCAGGCAAGAACACTGGAATGGGTTGCCATTTCCTTCTCCAATGCATGAAAGTGAAAAGTGAAAGTGAAGTCGCTCAGTGTGTCCGACTCTTAGTGACCCCATGGACTGCAGCCTACCAGGCTCCTCCGTCCATGGGATTTTCCAGGCAAGAGTACTGGAGTGGGATGCTATCGCCTTCTCTGAAAGGGCATCCCACCAGGGTACAAAAAAAGAAATAGAAAAGGTTTTACTAAACCCTGAAACTAGGTGAAAATTACAAGGAACCTTCTTATAAATACATTTTTTAGCAATTTTCTGTGAATCTGTGGTTATTTCAAAATAAATAAAAATCTTCATCCAGTGGAAATACATTCCTATTATGAAGTAATTCATGTATCTTATTAAAACTAAAAATAAAACAGATAAAAGTATATAAGGTAAAAAGTTACAGTCATCTTTATAACACTACCCTTATTTCTAGTTTTCTAAGCAAACTGCTCTTTTAACACCTGCTTTTTAGAGAATTTCTATCAAAGTTCCTAAATAACCATAACCTCCAAATTATAAACAGGAAAATCAGTAAATGTTGGGTTTTTTTTTAATACATAAGTGATGTTTGTAGAGAGAGAAAAAACACAAACTCTCACTTCTGCTTACTGTTGCTTCTCTAACACACATATTTATAATTTTAAAATTCAATTACTTTAATCTGCTAATAGTTGGTGTTATGAAAAGCTGTGATTTAACAGCATTCTTTTCCAGGATCTTTCATTTCTTCAAAAAAAATTTAGGAACCCCCCCCCCCAAGAAGATAAAACAGAATTTGAAACGACAAAATTAAAAATAAAAATAGGAAAAAAGAAATGTGCCTTAAAATGTCTAGGAAATGTCTCTAAATGTCTTAGCACAAAAGATACATATGTAATTAATAAGTTGTTTTAATTTTGAAACATGTCCCTAAAACCCTTTATGCTTTTCAGGAATTTGATAAAAGAAATGGAAGCTGACTAAGTTAGCTGAATTAGTGCCAATATAGGGTTCAAAAAGCCTTTGGTGAGCTTCAGATACCTCAAGAAAAAATTACAAAGTACACTTCAACCATATGCTTAATTTTGCTTATAAAATCAATGTTCAATAACATATTTATTTTCTACAAGTAATGAGAGAACATAAACAGAGAAAAACATCTAAAGCAGTAATCATACTTTTCAAAAAGTATGTATAAGTTGGTTTTCTGGTTTATGCATTTAAGTTTTTCTATTTTTTCTGATACAAATAATATATGCTTAATATGAAAAATTGGAAAGTTACAAAAACATATAACTTACCAAATAAAAGTCCCCCACAATCCAACTAAATGAAAATCATTAAAATTTTAATGTCTCCAGATTTTTAATATATGTATGTTTCCAATTACTTTATAACTTTTTTTATGTATGTATATACTTATTTTTATTGGGATTCCCTGGTGGCTCAGACGGTAATACTTATATTTATTACTTATGCTTTTATTTCAGCTTTATTGAAAGGTGAAAGTGAAAGTGAAAAGTCAAAGTGAAAGTCACTCAGTCGTGTCTCTTTGCTACCCCATGGACTATATAGTCCATGGAATTCTCCAGGGGAATTCCCTTCTCCAGGGGATCTTCCCAATCCAGGGACTGAACCCAGGTCTTCTGCATTGCAGGTGGATTGTATACCAGCTGAGCCACAAGGGAAGCCCAAGAATACTGGAGTGGTAGCCTATCCCTTCTCCTGCAGATCTTCCCAACCCAGGAATCAAACTGGAGTCTCCTGCATTGCAGGTGCATTCTTAACCAGCTGAGCTGGAAGCCCAATAAGTTAAAGTCGCTCAATTGTGTCTGACTCTTTGCGACCCCATGGACTTTCCAGGTCAGAATACTGGAGTGGGTAGCCTTTCCCTTCTCCAGGGGATCTTCCTAACACAGGAATCGAACCCAGGTCTCCCTCATTGAAGGTGGATTCTTTAAGAGCTGAGCCACAAGGGAAGACCAAGGGTGAAAAGTTGATAATTTTTAATTTTTTAAATAAAACAGGCTAACTACCCACACTGATTTACCTTAAAAAAATTTTTATTGAAGTATATTTGATTTACAACGTTATGCAAATCTGCTATACAAAGTAACTCAGCTATACATATAATACACATTCTTCTTTTACATTCTTTTCCATTAGTTTATCACAGGATATTGAATATAGTTCCCTGTGCTATACAGTAGGACCCTGTTGTTTATCCATTCTAAATTTAATGTTTGCTACAATTTATTTATATAGAGATCGATTTCATTCTTTAACAGCTGTATAGTATTCCATTATGTGGTTATGCCATAATGTAACTAGTATAGGTATATTTATAGTTTTGCAAAGAATACCCTTGAACATATATTATATAGTTGTAAGTATTTTTAATGGAATACATTTCCATGATGGGTTGAACCTTACTTTTATTTGAAGAGATAAGGTTAAACTGCCCTTTAAAAATACTGAGGTATTTTTATACTGCTAAAAGATGCTTTGGAGAGCAAAGAAAAAGTTCTAAGTAGAAATGATTCAGCAACCCCAGAGATAAACTGAAAAAAGAAAATAAATAGCTACATTCATCTGAAAACTAATGAAAGAATAAAATCAGCACACCCAACTGTGATTACTTTCGGTAGAGAATGAAGCTTTTGAACTTCAGTCTGTAAAAACTTCTGGAAACAATCACAGATTGAAAATCTGTTCTAAGTTTATCCTAAAGAATGAAAATGTTGCAAAGAGCAGGGTGAACTACCTGGAGGTGCTCCTCGGGCACTATAATGGGACCGCATTTTGTATGCTCTGCACATTCCTCAGTACAGCATCTATGGTGATCATTTTCCTTCCGTAGATATTGGTACTGGTTTGTTGCACATTGTCTTCAGTTCATTTTTACATTAAAGTTTAATTACAAAAAACAAAAAACAAGATTAGTTCATAGCAGTTAAAAACACTGTAAAAAAAACTAGTAGCTGCTTTCATTAATAGCTACTATTTTAGTTAGAAAAGTAGTCTCAGAAAGAATTTTGGTTCCATGGGAAATCTTCTTAATGTGGGTTTTCAAACACTTCAAAAGCCTATACTGTACACATAAAGGAAGAAGGAAGGGGAGATGGGGAAAAGGGTACAACTACACCCAAAGAAAAGACCCAGTGGGTCCCGTCATAATGGACAATCAGGGAAAGAATGACTACCCAACATGCTATTTTATTCTTTTTAAATATCTACAGTTTGGTCTCTAAGAACCAGCATAATAAAATACTCCCAGTATAAATTTCAAAAGTTGCCATACTGACAGAATGAAGAGGGCAGACTGCTAAACAATTGAAGAAAATACGTGAAATGTGACATACCTACTAAGTAATATAGTGCCCGCAGGTCTACGAACCTGGAAAGTCTTCTCTAAATAAGAAACAGCTTGTGGGAAAAGTTTGTTCTAAATAAAAGTTGAAATAAAAAAACAGTCAGAATTACAACTAAGAGATAAACCATATTTAAAACAAGCAAGCACAGGGTATTAATGACTAAAGGGAAAGAAGGAAAAAGCCTTGTAACTCAAATACAATATTTAGTCAAAGGTTGTGTGGCTAGGGGTAGGGGACAGAGTGAGCGTAGGAGCAAAGGAATTTCTTCACCTTCTAGTTTAGTTTTGGAGGAAAGAGCACCAGAAGGTTCCTTTCGTACCCTATTTAAATACAATATTATAAAACATAAATCACCACTATTAATCTAACTTACTTTAAATTTGAGACTGCTTTAGATGACTCCAACATTCATGTAGTTCATGTTAAGAAAATCTTGTATTTAGAAGATCTACTTTAACGTCACCAATTTCTGTTGCCCATAATGAGCTGGCTGTGTGTGTGTGTACATGCCTCTGTAATAGTTTAAAAAGTGTGTGTGTATGTGTGTGTGTGTGTGTGTGTGTGTGTGTGTATGTATGCATGCATGCCTCTGTAATAGTTAAAAAATGTATGCGGCCAGCACCTTTATAAACAACCTTGGCATTTCATACTATCAGGCCAATTATTCTTCAGGAGAATGAGCACTGACACCAAGAAAACTGTTTTTGATGTTTTTAAAAAGTCATCTTTTCCATCCTATCCTAAGCATGCTCTGCTCCCCTAAAACCTAAGAGGACAAGTAAAAGAAACGAGAATGACAATATCACATCATAAAATGAGAAAACTTAATATCAAATATGAACAAAGTTTTAGTGAGTACATCACAACATGTTTGTGAAAATGAGAAATACACTTACCACGTCTTTTATTTAGTCATTCACAAAATAGTCATGTATATATTTTTCATTATTGAAGTAAAATTAACATATAATAAAATGCACCATTTTAAGCGTTCAAGTCATGAGTATTTATTACATACCTTTACAAGGTGTCTTTTCTCAGGGAGCAACCTGAAAATGATGACATAAAACATAAAGATTGCCATGCTGAGGGCAAACCATTGTCTCATTTGTTCAGAATATATCTGGCAGGAGCCCCAGATCTCAGCGAGCATTTTAGAGTTGATCAAATACAGTCTCGTTCATTTGGGAAGTTAAAGATAGGGAAAGACATCAACTACTCCCAATAGCTCTTCACAAACTACTACAGATTCATAATTTATCTCTTTTCTGAACCTCTCTTTCTTTAAAAATCAGGCTATATCATCTCTCTGGTTAATAATTTTGCACATGTTCTTATTATTGTATACACTGGTATTTCCTCTTATTTTTCCTTCAAGTACTTATGTAGCCAGGTCTCTTCTTGACCACATCCAAGTAGATATACGCTGGTTCTGTTTAAATTATTCAAAATGCATAGGTTTAAATCATATCTCATGGCCTTCATCTATCTAAACTAAAAAGCATATTTAGTTTAATTCCATTTATGGAACTCCAGGTAACAAATGAAAGTATCTTCACAGTTTGATTCTTAATAAAAAAGATGACAGAATAATGGTGTACTTACTCTTCAATACTTTTATCGTAGATAATCTTAATTCTTAAATGTTCATTAACATCTCTCTTTACAATGTGATTTTTAAGATAGACCTTATTTATGACCTGAGAAAAAGTAATAGATATGAAAAAATACATATAGGTTAGCTACTTAAGGACTCAAAATTAACAAACTAAATTTTAAATGTAATACTCAGAAAAAAAAAAAAAAGAACTAAATAAATCAAGAAATAGTTCATGCTCATGAATACAAAAACTCAGTATTATCAAGATGTCTGCCAAGTTACTTCAGTCGTGTCCGACTCTGTGCAACCCCATCCCTGGGATTCTCCAGGCAAGGACACTGGAGTGGGTTGCCATTTCCTTCTCCAATGCAGAAAAGTGAAAGTGAAGTCGCTCAGTCATATCCGACTCTTCGCAACCCCATGGACTGCAACCCACCAGGCTCCTCCGTCCATTGGATTTTCCAGGTAAGAGTACTGGAGTGGCGTGCCATTGCCTTCTCCGATGTCATTTCTTCCCAATTTCACCTATGCCAATCCCAATAAAAATTTCAGCAAGTTATGTTGTGAATATCAACAAACTAATTCCAAAGTTTATATAGATGGCAAAAGACCCAGAATAGCCAACAAAACATTGAAGAAAAAAAGTTGAAGGAATGACACTACTTGACTTCAAGATTTACTATAAAGTTACAGTATCAAGAGAGTGTGATGCTGGCAAAAGGAGAAACAAATAGGTCAATGAAACAGAATAGAGAGCCCAGAAACAGACCCATATAAATACATTCACCTGATCTCTGACAAAGGAAAAAGGCAATAAAATGAAACAATGTCTTTTCAACAAATGGTGTTGGAACAACTGGATATTCACATGGAAAAAAATGAATCTAGAGTCAGACCCCACATCTTTTATAAAAATTAACTTAAAATGGGTTATAAATCTAAATGTAAAATATAAAATACAAAACCATAAAACTCTTAAGATACTATAGGAGAAAAACTAGATATTCATGGGGATAGCGATGACTTTTTTTTGTTTACTCTTTAGTACTATTTATTTGTTATTTATTTTTGGCTGTGTCAAGCCTTAGTAGCAGCACACGGGATCTTTCGTTAAGGCTCGAGCTCCAGGGTGCGTAGGCTCAGTAGCTGCAGCTCGCAGGCTTAGTTGCCCTACAGCATGTGCAATCTTAGTTCCCTCACCAGGACTCAAACCCACATGCCCTGCGTTGCAAGGTGGACTTTTAACCACTGGACCAGGGAAGTCCCTATTTATTATTTTTTTAGTTGCAGCATGCAAACTTTTAGTTGTGGCACTTGGGATCTAGTTCTCTGACCAGCGACCAACCGGAGGCCCTCTGCACTGGCCCCCACTAGACCATCAGGGAAGTGCCTAGTGATGACTTTTTAGATACAAAACTAAAGACATAATCCATGAATGAAATAATTGATAATTTCAACTTTATTAATAATAAATACTTCTGCTCAATGAAAGTTAACATCAAGAAAGGAAGACAAGCCACACACTGGGAGAATATATTTGCAAAGGACATGCTGGATAAAGGACTATTATCCAAAATATACAAAGAACTCTTTAAAACTCAACAATAAGAAAATGAACAACTAAAGTAAAACACAGGCCAAAAACCTTAACACACACCTCACCAAAGAAGGTATGCAGATGGCAAATAAACATACAAAAAGATATTTCA
This sequence comes from Capricornis sumatraensis, assembly GCF_032405125.1. Classification (NCBI taxonomy): domain Eukaryota; kingdom Metazoa; phylum Chordata; class Mammalia; order Artiodactyla; family Bovidae; genus Capricornis; species Capricornis sumatraensis. The sequence continues at coordinate 176,562,495 of NC_091069.1, forward strand.
CATTACATATCATTCAGTTCAGTTCAGTTCAGTTCAGTTCAGTCGCTCAGTCGTGTCCGACTCTTTGCGACCCCATGAATCGCAGTACGCCAGGTCTCCCTGTCCATCACCAACTCCCGGAGTTCACTCAGACTCACATCCATCGAGTCGGTGATGCCATCCAGCCATCTCATCCCCTGTCGTCCCCTTCTCCTCCTGCCCCCAATCCCTCTCAGCACCAGGAAAACACAAATTAAAACAATGAGATATCTCTATATGGCTATTAGAATGGCCAAAATCTGGAACATATACTATACCAAATGCTGCCAAGGATATGGAGCAATAGGAATTCTCATTAATTACTGGTGGGAATCCAACATGTACAGCTATGCTGGGAGACAGTTTTGGCAGTTTCTTACAAAACTAAACATACTCTTGCAGTCATGACTGCTGACCACTCAGCAGTCATGCTCCTTGGCATTTACACAGATGAGTTAAAAACGTAAATTCACACAAAAACCTGTTCATGGATCTTTATAGCAGCTTTATTCATAATTGCTACAACTCAGAAGCAGCCAAGATGCTTTTCAATAGGTAAATGGATAAATAAACAGTGGTATATCCAGACAATGAAATAGTATTCAGAGTTAAAAGGATGAGCTATTAAGCCATGAGAAGCCATGAAGCCAACTTAAAGGCATATCACTGACTCAATGGACATGAGTTTGAGCAAGCTCTGGGAGATGACGAAGGACAGAGAAGGCTAATGCGCTGCTGTCCACTCAGTCACAAAGAGTCAGATATGACTGGGAGACAGAAAAACAACAAAGTAAAAGAAGTCAATCCAAAAAGGCTACATACTATACGATTCCAACCAGATGACATTTTGGAAAAGGGAAAACTATGGACACAATACAAAGACTGGTGTTTGCCAGGGATAGAAGGATGGCAGAGGAATAAGCAGAGCACAGAGGATTTTTAAAGCAGTGGAACTACCAGGTATGACACTGTAATGATGGCTATGTGTCATTATGCATTTGTCCAAAGCCATGGAATGTACAACACCAATTGTAAATTCTAATGTAAATTATGGACTTTTGGGTGCTTATGATGTGTCAGTGTCATTTCATCAGTTGTAACGAAAGTACCACTCTGATTAGGGCTGTTGGTAATAGGGGAGTCTACGCATGTGAAGAGGAATACAGTACTTGGGAAATCTCCGTACCTTCTTCACAATTTTGCTGTGAGTCTAAACCTGTTTTTATTTTTAAAAATAAAGTATTTAATTAAAAAAAATAAAGATGAGAAGACAATGAAACAAATAAAGCACTAAAAGAAAGATGTTCAATACTGAAGTTTATCTCCAATAACATAAAAGATAAACTTTTACATCTCACAGATAGGTGAGATATAAAATTCTAATCATAAGCAAGCTGAAATGACTATACTAATATCAGCAAAGCAAAGGCAGAGAGTATTACCAGTAATAAAGAGTAATGTTTTATAATAAAGGATTAATACATCAGAAATTCATAATTTTAAGTGTGAATGTACCTAGCAATAGATTCAAAATCCATGAAGCAAAAACTGACAAAACTAAAGGAAGAAAAGCATTTAAAATCATAGAAAATTTTAAGATCCTATCAATTAGACAAAAATTTTAAGAACACAGAAATCTATAGCTAATATTTTATAATAACTGTAAATGGAATACAACCCTTAAACTTGTATAAAAAATATAGAAATCTGAAGTGTACCATCAGTTACCTTACCTTATTGATGTGTACAGAAAACTACACTCAGTACCTATAGTATACTCTTTACTAGCACACAGAAAAGCTTAGTGGGATAGAGCATACGCTGAAGTATATGTAAAACAATTTCAAAGAACTGAAATCTTACAGAAGATATTCTCTAAATTAGAAATTAATAACCATAAGCTATCTAGAAAAGGACCAAATATTTAGAAATTATATTTTAAACATTTTTAATAACCCATGGATCAAAGATAAAATTACCTGGGAAAATAAAAGCATCTAAACTAAGTGATAATTAAAATACAATGTGTCAAAATTTGTGAAGTGTAGCTAAATTTGTACTGAGAGAAATACAAATCTTTAAATGTTTATAGTATGAAAGAAAAAAGAGCTCAAAAACACTGATCTAAGTCTCTGCCTAACAATATAAGCAAAGTAAATCCACAATAAGGAGAAATAACAAAGAACAGAAAACAATGAAATAGAAAACAATAATTAAAGAAAATTACCAAAGCTAATGGTTAAAATTATTAATAAGATTAAAAAGCTCCTAGAAAGAATGGACTAGAATAAAATAGAATAAACACAAATTACCACATTGGAAATGAAAGTGCAGATATCACTCAGATTCTATAGACATCAAAAGGATAAATATATTATCACCAACTTTATGTCAGTAAGTGTAACAATTTAGATGAAATAAAGTCCTTAAAAAACACACATTACCAAGACTGACACAAGATTAAATAGATACTATGAATAGACCTGTATCAGAGAAACTGGATTTATCTGTTCCTAAAAAGTGGTTTCTTGGGGCCAGAAGTGAAAACATTAGTTTTCTGTAAATGGGCACAAGGGTTCTTTCCAGGTTGATGAAAAAGTTCTAAAACTGGACTGTGGTGATGGTTCTGTAACTGTGTAAATTTATTAAAAATCACTTATTTGGATACTTAAGTGGGTGAATTTTATGGTATATAAATTATAGCTCAATAAAAGTGTTAAAAAAAAAAACCTTTTCATAAAGAAAACTGTAGGCCCTGATAGTTTCAGTTATGGATGGCATCACTGACTCAATGGACATGAGTTTGAGCAGACTCCTGGAGATAGTGAACGGCAGGGAAGATATTAAGGAAGATATTTTCTACAAACTCTTTTAGAAAATACGTGATAGAACTTTCCAACTCATTTTGTACAGTCAGCATAATTCTGATACCAAAAGCTAATAAAAATTTCACTGAAAAGGAAACTATAAACCAACATCACTTATAAACATAGATATAAAAATCCTTAATCTATGAGGAAACTGAATTCACAAGTGTATAACACATCATAACCGATTAAAATCTATTACAAAAATACAAGGTTGATTTACTACTGGAAAATTCAATGTGATCTACTATTATTATACATTATATAATTCCATTTATTTAAGCTGAATTCTAGAACAGGCAAAACTAATTTGCTGTAAAATCTAAATCTAATATGAAAAAAATTTAAAAAAAGAAAAGAGATAGGAGAGACTGATTGGCACAGAACAGGAGAAAATTTTCTAGAGACTTGAAAATGTTCTATTCTATATTGTGATAGGTTGTTGGTTTTACATGAATGTAAATGACTGCATTTGCTACATTTTAATAAATATAAATTTTATGGGAAAACAAAAATACTTGTAAAAGTAACAATAACAGTGGGTGGATAGAGAATGGACAGAAGTATATGAAACAGATTAAGAGAACAGTGGTAGTGTTGAAGCTGGGTGAAGGGTCATGGGAGTTCATTATACTATTCTGGTTTTGGTTTTGTTTTAATTTACACAATAAAAAACAAAACCAAAACTTAAAAGTTTTCAGTTGAGAACAAGTTATATGAGTCACATGTTTGGTAGTTCCCCACCATTACCAATATAAAGTTACTGTAATTTCCTGTTGCAATTAACAGAGATGCAGTCACTACTGTTACAATGAATAGCACTTGCCTATTCTTGGTGTCCAATTTAAAGCAAAGAAAATGGCTATGAGGACTTGTTACAACATACTCTATGAAAAAACAGGAAAATTTATTAGGAATGAAAACTCTCAAGAATTTAATAGCTTGCTTTTAATATCCAAAGCACCATCACTATTTATTTTGTTCAGTCAAGAGCCATAAATAAGAATAGTGGAGGGAAGTTTCAGGAAGAGTTTTCAAGCTCTGTACCTTTATTTTATTTAGCCACACCGCACAGCATGTGGAATCTTAGTTCCCTGCCAGGGATTGAACATGTGTCCCCTGCAGTGGAAACTCTTAGCACTGTACTGCCTGGGAAGTCCGTTTTCAGCTCTATAAAAAGAACAATGATCTCTCCAAAAAGCAAAGGGACTGCCTCTGGAGACAATTTCCATATTTGTGGAAATGTTCAAATATAAGCGAGAGATTTGTACACTGGCAATAATCACGAGAAGAAAACAGCTATTAAGGTTCCTTCAAGTACAGAGATTTTGCAGTTCTTTGAACTACTTTCTCTTGATCTAAATTCAAAAAGAGAAGTGCAGGGCTTTGTGGGAATGTATTTTAAAAAGAATTCACTAGGTAGGTGGGGGAACTGACATGTTTAAGGGTACAAATTTGCAACTAGTAGATAAGTAAGTCCTGGAGATCTAATGTACAACACAGTGATTACAGATTACAATACTGTATTATACACTTACAAGTGCCTAAGAGACTAAAGAATAAATAAAACAATTCAGCCAGAATGCAGTGTCATGATAAAAGCTGTAATATAGCCACAAACACCAAACTTAGTATTCTGGCATATATGGTTATAACAGCATACAGAGAAATTTGAAAATTATCATGAAAATTAATGGTCTTAAATTTCTGGGCTGAACTGAAAATTTCCAAATTAATCTTTTTTGATAAATAAGACAAAATATTAATATAAAATCAAGCACAACATGCAGCCCTGCCCCCACGTACTATGTCTCCTTTCCTCAAAGAATACTGATTTACTGTGGCCCTCCTCTAAATACTGTACAGAAATCAAAGTACAAGACACAAACCTCATACACCAAGGAAAATTACAATTCAACTACAAAAGCAAGATATGTCTGAAAAATAAGCTGTCACCACATAGCAGGACTCGGTTAAGTGCCAGAAAAGAGTACAGATAAGACATATTGTAAAATGAAAAGAACATTCTGCTGGGGTGGTTTCAGCAGGCTGCCTTGCGATTAAGGAACTAAGAATGAAAGAATCTAGACAGGAAGAAAAATATAACGGGAGGGAGAAAGGTATTTCAGGGCAGGAGAACAGGGTAAAGCAAGCAATGTGATGAAGTAACTTGAAAATAAAATCTGAATTTTGTCTCCAGAGAACCCCCAGTATCTCTGCAACGATTCTGTCTCGCTCTCCAATCAATCGTTTTTCAAATCTTTAGGTCAGTGGTTTCCGAAGTAAGGTCCTTGGACAAGAAGCATCATCAACGATCTGGGAACTTCAACTGCAAATTCTGAGGCTCCATCCGAGATCTAATGAGTCAGAAGTGGGCAGCGGGAGGGAATGAATGGAGCGGCCAGTTGAATTTTAACAAGTCCTTAGGACACGCCTGAGCGATTAAGCACAGCACAGTAGGTAATTCTGATGGACACCCAAGTTGGAAGACCACTGCTCTAGGACAACTTGCTAAGCACAACTCTCCGCACAGGAAAGTGATGATGTTCTTTTCAAATGCCGAATTGGGCCACTTTGCTGGGTGCAGGAAGAGAGCTGACGGCTGGTCCCAACCCTCTCCGAGTTCAGTCTCTCGCCCAATCTCGCTTTCTCCCCCAGTACACCCTGTTCCAACACTATCCTCTCTACCGTTGCCTCCCATATTACTTTACTCTCACAGGGCCCCTCCGTCGCCCTACCTCAGAGTCAGAGGGGACATGGTGCCGGCATGGAGGAGAACTGCGCAAGGAGACAGGAATAGATGCGGTGCTTGCCCGGAGCCCACCTAAAAGAAGTAAAACGCCTCGGACCCACAAAGGACCGCTCCAGTGCCACCGGCTCGGGCCCAGGCCTGAATCCGGGGAGCCCGCTTTTCTACCCAGCTCGGCCGCCATCTTCAGGCCGAGCGTCGTTACCATGGAGTACGTGACGCCTCCGCGCCCAGCGCCAGCCCCGCCCCTCGCCTCTCGAGGCAGGTGGAGGGACTTGGCGGCTGAAAGTTGTTTTTTGATTGGCTGGCGTCACCGGTAAGAAGTTCAACGCAGATGAGAGTCGCATCGCGATCATCGGGTCTCATTCGCGTGAAGCCGGCCGATAAATGCCACCTAGAGGGCCACGTGAGTTGCGCCGTGAGACGATTAGTCGGTGTTGATGGTGATGAGATGGTGATAAGTGCGTGTCTTTACTGAGGGAGTTTTACTTTTTAATTCAGTTATCCAGTGAAAAAATATGACCCACTAGGTGCCAGGAGCTTAGACATAAATAGATGCAAAATCTTACGATTTAGCTCTCTATTTAAAAGTTAAGTGGAATGTACTTTTCAATTTTACTTATCCTGAGTCACCGATTTTAGGACCTTTTTTTAAGTTGAAGGTAGTTGATTTATAATATCGTGTTAAATCCACTTAAAATTTTTTTGTCCTCCCCCTTGTGGCTCAGCTGGTAAAGAATCCGCCTGCAATGAGGGAGACCTAAGTTCGATCTGCGGGTTGGGAAGATCCCCTGGAGAAAAGAAAGGCTACCCATTCCAGTATTCTGGCCTGGAGAATTCCATGGATGTATAGTTCATAGGGTCGCAAAGAGTCGGACACGACTGAGCGACTTTCACTTTCACAGTAGGTGGGATCTTAAGTTTCCTGACCAGGGATCAAACCCTGCCCCCTGCATTGGAAACGTATCTTTTTAATCACTGGACCGCCAGAGAGGTCTCAAACCCACTTCTTAACTAAAATCATTTTCTGTACAATCAATGAACGTTAAAGAGTTGCAAATACGTTAACCCCGGTAGCTTAGATGGCAAAGAATCTACCTGCAATGCAGGAGACCCGAGTTTTATTCCTGAGTAGGGAAGATCCCCTGGAGAATGGCTTACCTACTCCAGTATTCTTGCCTGGAGAACTGCAGGGACAGAGTAACAGTCCATGGGGTTGCAAACAGTTGGACATAACTGAGCAATTAATACTTTTAACCCTGGAGGAAACCTGGTAGATCCTTGCTATTAAAAGCTTGAAAGCTGAGCTGTGAGGAACTATGAAAAACTAATCTCCTTGTGGCCCACAAAAGAAACCACAAAACTGGGAACTGGAAGCACTGAGCTTGTAACAGTCACTTCAAGAATTGAATATTATAAATTACTATACTAGGAACTGTAGTAGGTTAAAAAAAATCCCAAGAATTTATACTTCATTGGATATTATGTACTAAAACAAACCAACAAACAAACAAAAAAAAAAATGGGTGGGGAATCCTACACAAGAATAGTGGCATTAGATGTGGCTATCATCCCACTACAGGAAGTTGGGATTTTAAACCAAATTTATCACTTTTAGTATGTGCTCTCTACACAAAACCACACAGAAATTCCGGATTGTGAATAAAGAAAGAATGGTACCAGTTATCAAGTTCCTAGAGATAACAGCAGTGTCTTAACAGTTCAAAGGATAAGGTGCTAGCCATTTTGGTTCATTTCTGTGAAACAAGCAATTCCTCCAATGTAACTTTTGTCTTGAGGACAGTCTGCACTAAACCAAACCTCTATGGGAGCAGATTAAGTCTAATACAGGCTCTCACAAGTGCTACCATTACATTAGTTTAAAAGTATGCATGAATTTGTGTGCAAGGCTTACTTCCAACTGCATTTACTCTGGTTATCCTACAAACTTTCAGCTTGCTTTTTCTTCAAGCGCCTACCACTTCTTGTTTATCCACCTCATTACTCTACCATTATCCCTGGATCTATCCATTGAACTCCAAGAGATTTCCTCTCCTCTATATGCCTAATCCAGACCCCAATAACTACCTGCCTTCCTAGACACGTTGACAGGTGGGCATTCTCCAGCTTTCTCAAACTCATGAACTCTCCCCTCCTAACCATCTCCTGGTCCCCCAAATTTGTGTAGTTACTTGTTCAGCAACCAAAGCTGAGAACATTACTTTTGAAGACTCTTACTCTATTTCAGTGTGCAAATATCTTAGTTAAGACTGCAAAGCCTACCTGGTTTTCCCTTCGTTTATGCTGGGTTGCACAGGAATCTTTCTAAAATACAAATTTTGTCGCCTGTCACTCAAGCTCATCAATGACACTCTAATACAAGAATATTGTTGGGACATCCTTGGCGGTCCAGTGGTTAAGACTCTGCTTCACACTCACTTTGGAAGCACACAAACTAAAATTGGGATACTACCAAGATTAGCATGGTCCCCACACAAGAATGACACACAAATATGTGAAGCATTCCATATTGACTCGTTTCCACTGCAGGAGGGGTGTGGGTTCGACCCCTTGTTGGAGAACTAAGATTCCATATACTATGGGTGATACAAAAACAAAATTAAATACTAATATCCTGGCATCTGGTAGTTTTCTAGTCTTTCCAATTAAGGAGTAATAGGTTTTAGTCACATTACATTACATAACCCAGTTAATTTGGTTCCTCAAATGCCTTCTAAGCAGAAGGCACATCAAATCTTTGTGCCATTTCCCTTTTGAAATTGTAGGAAGAGATGCTTGGCAACTGATATTTCATCTGCTGTTCCTTGCCTTGACCCAACTTACCAAGTTCAATTTCCTTAAGATCCTACTCAAGAAATCTGAAATGTGGTGGCCTTGAAAGGGTGAGGAGCATGGTTGCTCAATGATTCCAAACTGCTGCTTCTTAGAACCCATTGTTTCCCTTACAGCCATGCCTCCCAACAGTTGCTACTGGACAAAGACTAGCAGTACAAACACATAGCCAATCTCCCTGACTCTTTTGGCTTCAAGGCCACCATTAAACTCAGTGAAATGTAGAACTGCTATGTTCTACTCATTAAGAGCTCATAAGATAAGCCCACATACAATTTTAAGTCAAAAGGGGCTCAGTTTGTCAAATTCCCATTCAGTTCAGTTGCTCAGTGGTGTCTGACTCTTTGCAACCCCATGAATCACAGCACGCCAGGCCTCCCTGTCCATCACCAACTCCTGGAGTTCACTCAGTCTCACGTCCATTGAGTTGGTGATGCCATCCAGCCATCTCATTCTGTCGTCCCCTTCTCCTCCTGCCCCCAAACCCTCCCAGCATCAGTCTTTTCCAATGAGTCAACTCTTCGCATGAGGTGGCCAAAGTACTGGAGTTTCAGCTGTAGCATCATTCCTTCCAAAGAAATCCCAGGGCTGATCTCCTTCAGAATGGAGTGGTTGGATCTCCTTGTAGTCCAAGGGACTCTCAAGAGGACTTTAGAAAGTCTTCTCCAACGCCACAATTCAAAAGCATCGTATCATGCCAAAATATCTCAATCCTGCACTTTACTATATTAAAACATGGAGCCAAAGAAAGCAAGCAACACTGTCCAGGCAATCCTGACCACCCTCTACTAAGATGTATGGCATTTTGGAGGCACTTTCAAGTTACATATTATTCCCAGCCAAGCATTATATAAATACTGGAATGCTTTGTCCAGTCACAAATCCCAAATATATCTCACCCACATTTGTTCAAATAAGCCAGCAAATACCATCAATATATTCCACAAATTTCTCCCATCTACCATTTTTAATCCCCAGATTTCCCAACCAATCTATATCAAACAAGTGCATGCTATTATTATAAGGTACTTTAGATCAAAACAAGGTTCTTTCAGTGTAATGAGACAGGTACCAATACCACAGTGCCAGAGTTGAAATAAAAGGAAGAATTATAGGTCCATTTGATGTGGAAATCTGGAGAAGTTTTACATATATATCAATACTGGCTAAAGGGACTTCCCTGGCCGATTAGTGGTTAGGACCCTGCACTCTTACTGCCAAGGGCCTAGGTTGATTACTGGTTGGGGGACAGAAAAAACCCGTAAGCCACACAGTGCTACCAAGTTTAAAAATGTGTCCATAGGCTAGGTTCCAGTGCTCCATCACTAGAAACCTTCCAAGATACTCCTTTCCACTGTTTCCAACTAAAAATCACTTGTAATCTTCCCCCTACCATTTAAGGTCTTGTATTAAGATACAAGATACATCCATCCTCATCAAAACCCTCCTATAGTCCTATATTCTCTAGGCTCCTGTGTACTCTGTATATGCCTGATAGCCACCACCATTTTAGGACTCAGAAACTGTATTCAGGACAAAGAATTTTCTAAGCCATTTAACAAAAGCACAACAGGACAAATCCACACTTTTATTTATTTTCAAGAAGTTTAAATTCTCGAAGGGTACAGCATCTGGGGGGGAAAAGAACACAAGGTACATGTTATATACAAGAATTACTGAATACCACAACATAAATACATCTCTCATCCCATTACCTATCTGAGAGGCACCCAATGACTCATATCCTCATGGGAAGGGAACTAATGTTTATAGCCTTCAGTTTCTGAATAGTCACTGACTTAAGAATCAGAACTGGGAACACAGAGTCCATTTAATTTTGCCTCCTCTAACAATACGGGGGCTTCCCAGGTGGTGGTAGTGGTAAAGAATCCGCCTGCCAGTGCAGGAGACAAGTCCGAAAGACACCCTGGAGAAGGGCACAGCAACACACTCCAGTATCCTTGTCTGAGAAATCCCAGGGACAGAGGACTCTGGAGGGCTTCAGTCCATGAGGTCACATTCGGACATGACCAAAGTGACTTCACTCACATGCATTAAGAGTAAAAACCTGCTCTGATGAAAAATTTCAACTGCTCAGCAGGGTTCAGTAGTGCCCTGTGTCCCCAAAGATGTAGCCATATCTATTAAAAATGCATCCTAACTAAAGAAAACAGGAGTTATCCTGTTAGAAAAACCACAGAATCTGGAGTTGAAGGCTTTGCCTGAAGCCTTGGGATATGAGCATCTGTTAGCCTTAATACCCATTTCAAGACTGTTATGATGAAGAGATGGGAAGTATTAAGAATTAGGTCCCCCAAAAAAAAGATTATGCCAGGAAAAGGTATACTGAATTTTCATTTTCTAGCAATTACTTCAGAGCCTAATACATTTCTCAGAAAACTATTTAAATAGCTGACCCTTGAACAACCCAGGTTGAACTGCATGTGTCCACTTATACAGATTTCTTTCAGTAAATACATACTACACAATCTGCAGTTGACTGAATCCACAGATGCAGATGGCAACTGCAAAGTTATACATAGATTTCCCACTAGCCCCTAACCCCTGTGTTGTTCAAGGGTCAAATGCTATTCCCCACCACTTCCAGGCAGCTTTAGCAATTATTTGAATCTAGGCACAATCCATTTGTACCCTTTGCCTTCACTTTTCACATAATGCCAAGAAAATGTTCCATAATATATTTTCACAGTAGCCGCTCATTTTACAGCCTGAACTATTGGTGACATTTTATTATCACAGTAGTCCTTAATGGTCCAAGCTGAACCCCTTGAGCTTAGTTTGATTCCAAAAGGTTCCACAGTTAACAGTGTACTTACCACACGAATTCTGTGTCCAATGGCCTTAGCAGGAAGATTGCTTCGGAATTTGGCACGAACCATGCCACTGTTTCCATGAGCTCGAGTGATCTTTCCCCAGATTACTCTGGTTTTGTTAGGTTTTCCACCAGGAGTTACTGTGTTGCTGATTTTAAGACGATTAAAAATAAAAAAAGCATAAGAACCCACAGACCCAATATAGTGTGGTGCAAAATCAAGGTGACTTCTAGATCACTGGCCCTCAACCCCAGTTAACCACTTAACTCACTTGAGAAATAAATGCTAGTAACTGTAATAGTGGAGAAGGCAAGGGGTAGATGAAAAAGGGGACAAAAAATGTGAGTATAGGGAGAGAAACTTGTTTGTAATTGTAAACAGCCAGGGAAGGCATTACTAAAAAGCTAATGCTGGAAAAAAGACTGGAAGGTAAGGGAACAGCTTGTGTTAAAAAATGGGAGATTGTGTCCCTGGCTTGCTGCTGCTACTGCCGCTAAGTCACTTTAGTCATGTCCGACTGTGTGTGACCCCATAGAGGGCAGCCCACCAGGCTCCCCCGTCCCTGGGATTCTCCAGGCAAGAACACTGGAGTGGGTTGCCATTTCCTTCTCCAATGCATGAAAGTGAAAGGGAAGTTGCTCAGTCGTGTCCGACTCTTCACAACCCCATGGACCGCAGCCTACCAGACCAGGCTCCTCTGTCCATGGGATTTTCCAGGCAAGAGTACTGGAGTGGGGTGCCATTGCCTTCTCCGGTCCCTGGCTTAGGGAAAGGCAAAATATCACCAAGATGAATCTTAGCTGGGTTAAGAGAAAACACGGGGAGCCCTAAATGCATAGTCTTAGAAGCTCCTTAATGACTTCAGCTTTTAACCATATGAGAAGGGGACCAGCTGGAGTTTCAGCAAAAGTACAGATGATCTGACTTATAATAATTAAAAATCTCAAAGGATCTCTCTGGTTGCAGCAGGAAAAGGGGCTGAGGGAGATGAAAGCATTCCCCAAAGATCTTTTTTAAAACAAAAAACAACAGTCCACCCATTTCTTCCACCTCTCCCTCAGCCTCTATCCCAAAAGTTTTAACCGAGTTGGAATGGGTTTAAGAACCAATACTCCAGAGATTATCTTTAGCATCCATAAAATATATAACCTCAAGAGATCAACAAAATGAATTAAGGTACATGAAAAATGCTCTGCTGCTGCTAAGCTGCTTCAGTCGTGTCCGACTCTGTGCGGCCACATTGATGGCAGCCCACCAGGCTTTCCAGCCCCTGGGATTCTCCAGGCAAGAACACTGAAGTGGGTTGCCATTTCCTTCTCTAGAAAAATGCTCTACAAAACCTTAAAATCATATTATAAGAAGCTGACTCCTCCTTTGAAACAATTAACAGCTGTAATTTTTCTAAGTGCAGTAGACATCTACATCCAACACTACCCTAAAATTGCTTAAAATCCCAAAGTAAAAACCACAACAGTATCAATTACTTTACCAACTTAAAATGAGACAAATCAAGTAAAAACTCCAGAGTATAATACTATAAACTTACTTCTTTGCTTTGTACACATAAGCACATCTCTTGCCTAAATAGAATTCAGTTTCATCTCGAGCATATACACCTTCAATTTTCAGGAGAGCAGTGTGTTCCCTTTGGTTCCGTAGACCCCGTTTATAGCCAGCAAAAATTGCCTTGGACCACAGCCTAAGACAAAATACATTGTTAATTCTAAGCTGTTAAAATCTCACTTAACTTCAACAAGCAACAGGTATGGTTTGACTTGTGATGACCCCCACCTAAATTTACCTACACCAAACATCTATTTTTTCCCCCACCAGACTTAAACTTACATTTACGATCATGCCTAATAAACAAGTACACTTGTAAGTACAAAGCAATGATATTTAAAACACATACCTTCCAGACATATTTGTCGTTTTAGAAGTCCCGTTCCCAGCAGGCCTTCAAACAAAAATAATCAGTTTAAAACCCCGCAACGCCCGTTTCCAACCTACTAGCTTCCTGTGAACAGCACCCCAAACTCAAAAAATGCTGGGTAACTAAGCAAATGCCAAAATGAAGATAAAAACTAAGGTGGCAAAATTCTACAGTACAAGACATAACTCCTAGAAACACCAAAAGAAAGTCTTAAGAACAACACTTTTACACACTGAAGTCGCTCAGTCGTGCGACTCAAGAGTCGCGACTCTTTGCGACCCCCACGGACTGTAGCCTGTCAGGCTCCTCCGTCCTTGGGATTTTCCAGGCAGAAGTGCTGGAGTGGGTTGCCATTCCGTTCTCCAGGGGGCATTCCTGACCCAGGAATCGAACCCGAGTCTCCCGTATTGCAGGCAGCCACTTTACCGTGGGAGCCATCAGGGAAGCCACACTGAACGGGAAAGAAAAGCTAAGGAAAGACACAGTAAACATGCAAAACACAGGTTTGAGGTGGCAGTAAATGGACAAAGAACCCTGCCTAAAGGTGCCGCTGCTGCCAGACAAAATGCATCTGTTTTGTATTTTACTCCGCTAGGGCCCGGAAGCAACTGGCGTTACCGGAGCACCCATTCTCGGAGGTCAGGGAGCCAGCACCATCAGTCCCATATCTCCTCCATCCTGTCCTCCCTGTTGCTGGAAATCACAGAAATCGTTAGCTGGTAGAGCCTCGGAGTCACACCCGTGCCTCGTCCGAGGGATATAGCCGAGCCTACCCCACTTATTTGCCCCCAAAGTTCAGCTGCAGGAAGTCTACACACCTTCACAGGGTCCAAGATGGCTGAAAGAGACCAACGAGGACCCGCCGCGTGGCCTTGTGGGTAAATACATCTCCGCCCCGCCCCCGTTTAGGTAACTTCCGCGACCGCCAAAAAAGCCTCAGAAATCGCCTTCTGACTGAAATGAACCACGTTCAAAATCACCTGTACAATTCTTTCCCTAAGTCCTTTTATCTTTGTAAGCTGCAATATATATTATTTTGGAACACAGGGAGGCAAAATAGTAGCCAGCTAAAAGAGAAGAAAAGGTCCTCCGAAGCTGTCCGTTGCCACAGAAACACCTTAGCTTGGTTCCGACAGCCTCCGGGGGTGTAGTTGGCAAAGTGAAGCCGGAGGGGAGGACGACCTACGCTTCGAGTACCCTAGAACTGGTTCGCCAACAAGGGGGTATTTTTCCTTCTTACCACTTAGGAGTAGGGCAAACGGAAGCTCTCGGATCCTAGCCTGGAAGAGAAAGACCGCGAGCAAGAAAGTAGGAGGAGAAAGCTCTTAATTCTCTATACCTTTCCTACCCCTTTGCATGCATATATACTCAGTCGCGTCTATTTGCGACTCTATGCACCGTCCTCCACCAGGCTCTGCCCTTGGGATTCTCTAGGCAAGAATATTGGAGTGGGTTACCGTGTTCTCCTCCAAGGGATCTTCCCCACCCTAGGAGCTTACCTGCATCTCTTGGATTGGCCGGCGGGTTCTTTACCACCAGCGCCACCTGGGAAGCCCTCTTCTGCCTTTCTGCGACCTTGTTCAGTCGTGTCCGACTCTTTGCGACCCTATGGACTGTAGCGCGCCAGGCTCCTCTGTCCATGGGGTTCTTCAGGCAAGAATACTGGAATGGGTTGCCATTCCCTCCTCCAGGGGATCTCTCCGATCCAGGGATCGAACCAGCGTCTCCTTTGGCTCCTGCATTGCAAGCGAATTCTTTACACATTGAGCCACCTGGAAACCACCCTCCGCCCCTTACCACCCTTTTAATCCTTTCCTCCTTTTACCCCTTTATCTCTTTAGAGAAATGACTTAAGTTCTTGCCGCCGTTCTTCGTTTTGACTCCGAGGGTGAAGAGAACATCCCTGACAAAGTCTTCTTGCCTTTTAAGGAAAACTCAGCTGCCAAAGGGCTTTCCTGGTGGCTCAGCGGTAAAAAAAAAAAAAAAAAAAATTCCCCTGCCTATGCAGGAGATGCAGGTTCCATCCCTGGGTTAGGAAGATCCCCTGGAGAAGGAAATGGCAACCCACTACAGTATTCTTGCCTGGGAAATCTCATGGACAGTGGAGCCTGCCAGGCTAGAGTCCATGGGGTCACAAAAAAGTTGGACACGACTTAACAACGACAGCAGTTGCTAAACTCCAAGTGCCCGCCACCTAGCCCATGTCCAATTGGTCTTCAGTAAATATTTGTGCATTGGAATGGGATAGCTTAGTGGATGCCCGAGATTTACCTTTCCTAATTATTGCACATTATTTGTGTTGCTCTTTGGAGAATCCATGTCAATAACCTCAGATATGCAGATGACACCACCCTTATGGCAGAAAGTGAAGAGGAGCTAAAAAGCTTCTTGATGAAAGTGAAAGAAGAGAGCGAAAAAGTTGGCTTAAAGCTCAACATTCAGAAAACGAAGATCATGGCATCCGGTCCCATCACTTCATGGGAAATAGATGGGGAAACAGTGTCAGACTTTATTTTTGGGGACTCCAAAGTCACTGCAGATGGTGACTGCAGCCATGAAATTAAAAGACGCTTACTCCTTGGAAGAAAAGTTATGACCAACCTAGATAGTATATTCTAAAGCAGAGACATAACTTTGCCAACTAAGGTCCGTCTAGTCAAGGCTATGGTTTTTCCTGTGGTCATGTATCGATGTGAGAGTTGGACTGTGAAGAAGGCTGAGCACCGAAGAATTGATGCTTTTGAACTGTGGTGTTGGAGAAGACTCTTGAGAGTCCCTTGGACAGCAAGGAGATCCAACCAGTCCATTCTGAAGGAGATGAGCCCTGGGATTTCTTTGGAAGGAATGATGCTAAAGCTGAAGCTCCAGTACTTTGGCCATCTCATGAGAATGAGTTGACTCATTGGAAAAGACTCTGATGGTGGGTGGGATTGGGGGCAGGAGGAGAAGGAGACGACAGAGGATGAGATGGCTGGATGGCATCACTGACTCGATGGATGTGAGTCTGAGTGAACTCCAGGAGATGGTGATGGACCGGGTGGCCTGGCATGCTGCGATTCATGGGGTCACAAAGAGTCGGACACAGCTGAGCAACTGAACTGAACTGATGGATTCATTCATTTTTTCCAACAGTTTGTTGAATGACTGACTACCATGTATGAAATTTTGTTCTTGGCTTGGAGGATGCTGTGGTAAACAGAACAACAGAAATCTGTGTCCTCATGGAGCTTACATCCTAGTAGGAGAGCAAGACAAGGAGCAAGTAAAATAGAAGGTGGTGTGAGAAAAAAAATGGTTCATGGAGCTTGGCTCCAGCTGGGCAAAGTGGTAGATACATAGCAAAATGCCACTGGTTGAAGCTGGTACCTGATGGACCAGTAGGACTTTACAAGGTGGAAGAGATTAGGGGAAGAGTGGTTCAAGCTGAAAGAATAGCATATGCAAACACCCTGAGTTAGAAGAGAGCATGATTCCTTAGAAGAAAGAGGCCCGCTGAAGCTGGACCCATGAGAGCAATAAAAGGGCAGTGCTAGATGCATCTGGAGAGGAACAGAGGAGCAGCCCTATGGTCCAAGTTAAGAATTTCAGTTTTTTTCTTAAGCTAATGGGAAACCATTGAGAGGTTCTAAGAAATACAATGAAATTTTCAACTTTATACAATGAGCCCTTTATTTCAAAAAGATCACCTTTAATTTGGAAGCTGTTAGAGTAGTTCAAGCAAGAAACAACAGCTAGATTCAGCAGGGTATTGGGGGAAATAGAAATTGAAAGTAAAATCCACAGGACCTGGTGATGATTTGAATTGGGGGAATGCTGATGTCAGGATGAAGGAGGAAGCATAAATGACTCCTGAGTTTCTAGTGTTGAGGAATGAGCAGCCAGAACTTGAAAGCACTAAGCATAGGCCTTTATTACTTATGTGAGGCATACTTACTGATGCCCCAGGCCTGAGAAATAAAGAACAACGCAGCAAAAGAACAAAATCTTAACAGCATATTACTTGCTTCTAAGACTGCCCTTGTACTGGAAAATTTAGCTAGTTTGGAATATCTTTTTTTTTTTTCCACTTTATGTAAAGATTCTTTCAGTTCAGTTCAGACACTCAGTTGTGTCTGACTCCTTGCGACCCCATGAACCGCAGCACGTCAGGCCTCCCTGTCCATCACCATCTCCCGGAGTTCACTCAGACTCACGTCCATCAAGTCATTGATGCCATCCAGCCATCTCATCCTCTGTCGTCCCCTTCTCCTCCTGCCCTCAATCTTTCCAAGCTCAGGGTCTTTTCAGACGAGTCAGTTCTTCAAATCAGGTGGCCAAAGTACTGGAGTTTCAACTTCAACATCAGTCCTTCCAATGAACACCCAGGACGATCTCCTTTAGGATGGACTAGTTGGATATCCTTGCAGTCCAAGGGACTCTCAAGAGTCTTCCAACACCACAGTTCAAAAGCATCAATTCTTCTGTGCCTGGCTTTCTTTATAATCAAACTATCACATCCATTTTGTTCTTTTGCTGCTACTGCTGCTAAGCTGCTTCAGTCGTGTCCGACTCTATGCTACCTCATAGACGGCAGCCCACTAGGCTCCTCTGTCCCTGGGATTCTCTAGGCAAGAATACTGGAGTGGGTTGCCATTTCCCTCTCCAATGCATAAAAGTGAAAGTGAAATCGTTCAGTCGTGCCCAACTCTTAGCGACCCCATGGACTGCAGCCTACCAGCCTCCTCTGTACATGGGATTTTCCAGGCAAGAGTACTGGAGTAGGTTGCCATTGCCTTCTTCATCCATACATGACCACTGGAAAAACCATAGCCTTGACTAGATGGACCTTTGTTGACAAAGTAATGTCTCGGCTTTTTAATATGCTGTCTAGGTTGGTCATAACTTTCCTTCCAAGCAGTAAGCATCTTTTAATTTCATGGCTGCAATCACCATCTGCAGTGATTTTGGAGCCCGAAAAAATAAAGTCAGCCACTGTTTCCACTGCTTCCCTGTATATTTGCCATGAAGTGATGGGACCAGATGCCATGATCTTCGTTTTCTGAATGTTGAACTTTAAGCTAACTTTTTCACTCTCCTCTTTCACTTTCATCAAGAGGCTTTTTAGTTCCTCTTCACTTTCTGCTGTAAGGGTGGTGTCATCTGCATATCTGAGGTTATTGATATTTCTCCCGGCAATCTTGATTCCAACTTGTGCTTCTTCCAGCCCAGCGTTTCTCATGATGTACTCTGCATAGAAGTTAAAAAAGCAGGGTGACAATATACAGCCTTGACATACTCCTTTTCCTATTTGGAACCAGTCTGTTGCTCCATGTCCAGTTCTAACTTGCTTCCTGACCTGTATACAGGTTTCTCAAGGGGCAGGTCAGGTGGTCTGGTATGCCCATCTCTTTCATAATTTTCCACAGTTTATTGTGATCCACACAGTCAAAGGCTTTGGCATAGTCAATAAAGCAGAAATAGATGTTTTTCTGGAACTCTCTTTGCTTTTTCTATGATCCAGCAGATGTTGGCAATTTGATCTCTGGTTCCTCTGCCTTTTCTAAAACCAGCTTGAACATCTATAATATTCTTTCAGTTTTGCATATAAAGTGTTTGTTGCATGGGACATACTTGTACCACCCTCCTAAGGATCACTTTATTGTAGACAAGATCGTACTAGAAACTTACTATTCACTATTTGCTCTGTATATGGCAAAATTCTCCATAGTCTGTTCTCATTGTAAAGCTTATTTAACCAGAAAGGACTTTCCTTTACTGACGAAGGATAACATATTGATAGCAGTATTAAACTTATTTTCAGGATAGTTTTTCTAGGTATAATGGCAATTTTTTTCTGGATGCAATAAATTCTGTTAATCTAGCAGATCAGGGGAATGGAACCATCAAATATTTTAGTAATCAGAATAACAGAAAAGTAAATTTGTTGTATATGGAGATTACCAGTTAATACTCAGAATATAATTTAAAAACATACAAAAGATATATTGGACATTGGTGGTGGTGGTTGAGTCACTAAGTCATGTCCATGTGAACTGTAGCCTACCAGGCTCCTCTGTCCATAGGATATGTCAGGCAAGAATTCTGGAATGTGTTACCTTTTGTTTCTGTAGGGGATCTTTCTGACCCAGAGATCAAACCCATATCTCCTGCATTGCAGTCAGATTCTTTACTGCTGAGCCACCAGGGAAGCCCTACATTGGCATTAATTTGCCTTTAGAAACACGAAGTTTGCATTTATCTGCCAGTAGTTAAGCTGGCTACTAAACAGACCTGTGCCATTTGATGGCAGTGTTTCTTCCATCTCTGAGACTGCTCTGCAAAGCTACAGGGGATAAGCCACAGCTCTTGTACTTCTTTTTCTCTTAGTGGGAGGGTATAGAAATAAATGTCATTCAACACTCCCTTAAACTAATCTCAATGTTTTTTTTCCCACTTTAGGTGATTGCATTTCCGTGAGATTATAATGTACCAAGAAAATTAAAACTAACTCAAGAAGAATGGAAGAGTATGTTCCAAATTCCAATTTATTATTATATATATATATATATGAAATGACTTATATTAAATTTCTGTGTATTATTTACCCTAGCTGTGTAACAAATTACTCCAAAACTTAGCGACTTAAAATATAAATGTTTATTATTTCACATAGTTTCTGAAGTTCAGGAATTTGGGAGTAGCTTGGTTATATGGTCAAGAATTGAGGAGCAGCTTAGTGGAATGGTTCTGTTTTGGGGTTTCTTATAAGTCGAAGTTGGTCAGGGCTGCAGTCATCTGAAGACTTGACTGGGGCTAGGGTATCCAGTCCAAGATGGCTCGTTTACAGAGTTGGCAGGTTGATGCTGTCTTTTGTCAAGAGGCCTTAGTTCCTCACTCTCATGAGACTTTTCATAGGGCTTCTGAAGTATCCTCATGACAAGGCATCTGGATTCCCACAGAGTGAGATTTGAGAAAATGATAGAGAAACTTTAATGTCTCAAAATCACCTAGCCTTGGAAGCCACAATATCCTTTTGGTTATGTAGGTTAGTCCTATTCAGTGTGGGGAAGACTGCAGAGGGGCATGAGTACAAGAGAGTGAGGCTCATGTGGGCCACCTTGAGAATGGCTGCTCCATTCCATGTTTTGCTAACTGAAACGGAGCAGGGCCCTGTAGGGCTCCCAGGCAAGGAGGCCTTTCTGTCTCCCATTTCTTGTAGGCAAGACTCCAGCATTATAACTTTCTGTGAGTTCCAAAGGGCATATTTGAACAGTTGCTAATCAAGGGTGTACGTGCTAAGTTGCTTCAGTCATATCCCACTCTTTGCGACCCCATGGACTGTAGCCCGCCAGGCTCCTCTGTCCATGGGGATTCTCCAGGCAAGAATACTGAAGTGGGGTGCCATTTCCTTTTCCAGGGGATCTTCCCTACCCAGGGATCGAACCAGCACCTCTTATGTCTCCTGCATTGGCAGGTGGGTTCTTTACCACAGGAGTCACCTGGGAAGCTAATCAAGGGAAAGTGAAAATGAAAAGTAGCCCAGTCGTGTCTGACTCTTTGCAACCCCATGGACTATACAGTTCATGGAATTCTCCAGGCCAGAATACTGGAGTGAGTAGCCTTTCCCTTCTCCAGAGGACCTTCCCAAATCAGGGACAGAACCCAGGTCTCCCACATTGCAGGTGGATTCTTTAGCAACTAAGCTATCAGGGAAGCCCAATCAATTCATCTTGCCACATCACCAGAGGCAAGATGAAAGGGACAAGAGAAGCTCATCAAGATTAGAAGACCCACCACCTAAAATGAGATGAAGGAAGTGCAAGCTCTTCCCACACTCTAATCTTGTTAGAGACCCCACATTTGACCCTCATCAAATTCTCTAGGGTTGGGACTCTTGGTTTTTTGAGACAGAACATGGTTTTAGGTTCCTCTTTGCCTGGCAGAGCAATAAAGCTAGCTATCCTTTTCTCCACCCCAAACTCTGTCTCCAGGATTTGATTTGGCACCCAGTGTACAGAGAGGCTCAGCTTTCAGTTAACATAACCATGAGACAATTTTGGTTAGCATCTGAAAATGTTGCTAGAAAAAAAGTGTATTTGGTTCAAGTTCAAATTGGTTGAGCATAGTCAAATAGCAGAGGCTCCACATCTTTAATAAACAGTGAGTTGCTTTTCTCTGGGAAGTCAGAATGTTACTGGGGGTTATTAAATAGAATCATCTGCAAAGTACTTCCATTCATTCTCTTGAGTATATGGCAAAATGGATTTTACAGGAACCCATCTACATGCTGCCTGTGTTTTTGGATTTAAGTAATTTTAAACATTTGATGGCTGACTTATTTTTTCCTTCCTTCTTTCTTTAGAGGTCAACTGGAAGCCTCAAATCTTCCTCCAGCAGATTGGCCTTCTGAAGTGACAGTGTCAGTGACAGGAGAACCACCTAATACTTCTGTAGAAGAAAAGGAAGAAACAGACAAAGAAGCAGTCATAGAAATCAGCCCAGAAATCATGAAGCCGCTATCCATTCTAGACGTGCTGAGGATCTGTGCAGTTCTGGAGGACACCACAGACCAGCTCTCCATTCTAAACTATATCATGCCAGTTCAGTATGAAAAAAGACAAAGCATCAGCATGGTATATATATTCACCATTACTTAATTTTTGCTTTCTCTTTATTTCTCCATCATTTGCAGTACCTATGCCATTCAATTCAACTTGGGCAATAGCACCTTCTAGTCAGGTAAAGGGCTACAGTAATTATCTAAGATATGTACTCTCAGTTAATGGAGTGAAATAGACATAGTTCACGGTACATCTCACAAAATATCCTTTTCTCCTGATATATTGGCGTTATTCTAAAAAGTCCATAGATAAGTCAGTATAAATACAATATATATACTGAGCAGATAAATAATTGTGTTGTCTTGTCTTGTATTGGTATTTGTCAGCTGGCAACCCACCCCAGTATTCTTGCCTAGAGAATCCCCATGGACAGAGGAGCCTGGCGGGCTACAGTTCATGGGGTTGCAAAGAGTTGGACTGAGTGATTAAGCACAACAGCACAAAAGCTAACTGAACACCAGGGGGAGGAAATTCAATTGGACCCTGTCAACATTGCTTTTATCTAAAATGACTTTGTCATTGCTAAATATGTTGCAATCTGCTTTTCTCAATATCTAGCTGCATTATTGCACTAGCCATTACATTTTCCATGATGCTATGGATTCCTCCCTCAAAGCACCACTGAGTTATCAAAAAACTCAACTTGGTAGTGAGCAAAATCTTTCATAAATTCTTAAGCCCTTAAACCAGAAACAATTTTTAAGTACAAATTTTATTACATTTTATTTTAAGTACATATTTATTAAGTTTAACACAATTATATAATTTGTACAGATTATATCTGATTCTGTGATAAATGCAACTTGCTATAAAAATGAGAGGGTAAATTAATTTTCATGTCTAATAGAAAAGAAGTCCATATTTACTGTGACTAGAAAATTAAATTTCCTTCTAATTGCCCCTTACAATTTTATAATTATTATTATTATTATTACTACTGCTATATGTATAAACGGGATTCACAAAACTTTTATTAGGGTTCTAAAAGTGGATTTGAAGTTACAGGATCATTATGGTTGAATTGTGCAATAAGCAATTCATTTCACTTTCTCAGTCTTAGTTTTCTCATTTATGAATTGTGGTGGAGTTTTAACTAAATGAGCCCTTCTAATACTAACATTCTATGAGTTTTAGGGTAATTTTAAAACATTAATGGGTATTATAGGAATTTTGCAACAAATTAGTTTCCTTATTAATTTATGAAAAGCAAAGATATCTGGAAACCCAAGAACTAAACCTTTCAGTGCACTTAAAATTAGTCTAATTCTTAAATTGTTTGTTAACAGATAGTACAGAAGAGACACTAACCTCACTAAATATCTTCAGTTAACAAGATAAAGTTTTCTCAATGATATTTACTGTCAGGCTTTAAAAAGGGTAATTTTCCATCATAGAAACTCAAGAGAGAAAGAAAAACACAAATTTATAAACAACATTCAGTAGTGGTCACCATTCCAGTACATAAAAGAACAAAACTCCAGTTTTAATCTGGTTTAGGATCTTCACCCACAAAATTTTCTGACATGACAGAGAGAGGCCCTGCTTATGATTTTATAGAAATATAAACAGTAAAGGTTTGTACTCTTATTCTGATTAATAGAGCTTAAAAGCCCCTTTCAGAATATGTTAGTTATATAACTTTTACGAATGTGACTCTTTAAAATAATTTTTCATTTTATAGTATTATAGTTGTTCTAACTCATAAATTTTTACAGTACCATTGCCCTGCATAAGATAAATACTTAAAAATCTTAGTACTAATGTAGATGTTTTCCTTCTTTTAAAGCTTCACGTTGTTGAGCTTTACAGTAACAACACTGGGATGAAAGTTTAGTTAGCATTATCCCTCTTCCACAACCATTTTTATAGCTAAAGAATCATGGAATGGAATTATGAAAAACATATTAATGTACTAAGTTCTACCAGAAGTAGGAGTAATTGATCTGAACTTTGGAAAGAGCTCCCTGCAGGGAATACTGTTCTTATTTTTTCCCTTAGAATCTAACACCCTCCCATACAAGGAGGTGAATGGACCAGAATATTTAGCTAGTTCCTTTAAGTTCTCTTCTAAAAACTCATATTTATTTCTAGTAATCTGTTCATCAGGCCATTTGACACATTTGCTTCCTTTTCCAGATGCCTGAGCACAAAGGTAGAGGAATGATGGTTAGGGCGATCAGAAAAAACAAACTTTCCAGGCCTTACGTTTCCCATTCCCTCCCTAGATTAGAAAATCTAGAGTAATAACCATCCACATACTTAAAGCTTTCTTTATGCATAAGGCATCTGGTCCCATCACTTCATGGGAAATAGATGGGGAGACAGTGACAACAGTGTCAAACTTTAGTTTTTTGGGCTCCAAAATCACTGCAGATGGTGACTGCAGCCATGAAATTAAAAGACGCTTACTCCTTGGAAGGAAAGTTATGACCAACCTAGATAGCATATTGAAAAGCAGAGACATTACTTTGCCAACAAAGGTCCATCTAGTCAAGACTATGGTTTTTCCAGTGGTCATGTATGGATGTGAGAGTTGGACTGTGAAGAAAGCTGAGCACCAAAGAATTGATGCTTTTGAACTGTGGTGTTGGAGAAGACTCTTGAGAGTCCCTTGGACTGCAAGGAGATCCAATCAGTCCATTCTGAAGGAGATCAGCCCTGGGATTTCTTTGGAAGGAATGATGCTAAAGCTGAAACTCCAGTATTTTGGCCACCTCATGTGAAGAGTTGACTTATTGGAAAAGACTCTGATGCTGGGAGGGATAGGGGGCAGGAGGAGAAGGGGATGACCGAGGATGAGATGGTTGGATGCCATCACTGACTCAATGGACAGGGGTTTGGATGAACTCCTGTTTGGATGAACTCCGGGAGTTGGTGATGGACAGGGAGGACTGGTGTGCTGCGATTCATGGGGTTGCAAATAGTCGGACATGACTGAGTGACTGAACTGACTGAACTGAAGTTTCAATTTAATTGTTGGAATTCTATGGTTTCTGTTCTCTTTGTAGTCAGTCATATCAATTTTAATTGAAAGTATTTTAAAATTTAATTCTTATTTAATGTAGCATTTTGTTTTGTACTTGCATATGTATGTTTTCCTCAGATCTGAATCTTTCCTTGCTGTTGATAAAGGAAAAATGCTGTTGAGTCTGTGTTTATTAATCTTTATTGATAGTTTTTTTTAACTAATCCAAGTTTAGCTAAGGAAGACCTAGGCTTTTATGCAAATAAAACTCTTCTTTGCATAGGATCAGCTCAAGAATTTAAGTAATCATATTAAATGTTGAACTTATATGGGTCTGTGTAGTGTTCTAAATGCCCTTTTTCTTTCTTTTTCTCCTTCCTTCCTTTTTTTCTTTCATCAATAACGCAAGATGGCAAGTACTATTATTATCCCTATTTTATCAATAGGAAAATGGAGGCATAGAGATATTAAATAGTCACCTAAAGTCAATGTGGTTTAGTGACAGGGCCAGGATTTAAACAAGGAAGTCTGGTTTCAGAGTCTCATATGAACTGCATAACCACTCTGTTATATGGTTTCCCATTGGCTCAAGGTTTTAGCCACAGATTAAATCGGAATCACCAATTGAAAGATGTATCCTGTCCCAGTTGAAAGATGGTAATGCTTACCTCTTACTATTCAAGTTTGGGTCTGAAAAATAATTTTTTTTGGCTTTTCCCCACATGAACTTCGAAATCTATACCACACCACTAAATACACTATTGGCTCCTAGTCTTTGGTATGATTCTCTTTTAATTCTTTATACAGTGGGCCCTCCATATCTATGGGTTCCACATCTGCAGATTCAAGCAACCATGGATCAAAAATATTCAGAAAAAAATTCCAGTAAGTTCTCAAAAGCATAACTTGAATTTGCTGTGTGCTGGCAGCTACATGCATAATATTTACATTGTTTTAGTATTATAGGTCATCTAGAGGTGATTTAAAGTATAATGAGAGGGTGTAAACAGGTTATATACAAATACTATGCCATTTTACATAAGGGACTTCAGGATCTGTGGAGTGTGGTCTCCTTGAGGGCTGGGTCGGGGGTGTGGTGGTGGATCAGACCAATCCTCCGCAGTTACCAAGGGATGACTATATTTCAGATTCATGTGTTCAGCGAACATTTGAGTCTTTGCTGTACCCTGGACATTGTTCTAAACAATGGGATTATAAAGATGCCCACATTTATTTAATATTATCTTGTTCCCAAAAGAATTTGAGGTGCACCAAAATCTGTAAGATACTGTCCCTTTCCTCCTGGAATTTATAATTTAATGGAGATATTTATACAAATAATTACAAGTGGTAAATGTCTGCTAATAGAGATGTTTCACAGAGAACTGTGTCTTTGGTCATAGTCTTAAAGTTTACCAGTCTGGGGAATGACAGAGAGTGGGAATGTTGTCCAAAGGCAGGAAGACACAAAACAGCAGAGCATGCAGTTTGATGTGGCTGAAGAAGAGGATAATTTTCTGGTACTGATATTGCAAGAGGTTTAAAATGTAGGAAGAGGCCCTCATATAGCATTGTTTCTTTTTGTTTTAAAAATCTGTCTTAACATGAACATCATTTATTGTTTTTAGAAGGATAACAAAGAAATGCATTCAGAAGGAAGAAGCTCAGAAAAAGTTCCACTGGCATCAGAACCCTCAAAAATATCCAGTCCACTGGTACATAAAGAAGAACCCAAGTTGCCAGAAATCAGACAAGGGGGCCAGTTTAACAAAGTGCAAGATCTTATCTTCAAAAAACCCACAAGGCAGACCATAATGAACACAGAGACACTGAAGAAAATTCAGATTGATAGGTAAGGAAGAAGAGCACATTTGGAAATGTGAGAATGTATTTCTAGATGGATGAAGAGTGAGTACAGGGGTGGCTGACTGCTCTCTTCTCTTAATGGATTGGTCATTATATCCAAGTGACTGCAGATAATAGAATTAGCCAAGGGCTATCTAGGGGGACAATTAAAAGTATTAATATGGTGGTATATGGTTGGGTAAGTTATTGAGCCTTTGTTTACAGTTTTTAAAAATGAGAATAATGATAACTTTGGAGGGAAGTATCAGCCAGTGCTTGGCAGAGATTGGTGGCTATTGTGATGCTTTATTCTTTAGTAAGAGATAGATACTATCAAAGTAGTCAAATTTTAAACTGTTTTAATCCTGAGGATTTCTTAAGCAGTCTCAGTTTCCATTCTTAATGCTCAATTTTTCATTGTCAACTGGCTTGTTGACAAAGAATCCTGTTAAGTTTAAAAGAAAGTATAACCTTTTGATAGTAATTTTTGGTAAATAAGGGTTTATAACAATTACCCAGGGCCACTAGCCAAATCCAGCCTGTAGTCTGTTTTTGAAAATAAAGTTTACTGGAACACAGCATCGCCCATTTTATATATTGTCTATGACTGCTTTGATGGGATAACAGCAGAGTCAAGTAGTTTCAACACGGAGTTTATGTCCTGCAAAACCAAAAACATTTACTATTTGTCCAATTACAGAAATACTCGCTGACCCCTGCTTTAGACCCTCACCAGAGGGTATCATCTCGTTATAAATAATCTGGTTTCACATTTGCATCCCTTAAAGATGGTGTCCTGTTTATAAGCTACTAGTTAATGTCCTTTCATTCTCAGTGTGTGGGATCATAGTTTTTCAATTGATATGACTTCACTGTATTTATTTTCTCAATATAGTTATTGAATTTTTGTGTGTGAACTATTGGTAATAATTATGTAAAACAGTAAGTATACTTCTTGCTGATTCTATGTCAAAACATTAAATAACAGTATTTAAAATTCTCTACCTAGGAGAAAATACTCAATGGACTAGGAGTCAATAATCTGAATTAAATAGTTCTAGCTCTTTTTCAAGCTAGTTCTGTGAACTTGGGCAAGGAAGGCATTTAATCTTCCTGAGTCTGGATTCACTCATCTCTAAAATGTGTTGTATTATTAGCTCTTTATACAAAAATTTTTTAATGATTTAACTTTTTCAAATTATGAAATATTTCAACAATGCAGGAAAATGTGAAGAATAAAATTATTAATCCTTATGTATATAACCACCAAATCTTAACATTTTACATGATAGCTTTAAGAGTTGTTTTTTTTTTTTTCAAATAAAATATGTCAGGTACAATTGAAGACGCTGTTTCTAGTCCCCTCACCCTTCCCCCAAATAGTTCTTCTGAATTTGTTGTTTATTGTTCTCTTGTATATGTTGTGATACTTTTATTAAGTATGTAAGTATTTTATTTAAATGATACATATAGGTGGCTCAGATGGTAAAGAGTCTGCCTGCAATGTGGGAGACCTGGGTTTGATCCCTGGGTCAGGAAGATTCCCTGGAGAAGGAAAATGGCAACCCACTCCAGTATTCTTGCCTGGAGAATTCCATGGACAGAGGAGCCTGCTGGGCTACAGTCCATGGGGTCACAGAAAGTCGGACATGACTGAGTGACTAACTTTCACTTTCATGTTCATAGTTTTACATGTTCTTAAATGTTGTATACACAATATCATGCTGTACATTCCAGGTCCGTTAGTCTTCAGAATGTAAACTTTTTCCGGTTAAGGAGTTTCTCTTTTTTGCTAAGAGTTGTTGTTTGTTTTTAAATGATGTGATGATCATTTGGCTTTTTTCTCCTTTTGTCCTTATTAATGTGATGATTTCCATTAGTAGATTTTCTAATACTAAACTATTTCTGCCTTCCAAGAATAATTCAAATTTAGTTATGATGGTCCTTCTGAGTCTTAACTTGTGTGATTTCTGTAGCTCTTTGTGAATGTGGGGAAATATACCTTACTGATTCATCTTACATTTCTTACATTTCTCCTTACAGGCAATTTTTGAGTGATGTAATTACAGAAACTATGGAGGAGTTGCAAGAAGAAGGCACTTTCACCAATCTCCTGAAAGCTTTGGGCAAAGAGAGGGAAAGCAAAATGCATTTCTATGATATCATTGCCAGGTGAGAGTAACTTTAGGTTTATTTGCTTTGTTGCCTTTTAAAGTGCTATAAAACTCTTACTGGAAGTCTTAGATTTCTAAAGCAAATCAAGTTTTTGCTTTTAAGGGGAGATAACTAGGAGTCAGAAAGTTGGGTTCTGTTTGGAGTTCTGCTGGAACAATAGCTCAATTTCTGGGCTTCAGTTATCTGTATCTATAATATATATAGTACAATATATGTACTACACAGATGAGTAGTTCATGATCTATGGTTTGTTTTGGCAATGACAATCTCAAGATTCTAGTTAGCAGGATTTCTCGAGATGTTACTTAATGATAAGGTTTTTTTTTGTTGTTGTTATTGTTGTTGCTATAGACTGAATGTTTGTGCTCCTCTAACCTCAGTTTTTGGAATCCCAACCTCCAGAGTGATGGTTTTAGGAGGTTGGACGTCTTTGGTCAGTGAGTAGGTCTTAAGCATGGAGCCCTCATCTGTGGGATTAGTGCCCTGATAAACAATACCCAGGAGAGCTGCCTTCCTCTTCTGTCATGTAGATACAAACGAAAATGGGCAGTTGTGAACCAGGTGGCAGGTTCTCAGCAGACACTGAATTGGACGGTACCCGGATCTTAGACTTAATAGCCTCCAGAACTGTGAGCAATGAATTTCTCTGTTTATAAGCCTTCCAATCTATGATATTTTTATTATGGCAGCTCAAGCTAAGATAGGTATTATTATTATTTTTTATTGTATTGTTCTGTTATTTTGTTTTAAACCTAAATAAGGGGATTTCTGGAGATAAGCAGAATTCTGTTTCTGAGGGCAAACAGAAACAACATAAAATAGTTAAATTCTCATTCAGACAGTACTGAGTTTAAATTCTGCTCTGCCATTTAAACTCATTCTGCTCTGTGACTATGGCAAATGTGTGAGTCTGTATCTTCTTAGAGACAGATGACAAGATGAGATTATTAATGTAAAGATTTTTATCAGGGAAACCCTTATGTGAGAGAAAATGGGGAGGGAGCCTTTGGACTCAATGCTAGACTCACCATAAGTGAAGGAGAGGGAAGGTTGGGTGGATGAGACCACCCTGCAATCTAAAGATGATTTGGCAAGGTCAGCAGGGAGTTCTTGAGCCAAAGTCAAGCATCAGAAGAGTCCAGAGTCTCCTAGGAAGGGATGGCTTTATCCCTGCCACCCTCAAAACTTGGCTGGGAGCAGTCTGTGGGAAGGATGGCCTCAGAGCACAAACAGTGGAGGAATTCAGAGTCGAGAGCTTAGACCCTTGTTTGCTTACATTGCCTGTATTAGGAGGTCTGGGGGCACATTCTCAGGCCCTCTGCAGCAAGTTACCTCAACTCTCTACGTGCATTTTCCTCATCTGTAAAACAGGAGTGATGACAGAGATTATGTCCTTAGATTTGCTTAGAGGTGCTCAGAATAGGAAAGATTCATCTTTTTCCTCTTCCTGTTCCTCCTCTTCTTAGCTTGTTCTCAGCAGCAGCAATTTTAGATACAACACTGATAAGCCAGAAAATCCTCTTCCAGTTTACTACAATCACAATCTTTTTAAAAAATTAAGTGTTTTTTTTAATTGAAGGATAATTGCTTTATAGAATTTTGCTGTTTTCTGTCAAACCTCAACATGAAGCAGCCATAGGTATACATATATACCCTCCCTTTTGAAACTCCCTCCCATCTCCCTCCCCATCCCACCCCTCTAGGTTGATACAGAGCCCCTGTTTGAGTTTCCTGAGCCATACAGCAAATTCCCAGCTATCTATTTTTCATATGTTAATATAAATTTCCATGTTACTCTTTCCATACATCTCACCCTCTCCTCCCCTCTCCACATGTCCATAAGTCTATTCTGTATGTCTGTTTCTACATTGTTGCCCTGTAAATAAAATTTTCAGTACCATTTTTCTAGTTTCTGTATATATGTGTTAGAAGATGGTATTTATCTTTCTCTTTCTGATTCACTTCACTCTGCATATGAGTTCTAGGTTCATCCACCTCATTAGAACTGACTCAAATGTGTTTCTTTTTATGGCTGAGTAAATTCCATTGTGTGTATGTACCACAGCTTCTTTATCCATTCATCTGTCGATGGACATCTAGGTTGCTTTCATGTTCTAGCTATTGTAATTAGTGCTGCAATGAACAATGGGATACTTGTGTCTCTTTCAATTTTGGTTTCCTCAGGGTATATGCCTAGGAGTAGGATTGCTGGGTCATATGGTGTTTTTATTCCTAGTTATTTAAGGAATCTCCATGCTGTCTTCCATAGTGGCTGTATTAATTTATATTCCCACCAACAGTGCCAGAGCATTTCCTTTTCTCCACATGCTCTCCAGCATTTATTGTTTGTAGACTTTTTGATGAGGGCCATTCTGACTGGTGTGAGGTGATATCTTATTGTAGCCTTGATTTGTATTTCTCTAATAATGAATGCTGGAGAAGACTCTTGCAAGTCCCTTGGACTGCAAGGAGATCCAACCAGTCCATCCTAAGGAGACCAGTCCTGGGTGTTCATTGGAGGGACTGATGCTGAGGGTGAAACTGCAGTACTTTGGCCATCTCATGCGAAGAGTTGACTCATTGGAAAAGACCCTGATGCTGGGAAGGATTCAGGGCAGGAGGAGAAGGGGACAACAGAGGATGAGATGGCTGGATGGCATCACCGACGTGATGCACATGAGTTTTGTTGAACTCTGGGAGTTGGTGATGGACAGAGAGGCCTGGGGTGCTTCGATTCATGGGGTCGCAAAGAGTCAGACATGACTGAATGACTGAACTGAATAATGAATGATGTTAAGCATCTTTTCATGTGTTTGTTACCCAACTGTATATCTTCTTTGGAGAAATGTCTGTTTAGGTCTTTTTCCCACTTTTTGATTGGGTTGTTTGTTTTTCTGGTATTGAGTTGTATGAGCTGTTTGTATATTTTGGAAGTTAATCCTTTGTCAGTTGTTTCATTTGCTATTATTTTCTCCCATTCTGAGGGTCGTCTTTTCACCTTGCTTATAGCTTCCTTTGCTGTGCAAAAACTTTTAAGTTTAATCAGGTCCCACTTGTTTACTTTTGTTTTTATTTCCATTACTCTAGGAGGTGGGTCATAGAGGATCTTGCTTTGATTTATGTCAAGTGTTCTGCCTATGTTTTCCTCTAATAAGAGTTTTATAGTTTCTGGTCTTACATTTAGGTCTTTAATCCATTTGAGTTTATCTTTGGGTATGTTGTTAGGAAGTGTTTTAATTTCATTCTTTTACACGTAGCTGGCCAGTTTTCCCAGCACCATTTATTGAAGAGGCTGTCTTTGCCCCATGGTATATTTTTGCCTCCTTTGTCAAAAATAAGGTACCCATAGGTGCATAGGTTTATTTCTGGGCTTTCTATCTTGTTGCATTGGTCTATATTTCTGTTTTTGTGCCAGCACCATAACTGTCTTGATGTCTGTAGCTTTGTAGTATTATCTGAAATCAGGAAGGTTGATTCCTCTAGCTCCATTCTTCTTTCTCAAGACTACTTTGGCTATTCGGGTTCTTTTGTGTTCCCATATGAATTGTGAAATTGTTCTAGTTACATGAAAAATGCCATTGGTAATTTGACAGGGATCACACTGAATCTGTAGATTGTGTTTGGCAGTATAGTCATTTTTACAATATTGATTCTCCCTACCCAGGAACATGGAATATCTCTCCATCTCTTTATGTCATCTTTGATTTCTTTCATTTGTGTCATAATATTCTGTGTACAATTCTTTTGTCTCCTTAGGTAGGTTTATTCCTAGATATTTACTTCTTTTTGTTCCAATGGTGAATGGGATTGATTCATAATTTCTCTTTCTGATTTTTCATTGTTAGTATATAGGATTGCAAGTGATTTCTGTGTATTGATTTTGTATCCTGCAACTTTTCTAAATTCACTGATTAGCTTAGTAATTTTCTGATACTATCTTTAAGGTTTTCTATGTACAGTATCATATCATCTGCAAACAGTGAGAGCTTTACTTCTTCTTTTCCTATCTGGATTCTTTTGTTTCTTTTTCTTCCCTGATTGCTTGTAGCTAGCACTTCCAGAACTATGTTGAATAATAGTGGTGAAAGTGGACACCCTTGTCTTGTTCCTGATCTTAGGGGGAATGCTTTTAGTTTTTCACCATTGAGAATAATGTTTGCTGTAGGCTTATTATTTATGGCCTTTACTATGTTGAGGTAGGTCCTTCTATGTCCATTTTTTGAAGAGTTTTAATTCTAAATGGGTGCCAGATTTTGTCAAAGGCTTTTTCTGCATCTATTGAGATTGTCATATAATTTTTATCTTTCAATTTGTTAATATAGTGTATCACATTGATTGATTTGAGTATATTGAAGAATCCTTGCATCCCTGGAATAAACCCAGTTTGATCATAGTGTATGAGCCTTTTGATGTGTTGCTGAACTCTGTTTGCTAAAATTTTGCTGAGAATTTTTGCATCTATGTTCATCAGTGACATTGGCCTATAGTTTTCTTTTTTTGGTTTGTCTTTGTCTGGTTTTGGTATCAGAGTGATGGTGGCCTCATAGAATGAGTTTGGAAGTGTTCCTTCCTCTGCAATTTTTTGAGTTTTAGAAGGATAGGCATTAGCTCTTCTCTAAGTTTGATAGAATTTGCCTGTGAAGTCATCTGGTTCTGGGCTTTTGTTTTTTGGGAGATTTTTGATCACAGCTTCAATTTCAGTGCTTGTAATTGGGTTGTTCATAATTTCTATTTCTTCCTGGTTCAGTCTTGGCAGGCTGAACTTTTCTAAGAATCTGTCCATTTCTTCCAGGTTACCCATTTTATTGCCATATAGTTGTTCATGAAGTGAAGTGAAGTGAAATCGCTCAGTCGTGTCTGACTCTTTGTGACTCCATGGACTATAGCCTACCAGGCTCCTCAGTCCATGGGATTTTCCAGGCAAGAGTCCTGGAGTGGGTTGCCATTTCCTTCTCCAGGGGATCCTCCCGACCCAGGGATCGAACCCAGGTCTCCCACTCTGTGCAGATGCTTTACCATCTGAGCCACCAGGGAAGCCCATAATAGCCTCTTATCCTTTGTTTTTCTGCATTGTCTGATGTAACCTCTCCTTTTTCATTTCTAATTTTGTTGATTTGATTCTTTCTTTTTTTCTTGATGAATCTGGCTAAAGGTTTGTCAATTTTGTTTATCTTCTCAAAGAACCAGCTTTTAGTTTTATTAATCTTTACTATTGTTTCTTTCATTTCTTTTTTATTTATTTCTGCTTGGATGTTTATGTATTTCTTTCTACTAATTTAGGTTTTTTCCCTTCTTTTTCCAGTTGTTTTAGGTGTACAGTTAGGTTCTCTATTCAATGTTTTTCTTGTTTCTTGAGGTAGGATTGTATTGCTATAAACTTCCTTCTTAGAACTGCTTTTGCTGCATCCCATAGGTTTTGAGTTGTTGTGTTTTAATTATCATTTGTTTCTAGAAATTTTTTGATTTCCCTTTTGGTTTCTTCAGTAACCTGGTGGTTATTTAGAAGTGTGTTGTTTAGTCTCCATGTTTTTGTATGTCTTACACTTTTTTTCTTGTAATTGATATCTAGTCTCATAGCATTGTGGTTGGAAAAGATGCTTGATATGATTTCAGTTTTCTTAAATTTGCTGAGGTTTGATTTGTGACCCAAGATGTGGTCTACCCTGGAAAATGTTCCATGTGCACTTGAGAAGAAGGTGTATTCTTCTGCATTTGGATGGAATGTCCTGAAGATGTCAATAAGATCCATCTCATCTAATGTATCATTTAAGGCTTGTGTTTCCTTATTCATTTTCTGTTTTGATGATCTGTCCATTGGTGTGAGTGGGGTGTTAAAATCTCCTACTTATTATCGTGTTACTGTCAATTTCTCCTTTTATGTCTGTTAGTGTTTGTCTTATGTATTGAGGTGCTCCTGTGTTGGGTGCATCACTTCAGTTCAGTTCAGTCGCTCAGTTGTGTCTGACTCTTTGCGACCCCATGAATCACAGCATGCCAGGCCTCCCTGTCCATCACCAACTCCCGGGGTTCACTCAGACTCACATCCATCGAGTCCGTGATGCCATCCAGCCATCTCATCCTCTGTCATCCCCTTCTCCTCCTGCCCCCAATCCCTCCCAGCATCAAAGTCTTTTACAATGAGTCAGCTTTTCGCATGAGGTGGCCAAAGTACTGGAGTTTCAGCTTTAGCTTCATCCCTTCCAAAGAAATCCCAGGGCTGATCTCCTTCAGAATGGACTGGTTGGATCTCCTTGCAGTCCAAGGGACTCTCAAGAGTCTTCTCCAACACCACAGTTCAAAAGCATCAATTCTTCGGCGCTCAGCATAGATAGTTACAATTGTTATGTCTTTCTCTTGGATCGATCCCTTGATCATTATGTAGTGTCCTTCCCTATCTCTGGTAATCTTCTTTATTTTAAGGTCTATTTTGTCTGATATGAGGATTGCTACTTCAGCTTTCTTTTGCTTCCTATTTGCATGAAATACACTTTTTCCATCCTCTCACTTTCAGGCTATATGTGTCTTGAGGTCTGAAGTGGGTTTCTTGTAGACAACATATATATGGGTCCTGTTTTTGTCTCCATTCAGCCAGTCTGTGTCTTTCGGTTGGAGTGTTTAATCCATTTACATTTAAGGTAATTATTGATATATATGTTCCTATTGCCATTTTCTAATTGTTTGGGGTTGATTTTGTAGATCTTTTTTCTTCTGTTGTATTTCTTGATTATGTAAGTCCCTTTAACATTTGTTGTAAAGCTGGTTTGATGGTACTGAATTCTCTTAACTTTTGCTTGTTGGAAAAGCTTTTTATTTCTCCATCAATTTTGAATGAGATCCTTGCCAGGTACAGTAATCTTGGTTGTAGATTTTTCCCTTTCAGTACTTTAAATATATCCTACAATTCCCTTCTGGCCTGCAGAGTTTCTGCTGAAAGATCAGCTGTTAAGCATATGGGGTTTCCCTTGTATGTTACGTCTTGCTTCTCCCTTGCTGCTTTTATTATTCTTTGTGTTTAGTCTTTGTTAGTTTGATTAGTATGTGTCTTGGCTTGTTTCTCCTTGGGTTTATCCTGTATGGGACTCTTTGTGCCTCTTGGATTTGATTGACTATTTCCTTTTCCATGCTGGGGAACTTTTCAACTATAATGTCTTCAAAAATTTTCTCATACCCTTTCTTTTTCTTTTCTTCTTCTAGGACCCCTATAATTTGAATGTTGGTGCACTTGATATAGTCCCAGAGGTCTCTGAGACTGTCCTCAGCTCTTTTCATTCTTTTTACTTTATTCTGCTCTTCAGAAGTTATTTCCACCATTTTATCTTCCAGCTCACTCATTCTTCTGCTTCAGATATTCTGCTATTGATTCCTTTTAGAGTATTTTTAATTTCAGTAATTGTGTAGTTTGTCTCCGTATATGTATTCTTTAATTCTTCTAGGTCTTTGTTAATTGATTCTTGCATTTTCTCCATTTTGTTTTCAAGGTTTTTGATCATCTTTACTATCATTATTCTGAATTCTTTTTCAAGTAGTTTGCCTATTTCCTCTTCATTTATTTGGACTTTTGTGTTTCTAGTTTGTTCCTTTATTTGTGCAATATTTCTCTGCCTTTTCATTTTTTTTCTAAGTTATTGTGTGCCGGGGTCCAGCCCCGGTGGATCCAGGGAATTCGAAGCAGGGACAGAGTCGGTGTCCTAGGAAAGAACTATTTAATTAGAGATATAAAGAGAGATTAGGAAAGAATAGTGTACTAGGAAAATTAGTGGAGAAAAGAGGCTGAATAACTTGGTTTATGTGGAAAACCAATAAAACTCCAAGACAAGGAGTTTGCACCACCTACGTAGGCCACCGGCGCCCACTTGAATAGCAGAGGGTGCCCCAACTTGGGCTCCCTCTCGCGTGGGTCTTAGAAGCCAGAGCAAGTAAGTAGACATGGCGAGCCTCCACGCTCCAGATGGGAATTCAGCCAGGAAAGAAGAGAACAAAAGGAGACCACACGGGGGAAA
The DNA here is from genome assembly GCF_032405125.1 of Capricornis sumatraensis. NCBI lineage: Eukaryota > Metazoa > Chordata > Mammalia > Artiodactyla > Bovidae > Capricornis > Capricornis sumatraensis. The sequence continues at coordinate 176,599,334 of NC_091069.1, forward strand.
CCAGTCTTTCCAGGAACTGGTCCGTTTCTTTATTTTTCAGGCCTGCTTATATACTTTTTGTTATAAATAGGGATGAATACAGAGTCACATGGGGTCAGCAGACCTGACCCTTATCAAAATCAGGTGCTTTATACAAATGTATACAAAGGTCTTAGGGGCTTTACATCATCTTCTGGCCACGAGGCCTGCTAACATTTTATGACCCTTTCTTTCTGATAACGGTCAGTAAACCAGAAAACCTATTTTTTCCAGGGGTGAATTTTCTTAATCCAGGCACCACCCTCCAAAGGCACCAGATAAAGTTGCATTCCTATAGGGTGAAGGTGCAGTGGGTTACAATTAAGAAAGGAATTTACTTAGCCTAAGGTTTAACATGATTAATATCAAAGGTTAATACTTATTTCTCCTATATGCTAGTTATATTAATTAATGTGTATAAGGGCAGGGAATATGGAGACTTAGCAGCAAATATTGGCCCAATAAATGAAAACTCTTCACCAGTATAATTTCTAACCAACCCACTACACTATACTAATAATTTTCTAACTTCTCAAAAGAATCTGTATTTAGAAAGTTTAAAGCATCTCATGCCTCTCATGGTTGGGAGGCTGTGAACAATCACATGTGGCCGGATGAACCTGTCAGGCAGGCTAGAGAACTTCCAAAGGAGTTTGTGAACTGAAGCACTCTTGTCACGCCCAGGAATTTTATTAACTGGAGCTATAAGTTAACTCTTTCTTAGAGAAAGATGGTGGGGGACAGTCCCCCATAAAGTCAGAGGTGTAGGTGAGAGCATAAAGCAGTAAAGTAGGCAAACTCTGGTTTTGGGGGTAGATGCTCGGGAACAGGGGGTCTCCTGAGGCTCAATCCCATCTTTGCATATGCCGAGACTCCTTCCTCATGACCTTTGCCACAGGCAGAGTTCCTCACACTGACTCCCGGCAATTGTGTTTGAGGTCTCCTTTCCCCAGGCTTCAAGGAAAGTTGAATTCTTTCCTTGAAGAAGGTTGAATTCTTTCTTCCTTTTGGTTTCTGCCCTCATAAGGTTGGTCCAGTGGTTTGTCTGAGCTTCCTGTAGGGTGAGAGTTGTGGGTTTTTGTTTGTTTGTTTTTCCTCTGATGGGCAAGGCTGAGTGAGGTGGTAATCCTGTCTGCTGATGATTGGGTTTGTGTTTTTGTTTTCTTTGTCATTTAGATGAGGCATCCTGCACAGGGTGCTACTGGTGGTTGGGTGATGCCGGGTCTTGTATTCAAGTGGTTTCCTTTTTGTGAGTTCTCACTATTTGATACTCCCTAGGGTTAGTTCTCTGGTAGACTGGGGTCTTGGAGTCACTGCTCCCACTCTAAAGGCTTAGGGCTTGATCACTTGACAAATCCTCCCTCCTGAGCCCAGCATGGAATGTGGCATTCTTCCCTGCTTTGAGGTTCTGAGCCAGAACCTGGTGGGGGTATGGACAGCCGCCTCTGGACTGACCAGCCCCTCAGACCACTCCCGCACTTTCTGGTGTTAGGAAAGCTGTCTCTGGGTCCTGTCACCCATGTGCACTGAAGCCAATCTATGGACACTGGGAGGAGGGAAGAAACTTGCTTTGGAAGCTTCAGCAATCAGCATTTGAGAAACTCCTCTCCATTTTAGCACCATCTCCAGGACATAGAGCTGAGAGACAGTGCAAACTGCAGCATGGTGAGAGAGCAAAGGGAGAGCAAAATCACAGTCTTTTTGAAAATGTTACTGAAATTTTGCTCCATGGTCCAGTACCATGAGCATCACCTGGGACCTTGGTACAGTTGCAAATTCCACTGAATGAATTAGAATCTTGGATAGAGCCCAGGAATCTGTTTTTTAGCCTCCAGGTGAAACTGTGTACACTGAATTTTGAGAAGCACTTCTCTAAAATACAAATTATCCTTATTTTCTCTAGGGAGGAAAATGGAAGAAAGAAGATAAAATCTCTTCAAAAACAGTTGCTTAATGTCAAAAAAGAAAGGCAAGTTGAAGTACAGGTAAGAATTATCTGGACAATGCCAAAAGTTACTGGGTTGATAACAGCTAAGTAGAAGTCATCTTTTCAAGCAAAAAAAGAAGTTATGTATAAGAAATTGTTGTTTTCCATGGGTTGCCTTTAATATTTATATTAAAAATAAAAGGATAGCAGATATTTGATGGAATGCACAAACATGTCCAGAATCGAACTTTGAGAAACTCTAATCCTCTGGTGCTCTTAATCTGTTCTTACCCCTCCCAACCAATCCAACCATATCACCCACTCCTTCCTTCCAGGAGACCTTGTCTCAGGCAGTCTCTTGTATGCCAAGGTCCCAGAAGGGAGATTATAGTCCTAGGTAGTACCTTAAGCACATCACATACTCCTTACAAGGCTTCTTTGGTGGCCCAGATGGTAAAGAATCTACCTGCAATGCGGGAGACCTGGTTTCAGTCCCTGGGTTGGGAAGATCCCCTGGAGGAGGGCATGGCAACCCACTCCAGTATTCTTGCCTGGAGAATCCCCATGGACAGAGAAGCCTGGTGGGCTACAGTCCATGGGGTAGCAAAGGGTTGGACACAACTTAGTGACTAAGCACAACACAAATACTCCTTACACCTAATGGTTAGTGTTAATAATGTCATTTGTATTATATTTCAACTACAGAGTGGATTTATTGAGCTTTTCTGGTCATTAGGGCCTTACCTTATGTCTAATTTACCTGTATAAGAAAATGCATCCCAAGTTTTAAGCAAGTACTTACAAAACTGTGTTTGGGCAGTTAGAAATTAGTACCATGACTATTAGAATTAAGAAAGTTACTAAGTATGGCCTGATATATCAGCTTTTCATTGCCTAGCTATTTGGACAAGCTTATACTCCAGATATAGGAATCTTCCTTATCTCCTACAAAGAAGTTAGAAGAATATTAGGAAAATATATTTGGAAGAATTGCCTAAAGAAGGTCACTAGCCTTTCTTCTGAGGTATTTATTATCTTTAGGTCTTCTGACTTGCTTAGCATCCTCTCTTATTTTCTATTATCAGTTTTAAAGTACCTTTTTTTTTTTTATCAATTTTTACTTCATTATCCCTATTAACCCTCGGTTTATAGCTTACGCTCTTTGAAAACCATTTTTGCACCACCGTCACCTCCAAAAAATTTATAAAAACTGGTGTACACTTAGGCTTTCTCTCTAATGAATAGAATTTTTCAGAAGTTTCTTAACTTTTTTTCCTGCAAAAACTCTACCATTACTTAAAAGTTCCTCTTGTATTCCTTGAGTATTAAAAAAAGAAAAAAGATATATTAATGTCCTTTTAAGACTCCAAACCAAATAGTATCAAAAGAGACCCCAGCTTTGGCCTCTGCCAGTCAAGTCCCCTATGCTACAACCCCCTTTTTTCTCTTTTCTTTACATTATATTGTTGACAATATAATTTTTCCAACAAGTAACACTTGCTTGTGAAACTTACCTTCTTGGATTGCAGTCTCAGCTGTTACATTCAGGTGCAGTAAAACCAAAGTAGAATATCACTCAGATATTTTGATCATCAGAAAAGGAGGGAAACCAGGACTAGAAGAGTGAAGGCAAACCTTGAACAAAAAACAACTGGCAAGATGAAATCAAGTAAGATCTCTAGAGTTACTGAAGAACCAGTGGTCAAGTCAAGGTTGGAAAACAAGAAGACAGGAAGTACATGCATACGAGAGACTTGTGGGTCAGAAAATGATGCCAGCAATTAAGGTGGCAGGCTTGAGTGTGTGAAAGTATGTGTGTAGATCACTGGAATGTGAGGGAATAATTGAGTTATGAAGCTTCCTACTGAAAGTGAAGAGGAACTTAAGAGTCTCTTGATGAAGGTGAAAGAGGAGAGTGAAAAACTTGGCTTAAAACTCAACATTCAAAAAACAAAGATCATGGCATCCAGTCCCATCACTTCATGGCAAATAGATGGGGAAAAATTGGAAACAGTATCAGATTTCATTTTCTTGGGCTCCAAAATCAATGTTGACAGTGACTGCAGCTACGAAATTAAAAGATGCTTACTCCTTGGAGGGAAAGCTATGACAAACCTAGACAATGTATTTTAAAAAGCAGGGATATTACTATGCCAACAAAGGTCTATATAGTCAAAGCTATGTTTTTTCCAGTGGTCATGTATGGATGTGAGAGTTGGACCATAAAAAAGCTGAAGAATTGATGCTTTTGAACTGTGGTGTTGGAGAAAACTCTTGAGAGTCCCTTAGACAGCAAGGAGATCAAACCAGTCAATCCTAAAGGAGTCAATCCTGAATATTCATTGGAAAGACTGATGCTGAAGCCGAAGCTTTAATACTTTGACTACCTGATGTGAAGAGCCGACTCGTTGGAAAAAAACCCTGTTGCTAAGAAAGATTCAGGGCAAGAGGTGAACGGGGCGACAGAGGATGAGATGGTTGGATGGCATTATCAACTCAATGGACATGAGTTTGGGAAAACTCAGGAGATAGTGAAGGACAGAGAAGCCTGGTGTGCTATAGTTCATGGGGTCGGAAAGATTTGGAACAACTTAGCAATGGAATAACAACAACAACCTCTAGTGAAACCGTTGAAGACATTTAGGTCTTTGTAATTCTCAATTTACAAGATTTTTCTAGCCAGAAACAGGACTTTAGTTTCACTTTGCTTCTTCTTAGAGTCAGTATAGTTCAGTTCAGTTCAGTTGCTTAGTCGTGTCTGACTCTGCAACACCATGGACTGCAGCACGCCAGGCCTCTCCATCACCAACTCCCAGAGTTTACTCAAACTCATGTCCATTGAGTCAGTGATGCCATCCAACCATCTCACCCTCTGTTGTCCCCTTCTTCTCCTGACTTAAATCTTTTCCAGCATCAGGGTTTTTTCAAATGAGTCAGTTCTTTGCATCAGGTGGCCAAAGTATTGGAGTTTCAGCTTCAGTATCAGTCTTTCCAATGAATATTCAGGACTGATTTCCTTTAGGATGGATCAGCTGGATCTCCTACCTGTCCAAGGGACGCTCAAGAGTCTTCTCCAACACCACAGTTCAAAAGCATCAATTTTTCCACTCTCATCTTTCTTTATAGTCCAATTCTCACATCCACACATGACTACTGGAAAAACCATAGCTTTGACTAGATGGACCTTTCTTGGCAAAGTAATGTCTCTACTTTTTAATATACTATCTAGGTTGGTCATAGCTTTTTTTTCCAAGGAGCAATCATCTTTTAATTTCATGGCTGCAGTCACCATCTGCAGTGATTTTGGAGCCCCCCCAAATAAAGTCTGTCACTGTTTCCATTGTTTCCTCATCTATTTACCATGAAGTGATGGGACCAGATACCATGATCTTACTTTTCTGAAAGTTGAGTTTTAAGCCAGCTTTTCACTCTCTTCTTCCACTTTCATCAAGAGGCTTTTTAGTTCCTCTTCACTTTCTACCATAAGGGTGGTACTATCTCCATATCTGAGGTTATTGATATTTCTCCTGGAAATCTTGATTCCAGCTTGTGCTTCATCCAGCCCAGTGTTTCTCATGATGTATTCTGCATATTAGTTAAATAAGCAGGGTGACAATATACAGCCTTGATGTACTCCTTTTCCTATTTGGAACCAGTCTGTTGTTCCATATCCAGTTCTAACTGTTGCTTCCTGACCTGCATATAGGTTTCTCAAGAGGCTGGTCAGGTGGTCTGGCATTCCCATCTCTTTCAGAATTTTCCAGTTTGTTGTGATCCACACAGTCAAAGGCTTTGGCATAGTCAATAAAGCAGAAATAGATTTTTTTCTGGAATTCGCTTGCTTTGTTGATGGTCCAACGGATGTTGGCAATTTGATCTCTGGTTCCTCTGCCTTTTCTCAGAGGAGCATCTGGAAGTTGACAGTTCACTTGCTGTTAAAGCCTGGCTTGTAGAATTTTGAGCATTACTTTACTAGTGTATGAGATGAGTGCAATTGTGCAGTAGTTTGAACATTCTTTGGCATTGTCTTTCTTTGGGATTGGAATGAAAACTGACCTTTTCCAGTCCGGTGGCCACTGCTGAGTTTTCCAAATTTGCTGGCATATTGAGTGCAGCACTTTCACAGCATCATCTTTCAGGATTTGAAATAGCTCAACTGGAATTTCATCAACTCCACTAGCTTTGTTCGTAGTGAGGCCCACTTGACTTTGCATTCCAGGATGCCTGTTTATAGGTGAGTGATCACACCATCGTGATTATCTGTGTTGTGAAGATCTTTCTTGTACAGTTCTTCTGTGTATTCTTGCCACCTCTTCTTAATATCTTCTGCTTCTGTTAGGTCCAGACCATTTCTGTCCTTTATCGAGCCCATCTTTGCATGAAATGTTCCCTTGGTATCTCTAATTTTCTTGAAGAGATCTCTAGTCTTTCCCATTCTGTTGTTTTCCTTTATTTCTTTGCACTGATCACTGAGGAAAGCTTTCTTATCTTTCCTTGCTATTCTTTGGAACTCTGCATTCAAATGGGTATATCTTTCCTTTTCTCCTGTGCCTTTTACCTCTTTTTTTCACAGCTATTTGTAAGGCCTCCTCAGACAGACATTTTGCTTTTTTGCATTTCTTTTTCTTGGGGATGGTCTAGATCCCTGTCTCCTGTACAATGTCACGAACCTCCACCCATAGTTCTTCAGGCACTCTGTCTTTCAGATCTAATCCCTTGAATCTATTTCTCATTTTCACTGTATAATCATAAGGGATTTGATTTAGGTCTAGTGGTTTTTCCCTACTTTCTTCAATTTAAGTCTGAATTTGGCAATAAGGAGTTCATGATCTGAGCCACAGTCAACTCCCTGTCTTGTTTTTTTCTGACTGTATAGATCTTCTCCATCTTTGGCTGCAAAGAATATAATCAATGTGATTTTGGTGTTGACCACCTGGTGATGTGTATGTGTAGAGTCTTCTCTTGTGTTGTTGGAAGAAGGTGTTTGCTATGACCAATGCATTGTCTTGGCAAAACTTTATTAGATTTTGCCCTGCTTCATTCTGTACTCCAAGGCCAAATTTGCCTGTTCTTCCAGGTACTTCTTGACTTCCTGCTATTAGTTCTAGAAGATCTTGTAGGTCTTCATAGAAGACCGATCAACTTCAGCTTCTTCAGCAATACTGGTCAAGGCATCAACTTGGATTACTGTGATACTGAATGGTTTGCCTTGGAAACGAACAGAGGTCATTCTGTTATTTTTGAGATTGCATCCAAGTACTGCATTTTGGACTCTCTCTTTTTTTTTTTTTTTAAATATGATGGCTACTCCATTCCTTCTAAGGGACTGTTGCCCACAGTAGTAGATGTAATGGTCATCTGAGTTAAATTCACCCGTTCCAGTCTGTTTTACTTCGCTGATTCCTAAAATGTCGATGTTTACTCTTGCCATCTTGTGTTTGACCACTTCCAATTTGCCTTGATTCATGGACCTGACATTCCAGATTCCTATGCAATATTGCTCTTTACAGCATTGGACTTTACCCCATCACCAGTCACATCCACAACTGGGTATTGCTTTTGCTTTGGCTCCATCCCTTCTTCTGGAGTTATTTCTCCACTGATCTCCAGTAGCATATTGGGCACCTACCAACCTGGGGAGTTCATCATTAATTGTCCTATCTTTTTGCATTTTCATACTGTTCTTGGGGTTCTAAAGGCAAGAATACTGAAGTGGTTTGCCATTCCCTTCTCCAGTGGACTGCATTTTGTCAGAACTCTTCACCATGGCCCATCCACCTTGGGTGGCCCTTCATGGCATGGCTCATAGTTTCACGGAGTTAGACAAGGCTGTGGTCTATGTGGTCAGATTGGTTAGTTTTCTGTGATTGTGGTTTTCAGTCTGTCTGCCCTCTGATGGAGAAGGATAAGAGGCTTATGGAAGCTTCCTGATGGAAGAGACTAACTGAGGCGGAGTCAGTATGCTGCTGCTGCTGCTAAGTTGCTTCAGTCGTGTCCGACTCTGTGCGGCCCCAGAGATGGCAGCCCACCAGGCTCTCCCATCCCTGGGATTCTCCAGGCAAGAACACTGGAGTGGGTTGCCATTTCCTTCTCCAATGCATCAAAGTGAAAAGTGAAAGTGAAGTCACTCAGTCGTGTCCGACTCTTAGCGACCCCATGGACTGCAGCCCACCATGCTCCTCCGTCCATGTGATTTCTGGGCAAGAGTACTGGAGTGGGGCGCCAAATAATCAACAGAGTTTCAAATTCTTCTAGCTTATGGAAGATATATCTCTATATCTATCTATGTATCTATCTATCTATATTTTCAGTTGTCCAGCATTCAAAATTTAAGGAAAATGAGAATTCCTAGGCCCAATGGAGAAATAACTCCTTCTTGGAATCCTGTTCTGAGAGTATCTTTCTAGTGCTATATACCTTAGTGGCAGCTCCAGCATTGGAAAACAGTATGGAGATCCCTCGAAAAATTAAGAATAGAACTACCGTATGATTCAGCTATTCTACTTCTGGGTATTTATCCAAAGAACATGAAGATACTAATTCAGAAAGGTGTATGTACCCCTGTGTTCATTGCAGCATTGTTCAGAACAGCCAAGATAAGGAAACAACCTATATTCACATTGACAGATAAATGGATAAAGAAGGTGTGGTACATGTTTACAACAGTGTATAGACAATGGACACTTCCTAGCCATACAAAGATGGAATCTTGCTATTTTAGACAATATGGGTGGACATTGAGATTATCATGCAAAGTGAAATAAGTCAAAGAAAGATAAATACTGTGTAATTTCACTCATATGTGGAATCTAAAACAAACAAACAAAAATAGATGAACAAAGCAAACAAAAACAAACATGTAGAACAGAGTAGTCGGTACCAGAAGGGGAAAGGGTTGGGGGTAAGAAATGGATAAAGCAGAGGGGGTCAACTATATGGTGATGGATGGAAGCTAAATTTTCGGTGTTGAGCACATTGTAATGTATACAGAAGTTGAAATATCAATATAATGTTGCACACATGAAGCTTATGTAATGTTATAAACCAATGTTAACACAATTTAAAAAAGAAAAGAAGTTGCCAAGCACTTTGTAACCTGGGAAGAATTTTCAAACACATTGTCAATTAATCCTTATAATTATTTGCTAAGATATTTCAGGCAGGGTGGATATTAATGTTTCTATTTTAAAGAAGGTGAGACTTGGAGAGTTTAACTAAAGTGTCCTAATTCACACAATTGGTGGGGCTTGGGTGGGAAGTTAGGTCTTTTGATCATTTAGTTCAGTGCTCTTTCCACTAAAATGAAATAGTAATGGGAAATTGTGGATACAGGATACCCAAATAATGTGCCTAGGGAAGAATCTCACAGCCTTAGAACTACTTTTCATTTTCATTTATACTATCCATGATTATTGGGTAAACTCCTAGTGGGATAGCAGAAAAACAGATCCAGTTCCCTGTTGATACATAAGTACCAAAGCTTAAGCTGCTGACTGAGCTGAATGGAGGTAGAATGCATTTAAATTTAGAAGTCTGGTCTTAACCTCTACAGAATCGGAATGAATATATTGCTCACCTCAAGGATCAGTTGCAAGACATGAAGGCAAAAACCAACATGGAGAATCATTATATGAAGAGAAACACAGAACTGCAGATTTCCCAGACCCAGAAAAAATGCAGCAAAACAGAAGAGCTCTTGCTGGAAGAGATTGAGGTGATCACTGTTAATTAGGCATGAATCTAGTGACTGGCTTTCAAAACTGTCGCTCCTGATATTTCAGTCGACAAAGGAGGTGCGAGGGGGAGACTTCCCTGATCTCTGTTCTCTCTCTCCAGCAACCCTAACATCTGAGGGTAAACACAAAAAAGGGATGAAGACTTGCTTTTTTGCAAGCAGAGATTCTGCTGGGGTATAGCCTAGATCTCCTGATTTTTTGTAAGGACTTTGAAATTGGTTGTACTTTCTTCTCTTGGTCACTTTATCCTTATTTTATGAAGCCGTTTGCCATTTCTTCTGGTAATTACAGGGAGAGGGCAAAACAAGACACTCAGTAACTATAGGTTTTTGCTGCTACTTTTCTTACCCAACCAGTATTTTTCATCCTGCCATTAAGAAGTACAAAATTTGGAGAGCTGAATTCATGCACACATAAATTTATATTAATAGAAATGAAAAGTCACAGTGAAAAGTATCAGTAGAAAGAAACCAGGGTAGACCCTCATTTTAGAGGAAAAAGGCTATTTCCCCCCTGCATGGAACACATTCAGTCCCATGTTTAAGAAATTTTGCCCTTAAGTCATAGAAATAACCTACTACAAATAACATATATTTACATTAAGAAAACTCAAAACTTATTTCCAGATTTTTTAAAATCATACCCTCTCTTAAAGACATTTAATTTAATTTAAATTTTTAAATCTCTTTATATATCTCAGTACCAAACTTGTCATATTCTACTTAGAACTACAAATTTTCATCTCCAAATTACAGATAAATAGTAACATGTTGTATACTTCCTGGAAACTTTTTCTAAAAATAATCATTTGGGGAGGAGGCTAAATGGCTAAAAGAACAAGATGCTGGCGAGAAGAAGCAAACGTTAGTCAAGCATGTCATCTGCGTGCAGTAGGAGGACTCCTTTCTTTGAGTCCCTGCTTATCGGAAAGCTTATTTCCCAAGTGTGGCTTAAGACTATGACAGCAAACAGTTTTTTGCACTCTGGCATATCCTTTTGTAGGCCTGAGAACCTTGTGCCCTTGAAGCACTGTTTCTCTCTTTAAATGGGCATCACTTTCCAGGCAACAGGATTATGGCCCTCTTGCTCTGGGCTGTTGCCTGTGCAACAGTGCCAGACATGACTCAGATGTGTTGTGAACATGAATTGAATTCAGGGAAACTGCATTGCTGCTCTGGAGGAATACTGTGGAGTCCTTAGGATCCCAGTTGGTGGAGAAAACTTGTGCTAGTGTCACAGCCATACCCCTAATCTTGAGAACTCACTTGCAGCCCTGTTGGGAAGATTTCTGATGTTGGTTTGTTATTCACAGAAACTACGGCTGAAAACTGAAGAAGAGAACCGGATTCATGCTGAGATTGAACTGTTCCTTAGAAAGGAGCAGCAGGTGGGTCCCCAGACCTTTCTCATCCTCTGAAGTGTTTGTTTCCCACTTGTAAAATGCCAAGGACAGCAAAACAATTTTTTTTAAGGGAAGAAAAATCGACTGTAATCATACCAGCTAATAAAAGAGCTATATAGCCCATGTTTTCTGTATAAGTTATCCATCTGGATAAATGTTTTATAAAGCTGCAATTTGAGTACAGGTAAAATTTTGCCCTTTACCTTTATCATTTAGTATTATATAAGGCACTATTTTCTTGTTCTTATATTGCCTCATAGTCATAATTTTAAATTTTCTGGTTTTTGAAAATTATAAAAATAACATTCTTAGTTGCGTGAAGATTTTTTTTAATTGCCAGTTTTTTCACCCATTTTTTCATTTTATTATAGTCTCCTTGTAAAATAATTTCAAATGGTTTTATAATGTTCTACAGAGTAGTTATTCTATAATTTATTTGTTACTCTTTGTTCTGGATATTTAGGTTATTTCTAAAGTTTCACTACTGTAAATAATGCAGTAATGAAAGGTTGGCCCAAATTACTGTTTTCTTCACTGCAATTATTTGCTAAAAGTAAATCTCAAGCATGAGATTATTATTTGAGAGACTGGTATTTTGTGACTTTTGATAAATATTGCTAGTAGTCTCTGTTTTACACTGACATCAGCAATGGATACAGGTATTAATTTGAAGGTATCCTCAACGGAACTAACTGCTTTAGATTTTTTTTTTAAGTCTGCTAGTTTCATGAATTGTTTTATTTTGCTTTTTTTTTTTTTTTTGCTTACTAATGGAACTGACCATTTTTTTCCACATATTTATTTACTCACTATTTCTTATTATGTGAATTATGAAATTATTCATATAATTATATAAATTATGTGACTGAAATGGTTTGAATTAGTATTTCCAATACTAGTAACAAAACAAGCTGAATGGAAGGAACCTTTCAAAATATCTCTGTAGGCTGAATAAAGAAAAAATTTTCCAACTTACTCATGATATAGCCTACCTTTGAGAAAGCTGATGAAGTTTTAGTAAATAATTCCAAATTTGTGGTTAAAGAAGATAATTTCTAGATGCTGTCTCACAGGGCTTTACTGAAGAACATATCAGTGGGCTATTAGAACCTGTACCTCTGCAATTTCAGGATTATGAAGCATGTTACCTACCTCAAATGTTAGATATAGAGCAAGTATTTGGTAACAGTCAGATGAGTTGGTGGATAAATGGATGTTGGATAGATAAAGTTAGTGTTACCCAGAACTTCAGCCTAATAACATAAGCAATACGTAGATACATTTTAATGAAAAATTTGAAACAGTGCAGAAATATATAGATTTTTAAAAGCGAAAACTCTCTTAATTACTCCCCTTTTCAAGTATTTCTTCCATATCTTTCTTTTCATGTATGTTCTTGTGTATATACCTAAATGCTTACTTATTTTAGTATTTATTTATATTTGTTTTGACATAAATTGAATCGTATATATTTTTTCCAGACCCAGTTTTTAAAAAAAATTTGCATTGTCTTTAATTTTTTCTAAAGCAGTATACTTGCTGTATAATATGCCAAAGAGGGGATATACCAAGGTTTAGGTAACCATCTTTCTCTCAGTGGACATGCCGCTAAGTGCATAGTATATGGAAAGGCTATTCATTTTTGTATATTGTTCTAGATTCCTTATGTCCCCTCATATTAGTTTTTAATGGTTTTTGAGTTGGTTCATTTGGATTTTCTGGGTAGAAAATCTTGCTGTTGTTGTCCTGTTGCTAAGTCGTCTCTGACTCTGCAACCCCATGGACTGCGTGCCAGACTTTCTTTCCTGCCCTTCACCATCTCTCTGAGTTTGCTCAAACTCATATCCTTTGAGTCAATGATGCCATCCAACCATCTCATCCTATGTCACCCCTTTCTCCTATTGACTGTAAATAATAGCAGTTTCCTGTTTTCCTCTCATTATTTATATATCCGTTTCCATTCTGTGGCTTATTGTATGCATAGAATGGCACGTGTAATGTTTAGCAGTATTACTAAAGTGATAATGTGGCAGTGTCTCTCTATTGGTGGTTTTATTGGTGTTTCAGTCAGTATTACACGTGAATTCATTCATGGTCATGATGAGTTTCTCACGTGCACGTTAGGGTTCCTTGGGAAAAAATAGGACCCTGCAACTTGGAATGGGAATTCCTGGTACGTAATTTATTTCTTGAACACCCAAGTCACCGTAAGCCTCTCTTGCTGGTGGAAGTAGCCTGCCCTCCTATGTCTGAGTAGATTAGTCTTATTTTCCCTGAAAACCCTGTGATAATAACTTCATCTGAGGCAGATGCCTTGAAAAGGGGCTGCTATCTCTCAAGACCTAGTGCAATCACCCCTTTTGTCCGTGGTTCCATCACTAGAGTCAAATCTCAGTGGGTTCCAGGCTCACAGATAACTCAGATGACTATAACTTAGAAGGATATAACTTACATTCTAAAAGAATTACAAGACTTTACTAATATATATTGGCATAAGCCCAGGAGACAGGTATGAGAATGGATTCTAAGGTTGCTGGGCTGAGGAAGGTAGAATAGAACACTGGATTAGGTCGAGTTCATTGATGTGGACCTGTTTACTAGAGATTCTGGATTTAATGTGTTAGCTTGTCCAGCTGGAGATGACTCTTAACAGTTAGCTTGATTGGTTAACTAAAACCTGGACTCATTTAATGAAGTGGAGATGTCAGTGGTTCTTTGCTATGACAGAGCAGAGAATTCAAAAGACTTAGGGAGATAAGAATACAATGTGAATTTATCATGTATGGCCTAACACCAACTCAAACACCCACCTCTAACAAGTTTCTGTGAGACACTCCTTCCTAGAAGACAGTTCTTTGCTAATGCATCCAGTTCAGTTCACTTCAGTTGCTCAGTCGTGTCCAACTCTTTGCGACTCATGGACTGCAGCATGCCAGGCCTTCCTATCCCTCACCCACTCCTGGAGTTTACCCAAACTCATGTCCATTGAGTCAGTGATGCCATCCAACCATCTCATCCTCTGTCATCCCCTTCTCCTCCTGCCTTCAATCTTTCCCAGCATCAGGGTCTTTTCAAATAAGTCAGCTTTTCGCATCAAGCGGCCAAAGTATTGGAGTTTCAGCTTCAACATCAGTCCTTCCAATGAATACCCAGGACTAATCTCCTTTAGGATGGACTGGTTGGATCTTCTTGCAGTCCAAGGGACTCTCAAGAGTATTCTCCAATACCACACTTCAAAGGCATCAATTCTTCTGTGCTCAGCTTTCTTTATAGTCCAACTCTCACATCCATACATTACTACTGGAAAAACCATAGCCTTGACTAGATGGAACTATGTTGACAAACTAATGTCTTTGCTTTTTAATATGCTGTCTAGGTTGGTCATAGCTTTTCTTCCAAGGAGTAAGCATCTTTTAATTTCAAGGCTGCAGTCATTTTGGAGCCCCCCAAAATAAAGTCTACCACTGTTTCCCCATCTATTTGCCACGAAGTGATGGGACTGGATGCCATGATCTTAGTTTTCTAAATGTTGAGCTTCAGCCAACTTTTTTTACTCTCCTCTTTCACTTTCATCAAGAGGCTTTTTAGTTCTCTTTCTGTCAAAAGTGTGGTGTCATCTGCGTATCTGAGGTTATTTCTCCTGGCAATCTTGATTCCAGCTTGTGCTTCATCCAGCCCAGCGTTTCTCATGATGTACTCTGCATATAAATTAAATAAGCAGGGTGACAATATACAGCCTTGACATACTCCTTTCCCAATTTGGAACCAGTGTGTTGTTCCATGTCCAGTTCTTTCTGTTGCTTCCTGACGTGCATACAGATTTTTCAAGAGGCAGGTCAGGTAGTCTGGTATTCCTGTCTCTCAGAATTTTCCAGTTTGTTGTGATCCACACAGTCAAAGGCTTTGGCATAGTCAATAAAGCAGAAATAGATATTTTTCTGGAACTCTCTTCCTTTTTCAATGGTCCAGTGGATGTTGGCCATTTGATCTCTGGTTCCTCTGCCTTTTCTAAAACCAGGTTGAACATCTGGAAATTCATGGTTCACATATTGCTGAAGCCTGACTTGAAGAGTTTTGAGCATTACTTTAATAGCGTGTGAGATGAGTACAATTGTGCGATAGTTTGAGCATTCTTTGGCATTGCCTTTCTTTGGAATTGGAATGAAAACTGACCTTTTCCATTCCTGTGGCCACTGCTGAGTTTTCCAAATTTGCTGGCATTTTGAGTGTAGCACTTTCACAGCATCATCTTTCAGCATTTGAAATAGCTCAACTGGAATTCCATCACCTCCACTAGCTTTGTTCGTAGTGATGCTTCCTAAGGCCCGCTTGGCTTCGGATTCCAGGATGTCTGGGTCTAGGTGAGTGATCACACCATTGTGATTATCTGGGTCATGAAGATCCTTTTTGTACAGTTCTTCTCTGTATTCTTGCCACCCTTGTTAATATCTTCTGCTTCTGTTGGGTCCATACCATTTCTGTCCTTTATTGAGCCCATCTTTGCATGAAATGTTCCCTTGGTATCTCTAATTTTCTTGAAGAGATCTCTAGTCTTTTCCACTGTATTGTTTTCCTCTATTTCTTTGCACTGATCACTGAGGAAGGCTTTCTTATCTCTCCTTGCTATTCTTTAGAACTCTGCATTCAGATGCTTATATCTTTCCTTTTCTCCTTTACTTTTTGCTTCTCTTCTTTTCTCAGCTATTTGTAAGGCCTCCTCAGACAGCCATTTTGCTTTTTTTGCATTTCTTTTTCTTGGGGATGGTCTTGATCCCTGTCTCCTGTACAATGTCACAAACCTCTGTCCATAGTTCATCAGGCACTCTGTCTATCAGATCTAGTCACTTGATCTATTTCTCACTTCCACTGTATAATCATAAGGGGTTTTATTTAGGTCATACCTGAATGGTCTAGTGGTTTTCCCTACTTTCTTCAATTTAAGTCTGAATTTGGCAATAAGGAGTTCATGATCTGAGCCACAGTCAGCTCCCTGTCTTGTTTTTGCTGACTGTGTAGAGCTTCTCTATTTTTGGCCGCAAAGAATATAATCAATCTGATTTTGGTGTTGACCATCTATCTGGTGATGTCCGTGTGTAGAGTCTTCTCTTGTGTTGTTGGAAGAAGGTGTTTGCTATGACCAGTGTGTTCTCTTGGCAAAACTCTATTAGCCTTTGTCCTGCTTCATTCTGTACTCCAAGGCCAAATTTGCCTGTTACTCCAGGTGTTTCTTGACTTCCTAGTTTTGCATTCCAGTCCTCTATAATGAAAAGGACATCTTTTTTGGGTGTTAGTTCTAAAAGGTCTTGTAGGTCTTCATAGAACCGTTCAACTTCAGCTTCTTAGTTAGGGGAATACTTGCATCCTTGAAAAGCCCTGTGTTTGGTTTCTTATGTAGGCCAGGTAAGACCACGGGTGATAACACTCCTGATTTCAGTGGAGTTGATAGGATCATGGAGTGCCAGAGGACATGTGGCTGCATTTAACTACAGGGAGGTGCTGGGAGAAAGCAGTACTTTATCTATACAACAGAGAAAAAGTCCAAATCTAGTAGCCAAAAACTTGATTTGAATCACCACAATGAAGAGTCATGGCCTCTCACCCAGTTTCCAAACTAAGTAAATTCACAGACCCAGAGCCCCTTGATTGAGGGCGGCAGGTCCCCCTGAAGACGAACTCAGTAGCAATTGTTCACTTGTACAATTAATGCAATTGAATCTTCCTCTAAGCCTTACCCTAAGGACCTACTTATTAGAGTGACTATTCACTGGAAAAAAGAAAATACCCAGAACTTCCAAGGTCACTAAACATTGGCTCTGAATTGATGCTAATTCCTGGGGATTCAAGACATCACTGTGGACCCTTCTCAAAATGGGCGATTACGATGATCAGGTGATAGATGGAGACTTAAATCTGATTTACTCTGGGCTCACTTTTCTATGGATCCACTCTGTGGTTATTTTCCCCAGTTACTGAACATATGGTTGGAGTAAGACATAGCTGGTGACAGAATTTTCACCTTGGCTCCTGATTCATGGAGTGAGGGCCATTATGATAGGAAGGGCCTAGTAGAGGACTCTGGGACTTCCCATCCCTACCAAGATGGTGAACATAAGCAGTACTGCAGTCTCAGTGTAACTGCTGAAATTAATGCCAACATCAAAGGCTTCGAAGTGGAGGTAGTGACATTTATCACGTCCCCGTTCAAGTCAGCTGTTTGGCCTGTGCGGTTAATGATCTTGCAGAGTGACTGTGGACTAATGTAAATATAATCGAACGGTGACTGCAACTGCAGACACTGTTCCAGACGTCACATCTTTCCTGGAGAAAATCTTGAACGGCAGCTATTAACTTGACTAAACTCCCTGTCTCCAAACTCATTTGGAAAAAACTGCAGAAACAGTTTACTTTTACCTGGCTGGGCCAGCAGTACACACTCACAGTTCCATCAGGGCTGTGTCGTTTCTGCTCTCTCTGCCACATTATGGTTGCAGAGATCATCGCCTGCTTTGACTTTCCACGACACCCCCTAGTAGCTTACTGTGTTATGCCGATTGTATCTGATGAACAGAAGCAAGGATTTTAGATGACTTAGTGAGACACATGAATTAGAAGGTGGGAGACAAACTAGTTTTGATAATAATTCTGTATCATTATCATTCAGTTAGGGGACAGAAACCACATTGGTAATTTGAGCAGGGAACATATTAAAAAAAGAATCATTAACTGCTAATAAGGGATTGGCTAAAAAGGAGGGATACAAGAGAACTCTAGGGCTGGAGGAAAGTGTCCAAGGGAGGAATAAATATTTGCTTTGTTGCCTGGGTCAGAGCTGGTTTACAGTTAGTGGGGTAAAGCTGGCAGCAGGGAACTGTAGACTGTGTTTGGCAAGCAAGACTCTGTCTGTTGTGTTAGTAAAAGTTGGTGAACAAGTGCCATTGAGTATGTCACATCCGTGACACCATCAGCTGTGCCCAGACACAAAGGCGGAAGCAGTGGGAACCAAGGAGAGAAGCTCTTGTCATGCCCCTCTAGCACCCTCTACTGACAAAGCTGAATACTGTGCCAGTTTGCAGAAAGAAGTGTTTGCTGCAATCATCCAGTCTTACAAAGCTAGTCAGTGAAGGGTGATTTGGAATTGAGAGGCAAGAAATTGATAACTGACACAAACGGGGATTTTATGACATTTGGGGTGCAGGTTTATGGAAGGTAAGCCTTATCAAGTTAATAAAGTTTCCTTTTAGTCAAATCTTGCTAAGTGTTTTTTTTTCTTAATCAGGAATGAAGATTGAGTTTTATGAGATGGATTTTTAAAAAATCCATTGAGAAGATATGATTTCTTTTAATGTGTTAATAAGTTAAAATATATTAGTAGACTTGTTGATGTTGAATCATCTTTAAATATGGGGATAAATCTACTCTGTTTATAATTTATGATTCTTTTACTAGACTGTTAGAATTATAGATTTTTATTTTGTATTTATGTATTCCATAAATGAGATTATTCTATAGATTCATTTTCAGTGCTTCTTTGTTATACTGTGATCAGTTATGCTAACTAGCTTAATAGAAATAGAACAAAATAGATTATTACCTGTTCCTTAAAACTGGTAAAATTCAGTCATAAACAGTCTGGTTGGGTAAAGGAGAGATGTTTGGCTCCCTTTTCTGTTTTTTTAATGATTAATGATGTCATTACTTAAAAAAACTCTTTTTGAGTCATGTTTGGTAACTTATGTCTTCCTGGAAATAATCCATTTCATCAAAATATTCATTTTGAATTTATTAGTACAAAGATATAAGCTGTAGTCTCTTACAATTTAAATTTTATTTCTGAACTTATCTTTTCTATCCTTTATTTTTAAAAGTTTGTGTCTTCTGTGTTTCTTGCTAAGACTTGCCAAAGGTTTGACCACATTTTAATGTTTTTTTCTTTTCCAAATAGAAGCTTCAGCATCCCTGAAGTTTCCCTCCCGCCCCATTCCCAATCAATAAACCACCAATCCCCCCCCCACCAAAGTAACCATTATTCTGACTTCTTTCCCTATAGAACAGTCATGCTTGTTCTTGAAACTCATATACATGATTTCATACAGTATATACTGTTTCATGTCTGGCCACATTTTAATGTTTTTTTTTCTTCCAAATAGAAGCTTGAGGAGAAGCTAGAGTTCTGGATGGAGAAATTTGATAAGGACACAGAAATGAAACAGAATGAACTAAATGCCCTCAAATCTGCTAAGGCCAGTGACTTAGCACACCTTCAAGAACTTGCAAAGATGGTAAGGAAGGGGGAGTCTCAATAGCATTAAGGCAGAGCATGGAGGAGTGGGTGGGAGCTAAGCTGGTCGCTGGGGTACAGTTTTTGGTCATGAAGTGGAGGTGTGCCTGTCAACCACTGGGATTCTTTTCTGAAGATGATGATGTCCTCATTGATGGGACAATAACAGCAGCAGCCGACACTTGATAGGGCTTAATCTGGCCTGGGCACTTTTCTAGTATTTTACTTTTTTCTTCTTTAGTCGTTCAAGTCATACCCAACTCTTTGTGACCCCATGGACTATACAGTTCATGGAATACTCCTGGCCAGAATACTGGAGTGGGTAACCTTTCCCTTCTCCAGGGCATCTTCCCAACACAGGGATCAAACCCAGATTTACATATATAACTTATTTTAACGCTATCCAAAACCCCTTGACCTAGACACTATTTTAATTAATACTTTAAGATCTCTGAAGATAATTTATAAATGATTTATAAAACCTTCTGATTATGGTTTTATCATTGAACAAGTGTAGAACTTCTCAAATTTCTGTTAAAAGATGGTTATTTGTAGGTGTGCCTTCTATTAGTTTTTTATTACATTATTTTGATGTCATTAGTCACATATCAAGTTAGTATTTCATTTTTATTAGAAGACTTTAAAGCAAATTTATTCAAGCTGAAAAAATTCGGGGGACAATTATAAAGCTAACGTGAATACTGACAATATAGGAATCAAGTAAATTTTTTCTTTTTTGGAGGGTTTAATTTGGTATGGTTCATTTTAAAGTTTTTAATTAAACATGTAGGGTTAGGGAGTTCTCTGGTGGCCTAGTAGTTAGAATTCTGGGCTTTCACTGCCTTGGCCCTGGGTTCAGTCCCTGGTGGGAGAACTGAGATCCTGCAAGCGATGTGGCATGAACAAAGGAAGCAGGTCTGGGTGGGCCACAGCTTGGCTGGGTCCTGTAACACGATTAATGTCTACTTTTGCAGATAAGGGAATATGAACAAGTCATCATTGAAGATCGTATAGAAAAGGAGAAGACCCGGAAGAAGAGAGAACAGGATGACTTGGAATTGAGGAGCATCATAAAGGTAAAAAACCATACTTTGCATCTTGGGGCCTTTTCAATTCTGTAACTGGCAGAACACTGAGGAATGCAAAGCACCTCTTGTTTATTATCAGACACAGAGCAGGAGATCTGTGAGGAAGCATGACCTAATCACTGGAATTTGCCATCGTCCGTGGTGCAGGGAGACAGTTAAGAGGACGTGCCCCCCAGTTTTTAATCTAGGAAAGAAGAGGCGGTTAACAGTGGATGCAAAGCCTAGACCGTGTCCCCAGAGGTCACACTTATGAATACTATTTCTAATCAACAGAGCTCTTAAAAGAATTTTTTAATATCCCACTGCTTCTTAAGATCCTATTTATATTCAGTTCAGTCGTGTCCAACTCTTTGCGACCCCATGAATCGCAGCACTCCAGGCCTCCCTATGTATCACCAACTCCCGGAGTTCACTCAAACTCACATCCATCGAGTTGGTGATGCCATCCAGCCATCTCATCCTCTGTCATCCCCTTCTCCTCCTGCAACCAATCCCTCCCAGCATGAGAGTCTTTTCCAATGAGTCAACTCTTTGCATGAGGTGGCCAAAGTACTGGAGTTTCAGCATTACCACATTCCTTCCAAAGAACGCCTAGGACTGGTCTCCCTTAGGATGGACTGGTTGGATCTCCTTGCAGTCCAAGGGACTCTCAAGAATCTTCTCCAACACCACAGTTCAAGAGCATCAATTCTTCGGCGTTCAGCTTTCTTCACAGTCCAACTCTCACATCCATACATGACTACTGGAAAAACCAAAGCCTTGACTAGATGGACCTTTGCTGGAAAAATAACGTCTGCTTTTGAATATGCTGACTAGGTTGGTCATAACTTTCCTTCCAAGGAGTAAGCGTCTTTTAATTTCATGGCTCCAGTCACCATCTGCAGTGATCTTGGAGCCCAGAGAAATAAAGTCTGACACTCTTTCCACTGTTTCCCCATCTATTTGCCAGATGCCATGATCTTCGTTTTCTGAATGTTGAGCTTTAAGCCAACTCTTTCACTCTCCATTTTCACTTTCATCAAGAGGCTTTTTAGTTCCTCTTCACTTTCTGCCATAAGGGTGGTGTCATCTGCATATCTAAAGTTATTGGTATTTCTCCCGGCACACTGATTCCAGCCTGTGCTTCGTCCAGCCCAGTGTTTCTCATGATGTACTCTGCATAGAAGTTAAAAAAGCAGGGTGACAATATACAGCCTTGACGTACTCCTTTCCATGTTTGGAACCAGTCTGTTGTTCCATGTCCAGTTCTAACTGTTGCTTCCTGACCTGCATATAGGTTTCTCAAGAGGCTGGTCAGGTGGTCTGGTATTCCCATCTCTTTCAGAATTTTCCAGTTTATTGTGATCCACACACTCAAAGGCTTTGGCATAGTCAATAAAGCAGAAACAGATGTTTTTCTGGAACTCTCTTGCTTTTTCAATGATCCAGCGGATGTTGGCCATTTGATCTCTGGTTCTGCCTTTTCTAAACCAGCTTGAACATCTGGAAGTTCACGGTTCACGTATTGCTGAAGCCTGGCTTGGAGAATTTTGAGCATTACTTTACTAGCATGTGAGATGAGTGCAACTGTGTGGTAGTTTGAGCATTCTTTGGCATTGCCTTTCTTTGAGATTGGAATGAAAACTGACCTTTTCCAGTCCTGTGGCCACTGCTGAGTTTTCCAAATTTGCTGGCATATTGAGTGTGGCACTTTCACAGCATCATCTTTCAGCATTTGAAATAGCTCAACTGGAATTCCATCACCTCCACTAGCTTTGTTCGTAGTGATGCTTCCTAAGGCCCACTTGACTTCACATTCCAGGATGTCTGGCTCTAGGTGAGTGATCATACCATCATGATTATCTGGGTCGTGAAGATCCTTTTTGTACAGTTCTGTGTATCCTTGCCACCCTTGTTAATATCTTCTGCTTCTGTGAGGTCCATACCATTTCTGTCCTTTATTGAGCCCATCTTTGCATGAAATGTTCCCTTGGTATCTCTAATTTTCTTGAAGAAATCTCTAGTCTTTCCCATTCTGTTGTTTTCCTCCATTTCTTTGCACTGATTGCTGAGGAAGGCTTTCTCTCTCCTTGCTATTCTTTGGAACTCTGCATTCAGATGCTTATATCTTTCCTTTTCTCCTTTGCTTTTCGCTTCTCTTCTTTTCACAGCTATTTGTAAGGCCTCCCCAGACAGCCATTTTGCTTTTTGTATTTCTTTTCCATGGGGATGGTCTTGATCCCCGTCTCCTGTACAATGTCACGAACCTCCGTCCATAGTTCATCAGGCACTCTAGTCCCTTAAAACTATTTCTCACTTCCATTGTATAGTGATAAGGGGTTTGATTTAGGTCTATTTATATTAGCTCAGACTATCTGCTAGGTTTTGATAAGAGCTTTTCTCAAAAAAGTCAAAAGGGTAAGTAGTAGTTAAGAAACTGAAGTTTTATACGAACTTTTATTTATTAGTGATGGTGAAACTGGCAAGTCAGATTGTGGGAAATATTTTCAAGCAAATATAACATCAGCTGCACTGAAACTGTACTGTTGAAGATTGCCCTTCTCTCCGAAAGAGCATCTGCTGAGGCCCTGTGGTGTGCAAGCTGTGGCTTGGGATGTGTATAAGGGGGTGAACTAAGGAAGTAAGCTTTAAAGTGTAATACATTCAGGACCAGGTATTTAAACCCAAACTTGAGCTTTCCATTAGGAGAGTCAGATGTACAGTTAGCAAGTGTTTATTAAGCTTCTATGGTGTTTTCTATTTGTTAAGTTTCCTCGATTTAGAGCAAAACTGTAAGTAGCTGAAGGCCATTTTTATTTTCATTAGTGGATTTGCTCTGTCTTTGGGGTTTAGTCTGATTTTAAAGCAGCCCAGACTGTATTCACAACAGTTGTATCTAATGACCAAGATATTCAAGGGAGCTAACTAAATCCTTTTTGAAGGTGAGTTCTGATCCTTAAACATCTATTTCTGCTTTATTGACTATGCCAAAGCCTTTGACTCTGTGGATCACAAGAAACTGTGGAAAATACTTAAAGAGATGGGAATACCAGATCATCTGACCTGCCTCTTGAGAAATCTGCATGCAGGTCAGGAAGCAACAGTTAGAACTGGACATGGAACAGACTGGTTCCAAAGAGGAAGAGGAGTACGTTAAGGCTGTATATCATCAAGGCTGTATATTGCCACTCTACTTATTTAACTTATAGGCAGAGTACATCATGAGAAACACTGGGCTGGAGGAAGCACAAGCTGGAATCAAGACTGCCAGAAGTATCAATAACTTCAGATATGCAGGTGACACCACCCTTATGGCAGAAAATGAAGAGGAACTGAAAAGCCTCTTGATGAAAGTAAAGAGGAGAGTGAAAAAGTTGGCTTAAAAGCTCAACATTCAGAAAACTAAGATCATGGCATCCGGCCCCATCAGTTCATGGCAAATAGATGGGGAAACAGTGGAAACAGTGGCTGACTTTATTTTTCTGGGCTCCAAAATCACTGCAGGTGGTGACTGCCCCTGTGAAATTAAAAGACGCTTACTGCTTGGAAGGAAAGTTATGACCAACCTAGACAGCATATTGAAAAGCAGAGACATTACTTTGCCAACAAAGGTCTGTCTAGTAAAGGCTATCGTTTTTCCAGTGGTCATGTATGGATGTGTGAGTTGGACTATAAAGAAAGCTGAGTGCCGAAGAATTGATGCTCTTGAACTGTGGTGTTGGAGAAGACTCTTGAGAGTCCCTTGGACTACAAGGAGATCCAACCAGTCCATCCTAAGGGAGACCAGTCCTGGGTGTTCATCGGAAGGACTGATGTTGAAGCTCAAACTCTAATACTTTGGCCACCTGATGCGAAGAGCTGACTCATTGGAAAAGACCTTGATGCTGGGAAAGATTGAGGGCAGAAGGGGATGGCAGAGGATGAGATGGATGGATGGCAACACTGACTTGCTGGACATAGGTTTGGGTGGACTCCGGGAATTGGCGATGGACAGGGAGGGCTGGCGAGCTGCGGTTCATGCGATCACAGAGTTGGACACTACTGAGTGACTGAACTGAACTGAATCAATCATTAGAGATTGAAATGCACCAGGAAACCTTGAATCATCTATAGTTTAGTTTATCTGCACATTTTTGACAGAGTTACCTATGGTTCAGGTAACTAGCATCCCTTTTGGAGTAAATGGTTTTTTGATTTGGGGAACTTGAATGTTCCTAAGAACAGCAGTACAAGGTAATCAGGTTTCTACATGCAAAGGAAAAGTCAGGCCTAATCAGATTCCTTTTATTTTTATTCTTTAAGAACTTTAGAGTGTAGGACTTCAAGCTGCAGAACAGACTAGCACTGCTTTAAGGTATGCTTGGCCATTTCTGTGTCTCAGAGACCATCTTCACAGAAGTTATTTTATGAAAAAACCATCCCCTTATGTAGAAAAAAATGCAGCTTGTCAGGCATTCTACAAAGTATACTCACTTCCCTGTTCTCTTTCAGCTCCAGGCCTGGTGGCGAGGCACTGTGGTACGGAGAGAAATTGGTGGTTTCAAAATGCCTAAGGACAAAGATGACAGCAAGGATGTAAAAGGCAAAGGCAAAGAGAAGGACAAGAGAAGAGGCAAGAAGTGACCAAGTTATGTTTTCTGTTGGTGCTCTGGAGATGGGAAGGACCTGAACGGAGTTAAGAAATATCTTTTACCATCACAGATAACTCACCTATGGGTTGTTTCTTATTTGGATACTCCTAGGTGAGGCTTGGTTACACTAGGTCACTTTGACTGCTATACTAGTTTTCAAACCCTGAATTAGGATTATACTGTGATTTAGGGCTTCTTCATAACTTGAGAAAAAAAAAAAAACAACTGCTGGGAAGAAGTATTTTTAGAAGTCTTGTGAAGATTCCTTTTGCTCTGTTCACCAGAAAAAAAAAAAGCACATAATCTTAGTTATAGTGATGCATTAAAACGTAATTCCTGTAACGTCTGATTCTGACTATTCAATTTGCCTATCATGAAAAATGATACTTAGTAGTAAAAGCAAAAGTGAGGTGTTCAGTAGGAACTACAAGGTGGTGTTTATCAAGAGTCTAGCATAATACATACACAGTGAAGTTTAATAAAGGTTGGTGCTTGCTTTTTAAATTTATTATCACTTTACTAGTTTTTTATGGGGAATGCCACATAAGAACATGTATCTTATTATAAACTGCTTCAGCTCCTTTTCTGGAAAATAGGTAGGGATATAAATGATAAATGGAAGATAGAAATGAGATGTCAGGATACACAACCCATACATAGGAAAGACAGAAGATACAGGTCACTGGGGAGATGAGTTTGGAGATATTTTTGATAAGTGAGATACCAGGGCCTATAGCTGCTTTGCTTATTACTCAATGACTGTCATCTTATGGGGTATTAAGACTGAAAAAGGTAACGCATGTGAAAATCCTAACTTGTACCTGGCACAACAAGCTTAGTCATGTTCTTTTAAAAGAACATGAGCCCACTCATGGGGTCACTCTTGGCTCAATTAATCAGAACAGAACTGTCTTGGAACATTAAAACAATTATAGAACAGTTGGAAATTCCTGAGAAAAGCTTTCCAGATATGTAATATTTCAAAAGTAAGCCATATCTAACTCCAAATATAAGACAATACTTGTACCTACACTTCCTTAAAAAAAGTACATTTTGATCTCAAGAGGCTATTACAAGTTTGTACCAATGTTCCATCAGAGAATTTACCCTTTTATTTTCCAAGGAAACCATACTTTAGATATGAACATTTTCACATCAGCCTTTAATTTTATGCTACTGAAGTGTTGTCTTTTATTTTAATGTTAATATGTAAAGTGGCATACAGGCAATTTAAAATAACATACATGATACTGACGTATTTATTCTTAGAACTTATGCATTATATTTACACACATACAAATATAGGACAGTGTTTTACAAAATTTTTTTTTTACTAATTACATGTTTATAACATTTTCAGAAATAAAATGAAATCTGCTATAAACCATCTTATTGCAATATGTATATAAAAAGTTTCTAAATATCCATGTTTTCCTTCATTTCTATAACCATTTAAGCGCTTAGTTTTAAAAAATTCATCATACTCACCAGCACAGTCATCTATCATTAGTCATTGCTGGACTGTTACCAAGTAGAGAAATCAGACTCCTTGATTAGCTGTGAAACTATTTTCAAAAGCTATTAAGGAAAGTGACCTACAGCTACTAAGTGTCCTACTCTAGTCTAGTCAAATACAGAGGCCCCTCCTCCCATGAGTTGTTTCTAGAGAAAACTGTTTGGAGTGCTAACCTAGTATGTTTCAAAGCCCAGAAGCCTGCTGGCTTAAAGTCTCCGCAGCTGGCAGGGGCCCTGGTGGGCGGGCACTCAGCCTCTTCTCCATTCACTCTTCAGTGTTGGGACGCTCGCTGCTTCAGGAGGAAGCTCATAAATGGTCAGGTGGATGTGTTACAAAGCCATCTTCAGCTTACGTTAGAGTCTAGCAAGGCTAACTGTTAAATTTTCTTTCCAGCTTAAAAAAAAGAAAAAAGACACATACAAAATACTGGGTACAAAAATTTTCCAACATGACTTGTTTTGCATCTTGACATAGAAAAGACATTTAATATATTTTATATTTTTCTTTCATTATTAACCAAAACTGTACACAAATATTTTCTAAAAATTCAAACATAAATTTGAATTAGTTTGGTAAAATATATGAATAAGGTTTCATGCGAAGTATAGAATTTGAAATAAATTAAAAAGTCCAATTAGTCCCATGGGAAAATTAGTCACAAATGTTCCAAATGTTGCACTGTGTATGTTGATTGGGATTATTCCTTACATAATATGTGACAAATAGTGGCCTTTGCTGAGTTTCATTTCAAACTGTTCTCTATAATCTGGAGATTATACTGAGGTTTAACATTGACTAGAAGTAAAAATACTTATAGTTAAATTCTAAACAAGCTGTATGATTGGTGGGTCTGTTTGGAAATGTAAATATAATGGAGTCTGGCTCTAAGCACTTAAAATACATTTTACTTTTGTAAAGACCCTGAAGGACTGGGCGTTGAGCTCAGATGTTTTGTATTATATAAGGTTAAACCTGTGATGACAAGGAGAAAACATTACCTTGACCAGATACACAACATGACTTTATCCAAAGTTACTTTTAAATGCTGCTACATGATAAAAAAGAGAGGACTTAGGCTTAAATGCATGTACTGGTAAAGAAACTCCAGAACAATTAACAACAGGAAAAAACTTAGATAACTAGTATCTTCACTTACTCTATTTACTTGGTTTACAAAGGCAGTGAATACCAGAAGATATCAGTAACAACTAAAAGGGGCTCAAAATATAGGGGAAAAAAGACCCAAGTGGCTTAGATTTGAATAAAGGTTTTGTGTTGTCTGAGCCTTGGGTCATTTTACTGCGCTCACAGTTTAGTTAATAAGGCACTGGTAGAATGAAGACAGCAGCTGTTTTAAAATGCTACAAGTGCTTTAATTCAGCTATGGAAACTGGCCGTTAGCTGAAAGAAATATAAGAAATTTGGCTTTTCCTTTATTTTCATAATCATCCGTTAGTTGGGGAGCTGGAAGTGAATCTGCCGTGTGTGAATGGAAGATGTTCACAGATTCAGGTATCCTGGCAGCAGCGTGGGAGGAGGGGAGAAGGGGTGTGCTCAGAGAAGTCAACACACAGGATGCCAAGTGCCACGTGCTACCAGCCTGAAGATCTGGAACCTGTGTGTAGAGTGCTTGATTAGAGTAACAGTGGGATGATATAGGGTCCAGCCTCTAAGTGGTGCTAGGGGGAGACCTAGGACACTGGCCTTAAATACCACAGTATTTGTTTCCCTGGTTCACTATGCAGAATCTGGAGTGTTTACATTTTTTTTGGACAGAACAGTCCAAGTATAATATAGCTTTTGATCTTCAGTGTGGCAGAGAAACACAGTGGAGTCATCACTCCCCCAAATTATACAAATATCTAGTTTGGAACAATGGTCTTCACTACATGGAACACCTGGAATGGTTGTTGAAATGCAGATACCCAGGCTCACTGTAGACCCACTGGATGGGAATTTATATTTTAACAAATTCTCCAGGAGATTCTAATGAACAACCACGTTAGAAACCTGCGGATTCCAGAGGGCTTGGAAACAGGTACAAATAAAAGCATGTCTGTGCCTGCCAGAAAGCCAAATACCCTTCCGAGAAGTCAGTCTGCAGTATATAAAAGAGCCCACTCTAGAAAAGCACAGCCAGGCTGGTTGTCAGTGTTGGGTTCTCAGTAATGAAGTTTCATTTGTGAAAACCAACCATGTCTTCATAAACAATTCAATGTAAGTTGATATAACCTCCCCTAAAATGGAGAAATGAAGCAAAATATTCCTGTCAGGAATCATGGAAACAGTCCCTTTTAAGAACACGTAAGCGCTTTGTTAAGCAGATGAAGGGCAGCAGCAGTCACGCTGTCCTGTTCCATTTTGGCCAGGCCAATGCCCAAGGTGCTGGGAGTCCTTACACAGCAGATAACTGGTGCTGCTGCTGCTGCTGCTTGGGTGGGGCAAGCTCCAGGAGAGCCTGGACCGTCACGGCAACCTGGCTCAAACCTTTCTCTTCTAAAATGTGGAGAGGCAAACATAATTGCTCCTGAAATGGGACAACGTGACATAAAAACAAAAGAGAAAAGAGGATGAACGTCACAGAAGTGAAAAGAAAAAATAAGCATCTCTTCTCTCCCTCATAATAATGAACTGAGATATGAAAAGTCAGTAGCTACGAATCTGACCTCTGTTCAGATGAGTTATACAGAAATGGTACCTGACACTCACTGTCACATTATTATTATTAATACAACTAAAAGTACATACAGATTATTTTGAATATCGGCAAATAGACAAGTCACATACACTTATGCATACAACAGAGGATAAACATACTATGATGGAGTAAAAGCAACATCCTTCATTCTTGATGAATAAAAAAGCAATGCAGATCAGATCAGTAAAATGAGACAGGTGAAAACAGAAAACCAGTTCCAAGTTACCAGATGGCTTAAGCCTAAAGATACAATATTGTAGGAGAAGATGCGTTGGAAATTACAAACCACAAGAACGCGAGACAGTTTCATGACATAACTCAGACTGCATGAGACAGGAATGGCCACTATCTACATTATAGTCCTGACTATGAGAATCAGGGTTCTCATACCAGACAGGCATCACAGGAAGAAACTGACGTATATTCTTGAGATTTAGATGTATTTGAGAAAATCCCCGCCTACCCCCACCACACTGGGTAATTTATGGAAGGTCCAGTTTGAATCACTTAAAACTCTGAATTATAGAATTTAAATACAGTAATCATACCTGAAAAAGTGTTTCATATCCTGGTATTTAATGGATTAAATTATGCTGGAGAACAATGATGTGAGTTTAGTCAAGAACATCTTAATTAACATATATCTGAAAAGTTTTTATGTATTTGCTTAAGGAAGTTAAATTGCTTCTTTCTTATTTACCTCATTAATGTGTTTGGTTAATCCTTTCATACAAGAAAAAAAGGCATATCATAATAACATATGTCACTGATTAAATGAAAGAATGATTACTCTCAAAGGAATGAAAGTGGAATTCTGGCTCTACTGAAGAAGTGACTATACATATTTATTAAAGAAGATATTCCTCAGCTTTTCACTGGCACTTAATACAGGAAGTTTTACAAAACCAGTTGCAATAAAAAATATAACAAGTATGTATTATGAGCAGTTACTGGTATTCTTGCTTTACTTTCTTTTTAATACTTACCTTGATAAAACACAATAAATGGAAACTTTTGATCTTATAAAACTAGCAATGTTGTGTAAATCTTTTGAGTACAACTGCAAGTACAGATTAACTATACTTACTATGAACCTGCAGAGTGTTCTGCTTTTGGGGGAGACACATATTTCCTCTGAGGCAGATTCCTTGATCTCCACTTTCAGGAGTGCCCTGCGACCTGTGAGCCCATGGTTTAGACATTCCCTCAGTGGCTTATGCTTTCCAGATGCACATTTGCCTTCTAGCTGACTTATGCACCATCACGCCCTCCAAACAACACACCACACCATGTGTATTATCAGTGGTTTTTTAAAGGGACAAAACTGATCTCTGACTCAGACACCTTAAAAACGTCTCCCCCAAACTCTGAAAGGCACTGCTACTGTATAAAACTGAACTTTTCAACAGTGTTCAATGTCCCAGCATTGACAGTAAACAGTTTTTAATGTATTAAACACTTTTCCCATTTAATATGAAAGAAACCAAAGCAATCAGATCCTCAGACTGACTTCTACATGATGTTATCATGTTCCTCACAATCTCCCTTCATACCTGAGTTCAGTTGTCCAACTTTGTTAACAGAGTTCAGGAGATTCCTGAATGTTCAGAAACACTGTTTACGAGAACCAGAATCTGAATGCCATATAAAGTAGTTTCAAGCATTAAGGCTAGAGGCTAATATACTAAACATTCTGAAAGAGACAATATTCATTGCCTTGGGTACAAAACAGAGATTGCTGCCTAATACTTTACCCGCGAGTGTTCAGATATAATCTCAACAGCCTATCAAATACAAGTTCACCGATTAACACGGTTCAAATATATTGGAAAATACATAAATTCCCATTTTAAATTCTAAATAGGATTCCAGAAATGAAGTTTAACAAAACATAATAAATGTGCTGACAGGTGCCAACTCCTGAGAGGGCAGCTCCAGATAACTGGCTTGTGTACTGTTTTCAGTGTACACAATGGGCTCAGAATAGCAATCTAGGGAACCAACATTTCTTTGGACTGATCATCCTAATCAAATTAAAATTATTAAGATTAAATGGCCAGTGCCTTCCAGATGTCCAGACAGCAAATAATTATTAGGTGGGCCTGTGCCTAATAATAAAAAGAGATTTCAGGATTTCAGGGCACAGTTCAATATGGAGATCTAAGTGACCAGGTGCCCTCCCAGAACAGAAAGAGTACAACTGTTTCCTTATGAACAGCTGCTGAAAAGTTCAGCAAATCAAAATTTTAATATTTCTCACAGTTTCAGTACTTAAGTTGTGCTGAGGCATGGAAAAACAGCCAGATGGAAATTTTACTATGCCATTTGGAAACAAACTTATAGGTTGTATTTTAACAATAGGCTCACGATTGTATTAGTAGAACCTGCTCAGCATTCATGATGAGAGAAACAAGGCCTCTCAGGCCAGGAGCGGAGAAGGCACTGGTACCCCACTCCAGTACTCTTGCCTGGAAAATCCCATGGACAGAGGAGCCTGGTAGGCTGCAGTCCATGGGGTCGCTAAGAGTAGGACACGACTGAGCGACTTCACTTTCACTTTTCACTTTCATGCATTGGAGAAGGAAATGGCAACCCACTCCAGTATTCTTGCCTGGAGAATCCCAGGGACGGGGGAGCCTGGTGGGCTGCTGTCTATGGGGTCGCACAGAGTCAGACATGACTGAAGCGACTTAGCAGCAGCAGCATCAAAAATGCTTCCTAATGTCATGAACTGCTCATCTGGGCACAAGAGGACAGGATTTATCTACTTTATTGATTAGCTCTTTGATGGCCAGAAAAAAAAAAACACATATGTAAATACTTTTGAATGATAAACAAACCTCCTTTACCAAGTATAGGAATGAGGTGGAAAAATCACTGGAATGCGCTCTTTCGGCTAGAGGGGGAAGATCCAGTAATAAAGCATACAGAGAGTTAACATTAAAGTACAATAAAATGCCACAAAACCCAAAAGCTGGATAGATAGAGAGACAAAACTGGATTCTTCTGAATGTGCCCCAAGAGAAAGTAGTGTTTCAACAGTTCTTTTTACGCTGAGGTTTAGCTGAAGGATGTCAGAAGGGGAACAAAGATTGTCCTGTCCAAAGTGTGAGCAGGAAAGGAAAACAGAAAAACAAAGTCAGTGGATCAGAAATACAGATTTGAGTATAGAATTCAATATGATCATCTCAGTCATATTCAAAGAAACATGCCCTGTAACATTTTTTATTATGATGAATCAAAATAAAATGCTGAAAAACAAACCCACAAAGAATCCTCTATGTGCTGAGCTTGATTTTACTACTAAATAGCAGAATAAAATTGTTGGTGCCTACTATGAACATTCAAGATAAAATAAACAGAGGTGGATGCTGACTTAGGGTTATATGAGGCCTGAGGGTGGTGAGTGGGTGAGGCAACCTCTTTCTTGGCTCCTTCTTCCCCATTAACAAAAGAAGAATAGGTCAGAAAGCAAGAACAAAACCTTGGGGTGGACAGAAGAGGGGGAAGTTTTTAGAGAAAGCCAGGTGAGTCATGAAGGGTCAAAGAATGAAGAAAGTATGATAATCAAGGGAAATTTATTACCTGGAAGTCAGGTTGTACTAAATGACTTGGTGTTTCTCTAAAAATCAAATCAAGTCCAGTTTACTAATTATTAACCTAGAGTTGTAAGGGGCTTTAGAGATCATCCAAACCCTCCAGTTTACAGATTAAGCAATTAAAAGCATTACTGGACTTGGTAACAGTAAAATACTCTTTCACACGTAACAGGTAATACTCTACGACATGATATACTGGACTCAGAAGTTTTTACCACCCGTTATCGTTTTTTGAATGCGTCATGTGATAGAAGAGAATATCCACATCCCTAGCCTTACTGGAGGTTTTCAATAGTCACTGGCATTCTTCAGTGTTTCAGAACTTAACTTGTAAACATATAAAAAGTTACACTGAGAAGGGAAATCGTTCATCTTTACACATGTTTTCTGGACAGAGGATCTGATAATTTTTTCAATACTACATGTTATCTGTTTTCAAATGATCATTATTACATCCCTGACTTTATTTACAAGTCAAACACAGCAGGTGGTTGTGTTTAGGTAAAGGTCATAATGCCCAGAAGTAGGAGAGAACAAATGGAGAAGAAGACGTATAGGTTTCTTCTCTTCTTCCATGGCAGAAGGGCCTGAGAATGTGAGTTTAAAGCTATGAGTCTGTATTTATTAATTTTCTTCGTTTTAGGCAAACAATTAAGTGTTTTAGCAGAAGTAGCAGCAGAACAGGAACGCATCTAAAAGTGGTAGTGATGGTGGTGGTGAGCTTGGGTGAAAGGCGGAAGTGGAGAAGGAGGAGGTGGCCCGTGTGGAATGTCCACTTCCTCTTTCTGGTGGAGGAGGGATGGGAGAGAGGATGTGTTAAGAACTCCAGTCTAAAACCACCCTGGAGAAACACCCAGTCTTTTAAATTGCATTTTTTTCTGTCTCCTGCCTTCAAATAAAAACTGTTAACCACTGCTTGGCAAAGAGTAGATTAACATGCATGCTTTAAAAAGCACAGTTATACTGTAAAGTGATTATCAGACAATTTAAAATAAATTAAAAAAATAAAAGGCACACTGTTTTTGGTTTTGTTGACTGATGGCAGTTACATTCTGAAAGACTTTCAGTGTGTGGACTTTAAATCTGAGACAGATGATGGTTCTGTAAAGTCCAGAGTGCATGTACACTGTAAGAAGTCCTTTAACAGTCTGACACAGGCTAAGTGTGCCAGAGCGTCTAGCTGTGTGGGGCCGCTTTTAGCACCCTTCTCTCTAGGTGTGCACTGCCTCTTTTTAATCACTCTTAGTCTCCCTCTGGTTCCCATTCCCTGCACCAACCTGTGCCACATTCTCTTATTCAAAGACACTGTGCTAAGAAACTGGGGAAGCTACTGGGCATGCTTGTGATGGTCTGGTAGGAACAAATTAAGTAGGCATAAGGGAAACCCTGAATGTTAAACTGTACATGGGAATATTATAAACTGTCTGTTAATATGGAGAAATGTGGGCTATTTATCTAGAAATCTTATTAATGCTCTCAATATGTTTAAATATGGCTTGTTCTAAAAGAGATGATAAGCCTTTAGAAATAGGATATGCAGACGACAAATTTGCTTTCAATTTGTCCACAGGAACAAAAACGATCCTTGCTATCACTATATGTGCATTTCAGTTATTTTATAACTCAGCTTAATAAAACAAAAAAGAAAAAAGTGAAAAGTAAGTAGTAGAATCAAAATCTACTTAATACAAGGAGAAAAACACTCACGGGAGTTCACACTGCCTAATGCAGCTGCTCTGTGTAGCTGGGCTCGCTTCCCCTTTATAAAAAAGCTGAAAGGGAAAGGCGCCCATTGGACAAGTGATGCTTTGATCTTCTCAATTCATGTTAGTTAAAGAGAGGAATGGTGAATTGGGTAAAATGAGTCACTGTCAGTGAAAGCCCTTGGGACAAGAGCTTAGCTTCGAGAGAAAACAGTGGAGTTGTTGAGTCGAGGCCAATACTGGGTTTCTGACAGCTAATTAAGATGACAGAAAAGAGTCACGTTTTTCTCTTTGAATACTGAACAAAATATGGTGACAAGAACTGTAATGGTTATGATTAATGAAGAAAGTATCAAATGGCACCAGTTTTTATTTCTTTAAATTTATCTATTTATGTCATTATATATAATATTTTTTAAGGATATCACATTTAATTGTTTTTTAAAGGGTAAAAGTTTAACTATTTGTACCATTAAAGGGCAATAAAGCTGTAACTGAGGAATCTGGAGGCAAAAAACCCTCAAGAGCAGGAACAGTGCCTAAAAATGGCCTCCTGTATATTCAATTCCAAAGAGCTTTAGTAGGAAAAACTGGTAAAATCTGTAACTTAGTCAACAACGCTGTCTAGGTGTTTGTTACTTTGGATGACATACTATGCTTATGCTTATGTTAACAGTCCAGGAACCTGTATATAGTTGAATATACAAGTGAACTGTATACAGTCATCTCTCTGTGCCATTTTTGCAACATTTCTCAAAGTCTAAAGTTATTTCAAAATAAACATTTTAAAAAAGTATTAAAGCAAGTGTTAAAAAACTGAAGCCAACTGAAGCATTCTTAGTCTAAGAAGCACATATTCTGAAGCATAGCCTCTATTGTGTATGAAGTTGTCTACAAGTCAATGAGCAAGTGGGGATACTTAGAAAATTTCAAAATAACTATTTTTGATTACTTGGTACTAATTACTTACTATAACATTGAAATTAATTAATATGTATATTATTTCTTTGCTTGGTTCTTGGAAATAATTGAGGAAAACTGATCAAAAGCATAATGACTGACTCTAGTAATACAATCAGGTTAGTAATTATCAGCTTAGCATAGAACTATCCTGTAAGATATTAAATACTTGCATTTCTAAAAGATTTTCGGAATGTAATACCCAAATTTATTTGGCAACATAAGAAATAAAATTTATTACCTGAGGTACACCGATTTTTCTGCAAGCTTCTAGGAAATTCTCCACATTTCGTCTACATTTTGCCATTGTTAATTTAGGCTGCAAAAGAAAGAAAACAGTATTATTAGCAAAGTTTAAAAAAACCTGCTAACTAAAAACACTCCTGCCAATGGCTTTATAAATTCAATGTTCTAGATTGGAGGGTTAGCAAACTTTTTCTTAAAGATCAGATAATAAACATGTTAGGCCTCAGGGCCATATGATCTGTTGCAACCACTCAAATCTGCTAAGAGATTGAAAGCAACCATAGGCAATATATAAACAAGTGAGTGACTGTGTCCTAATAAAACTTTATTTACAAAAATAGGTACTGGCCTATGGTCCACAGTATGCCACTCCCTACTTTATAGACACGGGGCTTTGATTTTTATAAAGCAAGTACTAAACAGAGAAATTTTAGGAGGATGGCTGTCTAATTTTTTTCTACTTTAAAATATACACCAAAGAAAATGTGGAGGAACAGCAAAATTAATTACCTACAGCTCAGTCAATCAAGTATAATCACAGTTAGCACTTTAGTCTTTTTAAAGAAAATAATAATAATAAAATCAACAGCCCTTGCCCATAAAAATACTACAGATGTCGCTATTCAATGATTATATTTAAATTTAAGTATTTGAATTTTGAAAGATTGGATTAAAGAACCATTTTCCAAAAGGTGAAAATTTCTCATAGGAAAATTACTACTAAACTTGTTTTTCTGAAAATATCTCTGATGACTAGAATATAGCTGCACTGCATGACCTAAAGTTGTGATAAATTTTTTTGCCAAATGGGTTATCTTGTGAGAAAGAAATATGAATCCCATTTCCCAAAGTGGTTAACAAAGTCAGCTGTTCAAATTCATCTGCTGGTTTAAGCATCAGGCATGGAAGCCAATGTCTCACCTAGAGCCAGACATTCTGGAATCCGAAGCCAAGTGGGCCTTAGGAAGCATCACTACGAACAAAGCTAGTGGAGGTGATGGAATTCCAGTGGAGCTGTTTCAAATCCTCAAAGATGATGCTAATCCTTCAAATCCTTTCAAATCCTTAAAGTGCTGCACTCATGCCAGCAAACTTGGAAAACTCAGCAGTGGCCACAGGACTGGAAAAGGTCAGTTTTCATTCCAATCCCAAAGAAGGGCAATGCCAAAGAATGCTCAAACTACTGCACAATTGCACTCATTTCACATGCTAGCAAAATTCTCCAAGCCAGGCTTCACAGTACATGAACCAAGAACTTCCAGATGTATGAGCTGGATTTAGAAAAGAAAGAGGAACCAGAGATCAATTTACCAATGTCTGTTGGATCACAGAAAAAGCAAAAGAATTCTGGAAAAACATCTACTTCTGCTTCATTGACCGCACTAAAGCCTTTGACTGTGTGGATCACAACAAACTGGAAAATTCTTCAAGATATGGAAATACCAGACTACCTTACTTGCCTCCTGCGAAACCTGCGTGCAGGTCAAGAAGCAACAGTTAGAACCGGACATGGAACGATGGACTGGTTCAAAATGGAGAAAGGAGTAAAGCTGTATATTGTCACCCTGTTTATTTAACTTATATGCAGAGTACATAATGTGAAATGCCAGGATGAAGTACAAGCTGGAATCAACATTGCTGGGAAAAATATCAATAACTTCAGATAATGCAGATGACACCATCCTTACGGCATAAAGCAAAGAGGAACTAAACGGCCTCCTGATGAAGGTAAAAGATGACAGTGAAAAACCTTGCTTAAAACTCAACATTCAAAAAATGAAGATCATGGCAACTAAATGGGGAAACAGTGCAAACAGTGACAGACTTTATTTTCTTCGGCTCCAAAATCACTGCAGATGTGACTGCAGCCATGAAATTAAAAGATGCTTGCTCCTTGGAAGAAAAGCTATGACCAACCTGGACAGCATATTAAAAAGCAGAGACATTACTTTGCCTACAAAGGTCCGTCTAGTCAAAGCTATGGTTTTTCCAGTAGTCATGTATGATGTGAGAACTGGATCATAAAAAAGGCTGAATGCCAAACAATTGATGCTTTTGAACTGTGGTTTTGGAGAAGACTCTTAAGAGTCCTTTGGACTGCAAAGAGATCAAAGTAGTCAATCTTAAAGGAAATCAATCCTGAATATTCACTGGAAGGACTAATGTTGAAGTTGAAGCTCCAATACTTTGGCCACCTGATGTGAAGAGCAGACTCATTAGAAAAGACCCTGATGCTGGGAAAGACTGAAGGCAGGAGAAGGGGACGACAGAGGACAAGATGGATGGATGGCATCACCGACTCAATGGACATGAATTTGAACAAGCTCTGGGAGATGGTGAAGGACTGGGAAGCTTGGCGTGCTGCAGTCCATCAGGTCGCAAAGAGTTGGACATGACTTAGGGACTGAACAACAACAAAATGTAATGTTATATCCCTGTTTCTTTGATAACAAGAAGGTCCATGTGTTTAATTTCTCTAAGTGGTTTAACATTTATAAAATAGTTTTATTTTTCTTATATGTATTTTATATACTTAAATGAAAGGCACTCTGTTTGGGTGATCAAGATAAAGATCCTCAGTCACCTGTACTCTCAAATTTCACTTTCCACATGAGCTTCTTGTTACTTCCTAAGTATTTCCCTGGCATATATGAAGAATGACAGATTTCTTTTTTATTTTTAAAAAACATTAGGGGGCGGTCCTAAGATGGCAGAGGAATCGGACGGGGAGACCACCTTCTCCCTCACAAATTCATCAAAAGAACATTTCAACGCTGAGTAAATTCCACAAAACAACTTCTGAATGCTGGCAGAGGACATCAGGCACCCAGAAAAGCAGATCATTGTCTTCAAAAACAGGTAGGAAAAAATGAAAAAGATGAAAAAAGAGACAAAGGAGGTAGGGAGGGAGCTCCATCCCAGGAAGGGAGTCTTAAAAAGAGAGAAGTTTCCAAATACCAGGAAATACTCTCGCTGCCAAGTCTGTGGCGAGCCTTGAAAGCACAGAGGGCAACATAACAGGGAAGAAAAATAAATAAATAATTAAAACCAACAGATTACGAGCCCAAGGGTAACTCCCCCAGGGGAAAAGCAGTGCAGACGCCTGCATCCGCCACTAGCAAGTGGGGGCTGGGCAGGGAGGCGTGGGCTGCAGTGCTTTTTTAGAATCGGGCCGGAATGCCCAGAGTATAAGCAGAGCGAACTAACTTGGGCTAGCATACCAGACTGTGGGATAGCTACCACGTGAAAAGCTCTAACATAAGACACCGCCAGGACCGCGCACAGAACAAAAGACAGAACAGAAATAGCCGGCTGCAGACCATCCCCCTCCGGTGACAGGCAGCCAGAGCCGTAAGGGCTAGAAGGGGGCAATCACAGCCCCGGAGAGGCATTACCTACCAAACTGCAAGCAGGCTTCTTTGCTAAGTCTTCTTGGGGTTCTGGACAGTCACCATCCGCCTGAAAAGGGGAGCCAGCGGTACACCCAGAAAACTGAGCAGCAGGGATGGGAAAGGCGGTAAGTCGCAGTGACCGTGCTTGCCAAACACCTGATCTACTCAGACCTGGGAAGGGCACAAAATGCAGGCCCAACCGAATCTGCACCTCTGAGGGCTACCTGAGAGCCGAGCCTGAGCGGCTTAGACCGGGGAGGTGCATGCAGCCTAGGGCCGGCCTCAGACAGTTCCCAGTGGAGCAACGCAGAGCCTGAGCGGTGTGCGCCGCATCAGGGGCAGGCCCAGCATGGCTGAGGCACTGCGAGCACATGCCAGTGTTATTTGTTTGCAGCATCCCTCCCTCCCCACAGCATGACTGAAAAAGTGAGCCTAAAAAAATAGTGTCCACCACCGCCCCCTTGTGTCAGGGCGGAAATCAGACACTGAAGAGACCAGCAAACAGAAGAAGCTAAAAAGAGGGAACTGCCTTGGAAGAGACCCCACACTGCCCACAACACCAGAGAAAGTCCCAGATATATCTTTACTATTTTTACAATCATTCTTTTTTCTTGATGTTGTTTGATTGTTTTTTCTTTTTTCTTCTTTTTTTAAACTTTAAAAAATTTTTTAAGTCCTGTATTTCTCCTTTAATTTTTATTTTTCTAACCTACTATTACTTAAAAAAAAAAAGACCCTATTTTTAAAGCAAACACTGTATATATATTTTTTGTAGTTGTTGTTTTTTAATAATTCTCGTGACTTTGTTTTTTCTTCTTCTTTTCTTTAATACTGTATTTTTGAAAATCCAGCCTCTACTCTAGATTTTTAATCTTTGCTTTTTGGTATTTGTAGTCAATTTTGTACATTTAAACCCAATCTTCAGTACCCAATTTTACCTGAGAGCGAGATTACTGGCTTGACCTCTCTCTCCTCCTTAGGACTCTCCTTTTTCTCCACCAAGTTGTCTCTGTCTCTTCCCTCCCCCTTCTCTTTTCTACCCAACTCTGTGAATCTCTGTGTGTTCCAGACGGTGGAGAACACTTAGGGAACTGGTTACTGGCTGGATCTGTCTCTCTCCTTTTCATTTCCCTCTTTTATCCTCCTGGCTACCTCTGTCTACTTCCTCCCTCTCCTCTTCCCTGTATAACTCTGTGAACATCTCTGAGCGGTCCAGACTGTGGAGCACACATAAGGAAGTGATTACTGGATAGCTTGCTCTCTTCCTCTTTTGATCCCACCTCATCTCATTCCAGTCATCTCTAACTACCGCCTCCCTCTTCTCTTCTCCATGTAACTCAGTGAACCTCTCTGGGTGTCCCTCAATGTGGAGAAACTTTTCATCTTTAACCTAGATGTTTTATCAATGGTGCTGTATAGATGGAGAAGTCTAGAGGCTACTATAAAAATAAGACTGAAAACCAGAAGCAGGAGGCTTAAGTCCAAATCCTGAGAACATCAGAGAACTCCTGACTCAGGGAACATTAATCGATAGGAGCTCATCAAACGCCTCCATACCTACACTGAAACCAAGCACCACCCAAGGGCGAACAAGTTCCAGAGCAAGACATACCACGCAAATTCTCCAGCAACACCGGAACACACCCCTGAGCTTCAATATACAGGCAGCTCAAAGTTACTCCAAAACCACTGACATCTCATAACTCATTACTGGACACTTCATTGCACTCCAGAGAGAAGAAATCCAGCTCCACCCACCAGAACTCTGACACAAGCCTCCCTAACCAAGAAACCTTGACAAGCCACTGATACGACCCCACCCACAGTGAGGAAACTCCATAATAAAGAGAACTTCATAAATTCCCAGAATACAGAAAGGCCACCCCAAACACAGCAATATAACCAAGATGAAGAGACAGAGGAATACCCAGCAGGTAAAGGAACAGGATAAATGCCCACCAAACCAAACAAAAGAGGAAGGGATAGGGAATCTACCTGAGAAAGAATTCTGAATAATGATAGTGAAAATGATCCAAAATCTTGAAATTAAAATGGAATCACAGATAAATAGCCTGGAGACAAGGACTGAGAAGATGCAAGAAAGGTTTAACAAGGACCTAGAAGAAATAAAAAAGTCAATAATAATGAATAATGCAATAAATGAGATCAGAAACACTCTGGAGGCAACAAATAGTAGAATAACAGAGGCAGAAGATTGGATTAGTGAAGTAGAAGATAGAATGGTAGAAATAAATGAATCAGAGAGGAAAAAAGAAAAACGAATTAAAAGAGATGAGGACAATCTCAGAGACCTCCAGGACAATATGAAACGCTCCAACATTCGAACTATAGGAGTCCCAGAAGAAGAAGACAAAAAGAAAGACCATGAGAGAATACTTGAGGAGATAATAGTTGAAAACTTCCCTAAAATGGGGAAGGAAATAATCACCCAAGCCCAAGAAACCCAGAGAGTTCCAAACAGGATAAACCCAAGGTGAAACACCCCAAGACACATATTAATCAAATTAACAAAGATCAAATACAAAGAACAAATATTAAAAGCAGCAAGGGAAAAACAACAAATAACATACAAGGGGATTCCCATAAGGATAAGAGCTGATCTTTCAATAGAAACTCTTCAGGCCAGAAGGGAATGCCAAGACATACTTAAAGTATTGAAAGAAAATAACCTACAGCCCAGATTACTGTACACAGCAAGGATCTCATTCAAATATGAAGGGGAAATCAAAAGCTTTACAGACAAGCAAAAGCTGAGAGAATTCAGCACCACCAAACCAGCTCTCTAACAAATGCTAAAGGATATTCTCTAGATAGGAAACACAAAAAGGGCATATAAACCCGAACCCAAAACAATAAAGTAAATGACAACGGGATTATACTTATCAATAATTACCTTAAACGTAAATGGGTTGAATGCCCCAACCAAAAGACAAAGACTGGCTGAATGGATACAAAAACAAGACTCCTATATATGCTGCCTTTAAGAGACCCACCTCAAAACAAGGGACACATACAGACTGAAAGTGAAGGGCTGGAAAAAGATATTCCATGCAAATAGAGACCAAAAGAAAGCAGGAGTGGCAATACTCATATCCGATAAAATAGACTTTAAAACAAAGGCTGTGAAAATAGACAAAGAAGGCCACTACCTAAAGATCAAAGGATCAATCCAAGAAGAAGATATAACAATTATAAATATATATGCACCCAACATAGGAGCACCACAATATGTAAGACAAATGCTAACAAGTATGAAAGGGGAAATTAACAATAACACAATAATAGTAGGAGACTTTAATACCCTACTCACACCTATGGACAGATCAACTAAACAG
Organism: Capricornis sumatraensis; assembly: GCF_032405125.1. Lineage (NCBI taxonomy): Eukaryota > Metazoa > Chordata > Mammalia > Artiodactyla > Bovidae > Capricornis > Capricornis sumatraensis. The sequence continues at coordinate 176,641,863 of NC_091069.1, forward strand.
AAAATTAACAAGGAAACACAAGCTTTAAATGATACAATAGACCACTTAGACCTAATTGATATCTATAGGACATTTCACCCCAAAACAATGAATTTCACCTTTTTCTCAAGTGCTCACGGAACCTTCTCCAGGACAGATCACATCCTGGGCCATAAATCTAACCTTGATAAATTCAAAAAAATTGAAATCATTCCAAGCGTCTTTTCTGACCATAATGCATTAAGATTAGATCTCAATTACAGGAGAAAAACTATTAAAAATTCCAACATATGGAGGCTGAACAACTCGCTTCTGAATAACCAACAAATCACAGAAGAAATCAAAAAAGAAATAAAAATATGCATAGAAATGAATGAAAATGAAAACACAACAACCCAAAACCCGTGGAACACTATAAAAGCAGTGCTAAGAGGAAAGTCCATAGCAATATAGGCATACCTCAAGAAACAAGAAAAAAGTCAAATAAATAACCTAACTCTACACCTAAAGCAACTAGAAAAGCAAGAAATGGAGAACCCCAGAGGTAGTAGAAGGAAATAAAATTAGGGCAGAAATAAATGCAAAAGAAACAAAAGAGACCATAGCAAAAATCAACAAAGCCAAAAGCTGGTTCTTTGAAAGGATAAATAAAATTGAAAAACCATTAGCCAGACTCATCAAGAAACAAAGGGAGAAAAATCAAATCAATAAAATTAGAAATGAAAATGGAGAGATCACAACAGACAACACAGAAATACAAAGGATCATAAGAGACTACTATCAGCAATTATATGCCAATAAAATGGACAATGTGGAAGAAATGGACAAATTGTTAGAAAAGTACAACTTTCCAAAACTGAACCAGGAAGAAATAGAAAATCTTAACAGACCCATCACAAGCACGGAAATTGAAACCGTAATCAGAAATCTTCCAGCAAACAACAGTCCAGGTCCAGACGGCTTCACAGCTGAATTCTACCAAAAATTTAGAGAAGAGCTAACATCTATCCTACTCAAACTCTTCCAGAAAATTGCAGAGGAAGGTAAACTTCAAAACTCTTGTATGAGGCCACCATCACCCTAATACCAAAACCTGACAAAGATGCCACAAAAAAAGAAAACTACAGGCCAGTATCACTGGTGAACATAGATGCAAAAATCCTTAACAGAATTCTAGCAATCAGAATCCAACAACACATTAAAAAGATCATACACCATGACCAAGTGGGCTTTATCCCAGGGATGCGTGATTCTTCAATATCTGCAAATCAATCAATGTAATTCACCACATTAGCAAATTGAAGAATAAAAGCCATATGATTATCTCAATAGATGCAGAGAAGGCCTTTGACAAAATTCAACATCCATTTATGATAAAAACTCTCCAGAAACCAGGAATAGAAGGAACATGCTGCTGCCGCTAAGTCGCTTCAGTCGTGTCCAATTCTGTGTGACCCCACAGACGGCAGCCCACCAGGCTCCCCCGTCCCTGGGATTCTCCAGGCAAGAACACTGGAGTGGGCTGCCATTTCCTTCTCCAATGGATGAAAGTGAAAAGTGAAAGTGAAGTCGCTCAGTCATGTCTGACTGTTAGTGACTCCATGGAACATATCTCAACATAATAAAAACTATGTATGACAAACCCACAACAAACATTATCCTCAATGGTGAAAAATTGAAAGTATTTCCCCGAAAGTCAGGAACAAGACAAGGGTGCCCACTTTCACTGCTACTATTCAACATAGTTCTGGAAGTTTTGGCCACAGCAATCAGAGCAGAAAAACAAATAAAAGGAATCCAAATTGGAAAAGAAGAAGTAAAACTCTCACTGTTTGCAGATGACATGATCCTCTACATAGAAAACCCTAAAGACTCCACCAGAAAATTACTAGAGCTAATCAATGAATATAGTAAAGTTGCAGGATATAAAATCAACACACAGAAATCCCTTGCATTCCTATACACTAATAATGAGAAAATAGAAAAAGAAATTAAGGAAACAATTCCATTCACTACTGCAATGAAAAGAATAAAATATTTAGGAAAAAATCAAAGAGGACACTAATAGATGGAGAAATATACCATGTTCATGGATCAGAAGAATCAATATAGTGAAAATGAGTATACTACCTAAAGCAATCTACAGATTCAATGCAATCCCTATCAAGCTACCAGCAGTATTTTTCACAGAGCTAGAACAAATAATTTCACAATTTGTATGGAAATACAAAAAACCTCGAATAGCCAAAGCAATCTTGAGAAAGAAGAATGGAACTGGAGGAATCAACCTGGCTGACTTCAGGCTCTACTACAAAGCCACAGTAATCAAGCTGGTATGGTACTGGCACAAAGACAGAAATATAGATCAATGGAACAAAATAGAAAGCCCAGAGATAAATCCACACACCTCTGGACACCTTATCTTTGACAAAGGAGGCAAGAATATACAATGGATTAAAGACAATCTCTTTAACAAGTGGTGCTGGGAAAACTGGTCAACCACTTGTAAAAGAATGAAACTAGATCACTTTCTAACACCATAGACAAATAAACTCAAAATGGATTAAAGATCTAAACATAAGACCAGAAACTATAAAACTCCTAGAGGAGAACACAGGCAAAACACTCTCTGACATAAATCACAGCAGGATCCTCTATGATCCACCTCCCAGAATATTGGAAATAAAAGCAAAAATGAACAAATGGGATCTAATTAAAATTAAAAGCTTCTGCACAACAAAGGAAAATATAAGTAAGGTGAAAAGACAGCCTTTGGAATGGGAGAAAATAATAGCAAATGAAGCAACTGACAAACAACTAATCTCAAAAATATACAAGCAACTCCTGCAGCTCAATTCCGGAAAAATAAATGACCCAATCGAAAAATGGGCCAAAGAACTAAATAGACATTTCTCCAATGAAGACATATAGATGGCTAACAAACACATGAAAAGATGCTCAACATCACTCATTATCAGAGAAATGCAAATCAAAACCACAATGAGGTACCATCTCACACCAGTCAGAACGGCTGCAATCCAAAAGTCTACAAGCAATAAATGCTGGAGAGGGTGTGGAGAAAAGGGAACCCTCTTACACTGTTGGTGGGAATGCAAACTAGTATAGCCACTATGGAGAACAGTGTGGAGACTCCTTAAAAAATTGCAAATAGAACTGCCTTATGACCCAGCAATCACACTGCTGGGCATACACACCGAGGAAACCAGAATTAAAGAGACACATGTACCCCAATGTTCATTGCAGCACTGTTTATAATAGCCAGGACATGGAAGCAACCTAGATGTCCATCAGCAGATGAATGGATAAGAAAGCTGTGGTACATATACACAATGGATATTACACAGCCGTTAAAAAGAATACATTTGAATCCATTCTAATGAGGTGGATGAAACTGGAGCCTATTATACAGAGTGAAGTAAGCCAGAAAGAAAAACACCAATACAGTATACTAACACATATATATGGAATTTAGAAAGATGGTAATGATAACCCTGTATGTGAGACAGCAAAAGAGACACAGATGTATAGCATGGACTTTTGGACTCTGTGGGAGAGGGAGAGGTTGCGATGATTTGGGAGAATGGCATTGAAACATGTATACTATCATGTCAGAAATGAATTGCCAGTCTGTGTTCGATACAGGATATAGGATGCTTGGGGCTGGTGCATTGGGATGATTCAGAGAGATGATATGGGATGGGAGGTGGGAGGGGGGGTTTAGGATTGGGAACTCATGTACACCCGTGGTAGATTCATGTCAATGTATGGCAAAACCAATACAGTATTGTAAACCAAAATAAAGTAAAAATAAAAAAATTAAAAAAAAAATAAAATAAAAAACTTTGTTTCTCAGTTGACAGAAACTAGGAAGAATGCAAAGTATGAATAAGCCCTTCCCTTTCTGGCACTGCCAAATAGCATGCCAATTCCTATTCTCTTAATCACCACCTCAGGACCCCAAACCAAGTTTTTCAAGTCTTAGAAGCATAGTTGACTTGGCAGTACTGTTACTCCTCTTTGTCTTTTCTACACAAAGCTGAAAGCCTGTTTTCTGAGGTCACTAAATAAAAATTGGCCACCTATTTTCTTTAGAAGCAAATGCATGACTCTATGTTTGGATGTGCTAGAAGGAAAAGGGCCATATCAGTCTCCTGGGACCTTGGTAACAAAGCAGCTTTTATAATTAGAATAAAAGGTCCTTGACAGGCTTAAAGGATTTGCATCTGGAGAGGCAGCAAGATGAATATCCAGAGTGGCAATCCAGAGGCCTGGATACAACTGCAGTAAGACTAAAGGATTTGTATCAGGAAGCCATGTGCTAAATAACAACAAATGACCAGAAAATGAGATTCTGAAAAGGTTAGACACTGCTAAGCATGTTACAAATGCTCAGTATCCATTCAGACTCATCAAAAGAGATGTTACAACATCAAGTAATAATCAATGCATGTGGAAACCTTGATTATATCCTGCTGTGTGTCTGTGTATTGGTGAGGGGAGAAGAGGCAGAACAGCCATGAAAAGATATTCTTGGAACAATTGGGGATATGCAAAAACTGGGGATAACCTGTAAATGCTACTGGTGTCTCATCCAGTGTCTCTACTCAGCCTGTGCATCTATCCTCCTTTCCTATCCCCACTCCCTGCTGGCTGTTAAGGGCTCATAGCTGTCTCTTCTCAGTTTCAGGCTGATCCCACAGGGAGCTCTGTGAATGAATCATATCCCACTCCCACCAACAGGGTCTAGTGCCCACATCCTACAATCCCTGGCTTCAAGCTATGGGTAAGAGCAAAGTGGCCTAGGACATTCTCAGAAATATTTAGGGGTAAGGTGTTATTCCTTTAATATGTCATGATCTTCCTTAGCTTTTTAATCTCGGAATACTATGTCCAGGATGACGTTCTCCCTCTCTGTAATGCTGGCAAATTTCTACTCATACTTAAAGAATTAGTTCAAATTTTACCTCCTCCTCTGCTGGCAAGGCTTTCCTGAACTTTCCAGGCAGCGCTGAAGTGGTCCCTTTTTTGTATTCCCATAGCACACTTCTGACACAACTCTTTTATAACAGCACACAGATTTAAGTTACTGTTTACAGGCCTGTTTTTTCTCTAGCAGAAGTAAGACTCAGAAGGCAGGGGCTAGACTCTATTCATATTTGTATCCTTAGCACTTATGTAATGCCTGCCTCTTAACAAATGTCTGGTGAACAGCCAACTTTTTTTAAGCATTAAACTTACTACAGCTGGTGAGGGAACGTGAATGCTTGGGACAGATCGAGGCCGCACATGATTGGCTAAATGGCAAAGAACGACACCATCGGTTAGAGCTGCTCCAAGATCACAAGGCAGAGATACCTTCAACCGGTACTCAATATGCTAAAAATCAAGATAAAAAGCAAATAACTTAAGTACCACAATCTCTTATTTTATCTTTCTATCCTAAGTCAATAATTTCAGGAGACCCAATATTATATACACACATATACATATATACGTGTATGGTCAATGTATGTATGTACGTATGGCAGTCAGGTGACAGTGCTGCCAAGTTCCACAACAGAATCCATTTCCAATTTTCTGATTAAAAAACAAAAAACTAGATCAATTTTAAAATAAACACTACATATGATGTAAGTGTGGTATGTATATGTGCACATATACATTAATTTTTATTAAATCTAACAAGATTTCTTTACATTGAAGCAGAAAAAAGATTTTACATAAGTAGGGCCAGGGGTTGAGCTTTATGAAGTAACCCATCTCATTTTCCTAGTAAATAGCTGAAAAAATTCATCACACAATGGGCATCACAGCACACAATGGACAGTTGTTGATTCTATTAAAAATGTGTAAGTCAAATGAAAAAGTGATGCCAGGATCATGGGTTATAGCAATATCACTTAAAAAAGTTTAACTCAAAGGCAATGTATATACTTTCCGTAGTTGATCTATTAATTCTAGCTCTTCTTCTCTCTGTCTTGAATTCTGTCTTGTTACCGGATCTTTCAAATCAGTGGTTGGTACAGAAGATGAAAGGAGGGGTGAAGCATGACCTAAAAAATATTGATATGTGAGACAGAAAAGCAACTGCTAGTGTTGCAAAGATACTCAAATCCGCCCAATCAGTTTCCTTGAAAGTACAGAACTTTTTACTTCTGTATTGCCTTTTTAAAAAAAGGTTTTTATAATGGAAATTTTAAAATATGCACAATAATAGGGAGAACAGTATGAAAAACTAGCAAATGTCCATTATCTATTGGGCTCAACTATTTTGTGTTTGATCACATCCATTTAAAAATGTTTTTATTGAATATCACACCTCCAAAAATTACACAAATCATAAGCAAAGAGCTCTCAATAAATTATCATCACAAAGTAGACACAAGCAAGTCAATAAATGGAAAATTACCAACACCCAGGAGACTCTCTCCTGTTCTCTGCCCATTGGTACCCAAGAGTTATCTCTAACACCATGGGTTCTAACTATGTAAACTTCCTGGCTTCTAATACGACAGATTAGTTTTGCCCATTTTTGAACTTTCTATAAATAAAACCATATTATATGTGTGTATGCTTTTGGGTTTGGCATCTTTTTGATCAACATTATAAGATTTATTCACATTATTGTATGTATTACCTTGTTCATTTTCATTGCCTATTTGGTATCCTATTGTACAAATATACCATAATTATTTATCCATTGTATTGTTGTTGATGGACATTCAGTTTGGGGCTATTATGAGTAACATTGCTATGAATATTTTTGAACATATCTTTTGGTATAGATATTACATGTTTCAGAAAGCAAAGTCGCTACTCATAGGATACATCAGATTGGCCAAATGTTTGTTCAATAAAGTTCTTCATGAAAATGAAAATTTACTTTTATTTTTATCTAAAACCAAGTGAACTACCTGAGGAACTCAACAAGTATTCAGCATTAGCAGATAATGTAAGCAGTTTTCTATGCTAATTTAGAGTCCCACCAGCAGCACACCTCTGGTTTGAGTTTAAATCTCACTGTATCTACCAGTTACATTAACAGTAATTTTGGGAGTGAAATGTCTGTTTCCACATTTAGGTAACTTCTTTGGGGATCAGCAGAGATTTGCCATATTAACTAAAAACCATGAGACTAAGTAGATCTGCTTTTAAATTACTGATTCATTTCTTTCACAATATAGACAGCTTTTACCAATGGAAAAATCTAACAGGATGTTATAGGGAGAAGAGACATTCATTCCCTGAAGCCCTAAAAGAGCATTTTTTTTGTTCAAACACTATAACCTGCTTTTAGGTGATACTAAGAAACTTTCTGAACAAAATGAATTTGAGCAAGATTAAGATTCCCTTCCTTTAATGTCAGTGAGATCACAGACAAATGCAGGGCTTAAAACTTTGTCTCAGTGACACCAAAGGGTAGAAGTTTATTATTGTTTTTTGTTTTTGCTTGGCCACACCACACAGGTTGCAGGATCTTAGTTCACTGACCATGGATTGAACCCGGGCCCTGGCAGTGAGAGCACTGAGTCCTAACCATTGGATTGCCAAGGAATTCCCAGGGGAGAAATTTAACAGCATGTTAGCAGTTAATGTCATTGTATAACCATCTCCTCCCCTATCCCTCTTTTAGTCACTACCACCTACCTTTATTTGTTTCTGTCCTGACAGCTCCTCGGAAAAGGAAGCTTTCAGGGCGCTGGGGCTGGTTTTTCTGGATAGCAGCGGGAAAAGAATACGCAGGGGAATGATGAGCTGAATCAGCATGGAAAAGCAAAATAAAATTAAAGGAGATGGAAAAAAATTAAATATAATAATAGACATGACCAAAGTTCAATAAATGATAAATGAAAAAGAAATGTTAAATGTTGCAATGATATAAAATAATAATTTTGTTTATTAATAGAAAAATCCGGTACAGAAAAGTAACCCTGAAAACAGGAGGGCTGTTTGTATGTGTTTTTATTTTTTAGGCCACGCCACATGGCTTGTGGAGTCTCAGTTCCCCAATCAGGGATTGAAACCAGACCACGGCAGTGAAAGCCCGGAATCCTAACCACTAGGCCACCAGGGAATTCCCTGTTTGTTTGAATCTTTCACTGTGGTGCATGGACTCTAGCTGTGGTATGTGGGCTTAGCTGCTCCATGACATGTGGGATCTTAGTTCTCCAACCAGGGATGAAACCTACACTCTCTGCTTTGAAAGGTGGATTCTTAACTACTGGACCACCAGTGAAGTCTCACGTATGCATTTTTAACTGTCATGTTATTCTTGGTATATCAATAAAGACAGAATGAATGTTAATATATTAAATAGTCTTGTGCCAACCTACAGCCCTGCTAGCAAATACTCATTTTTTTGTATCAAAAGGCTGAGTAGCTAAACAACCACTTGAATTAAAAAATGAAAAATGTGCAGGGCTCCCATATTTGTGCCTGATTTCTCAGAAAAGGAAGCCACTGCCATCTAAGAAGGAATTTATCAGGAAAATCCTGGTAAAGGATTATAATCAGGATGTGGTTAACTGTACTTTTCTGTCTATTACCTGTTTCTGTTGTAGGTGAATTTGATACAGCATTAGATCTGTCATCATTCTGTGGAGAAATAAATACATCAATACTTATTATTCAAGAAGAGGTATTTTCCACAGTTGTGGTAACTTAGGGATTATAAAAGAAAAAAATCATGCAACTCTATTCAAAATGAAATTTAGAAATGAGAATTTGGTATAATAAATTAATTTTGAATATTTTTTAATGCCAGATCTCTTACTTGGTTCTAGAGAGTATAAGATTTAAGTAACACATTCTCTAAAGATAGCCCTATTATGTAACAGGTCTTTCCTAAGACTGTGAAAAATTAAATCATCCTAAGGCAGAAAATTTTATTGGAAAATGTATAGGAGAGAATAAAATTTTATTTTACGATAGTGTTTTTCTGGGATACTTTCTAAAGTATTTCTCCTCTACTCCTCAAATAATGTTTTAAGAAAGAGTAATGAAGGTTTCTTCATTTCAGCTAGGAAATAAGATGGTGCAAGATGATGGCTGTATTTTGAGACTAGTATTTGAATCTAAGATCTTTTTAATTTATTGACCAAAGGAACTACAAAGGAGAGAGAAGTAGCTCAAATGGTATAAGGTATACCTAAAAAAAGGGACTGGAGTTAAGCTAATTAAAAAAGAAGTATTGGTTAGCTGGCTTAAAGATATTAAAGACATGGCAGAGAAGTAAAATCAACAAAAGCTAGAATTAACAAGTTTTTCAGGACTTGATATCAAGTTATATTCAATGATTAATGAATTGTACTCAATAATTTATGGTAAGTGAGACATTTTTGAACAGAATGACTTTAAAACACACACATACACATATACACACTCCCATGCTTTTTTCCCCCTTTTGGGTTTCAGTATTTGAAGAAATCTTTTATCTCAAATTGTAGTTGGGTAGGTGAAATTAATGATGAAAGGAAATTTTAACTGCTATAAATGAACAGAAGCCATGCTGTTGAGAAAATTCCTGGAATGATCTGAAAAACAATTCTATGGTAATGATTCCTTGATTTGATACTGTCAGGCCAAGAATTAAGACTTAAAAAGTAAGCTGCATTCTTGAGTGAAGAACTGTATCACATCTTCATTAGTGAAAAAGACAACATGTTCATCAAGTATAATGATGCCAGTAAACAAAGTTTAGGATGCTGAGAAGAAATGGGAATTTAAATAACAAGTTTAAAGTAAGAGCAACAGGCACTAGTAAAGGGAATGAACAGCAAGTGAGGCAAAAGCTGGATATCTTTGTAAGAGAACAAAAGACTATCCTTATCTTCAAAGAATATGAGATAGGAAGGAGAAAGCTAGTTAGCTCAACAAAGACCTACTGAAGGACCAATGGTACAAACTGAAAAACATAAGAAGTAGAGATTATTCCAGATACAGAGGGAAAGAAAAATTAAAAAAGACCTATTACTGTGAGATAGATTAGAAACTTTTAACACATTTAGGAATAAAATGATGAAGTTAATAGGCAACTCTACTAGATAAGGATCATGGCATTTGGTCCCATCACTTCATGGCAAACAGAGGGGGAAACACTGGAAACAGTGACAGACTTTATTTTTGGGGGCTCCAAAATCACTGCAGATGGTGACTGCAGTCATGAAATTAAAAGACGCTTGCTCCTAAGAAGAAAAGTTATGACCAACCTGGACAGCATATTAAAAAGCAGAGACATTACTTTGCCAACAAAAGTCCATCTAGTCAAAGCTATGGTTTTTCCAGTAGTTATGTATGGATGTGAGAGTAGGACCATAAAGAAAGCTGAGCGCTGAAGAATTGATGCTTTTGAACTGTGGTGTTGGAGAAGACTCTAGTGAGTCCCTTACACAGCAAGGAGACCCAACCAGTCCATCCTAAAGGAAATAAGTCCTGAATATTCAGTGGAATGACTGATGTTAAAGCTGAAATTCCAATATTTCACCCACCTGATGCGAAGAGCTGACTCATTTGAAAAGACCCTGATGCTGAGAAAGACTGAAGGTGGGAGGAGAAGGGGATGACAGAGGATGAGATGGTTGGATGGCATCACCGATGTGAGTCTGAGTAAACTCTGGGAGTTGATGACGGACAGGGAGGCCTGGCGTGCTGCAGTCCATGGCATTGCAAAGAGTTGGACACGACTGAGCAACTGAACTGAACTAGATAAGGAAGAGCTAAAACACATTCCACTGAATGGCAGCAAATGTTCTCACCTCCAGAAGTACCAAAAGATAACATACAGTTGGGTGTAATGAAAAACAAAGCCAGACTAGAGGGGACTTATAAAATGGGGACTTTTAAAATATGTTTTTATTGAAACTGTAAATCTAACTGATTTGCACTCCACTATACTAAAATAATTAGCTCAAACCATGCTGATAGCCTTACTGTAACAAATTAACTTTTCTCTTATATACCTTCCTTGAAATTTTGAAAACAGTCCCTCAGATAATTTTCTGCGTTGTTCAAATAAGGAATGTACTGAGAAAGGCTAACAAAAGGTTAATATAGAAGAGAATTAGAAAGTTTTTTCAGAAGTCATTCAGGTATGAGTAGCTTCAATAAGAAACAGAAAGATTTATCAGGTTTACAGATGTAAGCTGGGGTTAGCATCTGGAAGGATATGACTTGAGATTCTGAAAGTATTCTGGTAAGCTAGAAAATTTTAAATGTTCACAAATAAAAATTAAGCAGGAAAACAAGATACAATATTTAGAAATTATTATCATTTAGGAGTATAATTAAAACATTTGAGAATTACAGTGGGTACTGAGTAAAATAAACACTGAAAAGGAAAACCCCAACCTAACACTCAGGTAGAGATGTGAATAACCCTGGTTTCATGCTCAGCACCACGTGGGCTCTAATGAGGGGGACCATGGAGTCAAATGGAGGTAGAGAACTTGTGAAAGTCTGTAAGGACAAACAGGCTAGGAAAGGTACATAAAAGGGCCAAAGCTTAATTTACAGAGATGACAAGGGAGGCATCATAATAATTGCCAATTATAAAGATTCCCCTACATAAGAACTACTAAATAACTAGAAAATCTCCACTCTGAAAAGAAAAGAAGAAACAGGCGAGGTGTAAATCACAGGAGGACAGATGTAAGTTAGACAAGGAGAGGACCTGGTTGACAATGAGGATTATTAATCACTTATGTATCAAATGATAATAAGCATGGAATTATCATCCTAGTGGGAAGCCTTCAAAAAATAAAACACCACAGGTTTTTAATTTAGACTTACATATGATCTCCACTGTAACTTCCTACTTAAGCATAGACACATGGGAGTGGCTGTGTGTCAATCAAACAGAAACAGGTGGCCTAGGGACCATAGCTTACTGACCCCTACTATAAAAGGGTTTTAGCAGTGAACAGTCCCAGTTTGGGAGACTGGGACTCAAGTTATTTCGCATGCACTTAGCCAACAGAGTTAATTCAAATAAAAACTCATGATCAAAGTAAAATAGTAACAAAGTTACAAAGTAAACTCGATCAAAAAATTCTTTGATAATAAAATTAGAATACTTCAAGTAAAATCTCAATGTAAATAATTAATGAAGGCTCTATGTTTCTGGCATAATAAAACTTGCAAAAGTTCCTGGTAAATTACAATAATGAGATGTACTGATACCTGAAGAGGCCTGAAGGCAGAAGCATGAGGCAGGGTAGCAGCATAACCCACTTGATTCACACCTGACAGTGACTAAATTGCAAAAGAAAAAGAGAAGAAACAGAAGGCAGCATTTACGTTAGCAAAATGTCAGGCAGGCAGGCAGGCAGGCAGGCAGGCAGATCTTCTCAGTAAAAGCAGAAAAGGAAAGGTCACTGAGAAACTTTCCAATGGTTCACTAAGACATTGACAGGGCAGAAAGAGAACACCTGGGAAAAAAGGCCTGTGATTTAACACAGTTTCTCCACCTTTAATTCAACTATTTCAATACCCCATACCACATTAATCAAGAAGTGAAAGACATGATTTAACAGGGAAATAAAATAGAACATAATTTTTTTTAATAGCAAAACAGCCTTAGAAACAAATGAGTCCTGTGCTATTCCTATAGCAGGGGAAACAAATCGAGTCAAAGACTTCGTTTTAACTGACCAGAACTGGCACGAATAAGGGCAGTATTTTAATATTAATCCAAATTAGATTTATTATAATTCAGTTTAATGGCTCTGGTTTGAGAAGCCAGGATATAAGGGTTTTGCATCACACCTTAAGGATAAACCAGCATTTCATTTCTGCTTCTGTGGAAGTCCAAATGACCTCTAAAACATACAATTTTCCATTTGTTTGAATCTTTTATCCTTTCACCAATCTATGAATACATACAACTAGTTATATATTAGAGATACTGTTATAATCTATTATACAGAATTTTATAGATAAAAGTTGTTTAAAACATGACAATTTTTTTTTTTACTGGTGGGGAATGGAAATCAGAGAAGACAAGACTTTCACAAAGGGTGCTTGGGTGGGATTTTACTTGTTAAAAATGCCAAAGGCTTAAAGATATTAAAGTCTTTATAAGTTAAATAATTTAAAATAAACTATGATCACAAATACCTGAATCATGGGATAAATGAACAGGAACACAAGTGGTATTTAGAAAAAGGTAAGATGGTCAATAAAATAAATACAACTATAATTTTAATGAGCTGATAGCAATGTTTTTTTCATGTGTGCAAAAAAAAAGCATGTAATACAGTAACATTATCTATCTTAAGGCAGAAAAAAGTGAAAAAAGAAATGTACAAGAACAGACTGTGACAGCAGTCTTACATTTTATATGCTTTTACTTGTTTAGATTTCCTGGGCTTCCTTATAATCAAATGGACTTGAATTACTGTCAATCTCAAGTATGTCCTGTGTGTTTAGTCACAGTCATGTCTGATCCTGAGACCCCACAGACTATAGCCCACCAGCCTCCTCTGTCCATGGGGATTTTCCGGGAAAGACTACTGGAGTGGTTTGCCATGTTCTCCTCCAGGGGAGCTTCCCAACCCAGGGATTGAATGCCGGGGATCAAACGCAGGTCTCCCACATTGCAGGCAGATTCTTTATCATGTGAGCTACCAGGGAAGCCCAATCAAGTATAAAAAGGCTAAATGGCACTTTGTTGGCAAAGGAGGAAAAAATGAATGGAGAGAAGAGGAAGTGAAATGAGTCCAAATCTTTGCTAGTATCTAGCACTAAGTTGGCAAAGAAGGAAAAAAGGAATGGAGAGAAGAGGAAGTGAAATGAGTCTAGATACTTGCTAGTATCTAGAGACGGGCTAGACATAGATGTAATATATATGAAAGCAACAGAGCCTGAAGGGCAACCATAAAAGAATGTTAGTGTAACAGATAGTAAACATTTCTAATACTTATGCCAAATCCCATATTTCAAGGTCTTTAAATCAAATTCAACATTTACTTGCTGTATCATCAGACCTTCTCATCATGAATTTTTTTTTTTTTTGACAACTTTTTCTTTTTTTCCTGACTGATTTTATTTTTTTATTTTGGCCACACCATGCAACTTGCAGGATCTTAGTTCCCTGGACTGAACCTGGGCCACTGTAGTGAAAACACCTAATCATAACCACTTGACTACCTTAACAAATGAGCAATTATTACACGTAAAGAATACATAAAACTTCCAAATTATTCAGGAATTACTTATTAGTAATTAATAACTAATATATCCCAGGAATTATGATAGGGATTGAGTACACATAGGTAAATGCAACAAAGAATATCCCCATGCCCATGAAACTTATAATCTAACAGTCTATCGTTGGGGGAGGGATATAAAAAACAATAAACTCCCACCTAAAAGTACAATGAAGATGAGTAACAGTGGAGAACTGATTTGGGGTAAGCAGTGTTGCAAAGGCCATTTTAAGGATGTGACATTTAAGTTGATACCAGATAGATCAGTAGGAGTCAACCAAGGGGTATATGGAGGGAATGAGAGACACTGCACGCAGATGGAACAGCATTTGTAAAGATCCTGAGGTAGGAAGGGTTTCTCATATCTGTAGAGCAGAAAAAAATGCTGACATAGCATGAGACCAGAAATGAGAGACAGATAATAGCCAGAGTGCACAGGAACTTATAGGCCATGTTAAGAAGTTTGCAACTTATTCTAAAGGGTTTGCAGACCATGTTAAGAAGTATATGGACTTTATTCTACCATGTGAAGATAATACTTAAGCTCTTAAAAGTCATTTAAGTGTAGTTTTGATAAGATCAGAGGAGAGGTATGATTTAAAAAATGGCTCTTTGTGTACATGTTGGACACTATTTGGCACGCAAAAATATCCGAGACATGGTTCTTGCTTTTAAAGGCCGTCTAATTTATGCCAGACATGAATACTATTAAGTAAAATACTAGTGTATGTGTTTGAAAATGGCTGAAATTTCAAATTTCACACTAAGGGGGGATTTTGTGGCTGTTTTTCCAAATTCCACTTTTGCCTTGATAAAAACGTCTGGGCATTCAGCACTTACTATATGTGTTATTAAATCTAATCTTCAGTTCCCTAAAGTGTTTTCAATTATAGTACAACACAGCACGGTGTTCATGCAGGTTTTAAGTCACCCGGATCTAGATCTGAACCAGCCTTGTACTTATTAGCTATGTGATCTTGGATAAGTCACATCTGGACAAAACATTCTGTGCCTCAGTAATCATTTGTAAAATGGTGTTAAGTTTACCCTTAGCTCTTTAGGCTGCTGTGAGGATGAATGAAATAATGCTGGTACAGTGTCTGGGTCATCACAGGCTCTCAGTATTTTTCTACATCAATTTATTATTTGCTTCTCAAGCCAATTAACTTCAACTAAAACTCCAGAAGCTTATTTCTTTATAAGACTGCCCAGTTAAAATGTGCTTTATCCATCATAAAGGAAATGATGATTGCAGAACAGATATTTTGACAGTGAAAGTTTATGTAACAGGGACCTCATGCTGACGTACATGTAGTTCATGCAATAACATGCACAGAGGCAGCAGTTACCAGCTCCTAAGACAGGAACTGCTACAGACAATAGGCTTTTGAACTGCTGTTTTTCAATACTACAGTGAAAAAAGTAACATAAAACGATGGGAAAACCAACTGTGTAAATGGTTAGAATCCTCTTGCAAAGCTGATAAAAATGAGACTACCAATAAAGTTCTTGTGTTATACTCATTTTCATCTGATGAAACAGACAATAAGTAAACCAATGTGTTTTACGGTTATCTTCTAAATTTGCATGTGTTCAATAAAATCAAATAAAATTTAAAAAGAAAAGCAAACTAATGTTAACAAAGATCAGTAGATAGCATTCCAAGTTAATGTTTCCCTGAGTTTAAAACATAAAATGGGTATGGAGGGATAATCTTGAGGTGGAAGTATTTTTTTAAAGTTTGGGATTTTCAGTAGCTTAAAATAGATAATAAAATAGGGTGTCAAATATACAGTCATATAATTAGCATCATGAAGTAATAAGGGGACCATTCATCATACAGGTGACTCACAAAACAAATTAATGATTAACAACGTACAACTGTAATTAGAAATTACATTTTAAAAACTAATATATTATGCCCTCTCCTCCAACACACACACAAAGCCAATATGGTTCTCAATGCAGATGTTTTACTTTTGAGAACACTAACAAAGGTATTTGAATCACATCTGCAGAATACTTGGAATACTGGGTAAATCATGAAAAGTAATGTAGGGAGACGTTCTAACTACTTGCAAAGCATTCAGTAATGATGCTCATCATGTTTTATGGTATTTAGATCAATTCAGAAAAAAAAGTACAATAGCTATTCTCCAATCTTACAGCAATGTAAAACTCCATTTTGTGCAAGGTTCTTACCACTAACAAGGCACTATCATCAGTGTGCTGAGACCTTCTGGATGGGAAGGGACACTGGAGAGGTGGAGAAAAATGAAGCAGTGTCAAAACCAAGCTATGCACACACAGGACGAATTTCACAAATACACGTGCAAAGAGACATACTAACATATACTTGTAAAGATGCCAACATACAGGACCACATTCACAGTCATTCAGAATTCATGCATCATAACAGCTAGTAAGTTGTGAGTAATGATTTTCTTCTCAAGAACTTAAACAATTTCAAATATGATTTTATTGCCTAAAAACTTTCTAAAGTGAGGAGGGAACAGGAGATTATTCTCTGTTCTAAGAAGAGAAAGCTGGAGTACAGATGTAGCAATAACATAAAGAATTTCTGCTTATTTAGGGAGCTAGTGATAAATTCAAAACAATAAACCCAAGAGTCATGCCTCCTATTCCAAGCATCTCTTCATTACCTTTGAAGACAAAACAAGGGTACAATTGGAAATTTTAAACTGTACATGTCATTTTCCTGAAGAGCTTTAGTTTTATATAATGAATTACTCCAGAAGGATCATTAAGAAGGAAATGTTTGGGTAAAAAAGCAAGAGTATATTAACTTATAATATTCTGACTGTCAAAAGTTTGTACAGTTATTACCATGAGAAGAAAAGACAACTGAAAATGCTTGAGTCAATCTTTTGGGTGTTACACCAATGCCCAAGTTCTCAAATAAATGAACAAAAACAGTTACTATATGTCAAAGATTTAAAAAACTTTATAATGAATAATTTAAAACATTTCCAATATATTTTACCAATCTAGAAACATTTGTGCTACGAAAACACCATGCTGAAAACTGATGCTTATAAAGCCCCATGTGTTAGGTTTTCAAATAACTTATTTTACAAAAAACAAAGTCATCATTCACATGAAAAAACACGTTAATGCATCCTTAAGGAAGTGGTGATCATAAACTCAAAAAATAAAAAGGCAAAGTCAAAGGAAAGTAGCTAATGAAAAAGCAAACTATAAGAAAAAAACTTATTTAGTAAGCATCAGTTTAACAGATCAAAACAGATGCCCAGATTTTCAAAAAGGTTAATAAGCAATTAATCTCACATGTCAATCTGTAATGAAAATGTACAACTTATGATAAAATTAATGTGTACAAAGTATAACCAATAACATACACACTTAGGAAATGGCTCCGAAGTGGAAATACTATGTAGAGCTTTTGGTTTAATACTGACACCAATCACCTGTGTTAGATACAGATCTCAGGACCATCTCTCATTACACAGTAGCTTTGAAAATGGATGAGGGAGATGATATCTCTGCTGGGGATGCAAGGAGGGTAATAAATAACCTCCAGATGGATGTGTATAAATTAAAAAAAAAAATCCTGATCTATAGATTGTGATAAACTTCCTGGCCTGTGTCTTTTTTCCCTAGTAAGTAGATTTTTGTGAAGGGAAAAAAGAAAATGCCAATAATTTGATCACTAAAAACATATGATAATCACATGCAAACTATTTCATTTTCATTGCAGTAATAAAAAATTTCAAAGAAAGGTAATTATATAAACTTACCTCACCAACTAAGGGGGTGTGTTGTTTTTGTGGACTTTGCGATGCTTTTTGCTATATACCCCACAAGAAAGGGAAGTTGGTTAGAATTTGGAACACTGGAAATGAAAAATTCTGTTCATTAAATAACCATTCACATTAATTTCTGTATCTCTTATGTATGACACTTTTCTAAATTAACTGGTTACAAGATGCTACCCTTTCCTTAAGTAGCTTATATTTTAAATGCAGAAAAGCAGTAAGCTGATATACAGTACTTTTCTGTGTATACAAAACTACGCTTTTTAAAATATGTACATGGATAAAAACATATTCACAGAGTAGTGATCTCTCACTATATTTTCTCAATGAAATCATTCTTTCTCTAAAGGCTTCAAATATTTCTCCAATGCTAACAGCTTTAGCTCTCTCCCGTCAGCCAAATTTCAGGCTTGTATTTCAAATGTTTGTGGAAACTCTCTACCTGGAAACCCCACTGTCATCTTATGTTCAACATAACTAAAAAAACCCTTCCACTTCCCGTAATAACTGGCTCTTACGTTTAACTTGCTAATTTCTGTTATTACGTCAATTAACAATCTCACAACATCTGCACTGAGTGTTTTACAATGTGTTCCTATACACAGTATCTCAAGGGATTCTTCTTATTCTGTGAGATAATCACCATAATCATATTCTTTAAAGATGAAAAAATTGAGGATAGGAGAGTTTGTATTGGAGAAGGAAATGGCAACCGACTCCAGTATTCTTGCCTGGAGAATCCCAGGGACTGGGGAGCCTGGTGGGCTGCCGTCTATGGGGTCGCACAGAGTCGGACACGACTGAAGTGACTTAGCAGCAGAGAGTTTGTATGGTCTGTGCAAGGTCACAAAGTTAGCAGCAGAACTCAGATTTGTACCTATGTCTTCTGACTCTAAATCTGACCTTCTTTCCACAAAGCTAATTCCCATTAAAACCATTCTTTTAGCTTCAAAATCTTGCTTTGGAACCTTTTTTTCCCCATTCATTGTCAATAATTTTTCAACATTCACTACACATCTATGTATAGGATATAATGATGCTTCTTCTAAAAACTCTTGTTATTTTATAAAACGCTTTGTGGTAGCAAGGGGTGTAGCACATACCATACTAATAAAAGTACTAGGTGCAGCCACAGTTATTCTCAAATAGTCGCTATTTAACTGTTAAATATTACACAAATAAGGAAAATAAAGGCATAGAATGGCTCAGTAACTTTCCAAAAATCAAGCATATGCCTAGTAGCAAAGCTAGACTCAAATTCAGGTATTTCTGATACTAGGACCTTACCATTGGACAACACTGCTTTTCCTTAGGAAACTTAAGAGATTGTCTAGTTTTATGCCTTCATCTAATTACCGCAATTACTCTCTATTTCATTTTCTTGCTTTCCTCATCTTTTAATATGTTCTTACATGAGATTAGTTTTTCAGAAGTACCTTCCCTCTCATGTTTTTCTCCTGCTAAACTAAAATTGCTCGTCTGCCTAACTGTTCAAGATCAAACTCCAATTTGACCTTTAATCAAGGCTATCTACAATGTAATTATCTCTTACTAGTTATATGACTTCCACATAAGGCAAGTTAACTGAGTTATTTTATGTGAAATGCATAGAACACCACTTAGGACATAATATGTGTTCAGTTCAGTTCAGTTGCTCAGTCGTGTCCCACTCTTTGCGACCCCATGAATTGCAGCATGCCAGGCCTCCCTGTCCATCACCAACTCCTGGAGTTCACTCAGACTCACGTCCATCAAGTCAGTGATGCCATCCAGCCATCTCATCCTCTGTCATCCTCTTCTCCTCCTGCCCCCAATCCCTCCCAGCATCAGTCTTTTCCAATGAGTCAACTCTTCGCATGAGGTGGCCAAAGTACTGGAGTGTCAGCTTTAGCATCATTCCTTCCAAAGAAATCCCAGGGCTGATCTCCTTCAGAATGGACTGGTTGGATCTCCTTGCAGTCCAAGGGACTCTCAAGAGTCTTCTCCAACACCACAGTTCAAAAGCATCAATTCTTCGACACTCAGCCTTCTTCACAGTCCGACTCTCACATCCATATATGATCACTGGAAAAACCATAGCCTTGACTAGACGGACCTTAGTCGGTAAAGTAATGTCTCTGCTTTTGAATATGCTATCTAGGTTGGTCATAACTTTTCTTCCAAGGAGTAGGTGTCTTAATTTCATGGCTGCAATCACCATCTGCAGTGATTTTGGAGCCCCAAAAAACTAAGTCTGACACTGTTTCCACTGTTTCCCCATCTATTTCCCATGAAGTGATGGGACCGGATGCCATGATCTTCGTTTTCTGAATGTTGAGCTTTAAGCCAACTTTTTCACTCTCCTCTTTCACTTTCATCAAGAGGCTTTTCAGTTCCTCTTCATTTTCTGCCATAACGGTGGTGTCATCTGCATATCTGAGGTTATTGATATTTCTCCCGGCAATCTTGATTCCAGCTTGTGTTTCTTCCAGTCCAGCGTTTCTCACGATGTACTCTGCATAGAAGTTAAATAAGCAGGGTGACAATATACAGCCTTGATGCACTCCTTTTCCTATTTGGAACCAGTCTGTTGTTCCATGTCCAGTTCTAACTGTTGCTTCCTGACCTGCATACAGATTTCTCAAGAGGCTGGTTAGCCATTATCATTAACTGAGAGTCAGTATAGCATTCTGGTCCTTGACCAGGGATTTGAGCCAGCCCATCCCCCTTTCTTTTTTCTTTCCAGTTTTATTGAGATGTAAGAATCTGCCTGCAATGTGGGAGACCTGGGTTCGATCACTGGGTTGGGAAAATCCCCTGGAGGAGGGCATGGCAACCCACTCCAGTATTCTTGCCTGGAGAATGCCCAAGGACAGAGGAGGTTGGTGTGCTACAGTCCGTGGGGTCGCAAAGAGTCAGACACAACTTGAGCAACTAAGCACATTAATTCACACATAGCACTGTTATCAGTTTAAGGCAGAGAGCACTATGATCTGACTTATAGAAGTCATGAAATGATTACCATAATAAGTTTAGTGATATCTACCATCTCATACAGATTCAAAATAAAAGAAAAAACAACAACAACGATGAAATGATGAACTTTTAGGATATACTTTCTTAACAACTTTCACATTTAACATATATGCTGTATTAATACATTACATCTCTTAATTCTTATTTATCGTATGACTGGAAGTTTATACCTTTTGGATACCTTCATGAAATTCCCCCTTCCCCATGCCATGCCTCTGGTAATCAAAATTCTGACCTCTTTTTTAATGAGCTTGTCTGTTTTTGAAGTATAACTGATCAACAACACTATATTAGTTCCTGGTACACAATATAATGATTTCCTATTTCTGTATCAAAGTGATCACCATGATAAGTCTAGTTACCATCAAGATTTTTTTTTTTTAAAGAAACTATTTATTTTCCATCTGCTTCATTTCCATTTTCTATTCAGTTTGTCTTACTAGCTGAGTATTTAACCTTAGGAAAACTCTTATCCTCTCTGGGCGTCAAATATCATTGCAGGCTTCATACATTTGAAAAAAATGTAAGAATTTATCATGTGTATGGTAGTTAAAGAAGACACACTTTGGCTAGAGTTATGAAAAAAGAGAAAGCAATTAGAGGATGAGTGATTCATCTGTTCAATCATTTAAAAAGTATTTAATGAGCTTTATTGTTGGCTAAGGCTTGGTTAGACCTAGAGAAACATCAGTGAATAAACATGATAGAAAGAACATGTCCCTTTCTTCATGGAGTTTACAGATAAATGAGAGACAGATACATATATATGGGCCATGCCACTAGGCTTGTGGGATTTTAGTTCCCTGACCAGGAATCCAACAAGGGCCTGTGGCAGTGAGAGCATAGAGTCCTAACCACTGGACCACCAGGGAATTCCTGGGAAAGACATACATTAAACATGCGAAAATATAATTATTTTAAAAAGAAAAAAAAAATCTAAGGTGACTGCAGAACAAAAAGATGTAAGTAACACAGGCCAAAAAAGTGAACCAGATTTAGAGACAACTATAGAGTCTGTTAAAAACAGAAGTGTTAATAAGGATTATTAACTGGGTAGCTGGGGAGAAAACAGAAAGGAAAGAATCTAAGATGACTAAAGTATTAAGCCTGTGAGGCTTGCAAATTTTTGAGGTAAGGAAGTGAGTGATAGGTTCAGGTAACGATAGTTTAAATCTTCATGGCACTTTACAGTTTACACAGCATTTTCACTTTCATGATGCACTAGAGATTTAGGAAACACCAGCTGGACAGTAAAGTGATACGTCTAATGACAGATAGCTAATTAAGAGTAAGAGACTACCACTGTCCTAAAAGCAAGATCAATCACTTCTGGTTATCCTCAAGCCTATCTACCTTTGAGGACAGTTAATTAATCACAAACAGGAGACAGTTATACTATTTACTCAAGAATTCTTATGATTATCAAATTTTTTCCCCCCATGAAGACAATAAAACCTGACAGCCTCAGTGAAACAAATATGCACTTAATTCTAAGAAGCTTTAGGAGTACCATTCAATGAATCCAAAGAACTCACCTTGACAAAGTCCAGGACAGCATCTCTCTGAATCTGCTTGGTCCTTATTTTCTCCTCCTCATACTGCAGGGCAGCAAGTTGTGCCTCTCTCCGAGTACGTTCTACTAATTGTTCTCTTCTCCGATGAAGTTCCAGGTCTGTCTGTGAAAACGGGAACAAGAGGATCATTTTGCATAGGCAAGCAGGGATAAAGATCAACTTCCTAATATTCTTTATCAATTTTGGGAAACTACTGCTGACCCAAGCCATTTTTACTTTGCATTCACTGAGCATTTCTTCAGATGTGCTTATTGTTAATTTGTTCCCGTTTCTGCACTGTGTTCTGATATGTATTATAGAGACTTATTTTCTCTCTGGTACTTTCTCTATAACACACTGCTACTCATATCAGGTGCACATTATGTTAATTGTAGATTGAAGAGACAGGTAATACAATTTAGAGATGTTTGGGAATTAACTGCAATTTAAATATTATAAAAGAAGAAAATCATCTTAATTTAAAAAGAAACTAAAACTGGAAAATTTTTTTTTACCTGATTGTGACTTGGTGATAGTGATAAGAGAGAAGATGGCTCAGCTGGAACTCTGATCCAAAAAAGAAAAACAGAAAAGAAAAAACTCTTTGATAAGACATAAATAAAAGATAAGTGGAATTTTATTGTCAATGTAGTTTTCTATTAATCAGCAGGCAAACTGTCTGGTCAACATTGAAAGACCAACTGCATTTTATAAACTTGAGCCCAAGCCATTAAATTAAGCTACAGGAACACCTGATGTCTCCAACTCATATTTCATGTGATGATATCACCGATCAAACTATACATAGTGAACAACTGTCTATGTCAGCCAGTGCTGATGATAGTTATTTGAGATCACTTTCAAACAGTATTGTTTCTTTACAGCTCACAGAACTACACCTTCTTTATTACTAGGACTGAAACAAGATACATGTACATGGAGATGGTTTATACACAAAGCCACTTTATCAACACAGTTCTGGAATACTACAGAACCTATAACTTTACGTGTGAAGTGAAGTTGCTCAGTCGTGTCCGACTCTTTGCGACCCCATGGACTGTAGCATACTACGCTCCTCTGTCCATGAGATTTTCCAGGCAAGAGTACTGAAGTGGGTTGCCATTTCCTTCTCCAGAGGATCTTCCTGACCTAGGGATCGAACCCAGGTCTCCCACACTGTAGGCAGATGCTTTATCATCTGAGCCACCAGGGAAGTCCACTAACTTTATGTGTAGAACACATCTACTCTCATTTTTAATTGAAGAGCAATTTTAGTAACATAATTAAAGATTTTGTTGATTTTTATCTTTAAGAAAAATATGAAACCTGATTTGATGCTTAAAAAAAAAACAGTAAAACTTGCTTTTCAGTTTTATCAGTGTTAATTCTTATATTTTGGTATTTATTTCTTGTTGTATTTCCTAAAGTTTAAAAATATAATATATAAGAAAACAAAAACTTAAGCTAGTCTATTGCTCTTTCATGATACATTTTTTTCTTATATTGGTTCCAAATCTTTGAAGTATTCACAAAATTTTTTTAAAATTTCTAGGCATTAAAAAAACTTTGACAGAATAAATTACTTAATGCCTACTACTTAATAACTTCCTATACAAGATTTAAAATAATATTAAAGGTAGAGATTTAAAACTTCCTTAACTTTCTATTAATCCTCGCCAACCTTGATCCTAGCACGGCTAACCAGAGCATACTCAGTCACAAGTCTTGCAAGAAAAGAGAGGAATGTATTGGTAGGATAAAATTTTTAACTGGGATATAACCAATAAAGAATGAGAGATGAGTGACTTCAGGACCATGTACTAGAATAACTGGCATTAACTGCAAGTTTGTCCCAAATTACCAACTTCACTGTTAACATTTCTTATAGTTTTTATTGGCCATCTATAGATAAACTATACCAGAAAGGATCATATAAAACCATCTCAAGTGGGTGTATGTGCCCTGATTTGAACATTTTTCTTTAATAATGCTTTTTAAGCAAAACTTTTTAATATACATCTTTATATCCTCATTTCTTCACCCTCTTTTTTACACCAAATCTCAAAAGATGGTTGAATTCACTGTTTCCACTTCATCTCATCCCATTTTATTTTGAACCCACTCCAATCTGGATCTGTCCTCACAACTTCACTGAAACTGCTCTCTTCAATTTGGGGGCTTTACATGTCCAAATCCAATATTTATTCTCAGCCCTCACCTTCCTGAACCTATCAGCAGTATGTGAGATTTGCTTCTCTCTCTCCCCACATGTCTTGAGAATATCTCTTCACTTAGCCTCTGGGACATGACCTTCTTTCTCCTATTTCCATAACCATACCATTCTTCTACTACCATACCATTATGTTCATTTCACACGCTAGCAAGGTTATACTCAAAATCCTTTAAGACAGGCTTCAGCAGTATGTGAACTGAGAACTTCCAGATGTATAAGTGGGGTTTTGAAGAGGCAGAGGAACCAGAGATCTAATTGCCAGCATCAGCTGGATCAGAGAAAGCAAGGGAATTCCAGAAAAACATTTACTTCTGCTTCACTGACTATACTAAGGCCTTTGACTGTGTGGACTAAAACAAACTGTGGCAAATTCTTAAGGAAATGGGAGTACCAGAGCATCTTACCTGTCTCCTGAGAAATGTGTATGTGGGTCAAGAAGCAACAGTTAGAACTGAACATGGAACAATGGACTGGTTCAAAATTGGGAAAAGCTATATATTGTCATCCAGCTTATTTAACTTACACACAAAGTACATCGCACAAAATGCTGGGCTGGATGAATCACAAACTAGAATCAAGACTGCCAGGAGAAATATCAGTAGTCTCAGACATGCAGATGATACCACTCTAATGGCAGAAAGTGAAGAGAAGCTAAAGAGCTTCTTGACGAAGATGAAAAGGAGAGTGAAAAAGCTGGCTTGAAACTCAACATTTAAAAAACTAAGATCATGGCAACTAGTCCCATCACTTCATTACAAATAGAAAGGGAAAAAGTAGAAGCACTAACAGATTTTATTTTCTTGGGCTCCAAAATCACTACAGACAGTGACTGCAGCCATGAAATTAAAAGATGTTTGCTTGTTGGAAGGAAAGCTATGACAAGCCTAGACAGCATACAAGCAGAGACATCACTTTGCCAACAAAGGTCTGTACAGTCAAAGTTATGGTTTTTCCAGTAGTCATGTACAGATGTGAGAGTTGGACCATAAAGAAGACTGAATGCCGAAGAACTGATGCTTTCGAACTGTGATGCTGGAGAACACTCTTGAGAGTCTCTTGGACTGCAAGGAGATCAAACCAATCCATCCTAAAGGAAATCAACCCTGAATATTCACTGAAAGGACTGATGCTAAAGCTGAAGCTCTGATACTCTGGCCACCTTAAGTGAGAGCTGACTCACTGGAAAAGACCCTGGGAAAGACTGAAGGCAACAGGAGAAGCGGGCAGCAGAGGATGAGATGATTAGATGGCATCACCAACTCAATGGACATGAACTTGAGCAAACTCCAGGAGAAGTGGAGGATAGAGGAGCCTGGTGTGCTGCAGGCTGTAAGAGTACCTGATAAGTATTTGCAGTCGCAAAGAGATGGACACAACTTAGCGACTGAACAATAACAACAAACAATCTAGTTGTTTAAGCCTTAATTCTCTCCCCTTCACTCTAAATTTATGTATCTAGACCTGCTTACCTGGTAACACCACCGAACTTCTAGCAGCCTCTCAAGTAGAACATACGTCGTATGTACGTTAGTCCCTCACTCGTGTCCGACTCTTTGTGACCCCACAGACTGTGTAACCCACCAGGCTCCTCTGTCCATGGGATTCTCCTGGCAAGAACACTGGAGTGGGTTGCCATCCCCTTCTCCAGGGGTTCAACCCAGGGATCGAACCTTGGTCTCCTGCATCACAGGGAGAGTCTTTACCGTTTGAGCTACAGGGAGATCTCAAGTAGAACATAAGCACAACTTAATTTTCATCTCACACTTCAAAACGGTTCTGCCTTACTTACACTCCTTAGTGCTCCTGGAGCACACCAAGTCTGTTCCTCTGTAATGGCTTCTCCCCTAGACAGCCAGAATCCTTGACCCCTCCTTGGGGTTTCGATCAAGACATCATTACCTCATACAATGGCTCTCGCTTTCCCCTCAACCTGACCAGTATTAACTCTTTCATCCTGCTTTACTTTTCTTCGTAGCACTGAGCAGTACCTGATAAGTATTTGTTACATATATTTGTCTGTTGTTGCGTTGTTAAAGGTTAACTATGTGACATCAGGGACCTAGAACATAACCAGACTATTGCAGTGCTCAAGAAATATTATTTAAACAAATGGCAGTGATATCTTCCTCTCAAAAATATGGAATATTGATACAAAAATACAGGTTTGTAATTCTGCATTTTTAAATCTTGAACTTACTTGAGCTGGGTAAACCAGAACTGTACCTCTGTATGACAGACTCTGAACTGCCCTTCTGCTTTTCTTTGTTCATCATATTACATTTAATATAGTAGCTTTTCTAGTTTTGTCTATGTAACATGAAACTAGAAATATCCAGGTATTTCTTTAATACTATACTGCTTCCAGTAGAAATTAACGTACTTCATAGGACCTAGCCTGACATTATCATCTCTCCTGAACTAAAATCCCAATCAGGTTATAAGTGAGCCCTTAAAATTTTTTTTGATATATAAAATAAATGATAGTTTTGTTATTTTAACTAAAAATTTATTTATTCCATCTTAGCAAACAGTTATAAAACAGTTCCCAATTTATCATAATACTCTTAACATACCTCTTTACCTTTCTTAATCCTCAGGCCGATTGTGTCTGTGTTTGTGTGGGGGAGGGGGAGGTAGGAAGAAATGTACATGGTGGGTGATGGGAGGGGAGGAGAATTGGGAGGAAAAAAGCAAACAACTTTTTTTTTCAGCAGTGACTAACAAGCTAGCAGCAGTCTATAAACTAACTCAATTCCTTTCAGTCTTTGTAACGGAAGGGTTGATCGACACTTTGTAGGTTAACATATTCCTCAGGTTGGGAAGCCCCAATAGCTCAAGAGGTAAGGATTCTTCCTGCAACGCAAGAGATGCAGGAGCCGCATGGTGGATTCCTGAGTTGGAAAGATCCTCTGAAGAAGGAAATGGCAACCCGTTTCAGTATTCCTGCCTGGAAAACTCCATGGACTGAGGAGCCTGGCAGGCTACAGTCCACAGGGTCGTTAAGAGTTGGATATGACTGAGCACACACATGAAGCAATGCAACATCACTCAGGTTACAGGCAAGTCTTGTGAGCCTGAGAGCTGCCAACCATTCTGAGGTGATTTTGTTTTTCTAGGCTCTAATTCATGATTCTGTTTGAGGAGGATAGGAACTCTGAAATTCACAGCTATTTCCCAACACCTAAAAATGTACTTAGCCCATATGAGATATTTAGCAACATGAGGTATGTATTGATCTTCAAGCTCAACTGATGATGGGAATAAAGTATGGGGTTCTTATCCAAAGACTGTATTGATCTAAAGATTTAAAACATCTAGTTAACAGTAATCATTGATTCAGTTTCTAGCACTGTGGCAGGTTACATATTCTGAGTGACTCTTCCAATAGAAACAAAAAAACTGTTCAATAAAGTAATCTTTTAAAATGCACTGCTGAAGTGCCAAAAAAAAAAAAAATCCACAGATTCTAAAAGGAAGTTAAAAAACAGGAACTCTGGATTAAGGTTTGGTAGGCAGATTTTTGGCACTCATGATCTCCTCCCCTGGTATTACTCCAATAAATATGTTACATATCAGAAAAGGACTCTACAGATGAAATTACGGTTACTAATTGGTCTACCTTATCCAGATAGGCCTAGTACAATCATACAAGTCATTAAAACCAGAAAAGGCAGGCAAGAGAGTTTGAGAGATATAGCAGAAAGGGAAATCAGATTTAAAATGTGAAGATCTGATCCGTCACTGCTGGTTTGATACAGAGGAAACCATGAACCAAGAAATGTGGGTGGACTCTAGAAGCAAAAATGACTCCCAGCTAACAGCTAACAAGGTAATGGAGACCTCAATCTACAACTGCATAGAAGTGAATTCTGCCAGCAAC
This sequence comes from Capricornis sumatraensis, assembly GCF_032405125.1. Classification (NCBI taxonomy): domain Eukaryota; kingdom Metazoa; phylum Chordata; class Mammalia; order Artiodactyla; family Bovidae; genus Capricornis; species Capricornis sumatraensis. Next base: position 176,670,545 of record NC_091069.1, read on the forward strand.
CTATATGAGCCTGGAAGTGGATTCTCCTCCAGGGTCTCTAGGTAAGACTCTAGGCTAGCCAACACCTTGACTTTGGCCTTGTGAGGCAATAAGCAGAGAACCAAAACAAGCCTGCCCAGACTTCTATCTCTCAGAACTGTAATATAATAAATAGGTGTGTTTTAAGTAATTAAATTTGTGGTAATTTGTTATGTAAGGGTCAGAGACATTACTTTGCCGACAAATGTCCATCTAGTCAAAGCTATGGTTTTTCCAGTAGTCATGTATGGATGTGAGAGTTGGACTATAAAGAAAGATGAGGGCCGAAGAATTGATGCTTTTGAACTGTGCTGCTGGAGAAGACTCTTGAGAGTCTTTTGGACTGCAAGGAAATCAAACCAGTCAATCCTAAAGGAAATCAGTCCTAAATATTCATTCATTGGAAGGACTGATGCTGAAGCTCCAATACTTTCGCCACCTGATGGGAAGAACTGACTCACTGGAAAAGACCCTGATGCTGGGAAATATTGAAGGCAGGAGGAGAAGGGGATGACAGAGGATAAGATGGTTGGATGGCATCACCAACTTGATGGACATGAGTTTGAGCAAGCTCCGGGAGTTGGTGATAACAGGGGAGCCTGGCGTGCTGCAGTCCATGGGGTTGTAGAGTTGGATATTACTGAGCCACTAAACCTAACTGAACTGAAGCGTCAGAAAACTAAAACTTTAGTAAGGCAACTGCGCAAAAAGCTGGCTTTCACCATGGTGTGTCCCATATCCTGGAGACCTTGAGCTTTATTTATGATGGACACAGAAGGTAGGAGGTGCCAAAAATAAAGCAGAGGTCTATCCAACATGGGGAACTGTAACAAGAAATCCCAGCATGATACTGGAATCTCAAATAACCACATTTTCAGTAAAGGGACACACTGGCAACTAAAAGGTCACTTTGAGACAAATGTCAAAGACATGAAATGTGTCTAAATCTTCATGAACTAACAAGACTGAAAAGGCCAAGTTATAAGATTTCTTTCTTTCATTATTCTCCCTACTTTCTTTATTCATCTATAGCTCAGCCTTCTAACCAACTTTAATATCCTGTCAAGTATAAGCAAAGAATGATGTATGACACTTTGTATGCAACAAATTTAATGCTGCTTAAAAATAGATTTATCAAGCCTACTTTTTTAAGATTTCAAAAAAAAAAGGAAGCAAAAAAAATCAAAGGCTGAGAATTTTTCAAAGATTGTGATACAGTTTATGATAAGAAACTTTTTGGAGTTCAAGAATAAGAAGCAGTACTCCTGAGAAAACAAAAAAGCAGCAGCAGCAGCAGTACTCTAAATGGTCAAGCTAATTTTAGAAATATCCTGTGAGGCAGTAATTATAGATAAAAGATTACTTCAACTGAGATGGGAATGAAGACTATATTATAGTTTTCTCTGTTGTTCTGTCATCTAATCAAAAGTTTAAGTAAAATCGCTGGACTCCTGAAATTCATGCAGCTCTATTTATGCATAAATCCAGGGACATCATTATAAACTTTATTATTTATCTTCAAATAATTTTACAGATAATGGTCTAGGTAATCCGAATTTAGAAATCAGTAAGCCAGTTTTACTTCTTATTCTAGAGCACAAAGGTATATTTCACTTGGCTGTAAATACATCATATTTAAAACACGTAGTATCTAAACACCTTCATTATACAATTATCTACACAAAACCAAAATCATTTCATGCTCTTATACTACTCAGTTTTAAGACAGAAACAAGTGACTAGCACTGGTTTTTCAAACCTATTTTGATGTGAGTATCTTCTCATGTCTTCTGTTTTTTGAAATTCCCTCATGGGTATTGGCTTTACTGGTGAACCCTAGGCCAAAAACAGAAAAACAGATCAATTTAACACATGTATCCAGAAAGGTGTAATTACACAGTTTACATTTCAATGGCATTTAGGCATCAGTATATTATATTACACTAAAAATATTTTAACAAAATCTTGGAATGTGAATTTCCATGTTTAGAAGAATTATAGGCTATATTACTGCTTTGGTTAACAGAAGACTGTTCATAATCCAAAAACATTTATTTTTTAAAAATATAGATTTTCTTCTCACTGTATTTTATGATTTATAATGACCATACAGTAATATTTATAAAACAGTAAGATGTGAAAGTTGGAAAGAATCTTAGAGGTCACTGAGCACAAACTCTCCTCTAGAGCAGGAACTCCTACCGATCCTATCCTGACTTTTGCTCAGCCTCTCTTGACTATTCCTGGTAACAGGAAGTTCACTGGGGAGACATTTCTTTACTTCATCATCATCATAAATTGTACTTATGTTAGACAAATAGTCCTGGGGATGCTAGTAGAATATCAAGATAAAGTACAAAGTAATTTCTTCCTTTTTCTTTAGAGATTTATTTACTTATTTTATGTATTATTTATTTATTACCCATTTATTATGATGGGTCTTTGCTGCTGCACGCAGGCTTTCTCTACTTGCAGTGACCATGGGCTACTCTGTTCTAGTGGGCGGGCTTCTCACTGAGGCAGCTTCTCTTGTTGCGGAGCACAAGCTCTAGGAGTGCTGGCTTCAGTGGTTGCAGCACATGGGCTCAGCAGTTGTGATGTACCGGCTTAATTGCTCGGCAACACAGGGGATCTTCCTGGACCAGGGATGGAACCAGTGTCCCTTGGACTGCAAGGTGAATTCTTAATTACTGTACCACCAGGGAAGTTCAAGAGTAATTTCTGATTATGGCAAAATATGGTATTAATTGGGGCTTCCCTGGTGACTCAGCAGTAAAAAATCTGCCTGTGATGCAAAAGATGCAGGAGACTCAGGTTCAATCCCTGGATGGGGAAGACCCCCTGAAGAAGGGAATGGCAACCCTCTCCAGTATTTTTGCCTGGAGAATCCCATGGACAGAGGAGCTTGGGAGGGCACAGTCCACAGCGTCGCAGAGTTGGACACGACTGAAGCGACTTGAACATGAGCACAATGGTACTAATGAGGGCTTTCCCGCTGGCTTGTGGTAAAGAATCTGCCTGCAAATGTAGGAGATGTAGGTTTGATCTGTGGAGTGGGGGAGATCCCCTGGAGAAGGAAATGTCAACCCACTCCAGTATTCTTGTCTGGAAAATCCCATGAACAGAGGAGCCTGGCAGGTTACAACTTAGTGACTAAACAACCACCACCACCACCATGGTATTAATTAAAAGAGAAATAGTGGCAAATGGTAAAGAATCTGCCTGCAATGCAGGAGACCTGGGTTCAATCCCTGGATCAGAAGATCCCCTGGAGAAAGGAAATGGTGACCCACTCCAGTATTCTTGCCTGGAGAATTCCATGGACAGAGGAGCCTGGCGGGCTACAGTCCATGGGATCACAAAGAGTTGGACATGACTGAACGACTAAAACACACAGGGTAAAAGTCATTTAAAAAAATTATTGATGAAAACTTAACTGGTTTAAGTTATATGGCTTATATACTGAAAAATATAAATCAAAGATAGAGATACCATGTATATCGTCAAATGAGAATCTATAACAACAATATAATCCTACTTGAACACCAAAGAAAATCATCAAAATGGGTATTCTAGAAGGGGAAAAAACCCAACTTCTTCCCCCTAAAAATCAAAAAATCAAATGTAAAACTATTTACAGTCTATCTCCAAGAAACAGGTACATCTCACATAACTAGAAAATCTTAGGTGAATTACTCCAAAGGGCTAAAGCTGATTCCTGTAAAGTCTGGGCATAAGGATCATATTAAATGAGACACAATTCTAGAATCTGGATGAGAGGATATTTATTCTAATTTTAGTGAATTTAAGTTTTTAAGTAAACAGAAATCTCTCTTAGTATGCTACCATCAATGACTTATCACCCAGGTTTTACAATACTGTGATTCCACCTAAAATTACTGCAAGAGGTACATGAAATTTTCATGACAAAAATGAATGTAACATTAGTTTAATTTAAAAAGTAAATATGTTACAGTCTATAAGCCATACCCTATTTTGTCATAATATTTCTATGCATGTGACAGGTATTATGATAAAACTTAAATAACAGCAGAGTGTTTAAAATCTCAAACAGTTTTAACAACTTATTTTTAGGCAGTATCCAAGAATATAAAAAAAATATTTATTCACTGGTTATTAAACCATTTAAAATAATACTGCTTCATTTTATTTTTATATACGGGTGGTGGTTTAGTCACTAAGTCGTGTTTGACTCTTGTGACCCCATGGACTGTAGGCTGCCAGGCTCCTCTGTCCATGGGATCTTCCTGACCCAGGAAGTGAACCCGAGTCTCCCACATTGCAGGCAGATTTTTATATATGCCAAGCTTCAAAAGCCTTATGACACAGAAGTCCTAGAGAGCCTTATGACAGAATCATAAAGACTACTATACATAATAGGTAGATGGAATCAAAAAACATACTACAAATTAGCCAATACAATGGATTAAGGAAATGATATTACAATTTTTCACCAGCAGTATAACAGGCATTTTCACTTTTAGTAGAAATACCTCATCTACACAGGATAATTAACCATAAAATAGTCAAAGAGAAAGACTACAAGAAAAGAAAAAGGATTCCCCAAGATTATAATGTGGGCATTGTTAACTTAAATTTTATTGCCAAGTAGATGCCCTTTGCTCTAGCAGAAATGCTTACAGCCTGAACCACAAGCAGTTTCATTAATCACCCGTACACATTGCTATCTGTAGGCTGCAGGACTTTGATTCACAGCAATGGACATTACTGGCTGGTTTCACCTTTTGAGATGTCAGTCACCCATAGTCAACCATGATCCAAAAATATTATGTGGAAAATTTCAGAAACAAACAATTTGTAAGTTTTATACTGCATGCCATTTTAGGCAGTGTGGTAAAATCACAAGCTGTCGCACTGCATCCCACCTGGGTTATAAATCATCCCTTTCACCAGGGTATCCTGCCTGTTAGTCAGTTAGTAGCTGGCTCAGTTAAGTTTCTCTCAATTATCAGATTGTTGCAGTACACCAGTGCTTGTGTACAAGTAATCCTATTTTATTAATAATGGCCCAAAGTATAAAAGTAGTAATATTGGTAATTCAGATATGCCTAAGAGAAGCAGTAAAATGCTTCACTGAAGTGAAAAGGTGAAAGTTTCTGAATTAATAAGGAAAGAAAAAAATTGAATTCTTAGGTAAGATCTACAGTAAGAACGAAGCTTCCATCTGTGAAGTTGTGAAGAAGGAAAGAGACATTCACGCTAGTTTTGCTACTGCACTTCAAACTGCAAACGTTACACAGCCACGGTGTATGTAAATGAATGCTTAGTTAAGATGGGAAAGGCATTAAATTTGTGCAGTGAGATAATAAGAGACAGTGAGTGTGCACACATCCAAATTCACATACTTTTTGTTACAGTATACTGTTGCAACTATTTTATAATTAGTTATTATTCTTAATCTCTTACTGTGCCTGATTTATAAATTAAACTTTACCATAGGTATGTATGTATAGGCAAAAATATAGTACATATAGGGCTCAGTAGCATCCATCCACTGGTGCTCTTGGAATGTATTCCCCTCAGATATGGGGTGGGGGGAATAACGTATTTATCAAACTTTAAATACAAGAGTGTCTTTTGAACCAACAAAAAATACTGTGTTCAAGAGTCTTCAGAACCAAGTTTTTTTTTTTTAAAGAATGATAATAACACTCTATAACATGTCCCACTTGAAGTGACTATTCGCTATTTCTAAAAGACTAAATACATCATTCTTCAAAAAGGCCCCAAGTGTTTCTCAAATAATCCCTGCTCAGAGCCTGGGACCTACTCCAGACATTACACACACACTTAAGTGGAGCCATTTTATTATGCTGACTAGATACACTGAAGAATGCTATTTCTATTTGAGACCCTTGGGGAACTGGCAGCGACTTCGCAGTGGGCTGAATGCTCATTTGTTTTCTAAGGCAACTCAATGCTCCACTATAAGAGACACCCAGGAATTTTAATGGCAAACAATTTATAGTCTGTGTGACTTAGCATAAAAGCACCAATATAATTAAGCTCATCATAAAAATTCTACGGTTGAGTTTGTATGTTGCTCCAAAAGTCTGCTGTTGGTTCAGTTCTTAATTACTGACCAAACTATGATTTATCAGTTAATAAAAAAGCATAAGAATAACAATAAAAAGCATCATATTCCTTTGCATTTTCTTAGGACTTCTTTAAAATTCTGAAATCTGTCTTTTTATTTGAAAAATAAATCTCAACTTTACTTAAGACTATTGTCTGATTTTAAAAATAGCTTGAAAAAGGAATAAAATTGGAACTAAAGATAATAAAACAAATAATTGAGCCTAAACCAACAAACCACTGATATGACAGATATTTAGACTATCATAAATTGTTTTTACTAGGGGATGGCAACAAATTTAGGTTTAAACATGTATACTACCTCATGAGAGATTCGCCGTTGTTCAATATATGCCATAAACTGAGAACTGAGGCTGTCTGAGTCCAGGCCCTTGTGTGGTCTCACCTCATCCTCCTCTTCCTCCGCAGCACAGCTGTCAATATAGTCGATCTGATCCAGATCATGTTCCACTGTCCATATGACACAAACACACACACACATCAAAAAAAAAAAAATTTCAAGTTAGATAGCCAACAAAAACCATTAAATTGCATTCTTTCCTTTTCCTTAACATTTTCTATTATGAAAGTGTGAAGAATAAGTTTAAATTACATAAGTCTTTATCATTTAGTCCATGATCACTCACAAAAACAGGCTAAAGAAAAGCCCTAGTCTTGATTCACTATAAAGAATGCAGTAATTGATAGTAATCACTGGAATTTAGACCTCTAGTATTTTTTTCTTTGGCTAGCTCTTGACTGTTTTAAACAAGTTTGACTCTGTGAGACAAAAGAGTAAGAATAATTTTTTAACGTTGAAAGATGTATCTTCTTTTAGGTTTTGTTTCATTTTGGGGGGATGTTTTAGGTTTGGGGCTTAATCATATCTCTTTGAAGAATTAGGCAGAAAACCTAACACAGTCAACTCTAAATAAAAGTGAAAAGACAGGAGGAAAGACTTGGTGATGAAGAAATAGATACTGATGACTGTTCCTCTTATTGTAACTGCTGTCCATTACTAGAAAAAAAGATTTTCCTATTTAGAAAAATATTTTTTAGAGGTCAGTATTGCAGGTATGTTGCAGCAGTTTGTGGATGGAAGGGAATCATTTGAGGAATTTTTGCTTCTCAAAATGCTCTGAGGTGAGAAGCACATAAGTAAGATTCAGATGCCCTTGAAGAGCACAATTTCAGATGAAAGACAAGGCAGACATCAAGAATACACTGAATTTCTAAAAGAGATCACACAATGACCACAAAGAGAATCTTTAAAAAGGAGAATACTTCTAAGAAGATCATGGTTAAATCAAGATTAGCAAAGATCAGGCTTCCCCTATGGCTCACTGGTGAAGAATCTGCCTGTCAATGCAGGAGACACCAGCTCGATCCCTGATCTAGGAATTTCCCACATGCTGTGGAGCAACTAAGCCTGTGCACCAGAACTATTGAGCCTGTACTCCACAGTCCGGGAGCCACAACTACTAGCCCACTTGCTGCAACTATCGAAGTCTGAGCGTCCTAGAGCCCACAGCTCACTACAGGAGAGGCCAGTGCAACAAGAAGCCCACACACCGCAGCTGGAGACTGCGGTGTAAAATGCAGTGTATGATCACTGCAACTAGAGAAAAAGCCCACGCAACAAACAAGACTCAGCACAGCCAAAAAAAAAAAGATTAGCAAAGGTTTATTCCAGATAAACTGTCCTTAATAGAGTTCTCTCCCAAAATAAAGAGAAAAACATCATATTTTAATTACAAGCCAGAAAACATAGAGAAATTGAAATCAAATCCTAATAGAAAACATTTTTTTTTCCTAATCCTATGAGAAGAGGAGGGAAGTCTCTAAAAAAAGAATGGAAGAAGTTACAGATATACAAATAAAAGGAATGGATGTGAAAAGGCCATTTAAAAAGTCAGAGATAAAAAAGATTTTGGATGTTGTCAGGAATCATGTTTACCTCCACCATTTGTTACTACTAAACTGCTGTGATTCTCCTGGTATTGACTTTCTCTTCGTAGTCTTTGTTCTTTAGTAATTTCTGCTACTCGAAGAGGCAGATCTGAAAATTCATCTGTAGGCTTAAAAAAATAGCAGAAACACTAAAATAAATCACTTCAAATATGACACAAGGTATTTATAGAATAAACTCAGAATTTATATTTTTTTAAAAGAGGAAAATAATTCCAGAGATGCATCTACAAAGGTGCACATATTATTCAACAGTATCAATGTACTTAATGGCACTGAAATGCACACTTAACGATGGTTAAAATGGGGCTTCCCTGGTTGTCTAATGGTTATGAATCCACCTTGCAATGCAGGGGACACCAGTTCAATTTCTGATCCGGGAAGATCCCACAGGCTGTGAGGCAACTAAGCCTGTGTGCCACAACTACTGACCTTGTGCTCTAGAGTCCGGGAGCCACAACTACAGAAGCCCATGGGCCCTAAAGCCTGTGCTCCAGCAACGAGAGAAGCCACTGCAATGAGAAGCCTGCACACCACACCTAGAGGGTAGACCCTGCTTGATACAAGTAGAGAAACCCTGAGAGCAGCAACACAGACCCATTGCAGCCCCCCCTCAAAAAGTATCTTTTTTGATGTTGTCACCATCATGTACACACCCAACCACACACAAATAGACATGTAATTTCAAATGACAAATGGGCTGTATCCTAAAACTAATTTGCTTTAGACTCCAAATAAAACAATGTTAAAAATGGTATACTACCAGTCTTGCTAACAAAATCTTTTTATTATTTAACCTAATTTACAGCTAAAATATTGTACCTTAGTAATTTAAAGAGAGAAAACATAATATTAATAATTAAAACAAAAGAGAAAAATTATATAATTAGCTAGAAAGTTACTTATTTATCTTGAGCATGTAGATAACTTCATTAGGTTCCTATCTTATTACCCATCAGCCTATAGTTCTATTTTCTCACCTTCTAGGAGATCTTCTACCCCTCTCTGCTCAAGATTACCCAGGCACTCAAATTTTAGGTTTCCCATGTAACTGGCTCAGTTCCCATTCAGATCTTGAATTAAATGATTTATACGAGACAATGAGATAACAAACATGTAAAACACAATATATATGCTAAAAAGACAATGAGGAAACATAATACCATTTCTGAGTGATAGGACTATGTGGGAGTTTTACTCCTCATTTGGCTTTTCTATATTTTATATAACAAGAAATTGAGTCCAACTAAGACACTTTCCATTTTCATCATTTTACTTCCTCTTAATCAGAAGTTGCAACATGTACAATAAACACTTACTTCATTCCCTGACCATCTCTTATCACCACTGTCAACACTGTTGAAACCCGAATCAAGCGCTCCGTAGGGACGACCTGAGTACAGTTCTTCATGGCTGCCGAAAAGAAACTTTAGTTCTTATTGTGAAGTTTGATACTTTAAAAATTAACATTTGAAATAGATGCAGTTTTAGTAATAAATATTTTCATTGCATTTAGGGACTTATTTGTTTAGAATGAAGTGAGTACTCCTTTAACTTTTTAGTATGAAAAACTCCAAATTCAAAGAAAGCAGGTAGAAGAGAATAATGAATTTTGATGTCCTCACTATCCACATTCAAAAATATCAACACTCTTACTTCATCTATTCCTCTAGCCATTCCCAACGTCCCTCTCCATTATTTTTGTTTTTGATAGCACTCTCTTTCTTAAGGTAAAATTTATATACACTGAAATACACAAACCTTTGACAAATGAATACATCTTTGTAACATACAACCCTATCATGATACAGGACACTTCTACTTCACCAGAAAATTACCACACATCCCTTTCCAGTCAACTTTCCTCACTTCATCAACTAAAAAGCTACTGCTACTGCTAAGTCGCTTCAGTCATGTCCGACTCTGTGTGACCGCAGAGACAGCAGCCCACCAGGCTGTCCCATCCCCTGTCCCTGGGATTCTCCAGGCAAGAATACTGGAGTGGGTTGCCATTTCCTTCTCCAAAAAAAAAAAAAACCGGCAACTACCATTCAAAATTTTTTTAACTTTAAATTAGTATAGAAGGCCAAATGATTATTCTCAAAGATGTCAAGATATAATCCCTGAAACCTGTAAATATGTTACTTTACACTGCAAACAGGAATTAAGGTTGCAGATAAAAGTAAGGCTGCTAGTAAGAGTACTTTAAAATAAGATTATCCTGAATTGTATGAATGGGTTCAATGTAATCATAAGGTCTCTTGAACGTGAAAGAGGGAAAAAGAAGAGGAGGATACAATGCTGGCTTAAAGATGGAGGAAGGGACAAGAACTAAGGAAAGCACACAACCTCTAGAAGCTGAAAAAGGCAAGGAAACATAGTCTACTCAGAACCTAGAGAAAAGAATGGAGCACTGCCAGCATCTTAATTTTAGCTCAATGAGACCAAAATTTAGATTTCTGACCTATACCATAAAATGATTAATTTGTGTTGTTCAAACCTCTAAGTTTGGGGTAATTTGTTCTGCTTATTCTAGAATGCACAAAAATGGAGTATGTACTCTTTTTCTACTTGGCATCACGTCAGTGAAATTCTTGTCATGTCAGTCAATTCATCCTGGATGAATGAATTTATATGGTAAGTATAGGTTTAACTTAAAAACAAAAAAACTGCCAATCTGTTTTCAAAAGTAGCTGAATCATTTTAAATTCCCAACAACAATACACTGGAGTTCCAGTTACCAACACTGTACTGTCAGTCATTAATTTTAGTTATTATTCTGATGGGTGTAAAGTGTGATGTTAATTTGTATTTCTCTGATGACTAGTGATATTTAATATTTTAATGTGCTTATTGGCTATTTATCTTCTTTTATGAAATATATGTTCAAATCTTTGGCCCATTTAAAAATACAACATCAGTAATCTTGAAAACAGTTTGCTAAGTAAAAGCCACAGACAAAATGCTATATATTTGATTTCATTTCTATGAAATTCTAGAAAAGGCAAATGACAGAGAGCTGACCAGTGATTGCCTGGGGCTGAGGGTGATTTAAAAAAAAATACTTATCTTGATTGTGTTGGTAGTTTTGTGACTGTACCCATTTACCAAAACTCACCAAACTGGACATTTAAAATGGGTAAATTTTATCTCAATAAAGTTGTTAAAAAAATCAGCCAAACTAACTTTCCAAAATGGATGTTCTGATTTTACTTTTTTACAACTCAAATTACATTACATAAGCAACATGAGAGCACTGGTTGCTCCACATGTTGTCAGTCTTATTTTATTCTTGTGGATATGCACTGTGACTTAATTTGCATTTCAATGATGATTAATGATGTTAAGCACTTTTCTGTGTGCTCACTGATCAATTATGTATCTTTCTTTGTAAAGTTTATTCAAGACTTTTATCCAGTTTTCACCTGGGTTGTTTGTCTTTTTAACAGTAAGTTACAGGCTTCCCTGGTAGCTCAGCTGGTAAAGAATCTGCCTACAATGCAGGAGGACCCTGGTTCGATTCCTGGGTTGGGAAGATCCCCTGGAGAAGGGCATGGCAACCCACTCCAGTATTCTTGCCTGGAGAATCCCCATGGACAGTGGAGTCTGGTGGGCTACAGCCCATGGGGTTGCAAAGAGTCAGACAAGACTGGCACATTCTTTATACAGTCTGGATGCAAGTCTATTGTTTTATATGTATTTTGCAAATAATTTCCCTCAGTCTGTGGTTTGCCTATTTTCTTAACAGTTTCTTTTCATAAATAGATGGTTTTAATTTTCATTAAAATGAGTTTATCATTTTTTTAATGGTTATTGCTTTCTGTGTCCTCAGAAATCCTTGCATTCCCCAAGTCACAAAGATATTCTACATTTTCTTCTAAAGCTATAAAAGCTTTAGTTTTTGCTTGTTCTTAAACATAGTTTTAAAAAGTTAGCTTAATTTGAAGTCTAAAATATGACAAAACCTATGTTAAAAATTGGTCTGTTAGCGTTTTATTTAATAAGATGGCCTAGGTTGAAAAATGACTTTCAAATTTAAAACATGTAGTCTTCTGGTATCAAATTTTGTATTCCATGTATTCTTACAGTTTGTGTACATAACTTTAAAAAAGTTACTATGTCATGCTGTCACAATGAATCAGAATTTAAGGCACAGGGAAAGAGCAATGCATCTGAGGGACTGGCTTGGTGGTCCACTGGTAAAGTAATAGTCTCCAATTAAAATAAATAAATTTATATTAAAATAAATAAATAAATAAAAGTTATGCACAACCATAGAAAAAAAAGAATCCACCTTGCAATGCAGGGGTTAAGGTTCAATCCCTGGTCAGGGATCTAAGATCCCACGTCTTGGAGCAACTAAGCCCAAAGACCACAACTACTGAGCCCACATGATGCAGTGAAGATCCTGTGTGGTTCAGTGGTTGAGAATCCGCTTGCCAATGCAGGGGACACGGGTTCGATCCCTGGTCTGGGAAGATTCCTCATGCCTTGAGGCAACTAAGCCTATGTACCAAACTACTGAGTTCATGCTCCAGAGCCCACAAGCCGCAACTACTGAGCCCATGGCACTGGGACCCTGTGATCCACAAAAGGAGTCACTGCAATGAGAAGCCCGCACATCACACTAGAGAGTAGCCCTGTCTGCATGCAGCAACGAAGACCCATCACAGCCAAAAATAAAGAGAAAACTGCCCAACAGTGAGAGATTCAGACCTAGAACCAAGGCATTCTAACTCCATGACTGCATTCTGAATAAATGCACTGCTAACTACAATGCAATCTTATTTATCTGTACCTTAGGAAGAAAGGGCATGAAAGTACAATGTCTCATTTGTTGGTGCAAGAGGAGCTGAAGGAAATATTTTTCTTTTATATGCATAAATATATATATATACACACATACAACATATATATTGATGTATATATATAAACTTATAAGATATTCTGAAATAATCACAAATATAGTAACATAACTGGAAAAATAGAACATGCAGAGATAATGAGCAAAATTAGGGATTATATAGGGACTGGAATATATTAGATCTGTAATTACTAATTCCTTTGAGAAACATGATATGTTTATGCTATCTAGACTTCTCATTTAGGAAAAGTTTCTCTATTGACTCAAGCCTTCTTGTATCTTTTAGCAAACACAAATCTCTTCCCAGGAATTTTTTCTGTTTTTTAAAAGGAAAGAAAGGAAGACTGCAATATTCAAAGAAATTAGGTAAAGACTTCTTAGTCCTCAAAACTAAGGACAGAATCAGAGAGAAAGAGATTCTGTAACTAGCACAGAAGCCCTCAATCAAAGCTCACTGCTTAAACAGGTAATGATGTTTCCTCCTTGGTTTCTTCAGGTATGCTCTGTAATCATTATACATACACACACCCAGTAATCACTATTCATCTTCTCACACACAAACCTCAAGGCAACAGCAGCAGTTTTAATATTCCTACTCTGCTACTTCAGGAGAGAAAAACTTTTCCTTTGCAAGGGTTACTAACTCCTTGAGAAAATAAGTTCGTGTATATATAAGATAAAAACTACTTTAAAAAAATTAGTGTTATTTATTTACTTTTTTGCCCACACCTCATGGAATGTGGGATCTTAGTTCCCAGAAGGGGGATCAAACCCAAACCCTCGCAGTGGAAGAGCTGAGTCTTAACTCCTGGCCTACCAGCAAAGTCCTCTAAAAGCTACTTTTTTTGTTGCTGTACGTTTTTTAAAAAAAAAAACAGTACAGGAGTAGAAACTTTTAGAAATATTTAAATAGGAAAAACAAAACTTTCTTCTAGAGATAAGAAATAAGAATTCCATATTTTAAGCAATGAAGTGAGAGGAAAAACAAATGAAAAGGAAATAATGGAGAAAATTTAAAAATTCTTGGTATTAGTGGTCTGCTGCTGCTGCTAAGTTGCTTCAGTGGTGTCCGACTCTGTGCGACCCCATAGACGGCAACCCACCAGGCTCCCCCGTCCCTGGGATTCTCCAGGCAAGAACACTGGAGTGAGTTGCCATTTCCTTCTCCAATGCATGAAAGTGAAAAGTGAAAGTGAAGTTGCTCAGTCATGTCCGACTTAGCGACCCCATGGACTACAGCCCACCAGGCTCCTCCATCCATGGGATTTTTCAGGCAAGAGTACTGGAGTGGGGTGCCATTGCCTTCTCCGATTAGTGGTCTGGCTTTCCTCATATCTTCCCCACTGCCAAAATTCTTCCTCTAAGACAGACCTAGATCAGCACACTGTAAGACCTAATCTCCACCTCCTCCATCATCAGTTCGAAACGTTTTTTTATCTTCCTTAACACGACATACCTGCTTTTAGTCTTCTCAGAGGTAAAAGTGCTAGTACTGAGGATGTTCTGGTGGGAATCTTTTATGCATATGCATAATTTCTCCCTGTACTTGTGTAAGCATACTAAATCAAAACAACTAGATTAAAGCTGGTGTTCCCAACGTCCTTCAGTCTATACAAATCTGCAGTCTAACAGCCAGATCAAAAAACTCTGATTATCATTACAAAGCTGCTTCTGAAGACTTTAAGCAGAGAAAGCTAAAAATATAGTTTAAAAATTTTAAATTATAATATGTATTTCCCTTTACTGGGAAGATATATCTTAGCATTTTCTTAAGTAGCATCAATTACTATACAGTGCTAAAATATAGTAATAACTTAAAATATTACTAAAATATGAAGGGTACTTTACATATATGCCTGGTGATGTCAAACCGCTATGTTTCTAGAGCTTCATTATTTTTAAAAACCTTATTAAAATTATGAAATATCATATAAAATAAAAGAATACCTATAACTGACATAGCTTTTAAGGTATGGTGAGACACGAATACCTTTAAAGCCCCCTTATGTGTCTTTCACTTGGAATCTTTCTCCCTTTCAGAATTTATCACTAATTTGAATTTTGTTAATATGCACCTGCTTTTTATGTTTTTTTTTTCTTTGAATTATTTTTGTATTTTTAGTATGTCTGCTTTTAGAAACTCTAATAAAATAGAAGTTTGTTAATCTGTTTTAAGTTAGGACACTAAGGTTAGGACTGTGCTTTTATGTAAAATGTGACAAGTTCTAGGAGACTGCCTAAAGGGTTCTCTTGAGTAAAGTTTATTAACATTATTACACCTTCACTGAGACATCTATTTTGCCTGTTTAAAGACCTTATAAATTTAATTCCTGTTACTTAAGACTGCTGCAATGGTTGGGAATGCCAAGAAAATGCCTTTGTAAAAGTCTGATGCTATATTCAGCTGAGGGATTCACAGACTTAAAAAGATCCCAAAGTGACATTAATGGTCATCAAATCCAACCCCTTCACTCCCTTTGTGAAAAATGCAGGCCAGAAAGTTTGAATGAGTTGCCTTAAGTTATAGAGTTAGTTAACAGGAGAGCCAAGGTCAGTTAGTATTAAAGTCACTTAGAGCAGCAGTTTTCAACTGAGGACCTCTCAGAGGATATTTGGTAATAACTGGAGACACTTTTGTTTGTCACGTTGGGAAGGTGCTCCAGAAGCCAGGGAAGCTGTTGAGTATCTTCCAGTGTACGGGACAGGTCCTCACCACAAATAATTATCTATTTCAAAATATCCACAGTGCTGAGGTTAAGAAACTCTGACTTAGAACTATATTTGGTCACATCTATGTAATCAACTTTTTACTTAATATAAGCATTCTAGAAAAATAACGTTAAAATAGGTTATTTTGCTTTGGTCAAACAAACCGTCAGGCAAATTTAAGGGTCCCATTTATTTGATTCTCTGTGAGATGGAAAATAATAAATCAAAGAATACAATATACTCACCAGGAGCCAAAACCCATGGGTCTCCTATCATAATCTGGCAGATCTGGAGCAATCTTACAAGCTTGCATGTTCAGGTATTTAAATATGTGGATTTTGCCTTTTATACATATCTAAGTAAAGTAACATATAGAAACAAATTATTATTCATCTGAAATATATGTGTACCCAAAACTTTTTTCCTTCTGCGTCTTTTTTTTTTATTTTAAATTTACTTATTTTTTTAACTGAAGGAGCCCCTGCCTTTTAAATCACAATCAGCTTTTTATTTAATGTATATTGGAAATAGAAGGTATTTATATTAAGTATGTATGGTAATATTAAAAATTAACTCATTATAACACATTATATCATTTGTTACCTTAGGTGTTTAAGTGATATAAATGTAGGTTTTTGTTTTCTAGTCACTAATAAGTTTTAGTAATATAATATACATAATTCATGATTATAAACACTGTTAGAATACCAAGTAAACCTATATTGACTAGTTAGGCAAAGTGAGAGATTTAAAGCATTGCTCCCCATGGATTCTACTGGCAACTTTTGTTTTTAGAAATCCAACAATCATGCACAATTATGTTTTCAATCCTACTTCCTGTAAGAAAGAAAAGCAGGAAATGATTAAATATTAAAGTCATATATAGTTCTGTTGCCACTTATTTATTTCTGTCCTACAAATCAACATATAAACTCTTTAGGGATATGAGACCTTTCTGTAGTTACGAAGTTTACTCAAACACTTTAACAGCCACCATGTAGACACTTGTACAAGGCTGAATCAACTGCAGAGTAAGGAAAGCTACGGTGAAAAATATAAGACAAAAAGCTTTTTAGATTGTGGAATGTCTAAAATCTGTATGTAAAGCTACCTTATAACAACTTCATTAAGTAGTTTCATTTCAGTCCAAACTGACTCAAGGAGGAACTTAAGATTTTAGAAAACAGGAAGGTACAAAGACAACAGTCATGAGAAATACACTGATGATCTTTAATTCTGTGAGCTGGGTATTTTGTCTTTAGCATTTACACTGTCTACTGTCTTCATTTAAGTTTTACTAGAAAGAAATAACTCAAATTTAATTGGGAAAAAAAACTTTAAGAAAGAACCCTTCAAATGTGAAAAAGTCAATTTAGTGACAGGAAAAACATTTTTGGAACATTAATATCTACCATCTCATTTACTTCAAGGCTTTTAAAGAATGCATGTGAGTGTGAATTTATTTTAAAAGAACTTAATCTCTGACAAAAAATACATATAACTTACAACTTTTAAACTTCATCCTTTGTCCAAAAAGTTTATAACATACTTAGAATGAACTGTGGTTTACCTGTGCAGGAGGAGATTGCAGTGGATTGTTATCTAGGGTGATCATCTGCAGGTGCCTGAGATTCCGATAACAGACAGGAATTGTTGTAATTTTGTTGCAGGAAAAGTCTAACCTTATCAAAGGCAACTCTGCTAGTTCTGCAGGGAAGTAAGGTGGAAATAAACAATGATATTTCAAAGCTAGACATTTTTTTCTTCATGAGCTTCTATCTAAATATAATTGATTTAACCAAAGTATTTACGTTCATCCTTTCTTAGTGATTAACTGATATATAGCAAAATGTCATAAAATGAAATCTAGGTGCTTAGGGATGGTAATATTAATGAAAAGCAAACTATCTGACCCCTTATGTTCAGTTGCTCACTCATGTCTGACTCTTTGCAACCCCATGGACTACAGCATGCCAGGCTTCCCTGTCCATCACCAACTCCCGGAGTTTGCTCAAACTATGTCCATTGAGTTGGTGATGCCATCCCATCATCTCATCCTTTGACACCCCCTTCTCCTCCTGCCCTCAATCTTTCCTAGGATCAGGGTTTTTTCCAATGAATTGGCTCTTCAATCAGGTGGCTGAAGAACTGGTACTTCAGCATTAGTCCTTCCAGTGAATATTCTGGTTTGATTTCCATGCTGTTCAAGGGACTCTCAAGAGTCTTCTCCAGCACTACAGTTCGAAAGCATCAATTCTTTGGCACTCACCCTTCTTTATGGTCCAACTCTCACTTCTGTGTATGACTACTGGAAAAACCATAGCTTTGACTAGACCAACCTTTCTCAGCAAAGTGATGTCTCTGCTTTTTAATATGCTGTCTAGGTTTATCATAGCTTTTCTTCCAAGGAACAAGTTTCTTTTAATTTTATGGCTGCATTCACTGTTTGCAGTGATTTTGGAGTCCAAGAAAATAAATTCTGTCACTGTTTCCACTTGTTCCCCTTCTATTTGCCATAAAGTGATGGGACTAGATGCCATGATCTTCATTTTCTGACTGTTGAGTCTTAAGCCAGCTTTTTTCACTCTCCTCTTTCACCTTCATCAAGAGGCTCTTTAGTTCCTGTTCACTTTCTGCCATTAGGGTGGTGTCATCTGCATATCTGAGGTTATTGAAATTTCTTCCAGCAATCTTGATTCCAGCTTGTGATTCTCCCAGCCCAGCATTTCACATGATGGACTCTGCATATAAGTTAAATAAGCAGGGTGACAATATACAGCCTTGACGTACTCCCTTCCCAATTTTGAACCAATCGGCTCTTCCATGTCCTGCATACAGGTTTCTTGACCTGCATACAGGTTTCTCAGGAGGCAGGTAAGGTGGTCTGGTATTCCCATTTCTTTAAGAATTTTCCACAGTTTGTTGTGATCCACACAAAGGCTTTAGCCTTTAGTGAAGAAGAAGTAGATTTTTTTTTTGGAATTCCCTTGCCTTTCCTATGACCCAACAGATGTTTTCAATTTGCTCTCTGGTTCCTCTGCTTTTTCTAAATCCAGTTTGAACAACTGGAAGTTCTTGGTTCACACAGTGATGAAGCCTAGCTGCAAGGATTTTGAGTATTACCTTGCTAATATTTTAAATGAGTGCAATTGTGCAGTAGTTTGAACATTCTTTGGCATTGCCTTTCTTTGGAATTAGAATGAAAACTGACCTTTTCTAGTCCTGTGGCCACTGCTGAGTTTTCCAAATTTGCTGGCATATTGTGTATAGCACTTTCACAGTATCATCTCTTAGGATTTGAAATAGCTCAGCTGGAATTCCACCACCTCCACTAGTTTTGTTCGTAGTAATGCTTCCTAAGGCCCACGTGACTTTACACTCCACCATATCTGTCTCTAGATAAGTGATCACACCATCATGGTTATCCAGGTCATTAAGATCTTTGTCGTACAGTTCTTCTGTATGTTCTTGCCACCTCTTAATATCTTCTGCTTCTGTTAGGTCCGTATCGTTTCTGTCCTTTACTGTGCCCAACTTTGCATCAAATGGTGACCCCTTATGGAACAACAGAAAGTCTTAGAAACTAGGTCTGATACCACAGAAAGGTGGGAAAAACAAAAGGATCAGATGACCATCTGTATAAAAACAAGTTAGATGCATAGGTTTTCAATCCCAACTATGCATGCTGCTTTTCATTCACAACAGGAATCAACAAGTTATCCTTTAGTGAAACTGAACTGAAAGCCTCCGAACTCAAGGACTGCACAATGGAAAGTCAGGATGAGTTGCCTGCTAAAAATGGAGGATTTAAGTGAAAGTCTACACACTTAGTGACAAGACCTCAGCACTTCGCTACACAACCTCACCCCATTCCCTAGCCTTGAATGGCAGTTAGGAAGATGCACAATGTAGAAGAAAGAAAACATCTTTCTCTGGACAAACTATACAGTCCCATACAAAAGGCCTTTAGATGCTGATATAGAGTTTCCTCCAATAAAATATCCAGCTTACTGCTTAATACAATGTCTGCCCAGTATACTTGGAATTTCTAATTAGCTTTGTATAAATGGCATATGACCCACAAACATTTAGAAAAGCTTTCAACATATAAGAGAGAAATCAAAATATGCAAAACAAAGGAAAAAAATGAGTGCAGAAAAAAACAGGTTAACCTACAGGAAACAAGAAAACTCTGAAAACTAGAACTAATGTCTCCAATTTCAGAAAAATAAAATACTAAATTACTGAAAAAGGAAAGGATTTTGTTTTTAAATCAGCAAAAAGTAAGCGTTCTTAGAGATGAAAAATTAGATGGCAGAAATTAAAAATTCAGAAGAGTAGTTAGACTATAAATGGTTGAACTGTTACCACCTGGTTAAACAAAATGACAAAGAAATGAACAATAAAAAAGATAAGAAAACCATAAGATCAATTAAGAGTCCACTATCCAATTAACAAAAATTCTTGAAAGAGAAAACAGAAATCAGAAGACAGGAAATTATCAAACAGATATAGAACAATTTCTCAGAATGAATGATGTGAATCTCTGGTGCAGGAAGAATCACTGCAGATGGTGCCTGTAGCCATGAAATTAAAAGACGCTTGCTTTTTGGAAGAAAAGCGATGACAAACCTAGACAGCGTATTAAAAAAGACATCACTTTGCCAACAAAGGTCTATCTAGTCAAAGCTATGTTTTTTCCAGTAATCGTGTATATGATTTATCAAAAACGTGAAATTTCTCTTAAGTAGTTATGCCAACTGAAACTTTCAGAGACCCTACGTTATCAGTTAACAGGATCTAAAATTACCATCATTACTCAATAGTTATTGGAGCTTTTCAATGAAGAGTCTAGCTTCTAAAATCTCCAACAGAACGGATAACATGTATTAAATCATTACATCTCAAACACTTGCTGTAACTTTTATACATTTTTGATGTGCACATCACTCTGAGAAAAAGGCAAAAAACAAAACAACTGTTTCAGTTTCTTACCTTCAGGCAAACGTACTAAGTGATTTCTTCTTACATTAAGGTCTCTCAAGGCCTCCAAATTACCAATTTGGGAAGGTATTGTTTGAATTTCATTGCAGCTCACATCCTATTTCAAAAATATACAAAGTAAAGAACTGTACTGATATTACAAACTTGCCAGCTTTAAAATATCTGCAAAATGAGGTTTGGACAACATAATACCCCCCCCCCCGTTGTAAAAAATACTATGATTCTGTGTCCAGGAATAATTCCACAGTTTGTACTATAATTTGATTTTTTAAATGTATAGGCTTTTGACTGATGGAAGCAGTGACAGATTTTATTTTCTTGGGCTCCAAAATTACTGACAGTAACTGTAGCCATGAAATTAAAAGATGCTTGCTCCTTGGAAGGAAAGCTATTATAAACCTAGACAGCATATTAAAAACTAAAGACATCACTGTGTCGACAAAGGCCCGTATAGTCAAAGCTATGGTTTTTGTCAGCAAAGTGATATTTCTGCTTTTTAATACATATACATATATACATAAAACAATCAAAAAATGAAATATTCACTTACAAGTTCCATTAAATGTCTGAGATGTCCAATTTCTTCTGGAAGTGAGACCAATTTGTTATTACTAGCAATTAAAACTTTTAATGGTAACTCACACAAGTGTACCGGCAATGTTGACAGTTGGTTCCGACTAAATGGGTAAGCAGAAAAAGAACTAAGTCAGAGCCCAACACTCAGGGAGAAAAACTGCCATCTTTCTCATTCCACACTCAGTATAATAACAAATATAAATCTTACAAGAAATAAACAGGATATTAGATTTGAGTTTGAAAAAACAGATTTGAGTTCAAGTTTGTCACTTGTCAGCTTTGTTTTTTAGGTAAAGCATTTAATTTATCTGCATCTTACACAGATTCCTCATCTGTAAATCACAGGATTTACAGGACTCCTGCACCATAAAACTCCTTTGCAAATAATGAAATGTCTCAAAAGCAAATCATATTATTGTATTACAGTTAAATTTATACAGGAAAAAATTATTTTAAAATAGGGTAGATAACTAACATCCTCTCCTCTTCTTTCCAAAGAGTTTTAAACATTAAGAGTATTTGTAATTTACTCGCCTCATCATTATAGCATTATAACCAAATGTATATAAACAACCCAAATATAGTTCTATGGGAAACAAGGGACAGATTGTGATTTCAGATATATCATACTAACTGAAGTATAGATAAGAAATCTTTTATCTAAATAAAAGTGTACAAATCAGAACTGGAAGTAAAAAATACATCTATCATAAGGATAAAATTAAGTTAAAATTTTCCTTATGCATATTTAACATCTTAATCTTTAGTAACAATTGTCCCCATTTGTAAGATCTTTTGATGATTTTATTAACAGATCATGAGCCATTAAAACTTCTAATATCTAATAATTAGACATTCACATACAAAGCTGTCTACTAGTTCTACTTTTATAGGAAAAAATTGAAAGAATAAGTAAATATCTGAGAAAAAAAAGGAGTGTTAGAAATATATAAACTGTGCATTAAAATGATTACATATAAAAAATATTTCCAAAGGATATTTCTTTTTTTTTTAGAATATTTCTTGACAAGGGGAAAAATTTATTTAAAAATTTGACTAAAGGCCTAGAAAAAAAGGAAAAATTCATCTATTAATTCAGACACATTTTGATGGATTTCCTTTACTTTTCTAAATTTATTTTCTCCAGTCAACATTTATAACTTTTTATAATAAAATAACAAAAGAAGTCTTGTAAGATATGAAACAATGGAGTAGATAAGTTAAATAAATGCATTTATATGTTCAGAACTTAGTACACAAAAATACATAATCACAAAAATCAAAATAATTTCAGATCTACCATTCTTATTTGATGAAACTTATTTGAAAATGTAATTGGAGAACCACTGCTACAAGACAATTAGGGTAACAGCTCTTATTAGAGTTTGTTAACTATTGCAAAGGTAAAGACAAAGGAAGAAACTAGAGGGACCCAGAAAATACTGTTAATTTAGCCTAAAAACATGAAGAGATACTGCTGATATAAACAGATGATGTATTTTTTTTTAAAACTATTACTTCTATTTTTTGGCTGCAAAGAATGCAGGATTTTAGTTCCCTGATCAGGCATGAAACCTGTGCCCCCTGAAATGGAAGCACGGGGTCCTAGCCATGGGACCACCCCTCAGATAACGATAACTTTAGTGAAAGGAAGAGGAAAATTGAAACCATCACACAAAACTAAAATTTTTTTAAAAGTTCTTACCTAATATTTAAGAAAGTTAGCGCTTGTAGGTTTAGAATTGCCTCTGGTACATATCGAATACAATTTTGGTATAAATTGAGATTCTCAAGAGAAACGAAGTGACATGCTTCTATGGGAATTTCTGAGAGGCGATTTCGTGACAGATCTGAAACAAGCAATTTTAAAATCAATCCCTGGAACTTATTTTATAAAAATTTTAAACAAATAGTAGGTTTCATAATTGTTAGAATTTCCCAGAGTTGCTATTGTGGAGTTTGTTCCAGAGTAAACATTCAAATATTAACTGACTGAATAAACCAGCTTAACATATGCCTCTACATCTGTTGCTGGAAAATGCTGGTTCTTTTTGCGTGTGTTAGTCACTCAGTTGGGTCTGACTCTTTGCGACCCCACAGACTGTAGCCCACCAGGTTCCTCTGTCCATCGAATTCTCCAGGCAAGAATACTCGAGTGGGTTGTCATGCCCTTCTCCAGGGGATCTTCCTGACCAAGGAATCAAATCCAGGTGTCCCATATTGCAGGCAGATTATTTATAGTCTGAGCCACCAGGGAGGCCCGTTTGTTACTTTTGAGTCTCCATAAATACTAAATGAGCTTCTCAGGTGGCCTGAATGGTAGAGAGCCTGCCTGCCAATGCAGGAGATGTAACAGGTGGCGGTTCGATCCCTGAGACAGGAATACCCCCTGGAGGAGGGCATGGCAACCCCACTTTGGTATTCCTGCCTGGAGAATCCCATGGATAGAGAAGCCTGTTGGGTGACAGTCCATGGGGTCACAGAGAGGCAGACGTGACTGAAGCAACCTGGCACACACACACAAATACTAAAAAGATAAAACCATTATTCTTTGCAAGTAACATAAATTCCAAGGAATATCAGCCTACAAATCACTTCACAGATCATGCTAAGTATCAAATATCCTAGAAAACAAATGGATCCCTAAAATCCACATTCCCAAAAGCACAGACAACATCCTGAGGTTTTCTGAAAAATGAAGAAAAACAAAACAAAATACTGTCTCTTTATCAGTCAAAAAGTATCAGGGTCATATCAAAAGGACTCAGGAAACATCTTTGCTCCCACTGACCAAAGATGAGACAATCTGAGATTCAGTAAAGATAATAAATGCAGCAGACTGAAATCTATAACATACCACTGAATTATAGAGTTTAAAATAAAACACTTCCCCAAAGATGATAAAGAACCAATTCATTATCCTGTAAGCTGACAAAGAGGAAAAAACCAAACATTTACCTTCTCTTCTTTTGCAAACCAGTAGTACACTTTGCAGTATTTTCCGTGTATGTGTGTGTGTGTGCGTGTGGGCGCACTGTGCTGTGCTAAGTGGGTCAGTCCTGTCCGACTCTTTGTGACCCCAGGCTCCGTCTATGAGGATTCTCCAGGCAAGAAGACTGGATTGGGGTGTCATGCCCTCTTCCAGGGGATCTTCCCAACCCAGGGATCAAATCCAGGTCTCCCGCATTGCAGGCAGATTCTTTACCATCTGAGCCACCAGGGAAGCCCATATATATATATACATACACACACACACACACACACAGATGCCCACATATATATGTAACTTGATATATATCTCCTTTTTCAGATTCTTTTCCATTAGAGTTTATTACAGGATATTGAACGTAGTTCCCTGCGCTATTATAGTAAGACCTTGTTTATTTTGTATATAGTAGTCTGTATCTGCTAATTCCAAACTCCTAATTTATCCCCACCTCCTTCCTGTCCTTTGTCCTTGGTAGTCATACAATTGTCCTCTATGTCTTAAGTCTGTTTCTGTGTTGTAAACAAGTTCATCTGTATCATTTTTAGTTAGTTAGTTGCGAGCTTATGGACTGTAGCCCACCAGGCTCCTCCGTCCATGGGATTCTCCAGGCAAGAATACTGG
Source organism: Capricornis sumatraensis (assembly GCF_032405125.1). Classification (NCBI taxonomy): domain Eukaryota; kingdom Metazoa; phylum Chordata; class Mammalia; order Artiodactyla; family Bovidae; genus Capricornis; species Capricornis sumatraensis. The sequence goes on from NC_091069.1 coordinate 176,695,411, forward strand.
AGTGGGTTGCCATTTCCTTCTCCAGGGGATCTTCCCGACCCAGGATCAAACCCAGGTCTCCCGCATTAGAGGCAGACACTTTAACCTTATTCCACAAATAAGTGATATCCTACGATATTTGTCTTTCTCTGTCTGACTTCCTTCACTTAGTATAACTGCCAGATCCATCCATGTTGCTGCAGATGGCATTATTTCCTTCTTTTTTACAGCTGAGTAATATTTCACTGTATACATATGTACCACATCTTTATCCATTCGTCTGTCAAGAGACATTTATGTTGCTTCCACGTCTTGGCTATTGTAAATAGTGCTGCTATGAATACTAAAGTGCATGTATCTTTTCAAATTAGAATATTCTCCAGATATATGCCCAGGAGTGGAATTACTGGATCATTCTGTTTTGTTCTGTTTGTTAAACCTGTCATGTCTCTCTTCAAATAGCTATTTCATTGAAGTTGCTTTTTTCTAGATGTAATCCTTATTCATCCTCTCTTGCTGCTAGAGTTCCTTTAAGTGAATTATTTTCCTTTGCTGATTCATGGTTTGCCTCATCCTTGGAGCTCAGATCAAGCTGCTGGAGCACCTTGAACACCAATTAGTGAAAACAACCTCTACGATGCACTGGAACTAAGCTTTCTATCTGGGCAGTTCTTTGTGACCCCATGGCTCCTCTGACTATGGAATTCTTCAGGTAAGAATACTGGAGTGGGTAGCCACTCCCTTCTCCAGGGGATCTTTCCAACCCAGGAATTGAACCCACATCTCCTCTACTGGCAGGCAGATTCTTTACCACTGAATTACCTGGGAAGCCCATGTGAGTTTGACAAGAATGTTTAATCTACAATTGGAACAATGTTTTGGTTATGTCTATTACATCATATTTATTTAACTGCATTGTTCAAGGTGCATCCTTATTGATATTTTTTGGTCAGTTTTTTGTATCAACTTCTGAGAGAGAAGGGTATATTACAGTGTTTCATTTTTATTGCTATCTTGTCTATTTCTCTCTATCATTATTTAACCCTTTCCTTATGTATTTTGGAGTTTGGGGTTTAGATACCCACAAAATTTTAAATTACTATCTTCTGACTCATTGGAAAAGACCCTGATGCTGGGAAAGATTGAAGGCAGGAGAAGAGGACAAAAGAGGATGAGATGGTTGGATGGCATCACTGACTCAATGGACATGGGTTTGGGTGGATTCCGGGAGTTGGTAATGGACAGGGAGGCCTGGCGTGCTGTGGTTCACGGGGTTGAAGAGTCGGACACGACTGAGCGACTGAACTGAACTGAAAAATAAAACTTTTTATAATTCTTAAGTTACACTCCTTTTATTTCTAGTACAGTTATTTGCTTTGAAATCTCTTCTTTTGGTTGGTTTGTTGGACTGACTTTAATGTGACTCCCATGATCCCTATTAACACCCTGCATAATATCCCTTTTCCACTTGAGTGTAGGTGGGCCTTCAAAAGTAACCAACTTGCTCCTAACCAATAGAATATTGCATAGATGATGTGATGCCATTCCTGTGGTTATGACTGTCTTATCCAATCTGTTCTATCTCTGTTACCAACTTTGAAGAAGTAAGTTGCTGCAAACTCTATGCTAAATGCTAAGTCACTTCAGTCATGTCCGACTCTGTGGAACCCCAGAGACGGCAGCCCAGCAGGTTCCCCTGTCCCTGGGATTCTCCAGGCAAGAACACTGGAATGGGTTGCCATTTCCTTCTCCAATGCATGAAAGTGAAAAGTGAAAGTGAAGTCGCTCAGCTGTGTCCGACTCTTTGCGACCCCATGGACTGCAGCCCACCAGGCTCCTCCATCCATGGGATTTTCCAGGCAAGAGTACTGGAGTGGGGTGCCATCGCCTTCTCTGCAAACTCTGTAGTTTCAAGGAAATAAATTCTGCCAACAACCTGAGGGAGCGTGGAAGCAGATTCTTCCCTAGTCATACCTCAAGATGAGAACTAAATCTAGATCAACACCTTGAGTAGACCAGGCTAAGGTGTGCCTAGACTCTTGATCCAAAGAAACCATGAAGCTCCTGAAGCTGCTAAATTTGTGATAATTTGTTATACAGCACAGAAAACTAACAATTAGTATTTCTACAGAGTATTTTTTCCTATTTTTTAGTTTCCAACTTTTTGGATTATTACACTTTGAATATGTTTCTTATAAACAACCTACAGGTAGATTTTCTTTCTTTTTATTGTCTGACAATCTTAATATTTTAACTGAAACACTCTATATTTAACATTATCACCTAATCAATACACTTCCCTGGTGTCTTAGATGGTAAAGAATCTGCCCGTAATGCGGGAGACCCAGTTCGATCCCTAGGTCAGGAAGATTCCCTGGAGAAGGAAATGACAACCCATTCCAATATTCTTACCTAGTAAATTCCATGGACAGAGGAGCCTGGTGGACTACGGTTCATAGGGTCACAATGAGTTGGACAAGACTGAGGAACTAACAAGGAGATCCAATCAATATATCTGAACTTTTTAAAGGGCCATGTTATTTATAAAAGATGTAGTTCAATGCCCTTTGAGTATCTATGCTCTTTCCTTCTTTCTTACTATAAGAATCCCAATTGTATTCAAAACAGCAAAGTCTACTCAGCTCGACTACTATTTCCAATTTTATGAATCATTAAAATTCAAAAGAAGGAAATAAAGACTGAAATAAAAATTTAACCATATTTGACTTGGTAACTAAATTGATATAAGAAATTCTCATTTTATAGGCAGTTTGTATGTAAACTGAACGCTCTGAAACTACCTCATGTGTTTCCACAGAGGTAAAAAAGACTTCTGAGTTTCTGAGGACTAACTTCACATACAATGCCACTGAAATGTTACGTATGTGCAAACATACTCCTTTTGCAGTATTTCCTTTCTCAGTACATGATGCTTTTGTCTATCCAATTGCTTAAGTCAGGATTCTGGAAGCATCTTGGCACCTTTCTCTGTCCCCCTGCCCCCCAATATAATCCTATCAACAAACACTCCATTTCTTGGTCCAAATACATTGTGAGCCCAACCATTTTTATTCATCTCTTCTGTCACTGCCTCTTAGGACTGTTCTAAGAATCAAATCAAATAATGCATAGAAAATTATTTCATATACTTCAAAATTATTTCATTATTTTCATATAAAACGCAAAGAGGCAAGCACATAAAGCTATCTTCATAGGTTGACACCAATACAGTGAAAATACCACCACCTCACCAATCACAAGGTATTGTACTATGCAATAAAATATAGCAGAGTACAATAAAATAATTTATGATCTTTGGTCACCAAAAAGAATACTGCTTTCAGTATACTTAATTTAAAAAGCATAAAGGTAGAAAACACTTATTTGAAGATTTACATTAAAATGCTTAACAGTCTCCTTATCTTTCAGTGAGGTTGCTATATTTTTGTATCACTAGAGTAAATTTGATTTCACACATATAGATAAGACTAGTTATTGCCACATGAGCCCTCTAAATTTCCATCTCTGTGTCAATGTAGTCAGTTGTAGGCTGTTTTCCAGACTGCAAGCTCAATTGAGATTTGCCAAGTATTGTAAAAAGTCATAAACTGTATAATAAGCAACTCTGCAAATTAAGCTATTAAGTTACTTCTACATATCATATCCTGAATGTGGCCTTGGTCTTAATATGAGCTGACAACTATACCACCCTGGCATAGCTCTTGGATCTATTATTCAGTTGAGCAAAGCAGAAAAAGCCTATTTTGGCTTGATAAAAAATATGAGAAAACTTTTAGCTAAAAAAATGTATTATGGAAGCTTCAGATAAGTAAAAGAAATATTTCAATGGAAAAAGTTTTAAGACATTTTGCTTGCAATGAAATGCTGATTTTCCTTATTTATATAAAAAAGTTACCCTCAAAGTTAAACTTATCTCAAATATACAAGTTTAAAAATACTATGTTTACATATGGAATTTAGAAAGATGGTAATGATGACCCTGTATGCGAGACAGCAAAAGAGACACAGATGTGTAGAGCGGACTTTTGGACTCTGAGGGAGAGGGAGAGGGTGGGATGATTTGGGAGAATGGCATTGAAACATGTATACGATCATGTAAGAAACGAATCGCCAGTCTATGTCCAATGCAGGATACAGGATGCTTGGGGCTGGTGCACGGGGATGATCCAGAGAGATGATATGGGGTGGGAGGTGGGTTCATGTTTGGGAACTCATGTACACCCGTGGTGGATTCATGTCAATGTATGGCAAAACCAATACAATATTGTAAAGTAAAATAAAGTAAAAAAAAAAAAAATACTATGTTAAAGAAAAAAGTCTAAAAGAATGTAAAGAGAATCTTCAATATTAAAGGGGGGTGCATGAGAATGATCACTCTAGATTCACATGGTGAATGTTTAAAGAGTAGGGAAAAGGTCTGCTTTGTTCAACTCTGCATAAGTTGGCATTTAGTAGTGCCACAGTACATAGCATACAATAGCACTCAATATTTGTCCAAAAACAGACCAAGTAAATGAATGAAATAAAAACCGTGGAATAAGAAGTAAGAAAGAATCCTGTCTTCCATCTATAGCGCTTCATCTATGGTAAGGCATAATTAATATACTGAAAAAGGACAAAATTACATCTGTATTTTTTTGTTTTTAAGAAACACTACATAACCTGGATTGAAAATAATTTCCAAAGAAGTATGTTTTAGATAAAATGAATCAATTCCAACCCTTGAGGGAAAAACTATTATGTGTATCAAACCATAAATAGGTATTTACAATTTTTAAAAAGTTAAGATAGGTTACAACCACAAAGAAGAATGGCTTAGGACGCTGGCTGGAGGGAGCCTGGGAGCCCTGGGAGCACACGGGGCCAGGACTTAAGAGGTCTTCGCTGCTCAGACTGCATGGAGACAACATGGAAGACCTCTGGTGGCTAAAAAAGCAAGCCACATAAACCTTTTCTGTCAACTTCTTATTCTCCCCAAGGGGCCTACTTAAAGGAGGGTGAAGACATGCTGAGCACTGAAGAATTATGGTGGAAGATGGCTGATCATTCGAAAGGGAGTGAAGGCAGGCATGCAGGGTGCCAGCACCCTTAGTCAGATGATGCAGCAGGGACGCTCAGAAACAGTGGCTTTTCCAGCACTTTTATCAAGTGATTCAGGAAGTGTACGATCGAGAGCGCCCTTCAGATTGCGTTATTGTTTCTATCAACGAAGAACAGAAACTTAGGCAGATGCACACATCCTGGACCACCTGCAGCCTCTCTCCTGGTCAGAGATGCTGCCTCAAGACAGGAGGGTGGACTTCCCAGGTGGCACAGTGGATAGCAACATGCCTGACAATGCAGGGGACATATGTTCAAACCATGGTCCAGGAAGATTCCATATGCATGAGGCAACTAAACCTGTGTGCCACAACTACTGAGTCTGCACTCTAGAGCCCGGGAGCTGCAACTACTGAAGCCCATGTGTCTAGAACCTGTGGCCCACAACAAAAGAAGCCACTGCTATGAGAACAGACTGTACCACACGATGAGTAGCCCTTGCTCTCTACAGCTAGAAAAAGCCTGCATGCAGTAACAAAGACCCAGTGCAACCAAAAAAATAAATAGATTATAAAACAAACAAACAAAAGAATGGTTTAGGTATATAAACACTGACATTAGGACTTTTTTCCATTTTCAAGTATAAAATGTTTTAAATTTATGATAACCTTCCTATTTTAAAAAAAAGATGTACATTTACTGACCTATTTTCTGCCTAAACTCATGGATTTTCATTTTATTCAATGTTATAACCCATTTTGACCCAGACCTGATATGGCCACCTGATGCAAAGAGCTGATTCATTTGAAAAGACCCTGATGCTGGGAAAGATTGAGGGCAGGAGGAGAAGGGGACAACAGAGGAAGAGATGGTTGGATGGCATCACTGACTCAATGGACATGGGTTTGGGTAGACTCCAGCAGTTGGTGGATGGACAGGGAGGCCTGGTGTGCTGTGGTTCATGGGGTCGCAAAGAATCGGACATGACTGAGGAACTGAACTGAACTGATTATGAAAACTCCCCTTTAAACTGGCTCCTGTATCTTTTAGTTTGTTTGCTTATTTATTTATTTTTGGTTGTACTGGGTCTTCGCTGCTGCCTGTGGGCTTTCTCTAGTTGTGGTGAGTGGGGGCTACTCTTCATTGTGGTGCAGAGACCTCTCATTGCGGTGGCTTCGCTTGATCTAGGCACATGGGCTCAGGAGTTGTGGCACACAGGTTTTAGTTGTTCCGCGGCATGTGGAATCTTCTGAGACCAGAGATGGAACCCATGTCCCCTGTACTGATAGGCGCATTTCTAAATACCATACCACCAGGGAAGTCCTCCTGTATCTTTTTGATATGCAATTTTTTTAAAGCATTTCCTTTTATTCTGACACAGCAAGATGTTCCAGGCTTATTTTGCAACTTCTGTGCCCCAGTTCTAGAATCAGCTATTTTTCACCCTCTTGTAACAGAAACTTTTGTGGCAAGTTAGTTTGCAGAGTAGGGAACAAAAGGGAAAACCACCAATTCCGAGGTAAGTTTCAGGATTAATGACTGTTGCTGGGTTGTTTTTGTAAGCCACCCAGCTTTATAGTGATCTGTTATATGGCAATAGAAAAACAAAAGAGAAGTTGGTACCTGATGTGGAGTGCTGCTGTAACAAAACACTAAAACTGGCTTAAAATGAGGCAGGAGGCAGTGGCCCTAAGGGCCTCCTAAGGGCCTGTTAGTAGAAGCTTGAGGGTAGGGGGAAAAAACTACAACTGAAGGCTGGAGAAAACAGCACTCTAGTTCTGCTCTGACAGAACGATTAAAGAAACTACAAGCTACTGGATCATGACAAGTAGAAAGGGTATCTAAAAGGTTTAAATCATCATAAACACATGTGGCTATCTGGTAGTGAAACATGTTAGCTGAAGTTAAGAGATATATGACAATAAGGATTACTTAAGTATTGACCTTAAATCTTAATGATAAGAAAGGGTGTATATATAAATATACACATACATACATGTATATACTCCTGCAATTTTCTAATTAAATTTTTCTCCCCTCATTTATTTTTAGATATCATTCAAATACATTACATATTTTTCCTTTTCAGATAATGCAACCAACTTAAAAGGCTCTCTGCTCACACAGGAAAGAACATGAACTTCTGCCTAGAATGGATTCCGGTTTTATATAATATTGGAAAATGAACTCAACTTTAAAGTTTATAAAGACCATCCTTAAAACTGCAACTGAATTCTCATAATATTTTCATCTTGAAATATGGTTCATTACATACCCTGCCAATAAACTGTTTCCAAAGCCAAAGCCCAAAACAAAGCAATTCAGAGTAAAACTATTATCTTAAATGAGGGCTTCCCTGGTGGCTTAGACGGTAAAGAATCCGCCTGCAATACAGGAGACCTGGGTACTGTCCCTGGGTTGGGAAGATCTCCTGGAGAAGGGAATGGCTACACACTACAGTATTCTGGCCTGGAAAATTCCATGGACAGAAGAGCCTGCGAGGCTATACAGTCCATGGGGTCACAAAGAGCCAGAGATGACTGAGCAACTTTCACAAAGCCTGCCAATAAAGTTTTCAAAGCCATGCTCCAAAACAATGAAACTTAAGAGTTAACTATTATCTTAAATGAGACATATGACATAGCCAGACTTCAGCTCTAGTTCTACCGTTCATTACCATCTAGGAGACTGGTGGGCTACAATCCATAGGGTCACAAAGAGAGTCGGACATGACTTAGCGACTAAACAACAAATTTCTAGAAGACTTCAGAATCTTCCTAACACTTTCACTGATATTTTCTATTATTTTGCTTTTTTTTTGCAGGCAAGAAATATGTTAAAAAGCAATTTTTTCCTAAGTCTATCTCTCCAATTAACTATTCAATAACTTTATGACTTTATGAGTGAAGAGTAGTTGATTCTTGCTTTCAGGGAACAAACGTGGAGTCCAAAGACGATAGTAATATGGCTTCTTAAACCTAAAAAAGTTTTTGGGAAACATTTATTTAACTGACATGGCATTTTCCTTCCAGATAACTTTATGACTTATTTCTGTTTGAGACTCTGAAGGTCACAAGGTTAAAAAAAAAAGTATTTTTATTAGTAATTATTAATTAGTAATATTTTACTAACATGATATTGCTTCTCGTAAGTTAGTGCAAAAAGAAAAGGAAAAACCCTAATTCTTTATAACATAAAAACTTGTTTATAACAAATGATTCTATGAATTAAATATTTTGAAATAATTATAAATAAACTAAGCAGTTTCAGGGTTTAGTTCAACAAATTCCTTCTTTGCTCTTAAAGAAGTCGGCTCAGTTTTGCCCCTTCTTTCAGTACAAACTTAACAATCACTATTCTTGATTCCTCCTAGTGCTGCAAGAAGCACTTTCCTTTTCTGCACAGATCAGTGTCTGACTTCTATAATAAGGTGCCTGAGATCATCTCCTTTGACCCACTAGATCTGACATTGGGCTTGCCTCTGTCCATCTATTCTTCTCCCTATTCTCACGTAAGCTATAGGAAGAAATAATGCGGTGACATTCCTGTTAAAAGGAACCACCTATCTGGATGACACCCAATGTAATTTAGATTCAGTTGAACCAACTAATACAAATATTTTAAATTTAAACTTAAATAACTTGTATGTATTCATTTCTATATAGTGTTCTTGAGAATGTTTCCAGCTCTTATACATGAGCAGGTTATCTAAAGCACACAAGGGACCAAATCTCTCACTTAAAAAAAAAGATGCTTTAAGCTACTGTGTACTGCTTATTATCATAAATGTAAATACATAGTGAGACATTTTTTACGGTGTTTACTCAGCTCACAATGTTCTTAATTTCTCCCTTTTATTCACAAGGGTTGCCTCTCCTTCCCTCCCAGCTTTTCGGAGTCATATATACCGAGTCATATATACTAGTGATGTTTAACCTTGGGAACCCTCCCAAAGGAAGTAACACTGAACTCCATAGCTCGCCTCATTCTTGATACCCTGGCAAACTCGTGCCCCTCCTTTAAGAGCCATCTCAAACATAATCTCATTTTACTTCCCTTGATTTGTCTAGGCACTCAAAAAATTCTGCCCTTGTGTGTCCATTACTCTAGTGTAGCAATTATCACACTGTACTGTAATTCTTTATTAGAGTTTAACTTCCTTGAGACCAAGAGCTTTGTGTCTTTTGCATCTAATACAATATCTGACATATTAAAAGGTCAAGTTTATTTGCTAGGATTAAGCTAATTCAGTGTGCCAACAATGGATATCTCATGCTGATCAACTCTCTAATTAGCTATTTTTAAATTAAAAATTAGAAAATTATTTCTGAATAAACAAAGTTTATTTGGTAGGTAATTAATTAATCTTTAAATGTGGGCATAAGAAAAGATCCTTAATAGCAGTAGTGGAAATGTAGAAGAGATACTCACAGACCAGGTCAGATTATACCCACACTACCACCAACCCTCTTCAACACGAATTAAAAATAAAATGGGTAAAACCAATGATAGGTTAACATCCAGAATGAATATATATACCCCCACACACATACATCCACTCCTAACACTCAACAACAAAACCAAACAACCCAATTAAGAAATGGTTGTGTTGTTCTGTCGCTAAGTCGTGTCCAACTCTTTGCAACCCCATGGACTGCAGGATTCCAGGCTTCTCTGTCCTTCACTATCTCCCAGCGTTTGCTCAAATTCATTTCCAGTGAGTCAGGGATCCAGTCAATCCTAAAGGAAATCAACCGTGAATATTCACTGAAAGGACGGATGCTGAAGCTGAAGCACCAATACTTTGGCTACATGATGCAAAGAGCTGACTTACTACTGGAAAAGATCCTGATGCTGGGAAAGACTGAAGGCAAAAAGAGAAGGGGATGACAGAGAATGAGATGGTTAGATAGTATCACCGACTCAAAAATGGGCACGGAATTGAATAGACATTTTTCCAAATGGCCAAAAAGCTCATGGAAAAACACTCAACATCACTAATGATTAAGGAAATGTAAATCAAAACCACAATGAGACACCACTTCATATCAATAAGGATGCTGCTGCTAAGTCACTTCAGTCATGTCTGACTCTGTGCGATCCCACAGACGGCAGCCCACCAGGCTCCCCCATCCCTGGGATTCTCCAGGCAAGAACACTGGAGTGGGTTGCCATTTCCTTCTCCAATGCATGAAAGTGAAAAGTGAAAATCAGTTGCTCAGTCGTGTCCAACTCTTCACAACCCCATGGACTGCAGTCTACCACGCTCCTCCGCCCATGGGATTTTCCAGGCAAGAGTACTGGAGTGGGGTGCCATTGCCTTCTCCGATCAATAAGGATAACCATTATTAAAAACAAAAGCCAGAAAATAACAAGAGTTGGTGAGAATATGTAAAATGGGATCCTTGGGCACTGCTGGTGAGAATGTAAAATGGTGTAAGTGCTGTAGAAAACATTAAAGCGGTTCTTAAAAAAAAATTAAACATGAACTTATGTTTATGATCCAACAATTAATTTCTGAGTACATACCCAAAAGAACTAAAAACAGGGACTCGAACAGGTATTTGTCTACCAATATTATGGCTGCATTATTCACAACAGAAAAAAAGATGCAAACAATCCAAATGAACAATCCATATATCCACCAACAAATGAGCAGATAAACAGAATGTGATATATGTTTACAACAAAGTATTATCCAGCCTTAAAAGGTAATGCTACAACATGAATGAACCTTGAAAACATTGTGCTAAGTGAAACAAGCCAGCTGCTGCTGCAGCTAAGTCATTTCTGCTGCTGCTGCTGCTGCCAAGTCACTTCAGTCGTATCCGACTCTGTACAACCCCACGACGGCAGCCCACCAAGGCACCTCTGTCCCCGGGATTCTCCAGGCAAGACTACTGGAGTGGGTTGCCATTTCCTTCTCCAGAAACAAGCCAGAGACAAAGGATAACTACTGTATGATTCCATATATAACTAGAATACTCAAATTCATAGAGATAGAAAATAGAATGGTTATCAGGGGTTAAGGGGAAGAGGTAATGGAGAGATACTGTTTAATAAATATAACTGCAGTCTTAGATGATGAAAAAGTTATGGAGATGTCATATGTAAAATAGATAGCCAATGGGAATTTGCTGTATGGCTCAGGAAACTCAAAACAGGGCTTTTGTATCAACCTAGAGGGGTGAGGTGGGCAGAGAGATTCAAAAGAGAGGGGATATATGTATTTCTATGGCTGATTCATGTTGAGGTTTGACAGAAAACAACAAAATTCTGTAAAACAATTATCCTTCAATAAAAAAATAAATTAAAAATAAGTTATAGAGATGGATATAGTGGTGATTGTTGTACAACAATGTGAATATACTCAATGCCACTGAACAATACACTTAAAAATGATTTAAATGGTAAATTGTGTTACATATATTTTATTACAATAAAAATGCATAGTACTCAAAGTAGATAATAAATGTAATCTGTCTCTTTTTAGTGATATGTATCTTAAAAATTTTCCTCCAAAATTATGGACTTTTCTAAAAACCCTATCTTAAACCTCAGCAATAAACTAAATAATGCAGAAATTAAAGAAACAAAAATTTAAAGTATTCTGTAATGCCAAATCTCAGAAAGTTTCACAACTGTGTAACGAAAAATGTAAATTGTTTATTAGCTTTTTCCTTCCTAACACCATTTTTCTTTCCTTCCTAACTCCATTTCTCCTTCCCAAGGGAAAAAAGGATTTAATATTTCATTCTATTCAGCTTCATTCCAATCCAAACACAAATTAATGTTTTCAACTGTATGGTATTTATTAAGAAATGGCTAATAGTCAAAAGTCTTATGTTCTTATAGTAACTCCTTCAGCCCATCCCATGCAATGACATCATCCTTACCAAATAAAGCCTATTATGCAATATCCACATAGACAGTACTATCACTTTTTGTGAGAACTATCACTGCTGCAAATGTTAAAAGGGGATGTTGCTGCTGCTGCTGCTAAGTTGCTTCAGTTGTGTCTGACTCTGTGCGACCCCATAGACAGCAGCCCACCAGGCTCCCCCATCCCTGGGATTCTCCAGGCAAGAACACTGGAGTGGGTTGCCATTTCCTTCTCCAATGCATGAAAGTGAAAAGTGAAAGTGACGTTGCTCAGTCATGTCCAACTCTTAGCAACTCCATGGACTGCAGCCCACCAGGCTCCTCCGTCCATGCGATTTTCCAGGCAAGAGTGCTGGAGTCGGGTGCCACTGCCTTCTCTGAAAAGGGGCTGAGATTATAACAAATATTGAGTATAAGAGAATTTTAACACTAAGCTATATAAATTTCAGAAGAATATTATAGAGATAATATCTTTAACAGTAAAAGATTAAAAAAATTATTATAAATTTTTAAAATATACATCCAATATGAAATTATTAATTATAAAATATAAACTAAAATTTTTAAGGAAGACCAAGACCCTAAAGAATTATGTAAAGGTTATAACTTAAAATATGATTTATATTTGGTAACTATTTAACAAGCCACAATGATACTGCTTGGGGTGCTTCCCTCATACTAACAAATATCAAGGAGAAAGAACATAAACAGTGGACCATACATGAAGATACTGTGATGACTGACAAAAGTTTGTTACACTTTTAAAACACTCTTTAAATTTGCTCTAAAATTTTAAACCTAAAAAATACTCTCTATATAGTTATTTCCTCTATGCTTTCAACTACTATGAGATTGACATGAAAATTTTGTTGAGAATGCAATAAAAATTACTTTAGGTATTAATAAAATCATATAGCTGAGAGAAGTTGAAATGAGAATATTTTCTAGTCTTTTCATTCTTAAGTCTTATTTACATATGTATGAATATTCTTGAAAAATTGTTTTTAATTTTAATTTTTTATTAAAGGTAGTAAATTTATGTAATTTTAAATGCCAATTAGTGACTTCTGCCTCCTGTAAGAAAGAGTAGATGCATTTTTCTCTATTCCTAAACTAAAAACTGGTCATTACATCTAAAACAAACATAAGATTCAAAAGGGTTAAAACAAGACAACTAAGGGTTTCGAGATCCAAGGAATGACATGGTGATTAGCTCCCTGGGTTTTCTTTTTGCCCCATATATCCCTAGAGATGACATCTCCAAGTTGGCAAACCAGAAACACCAATGGACAGAGACAAAATAAAAGAGCTAAAACAAAAGCCTGCTTTCTCTAGCCAAAGGAGCAGGAAAGGGGCAACTTAACAGGACAGAAAACTTTCAGACAGTAACTACTCTACTTCAGCCAAACACCTCAGAAAAAAACTGGCCTCATATACCATGCAAGGAGCAAAGGTTAAACAGGGAGCCTAAACTTGCAGGACTGTAACTTAGCATTTCACTGGCTTCCCCAACCAGTCCCCACTGGCATGGTATCAAAGATGGTCAAGAAAGGAGCTGAGACTTTTACACCCACTAGAAGGTAACAGGGCTCCATTCCCCACCATGTGGGATCAGTGGAGACATTTATGGGGAGCCTGGACTTCCACCTGTTATCAGCAGTAATGAGGTACCCGCCACCTTCCTGCTAGTGTGATGTCAGAGGACTAGTAGAGTCAGGACTTTGACCACTGCCCAAGCACTGCAGAGGCAGAAAGGAAAGACAAATGGTCTGTCATAAGATTACTATTCCTTTTTAGAAAGCAAGGACCTTGAAGAAATCTCTTGACTGCTTAGAGGAAGAAAATAATGGGAAGTGTATAGGGTATATAGCAACAACTTCAAGGACTGAAAAAATTTCAAAATCTCAACCTGATGCTAAGTTTAATTTCTGCATTAGAGTACTGTATAAAAATTCAGACCACCATGACTGGTGTCATAGTGAAATGGGAAAAAAATTTAGAGAGGTAGGCTTCCCTGGTGGCTCAAATGGTAAAGAACATGCCTGCAATGTGGGAGACCCAGGTTCGATCCCTGGGTTGGGAAGATCCCCTGGAGCAGGAAATGGCAACCCACTCCAGTATTCTCACCTGGAGAATCCCATGGACAGAGGAGCCTGGCGGGTCACGAAGAGTCAGACACAACTGAGCAATTAACACACATAACTTTAAGAGGGATTGCCATTGACCTATCTGACTTCTGAGTGAAGCAAATACTTTAATAGATCCAGTCTCTGTAAATCACAATCCCCAAAGTCAAAAACAATGTGAACTAGAAGGGCCTAGCAATTTGACAATAGGGATGTTGATAATCAGTAATGATGAAGTAGACTGTTAGAAATAAGTGGAGAAAATCCATTAACATCTTACTTTCATGTATAATGATGGAATTCATACGGAATGATGACCACGTGATATGACTAATTCAGGAAATACATAATTTTCTTTGAAAGTTATGAATGTGACTATCAACTTATTTTCCCTATTTTTACTTTCACATAGCAGCATTTACAGAGATGCCAAAATGTGCTTCATTATGAGGCAGATGTTGGTTTGATCAGTTAGAAAATTAAAAGCATAGACTATGATCAAAATTTTTAGATGATACAATGACATCTTTTTATATTTCTCTTTAGTACCTTACAAGTTAAAACTTCATGAACTTTTTGAACAAATTTATTATAATCTTGTCACAACAATCTTTAACTGTAATGTGTCTGGCCAATTTATTGTGGCCTTCTCTAAAATTAGAAAATCTGGTCATGACACTATAAAGAATTTCTTTACAATAAGGTTTAATTTGTTACTAATAGATATTTGTTAAAATTAAAATCGTTTAAATGAACGCACTGTCAAATCTTTTTAACATAGAAACATGTCATTAGAAAAGTAAATTGTTAAAAGTAACTTGTTTTCCTACCATATAGCACAAGGACTATACTCAATGTCTTGTAATAACTTATAACGGAAAAGAACTAAAAACGAATATATATATATATGTATGTATAATGGATTCACTTTGTTGTATACTTGAAACTAATACACTATTGTAAATTATACATACTTCAATTAAACTTTTAAGTTAAAAAAAAAGATTAATGCCTTTTTTTTTTGTCGTTGCTGATATACAGACTGACCAAGTATCCAGGTTAAAATACTGATATCAGTATCTTGTTACTAGTACAGGTGAGAAAGGGAAGAATTTCTAATAAACTGCTAATATTTTTTAAGTGTATGGGCTCTGTTTTTTAATCTCTAATGAAATGTTTAAACCTGTTTCTAGTCTCATCTTTATACTTAATTTCACATAAATGTCTTATTAGGTATATCACATCCTCAACAAATACCATAAAATGAAAATATTCAGCTGACTGTTTATTCAAAAAATTTTGACAATTGCAGTGTAAGGAAAGGATTTCAACTTTGAATTTATAATTTGCTATAGTGGGGTTAATTTCTGTCAGTACTTGAGATTATATCATCAGCTTTCTTTCATAATGGAATTCCTTTACTGGCTTGGTATTTAATTTGAACATGTATTTGACTTTTTTTTAAGTGCGTGGTCTAATTTATATTTAAAAGCATGAATAAGTATTTGTTTAAAATTCACCATTCTTATAAAATTCTCTCTAAAATGTATGTAGAATTTAAATTATGGCCAAATATATTATCATCACCCTATTTAAAATTTTAATCAGTTTTCCAGAAATGATTTCTTCATAGTGTAATTGTTAAATCAAATTGAGGATTTACTGGTAAAAAAAAAAACACAAAAACAGGTTATTTTATTCAGCAAAAGTGAAGACAAAGTGATCCTCAAACAACCTTTTTATTCTGCAATTCAGTCATTCTATAAAAGCAATTAACTGAGGAGTCCCAATGTAGTTGTTAAATATCATATTGGTAATCTTGTATATTCTAGCTCACTAATGATGACCAAAGTTTCCTAGGCTCCTACTGGATGGCAATTTTTAGTTTCATTGTTTATACTTAAATGTTCAAATTTTGTTCAAAACCCAAACTCTTATTTTATAGGATGTGTAAAATTGCTAGATACTCATTTTATGTAAATGCTTTTGTTGATCATTATTCCTTCACAACTTAACACAAGATGTTTCTAGCAACTTTGAGATTTTTTATTTTTTATTACCTCAAGAGGCTCTAAACAGTACTTAACTTTGTGACTAGTTTTTACAAGATTTGAAAATGTAAGCAATGCCATCTATCTTCCACACAACTAAATCTAGGTAAATGGATTTTTTCATTGCATTTCATTTCATTTAAGCTATGCTATAGTTGCCCCCCTTTTTTCCTCTAGCTTAGAATGTTGTCTCTCAACATATCTTGAAGAAGAGAACTAACTCAAAAATAATCAGTTATATGCTTTCCTTATTGATATGGAAGGCTATTTAGAGAAAAAACAAATTTTGCTTTAGAAAGGGCCAAGTTTTAAAAAAGCAGCAACTATTCTGGCATTCTCATAAGAGTTTTTTAGATCAGCTTGACAATCACCAGCTTTTGAAATGTGAATTCCTATTGCCAGAGTAAAGGTCCCATTTCTGTAACATCATGAAACCCTGCATTTTTTCCAGCCCTTCTTTCCACCCTCTGTCCACTGTCTGGAGGACGCGCTAGGCCCCAGGGCAGTCAACATTTGGAACTGAGTGTGTAACAAACTAAAGGAAAAAAAAAGTCTTATGGAAAAGCTATCAAGGACGCTAGAGTCTAAGAAGACCCATATTCCATGTTTAATCACCTTATACATATTTAACCCAGGAAAAGCAATAATATACACAGAATGATTTTGAAAAATGACTCCCCCTCCCAAGTTATGTTTTCTAAATATCCTAGGAGTGTAGGATGCTGAAAAATGCATGTAGGCTGACAAAATTTTGGTACATGTTTCTAAAGCTGGGCTATGATAAAAATATTAAAGAAATTTAACAAGAGGAGTGAAAAATTAAATCAAACTTAGAACTCTTAATTTAGCTAAGAGAATTATCTTTGTAGTCTGGAGACCTGGGTTCTAATCTTGTTTCATTGGTGACATATGCAGAACTAGGATGAGTGAAATGTAAAAACTGTGTAATGAAAAAGCATGAGAACGCTGTTCTTTGAAAAAGGTATTTTAAAAATGTAAGGCATTATTAACGATGAAACTCTGCAGTCAAAAATATTTTTATTTGACAGCTTCTTACTCTAATATAAAATTTAAAGACAACTAAAGAATTTCTCCAAAATTTTAAAAGAAATCCTTAAAAGTGATAATCCAAAAATTCAAAGTAAATCAAACTTTTAAAGTACAAACAGAAGGAAACTAAATCATACATTACAAAAAATGACTTCAACAAAAAACTCTGGGAAAACATCATACCAATTACCAGTAGTAATCAATCAACTATCTTTATCTTCTATCGGTACAATAGGGGTATATATCCATTTAAAACCATGGCAGTACAATGTTTCAATTTAATCCTGTTACATATATTTTATGACTCCATATTTTTCAGCAGCTAAGTCATGTCTGACTCTTGTGACCCATGGACCATAGCCCACCAGGCTCCTCTGTCCATGAGACTTCCCATGCAAGAATACTAGAGTGGGTAGCCATTTCTTTCTCAGGTGATCTTCCTGACCCAGAGATGGAACCCACATCTCCTGCACTGGAAAGTGGATTCTTTACCACTGAGCCACCAAGGAACCCTTAAATGACTCCATAATGAAATGGAAAATATGGCTGAAAAATTGAAAACATTTTGCAACAAACTGGAGATAGTTTATTTTAGACTGAAAAACCTAGCTTCAAAAAGCTCTCCCAATTTATTTTAAAAAAAGAAAAAAACTATGTCCATGCCTGGAACAGTGCCTGAGACACAGGCACAAAATACATTTTTACTAGATATGGCACTGAATTAAGCAGGGGAAATAAAGGAAAAGAGAAAAGAAAGGAAGCTATCTTTTGCTGAGCACATACAAGCACTAGAACATTTGTTGTTTCATATTGCCACAATCTTATTTAACCCAGAAAATGTCCTTGAGGCAAATGAGGAAACCGCCATTAGGAAGGTTAAGAAACACTGCCTTAAGGTCACACAAAGTTAGTACGTGACTGAATCGAAATTCAAACCTACATTACTCCAAATTCAAAGCCCGTGCATAAATACACTCACATTAAACACTATTATACTAAAAATTGTTTTAAAATGCTGAAAAACAGGCATATGTTAATAGTCAATGCCATTATTCCAGTGAAAAATCAGGATTTTTAAAGAGATATCATTTAATACAGATACCACACAGCATCATCAAACTGCTTCTTCAGAGACTCTCACTAAATATTACCTTTAAGATCCACAGGGATTATAGGTTAAATAACTACAATATACTTATACTCTGGTATGTCACTGGACTGGATTTATTTCACATCTTAAAACAGGAAGGCTGAAAATTATAATGAGAAGAGATAGGGGCTACTTTTCTTACTCATGCCCCCTGGCCTGCTCCTCCAGTATCTACTGGAATTTCTATTCCTTTATGTTGAGGGGAAGGGGATTATTATCATTTTAAGAAGTATTTAATAAAACTTTTAATAAAATGTTTTATACTATTATCAAACCTTTACTCTCCCCTCCACTACTCAATGGTTCCTAAGAAGTAAAGGGCAGTTTTCCAGTTTTTAAAAACAAAGTATGGTGGAGGGAGGGCTTCCCTGACAGCTCAATGGGAAAGAATCCACCTGCATTTGGGAAAGAATCCACCTGCTGATGCAGGAGATGCAGGTTCGATCCCAGGGTTGGGAAGATTATCTTTGGAGGAGGAAATGGCAACCTGCTCCACTATTCTTGCCAGGGTAAACCCACAGACAGAGAAGCCTGGTAGGCTAACGCCCATGAGGGAGCAAAGGACTGGACAAGACTGAAACGACTGAGCACACACGCATGGTGGAGGGAATAATAAAACAAAGGTCTTAGCAGCAAGCAATGTACAAGGGCTTCCATTGCAAAGCTGTAACCATGAAGACTTTAAAGTACTGGCCCCTCAAAATTGGAGCTTTAGAATTTAGATAAATTCTTTAGTTTGTGCTATTAAAAATAACTGATGCTCTGAATTTAATGGAGAAATTATAAGAATAATTGTATAATCACCTTGAGATTTTTTATATTCCATGGCAAAGGCTATCAAACTTTAGCATGCATTAGATGCACCTGGAGGGTTTACAAGACCTGGTCCCCAGAATTTCAGATACCACAGGCCTGAGGTGAGACTGAATAATATTTATTTCTGGAGTTACCTGGTGGACCTGTAGTTGGGAATCCACCTGCCAATGAAGGGGGCATGGGTTTGATCCCTAGTCTGGGAAGATTCCACATGCTGCAGGTAAATAAGCCCGTATGACACAACTATTGAAGCCCGTGTACCCCAGAGTCCATGCTCTGCAACAAGAGAAGGCACCACAATGGGAAGCCCGTACACCCGAAACTAGAGAAAGCCTTAGGCACAGCAATGAAGAGCAAGTGCAGCCAAAAATAAACTAAAATAAATAAAAACTTAAAAAATAGTAATACGCATTTCAAACAATTTCCCATGTGATACTGTTGCTGCTAGTCTAGGTACCACACTTTGACAATCAGTGCCGTATGGTAAACTATGCAATTTTGTGTATTGGCATACACATATACTACAGTACATTGTGTATTGGCAGAGCAGGCCTAGGATTTCTAGTCCAAGACAATAACTTGAATGTTTGCAACCAAGAGCAATATGGTTTTTTTTTTCTTACTGTTTTCTCAAACAAGCTAAATGACTGGTGTTGTGTAATTATCTCTGTGTGTTTCTGTGTTTGTCCACATTTGAAAAACAGACTACGAAATTTGAGTAGTGCATTACTATGAAGCTGCAACTGTGTATGTTGCAGTAAGGTTTCTTCCTCCAGGAAACAGATGAAAATAAAAATAACAAACTTTTAATACACACTCTAATGATAATAGTAACACAACAACTTAAAGAAAAATATGAAGTTTTGAGTCGTATAACCCTGGCAAAGTAAAAAAGTACCTTTTGACAAGGCAGCATAATGTAAGATAGCAAAGAACATATTGTATTCTGCAAAAACCATCACATGCTGAGGCACAGAGTACATGAAATAATTCAATACTATTTATTCTTGATAATATTATTTTACACTGAGTTTAATAGCTGTTACATTACTTAGTATGTTAGTTTAAATACATTTTGCTAAAAGGCCTTATGCATATGAAATACTCATTTTTTAAAGAAAGAAGATAAATCTTTGGTGAAATTGGTCCTGATTAACCAACTGGATATACATACAAAATCAGACCAACTATCAATATACTGAGGAAACTAAGGAGGTTAAACTTAGGAACCTTCAAAAATACGGTTCAGTGGCATCATATATACAAGAGTTATTGAAAATGAGCAGTCACAAGGTGGCATTTAAATGTAATATTTCTGAAACTTTTCACAGTACTTTAACTGAAAATACAGTTTGATATAATAAAATATAGTAACAGTGCATAAAATATGACTATACTGGGTATGAAGGAAAGGAAAAGTTGGTAACTCAGATTGTATAAATGAGAATCAGCTGCAGAGCTTTAACATTAGAGTAAGAAAAGAATTTGGTCAAATAGTTAAAATTGTCCACATTCATGACTTCAAAAGGCTCTTACTCCTTCACATAAATTATCTAAGTTGTCCCTGATGCCATCCTGTCTGGTATCAGCTGTCATGTGAAATACGATAAAAGGAGGCTGCAGAAGACAGAATGTAATCCTGTATCCTATTGCTCACTACAAGGAACAAAGACTGCTTAAAGATAACAGATGTTTTATTTGAGGGAAGGGGAAATAAGATGGAGATACAAAATCTTTTTGTTCTTGGAATGCAATTTTCAAGTTCCCAGCAGCAACACTGGTATGGGGAAAGGCTTGCTCAAGAGAAGGGCTCCCACATATGAAGGGTTTAGGCAGTGATATGTGAGTAATGGAATACTCTTAAATCTCTTAAGAGATCCTTAAGTCCAGAAGGATCCGAAAAAGCAAAGATAACATGAAGGATGCTGTGAAATCAATACCTACTATGAAAAATTCTCTTTCTTTTGTGATAAAAGAAAAAGATAATCAAGATACAGATTCTATAGAAAGTAAGTCTAAGTTGTGTTTGTCATTCTCTTATGTTGGAAAATGAAGTGTTTACATATTGCAAGTACTATAAGGCATGCATGCATGCTAAGTCATGTCCAACTCTTTGCAACCCTATGGACTGTAGCCCACAAGGCCCCTCTGTCCATGGAATTTTCTAGGCAAGAATACTGGAGTGGGTTGCCATTTCCTACTCTAGGGATCTTCCCAACCCAGGGATTGAACCTGCATATTATGCATCTCTTGGGGTTCTTTATCACTAGTGCCATCTGAGAAGCTCTAAGTACTATGATAGGAGAGCAAAATTAATAAACCTATCCTGGTCACTGTTGATTCGACCTCAAGAATATTTCATTTGTACTGTTACTGAACAGTGTCTTTATAAGCAAGATAAACAACTGAACCAGTAACAATTAGACTTTTAAAAGCAAATATGAGAAACAAATACACCAATGAGAAATAAAAACCTGCTTATGACATAGTAATTTTGGGTAGAAAGCTCCAATGCTCATAAGAGAAGTGGAGATCAAAAAAACACAATACTGAGCTGCGGACATAAGTTAGGGTTTCTGTACAAGCTGGCATCCTTACTACACCTACAGGATGACACACTAAGACCTTCTTTTTTCACCTATTGAACATAACTTTGGCAGTGGCTCAACTGAGCCAAGGCACAGTCTAAAGGACTTACTAGTGTCATATTTAACTCTAGCTTATACATATCCACGATATGCCCAGATCATGAGCCCCAGGTTCAGTTCGGTTGCTCAGTCATGTCCAACTCTTTGAGACTCCATGGACTGCAGCATTCCAGGCTTCCTTGTTCACCATCAACTCCTGGAGCTTGCTCAAATTAATGTCCATCGAGTTGGACATGGCATCAAGTGATGCCATCCAACCATCTCATCCTCTGTTGGCCCCTTCTCCTCCCGCCTTCAATTTTTCCCAGCATCAGGGTCTTTTCAAATGAGTCAGTTCTTCACATCAGGTGGCCCAAGTATTGGAGTTTCAGCCTCGGCATCAGTCCTTCCAATGAATATTCAGGACTGATTTCCTTTAAGATGGACTGGTTGGATCTCCTTGCAGTCCAAGGGACTCTCAAGAGTCTTCTCCAACACCACAGTTCAAAAGCATCAATTCTTTGGCACTCAGCTTTCCTTATAGTCCAACTCTCACATCCATACATGACTACTGGGAAAAACCATAGCTTTGACTAGATGGACCTTTGTTGGCAAAGTGATGTCTCTGCTTTTGAATATGCTGTCTAGGTTGGTCGTAGCTTTTCTTCCAAGGAGCAAGCGTCTTTTAATTTCATGGCTGCAGTCATCATCTGCAGTGATTCTGGAGCCCAAAAAAATCACATGAGCATATCATATCCTAGAACAAAGTAACTGCCGGCATAACTTTCTTCTTTGCCTACTGAACCTCTCCCCACCCTTTTTAAGAGATTGGTGTTGAGAGTGCTCAATTTGGCTGACTTCTGTGGCATGGGGTTAGAATAACTGGGGTCATCTATATACTTACCTCAGAGACCCTTTGGAAAAAAAGAGCAACCTCAGTTACCTGGATTAGCTACAGAGGAGCACTTCTCAAACGGCAATGTTCTAATAAGAACTTGGGGGTCTTATTAAGGTGCAGATTCTAATTCTGGGATGGAGCCTGAATTTCTGCATTTCTCATAAAATCCTAAGTGATGCCATATTGCTGGTCCATAAGCCACAGTTTGAACAGCAAAACTTTAGACCTACAGATCACACTTGAAAATTTCAAAAGAAGATGTTATAATAGTAATACCCTAGGAAAAGCAAATCAGAACAAAAAAGAAAAATTATGACTTTGAATAGTATCTGTCAACCAAGAAAATAGAAAAACTCACTACTGAAACCAAATAACAAAGAATTTTTCAATTCATAGAATCAAGAGGCTCTGTAAACCTAATGCAGGATGCATATAAAGAAAGCTTCATCATAATCAAGCTGTAGAAAATAAAAGACATAGGGAAAAAAGTATTAAAAGCAAAGAAGAAACATCCAAATCTTCTTACTCCCAAATTAACACTGCTCCTACCCTACTTAACCCCATCCCTTCACATCTGTGGGAGCAGCTCAGCATGCTTCACACAGACACTGGTTTGTTTTGCACATGCTATAAAAGGAGTACCTCCTCATCTATAGCACTGCTTCAAGAAATTCCTAAGTCTGTCTTCTAAGACCCCTTCCTTTTCAACAGGTCACAGCTCTCTATCCTTGGATTCCATACTTTAGACAGTCTCTCACTTCCCATACGGCCTCAAAGTAGGGTCTAGAGTGCTTTCAGATACTTAACATTAAATTCCCTTTCTTCTACTTATATATTTAAGAGGCTAATCACTGTTCTGAATCAACAGTATTCAAGGGAGGAATGTGGGCCTGCTATCCACAGTATGCAGAGTAATGATCCACTGGAGAGTAGAACAAAAACATTAGAGCTTCTATTTCTATTTGTCTTTAATTTCTCCTTTAAATTTTGTATTTTATGCCTATTTTATAATACATGTAATTTAGTACATACACACAATAAACAAACACATTTGTTGTCAATAATTCTTACTATGGAGAAGGCAATGGCACCCACTCCAGTACTCTTGCCTGGAAAATCCCATGGACGGAGGAGCCTGGTGGGCTGCAGTCCATGGGGTCGCTAAGGGTCGGACACGACTGAGTGACTTCACTTTCACTTTTCACTTTCACGCATTGGAGAAGGAAATGGCAACCCGCTCCAGTATTCTTGCCTGGAGAATCCCAGGGATGGGGGAGCCTGGTGGGCTGCCGTTTATGGGGTCGCACAGAGTCGGACATGACTGAAATGACTTAGCAGCAGCAGCAGCAGCATGGGGACCACTGGCTAAAATGACAGAATATTGTCCCTAGGTACTGGGATGTGGGACATGCAAACTTGAAAGGATAGGAATTAGGCAACACTGTTCATCCTTCTTCTCAAATTAATGCAGACTTCAGATCATAAATAGAATTTAAGGGTATGCTCAGAGTTTAGGGCAAAAAAGAAAAGAAAAGAAAAGGAAAACTGAAGGTAACCCTTGAAAAGAAAAATCTTTTCCTCCTCTCTCAACTGAACTAGGCAATGGAATGTTTAGTTGTAAAAAAGTTATACTAATTACAATAAACTGCCTATCACTGCACCATACATACTGCTTCCTATTCATTTTGATAATTATAAAGGCCTAATTGATTACCTGGTTTTAGTATCAAATACAACTTGTAGTTAGACACATGCCATTTTTTTAGGCTGCCCAGGATCTAAACACTATTCCTGTTTGGAGAATCCAATACTTTTTGAAACAGTTCTTTTCTCAACAGAAGCTGAAAAGTGCCACACCATATGTTAGCTTTCCCAGACTCTCTTGCAGCCAGGGGCACTGGCATACAATCTGGTTCTCCCAGGCACATCCTCCCCTAACCCTGAACTAAAACCAGTATAACAATACATTCCAATGTCCACAGGTAGTGGTGGCAAATGCTCCAGTGGTAGTAAAGAGTGTACATTATCTTTGGTGACAGTGGTGCAATTTGAGGTGTCTATCCCCGGGTGCAATGCTAGTGCTGTCTTCACAGGATAAGTTCTGCCACATGATTTGGGCCACATTCCTGGTTACTTAATTGTAAGTAAGTAACCTTTTACTAGCCTGGTTCTCCAGTCCTCCCAGAGATCATGGGGGCGACTCATAACCACAGCCGGTGTCTGCTGCTTGTAATTAAGACCCTAACTAATTATTATGCCCAATTTTCATAGTTTATTTGGTTATCTGTTTGTATAGATAAATTGGATACCCATATCCATTGGATAATCATATTAAATTGGTTATCTATTTGTATCTAGTTAACAACACAGCACTTCAGTGACACTACCTTTAAAACAAATAAACCAGCCTTTCAAAGGTTTATTCTGTATCAAAGTGCCAAATTTTGCAAAATGAAGTCTGTATTTTATACTTAATATTTTTTCAATTGAATAAAATCTTTGGCTTACCTAATCAAGATAGTTTTAGGAAGTGAACAGATACTATTTTCCCAAACAAATTTTAGAGTAAAGTAGTAAAGTCTATGAACGAACTCCTCAAGTAGTGGTTCTTAGGCCACATGCACTTAGAACTATCTGACTGCTTGTTAAAAATGGAACTTAATGGACCCCACCCAGATCTGCTGAATCAGACTCTCTAGGGTCTGGACCCAGGAATGTATGTATATTTTTTTTAAGGTGCCATAGGGGATTTTATGCACACTAAAGTTTGAGAACCAACAGGCTATGGTCTGTCACTTGATAACAGATGATCAGATATCACAATGTTACTGAGACAGAAAAAGGATCACATATTTATCAGGCTAAGATTCTCCTTGGATAACTGCTGCTGCTGCTAAGTCGCTTCAGTGGTGTCTGACTCTGTGCGACCCCACAGACAGCAGCCCACCAGGCTCCCCCGTCCCTGGGATTCTCCAGGCAAGAACACTGGAGTGGGTTGCCATTTCCTTCTCCAATGCATGAAAGTGAAAAGTGAAAGTGAAGTCACTCAGTCGTGTCCAACTCTGTGTGACCCCATGAACTGCAGCCTACCAGGCTCCTCCGTCCATGGGATTTTCCAGGCAAGAGTACTGGAGTGGGTGCCATTGCCTTAACCATTGGATAACTGAGCCTTGCCTAATTATTAAAGTTTTAAATACCGAATATACATGGAAAGCCTGCTTTACTGTAAGGAGTTTAAAATTTGTTTTACTTCTTTTATTAGCAAAGCAAGGTCCTATTCTAAAATTTTTCACACACCTAAAAATTCGCAATTGTTACTTATTATTTTGGGGTGCTGACTCCTAGCACATGTAACATGATCACTCTTATCCTCTATGACACCAATTAAAGAGGCTCTGAATGCCTGACTTTTGACATAAAAGGGAAGTATATTCACTGGCATTATGCTTGAGAATGTTTTGATTGAATTCTACTGTATCATTGAAGCCCCAAGGCTCCTCATTAAACCCAGTCACACAGAAGTCAGTTGTCACTATTTCTAAAGCTAAGAAAGAGAATAGGCTTTTCATTTCCTGTTTTCGCCTTCTCATTCATTCACTTTTCTCTCCCATCCCTACCATCCATATCCCATCCATGCATCCATCCATCCATCCAATAAACACTCAAAGGGTATTTGGTATTGTACTAAGTGATGTACAAAATAAAGTTAAGACAGAACACTCTATGTTAGGCAGAATCCTAAAATGCCCCCCGCAGATCTCCACCCTAATCCCTGGGACTATGAATATGAAATATCACTGATTATATTCCTCATGAGGCAGAAGGGATTTTGCGGATATAATTAAGTAACTGCTAATCAACTGACTGGAATCAAGATTGGTGGGAGAAATATCAATAACCTCAGATATGCAAATGACACCACCCTTATGGCAGAAAGTGAAGAGGAACTAAAAAGCCTCTTGATGAAAGTGAAAGACGAGAGTGAAAAAGTTGGCTTAAAGCTCAACAATCAGAAAACTAAGATCATGGCATTTGGTCCCATCACTTCATGGGAAATAGATGGGGAAAACAGTGGAAATAGTGTCAGACTTTAGTTTTCTGGGCTCCAAAATCACTGCAGATGGTAACTGCAGCCATGAAATTAAGACGCTTACTCCTTGGAAGGAAAGTTATGATCAACCTAGACAGCATATTCAAAAGCAGAGACATTACTTTGCCAACAAAAGTCCGTCTAGTCAAGGCTATGGTTTTTCCAGTGGTCATGTATGGATGTGAGAGTTGGACTATGAAGAAAGCTGAGCGCTGAAGAATTGATGCTTTTTAACTGTGGTGTTGGAGAAGACTCTTGAGAGTCCCTTAGACTGCAAGGAGATCCAACCAGTCCATTCTAAAGGAAATCAGTCCTGGGTGTTCTTTGGAAGGAATGATGCTAAAGCTGAAACTTCAATACTTTGGCCACTTCATGCGAAGAGCTGACTCACTGGAAAAGACTGATGCTGGAAGGGATTGGGGGCAGGAGGAGAAGGGGCCAACAGAGGATGAGATGGCTGGATGGCATCACTGACTTGATGGACATGAGTTTGCATAAACTCTGGGAGTTGGTGATGGACAGGGAGGCCTGGCGTGCTGCAATTCATGGGGTCGCAAAGAGTCAGACACGACTGAGCGACTGGACTGAACTGAATCAACTGACTCTGAATTAAACAAAAAAGAGATAATCTGGCTAGACCCAATCTCATCAAATGAGCCTTCTTGCTGATAGCAGAAGAGGAAGTCAGACATTCCAAGAGGACACACCACTGTTGGCTTGAAGGTGAAGGAGGCCATGCTGTAAGGAATGTGAATACCTTTCAGAGCCTCAGAGCAGCCGGAAGATGACAACCAGCAAGGAAATGGAGACCTGAGTTTTATAACTGCAAGAAACTGAATGCTGCCAATATCTGAATGATTCAGGAAATTCTTCCCCAAAGCCTCCAGATAAGGGTCCAACCTGGCCAAGACATTGATCTTGGTCTTATGAGACCACAAGCTGATAACTCAGCTGAGTCCAGTCTTCTGACCTACAGAGCAGTAAAATAATAAATGTTTTAAGCTTTGGCTATAATGATTTGTTACGCAGCAAGAGAAAACTAATGTACCTTCTTTAAGTTAGTATGGAAAAAAGACACTTGTTCACCGTGACAGTAAAAAAAGCGTGAACAAGTATTAGGGAAGCAAGAAAGTGACTAGTGAAGGGGGATGGTAAAGAGATAGAGAAGGCAAAGGGGAAGGCAAAAAAGAAGAGGTGATATGAGTAATAATCAAGTTAAGAATGAATAAGTAAGCCTAAACAAAGAAGCACATTAAAAAGTAAATAAATCATAAATGTAGATGTACAATTTTTAAAAAACAGTATAAAGTGAATAACCATAGAGGTGAAGAACCGAGGTTAAAGAATAGAATATTTTCAGTACTTCAGAAATGCACCCACCCTTAACCCACTGCCCCTTTCCTTTGATATTTTCCCCTCTCACTTACAAGTAGAGTGAGTGAGTGAGTGAAGTCACTCAGTCATGTCCGACTCTTTGTGAACCCATGGACTGTAGCCTACAAGGCTCCTCTGTCCATGGAATTTTCCAGGCAAGAGTACTGGAGTGGGTTGCCATTTCCTTCTCCAGGGGATCTTCCCGACGCAGGGATCAAACCCAAGTCTCCTGCATTGCAGGCATGTTCTTTACCATTTGAGCCACCAGGGAAGCATTCACTTACAAGTACCATAATCCTAACTTTTACGGTAATTACTTTCTTGCCTCTTAAAGGTTTTTGCATTTATGAACGATTATGCTGGTTTTTGAACTTCATTTAAGTATATTTGTGCTGCAAATACAGTGTCATATACTTCATTTGCTCATCATGTTTCCAAGGTTCATCTATGCAATTGCATGCAGTTGTAACTTATTTATTTTCACTGCTGTGAAACCACATAAATATCCAAAATTGATTTACCCATTCTATTGATGGAGAAGGAAACGGCAACCCATTCCAGTATTCTTGCTTGGGAAATCCCATGGACAGAGGAGCCTGACAGGTACGGTCCATGGGGTCACGAAAGAGTCTGACACGACTTTGCGACTAAACAACATTCTACTGATGATCATTTCTTTTTTTGTTTTGTCAAATATGAACAATGTTATGAACATTCTTGGGCTTCCCTGGTGGCTCAGACAGTAAAGAATCCACCTGCAATGCAGGAAATGTGGGTTCAATCCCTGGTTTTGGAAGGTCCCCTGGAAGAGGGCATGGCAACCCACTCCAGTATTCTTGCCTGGAGAATCCCCATGGACAGAGGAGCCTGGTGGGCTACAATCCATGGGGTCGCAAAGAGTCGAACACGACTGAGTGACTAAGCACAGCACATGAACATTCTTATACATATGTCCTGGCGCACTTACACACAAGTTTCTTTGAGGTATGTACCTCAGAGCCTGGAATTTCTGGTTCATAAAATATGTGTGTTTTCAACTTTACTAGGTATTTTTCAACTCCCTTAGGCACTGTAAAAATGTCCCAATGCTCCAGTCAGTACCCTTGTATTTGTGGGATCTGACCATCTGCATATTCTACTAACCTTGGATTGAAAATATTTGGGGAAAATATTACAGAAAGTTCCAAAAAGCAAAACTTGAATTTGCTATGCACCAGTGACTATTTATACAACATTAAGATTGTATTAAATTTTACAAGTAATCTGGAGAGGAATTAAAGTACAGGGAAAATTGCATGGATTATACGCAAATAGTGCCATTTTCTTGTAAGGGACTTAAGCAACCACAGACTTCAGTGCCTTTGTGTGTGAGCGTCTGGGGGGTGGGGATGGGGGGTAGTCCGGAACCATCTCCCTGAGGACACTGAGGGAGAACATTACTTTCTAGTACTCTGTGTCTGTCAATGAGAACTACCTCAGTTCGGTTTTCTTTTTTGTTCATTACTAATGAGATTGAGCACCTTTTTACACATTTATCAGTTATTTGGAATTCCTCTTTAGTGAAGTACCAGTTAAAGAGTTTTCTCAGTTTTCTATTGTGCTATCTTCTTGTTTGTAGAAATTCTATATATATTCTGAGTATCATTTGTTTGTTGTATTTTATTGGCAATCTGTTACTCTGTGGCTTATCTTTTCGCTCTCTATGATTATAGGTCATTTCTAAAAACCCATTTTTAATGAAAAAAATCAGCTATCTAGTTCTTATAAGAAATATGTTTAATAAATCAGTTAAAGTTCTTGGTTTGAGAGTTCTTTCAAATAATAAAAAATCTACAAATTTAGAAGAGCAAGGGAGAAAGTTAAAAGTAAGGAAATTCCTTAAATTTTTAGTACTAGTTTATGATTCTATAATTAGTAGCAGCACTGTATTTGATATTGCTGGCTACTTCAGGAACTCAAAACAGTGTTCCTTTTGTGAACTACCATATTAACCATGTATTTTCTTCCAAACTTCAGTGGAGTAACTGTTTCATAAATGAATTGAAAAAAAAAAAATGAACATGCATGTTACTACTTAAAAAGTCCTATTTCATGTTCAGTTCAGTTCAGTCGCTCAGTCATGTCTGACTCTTTGCGACCCCATGAATCGCAGCACACCAGGCCTCTCTGTCCATCACCAACTCCCAGAGTTCACTCAGACTCACGTCCATCGAGTCAGTGATGCCATCCAGCCATCTCATCCTCTGTTGGCCCCTTCTCCTCCTGCCCCCAATCCCTTCCAGCATCAGAGTCTTTTCCAATGAGTCAACTCTTTTCATGAGGTGGCCAAAGTACTGGAGTTTCAGCTTTAGCATCATTCCTTCCAAAGAAATCCCAGGGCTGATCTCCTTCAGAATGGATTGGTTGGATCTCCTTGCAGTCTAAGGGACTCTCAAGAGTCTTCTCCAACACCACAGTTAAAAAGCATCAATTCTTCAGCGCTCAGCTTTCTTCACAGTCCAATGCTCACATCCATACATGACCACAGGAAAAACCATGAGGTAATATTAAGCATCTAGACCCCAAATACAGCCACAGGAAAAGGAAATGAAACCTAGGAAATCCTTGGTCCCAATCTTGTTGCCATTCTTTTAGTCTCAACATTGATTTTTGTGATGATCTATGACTCATCTTCTCACCCCTTCTAAAGGCACCATCCTACTATTTACCCTTCCTATTTAAAAAAACAATGCCAGTACAGCTGAGTCTAGATTTTTCCCCTGAAAAGTAAATTTAAATCTTATTTCAGAAGCCTTTATATTCAACAGCCATGATCTTCCCCATTGTCTCTGCTTCTCTTTATAAAATATGTGTCTGTTGCAGGAGGGAAGCAGGGGGTAGGTGGGTAAGGACATAAGTAAAAGGATATTTTTAAGTCTTTTGTATTGTGTCAATACAATATAAGAATTGTGTTGCTCCTCAGGCAGAAGAGAAAGGATATGGCCAGTGGATGAGACTATATTAGAGCTCATTCCAATTAGGGATCACACAATTTCTCATTCCAAATAGGAGGTAAAGCTGTAAGAGCAGGGGAGTTATGCAATGTTTCCTGAGATGTCTTCTTCGCATCCCACATTTCAACTCAATATGTATATATTCACAGAAACTTTGTTACATACAGTAGTATTATATACAATATTATATCCATATTTGTGAAAGTGGCATACTGGGGCGGGGCGGGGGGGGGGACGTGAATTACAGAAAACAATAAACACGATACAAACTAATTTGGCTTGAAGCCATAGATTTGTATTAAAACAAGCATGAACATATAATATAGGGGGGCACTTTAATACGATTCCAAGCCTTGAAATTTTAAATTCTCTATTAAGGCAACTTCAAGCTCTATACTCCGGATCTTCTCTGAGGTTAGAGGAACTTCAATAAGAATTTGTGTTATTAACATATACACATACTCTTTATAGACAGAGACATGTGGAAGAGCTGGCTTTTAGGTATAAAGACATATCAAATGTGAGTTAAGTTGCCTTTCATGTTTAGGAAAAAAAAAACAGGTCTTTTGTGGGTGCCCTATAAACCTAGTTAAACTACATAAAGTATGTAACACTGTTTCTATGAGAAACTCCTTTTGTAATTCTGTTTATAAGTTATGTTTTTAAAGTTGCATATAATTTGTTAGAACAATTCCACTCCTAGGAATTTATCCAGTAAGAGATAATAATAAGAGATGTGAGCAAAGCGTTATATTTATATAAGAGTTCCCTTGTGCTCAGTTCTGTCCGACTCTTTGTGGCCCCATGGACTATAGTCCACCAGGCTCCTCTGCCCATGGATTTTCCAGGCAATACTGGAGATGCCATTTTATACTTTAGCATTATTTATAACAATAAAAAATTAGAAATAATTTAAATGCTCAATAAAAGGGACTTGGTTAAGTGTAAAGATATAATTAAATACTCTGCAACCACTAGAATTCTATTACAAGAAAACGTTAACAGATATGACACAATATTTCTAATATACTCTACAGCGGAAAAAAGCAAATTACAAAAAACTAATACCATGTTTTTCAATACACATGTACACAGATTAAAAAAAACACTTGGAAGAATATGTCAAAATGTTCAGTGGTTTTTTGATGCAGTGGTATTACTTTTTTCTTTTTCTACTTTGTATTTTTTCCCAGATTTTTAATAAACATGTGCTACTTTTATAATCATAGAAAAATTCAAATATACAGGAGTTTATATACAGACACAAACAGTTTCTGAGTCTTTGTCATCAATTTATTCTGACAAAAGGACACAGAAAAAAACATAAAAAATAAACATTTTCTCTTTGTATTTATATACTTTTTCTTATGGTAGTAAAAATTACATTTCTCAAAATGAACTGAATATAGAAGAAGGAGATATAATCTCTTAGCTATCAGACTGACACAGATTACAAAGAATAAAATCAGCAAAGTGAAGACAACTCGTAAGCTGCTGATACAAACCTAAGCTAAAAAACCCTTTAGAATAACAGTTTTACAATCTGTATTTTAAAACCCCTAAAACTGTACATTCTTTTAACCAATCAATTATATTTCTAGGGATTTATCCTAAGGAAATTAAACAAGTCTGCAAAGAGATACACATGAAGTTATTTTCAGCAATATCGTTTGTAACAGTGAAAGATGAAGACAATTCCAAAGTTTATCAACAGGGTAAATGAGAAGACAGTATACCTATGGCGGACTACTATTAAAAAATATGCTACATATCTTTCTATAGCAGATATTTTCTGATACTATATATCATGTAGTGAAAAAATGATAAAACAGCCTTTTTAAGATCTCATTCTAAGATTTTTTTAAAAAGTGAGAATGTATATATTCATGAAGAAAACGTTTAGAGTTCTAAGCAAGGTTCACTACCAGTTTTCTGTGGTAAGTGGAATTACAAAAGACCTTTAATGTCTTCTTTATAACTTTTTGTACTACAATGAGCATGTACAACTCTTAATATCAGAAGGAATGATTTTGAAACAGCCTGATTAGTCAAATAAAGTTAGCTTTGGTTTCTTGCTACTCTTTTCTCATTCCTAAGGCTCTTAGAAGGTTCCTGATTTGAGCGCATGATACTCACAGATGAAAACTGCGTCAACTGTACAGTTAATGCTTCTATTAACAAAGATGGCATGCCTAAATGGCAGTTTTTATTAAGGCGATATTATTTCTAGGACTTGCTTAATGGTCCAGCAGCTAAGACTCTGTGTTCCTAATGCAGCGGGCCCAGGTTCAATCCCTGGTCAGGGAACTAGATCCCACATGCCACAACTAAGAGTTCGCAGGCAACAACTAAAGATTCCATGTGCTGTAACAAAGATCCTATGTGCTTCAACGAAGACCCGGTGTAGCCAAAAAAAGTAAAAAGTCAACATTCTTGCTTTAAAAAAAAAAAAACAAGATATTTTTAAAAGAATGAAACTAGAACACTTTCTAACACCATACACAAAAATAAACTCAAAATGGATTAAAGATCTAAACGTAAGACCAGAAACTATAAAACTCCTAGAGGAGAACATAGGCAAAACACTCTCTGACATACATCACAGCAGAATCCTCTATGACCCACCTCCCAGAATACTGGAAATAAAAGCAAAAATAAACAAATGGGACCTAATTAAACTTAAAGGCTTCTGCACAACAAAGGAAACTATAAGCAAGGTGAAAAGACAGCCTTCAGAATGGGAGAAAATAATAGCAAATGAAGCAACTGACAAACAACTAATACCAAAAATATACAAGCAACTCCTGCAGCTCAATTCCAGAAAAATATAAACGACCCAGTCAAAAAATGGGCCAAAGAACTAAACAGACATTTCTCCAAACACATGAAAAGATGCTCAACATCACTCATTATCAGAGAAATGAAAATCAAAACCACAATCAGGTACCATTTCACACCAGTCAGAATGGCTGCGATCCAAAAGTCTACAAGCAATAAATGCTGGAGAGGGTGTGGAGAAAAGGGAACCCTCTTACACTGTTGGTGGGAATGCAAACTAGTGCAGCCACTATGGAGAACAGCGTGGAGATTCCTTAAAAAAACTGGAAATAGAACTGCCATACGACCCAGCAATCCCACTGCTGGGCATACACACCAAGGGAACCAGAATTGAAAGAGACATGTGTACTCCAATGTTCATCGCAGCACTGTTTGTAATAGCCAGGACATGGAAACAACCTAGATGTCCATCAGCAGATGAATGGATAAGAAAGCTGTGGTACATATACACAATGGAGTATTACTCAGCCATTATAAAGAATACATTTGAATCAGTTCTAATGAGGTGGATGAAACTGGAGCCTATTATACAGAGTGAAGCAAGCCAGAAAGAAAAGCACCAATACAGTATACTAATGCATATTTATGAATTTAGAAAGATGGTAACAATAACTCTGTATGAGAGATAGCAAAAGACACACAGATGTATAGAACAGTCTTTTGGACTCTGCGGGAGAGGGTGAGGGTGGGATGATTTGGGAGAATGGCATTGAAACATGTATAATATCATATATGAAATGAATCGCCAATCCAGGTTTGATGCATGATACTGGATGCTTGGGGCTGGTGCACTGAGATGACCCAGAGGGATGGTACGGGGAGGGAGGGGGGTTCAGGACGGGGAACATGTGTATACCTGTGGCGGATTCATGTGGATGTATGGCAAAACCAATACAATACTGTAAAGTAATTAACCTCCAATTAAATAAATTTATATTAAAAAAAGAAAAAATGATATATCTCCTTTCAGCCCTGAGATATTATCAAAGATCTGGTAATTATGACTGAGCCCCCATTTGCTGCTATCTTCTCAACAATTATTTAAGTGTTTTCATCTCTAGTGATCATGGTGGTTTATTGTATTCATGGATATAGAAAGGCATTGCAGTATGCCCCAACATCACTGTCAAATATAACTTTCTGTGATGATGGAAGATTCTATTACCTGTGCTGTCCAATATAACGGACAGCAGGTCTATCTAATGTGCTGATCAATATGACACATGGGGCCACTGAGCATCTGAAATGTGGCTAGTACAACTAAGGAACCAAATTTTAAAATTTTAACTTATTTTAATAACCACTTACGGCTAGCAGCTACTATACTGGACAGCACTGTTGTAGAAAATTCACAGTACACAGACTGCAACTGATACAAAATATACATAAATAAGTATCCAAGAAAAATATGGTTTCCACTTAAGATCTGCCATTTCAGTGCATATTTCCAAGACTAACGAAACCACAATTGTGTGAGTTACAGAACGTTTTTTGAAAAATTAAATGGTCTTTTATGCAATCCTCATTCTTCTTTATCTAGGAAATAAGCACACAATTCTTGAAAGCCTTATTCTCATGGCTTCAATAAGACTGCGTTACTTAGGCTCACCCATTATATCTCAATTTCTTTCTTTTTTTTGCATCATTAGTCTCTCCCATCTTCCATCAACCACAGGCTTTTCCCAAAAGTTGAATCCTTGGTTTCCTGTTTTCGATTTTCCATTCAGAAAAGATTTCTTACTCCTTCAACTATGATCCTATTCGTCTTCTGCAAAACAGTACCACTTCACTATATAACCTTAAACAAAGTCTTAATCTTTAAGACAGCTTCTCATTAGTAAAATTACTTAGAGGGTTACTACAGTTCCTTTGGTTTTAGGAGTCTCTAAATTCTAGTAGAAGCCTAGTTATAAAACTTTGTTTCTGGTTTTTTCTCGGACTGATTCTTCTTCTTGCCCTTTAAGTGCTATGGTACCCCATGGTTGTCAGTGACCAACTTTTCCACTCTCCACATTCTCTCTCAAAGAACTGCATAAACCCTTCATTATGACTGTCTCAAATTTATGCTGCAGTTCTAACTTCACTCTTAAAAGTTCCAGATTTACACTTCTATTTGCTGCAGTTTCTTTAGTTGGCCTGACACATTTAAGACTCTGGTAGAACATGTATCAGGCCAACTAAAGAAACTGAACCAAACTTTCTTTGTCAGTATGGCTTAGTGATCAAAACCAGAAGTTTTAGGATCAGATGTATCTGAATTTGAATTCTAGTGCTGTCATTTATTACCTGTGTAACAATGATCAGATTAATCTCAAGTCTCCATTTTTACAGGTAAAATGGGGTTAAAACTAGTACTTACAACTCAGGTGGTTGTTATATGTGCATTTTATATATAGCTTAGTACAATATCTGCAATATGCTAACAGCTCAACAAATGTTAGCTACTATTATTATCAGTAGCATTACCACCTTCCTAGTCCTACAGGTTTAATAACTCAGGCAACTTGATGCATTCTGTCTCTTAAAAAAAAAAAAATTCAGTCAACATTTGTACATTTATTTTCCAGTATGATCTCAGACTGTTTCTCATTCCTTGACTGTTACTGCAGCCGGCCAGATTACTAGATTTTTAATGCTTACAGGGTAGAGTCTTTTCTTATTTTTATTACCACTATATTACCTAGCATAATGCCTTACACATAAAAGTTTTGCTATTAGACAATTCAAATAATCTTTACATTTATTCATTCTACTACACTAGATCTCTTGAGTTCTTTGATAACAGGGAGTGTCTTGGTCCTCTTTGTGTATCTACACTTGAAAATCCTTTAGTCAACAAACATCTGTTAAACGAACAATCTCCCTGTTTCCAAACCTATCATCAGTCAGCTGCCTCAAATGCAAAGGGCAGCTCTCATATTCTCTAATCCCACTGATTTATTCTGACCAAACTGACCTCCCCACAACTTCAAGAGCAGACTCACTGTCATATTACTCAGGACTCTCATTATTTTGTATCAAAAAGTCTACTCAGATTAAGTCGGAAAGGGAATTCATTAGCTTGTATAACTTGATAGTCCAAGGATACCACTAATTTAAAGCCTGGCTATTGATCCAAAGATTACCATCAGAACTTGGCCTCATTCTTTCCATCTTTTGGGTCTTTCAATTTATTGGCAAGCTCCAGGTTCACATTCTATTCTCTCAGCAACTCCAGGGTTCAAAGCATGCCTCTTTCTCAATAGAATTAACACTCCTGCCTGCTGATAGGAAAATGTGTCCATCTCTAAACTATCACTGTTGCCAGAGGGATGGACTACTTGACTAGCTAGCCCCGAGTTATGTGCACACCTTTGTGGCAGGGTGTTCCACCGCCCAGAATGGCTTTCCTTCCCATTTCTGCCTCCCCAAATTAAAGCTACAACTTTTCAGCCCCCAAAAGTCTTTCGTGATTTAAGATTTTCCCTGTCCAATGGATCAAGGAACTCATTTCCAAACACTTCTTTTTCTTCCTAAAAATCGACCATTTAAAACAAACAGGAGGGGAAAAATTCCAAGAAAATGTTGCATGATGAATTCTAATTATGTCAAGTTATAAACAGTACGGGTAATATGTACTATTTCTTAAAATGTAAGGATAGCAGTTCTATGTATCTGTAGATACATTCTATATATTAGGAAAGAACAGATTATGTGGCAACTTTTAATATAGTGTTCAAGTAATGTTTTGGGCTTTAAATTTTCTATAGGGTCTAAACAAAACATTTCAGCTAACCAAAGTTGGGTCTGAATTCAAAGGACACTGTGTAACAGTCTATGGTTT
This sequence comes from Capricornis sumatraensis, assembly GCF_032405125.1. Taxonomy (NCBI): domain Eukaryota; kingdom Metazoa; phylum Chordata; class Mammalia; order Artiodactyla; family Bovidae; genus Capricornis; species Capricornis sumatraensis. The sequence goes on from NC_091069.1 coordinate 176,733,169, forward strand.
TGGAGTTACCTCAAAAAGGATTTGAATTAGGCTCAAATCATGGTTAACAACATCTTCCTTGGCTTTAGCTACAAGTCTTCAAGCAAATTATTTTTCTCTCTAAACCTGGGTTTCATTACCTCTAAAAACAGGAATGATAGTAGCTATCTGTATGTAAAGAGGCTATGTGGCACAGTGAAGAGAAAAAGAGTAAGATGGACCCAGGCTGAAATTCTACCGCTATTATTATTTATATGATTCTGAGTGGCTTTTTGTAAATCCTGTGTGATTCATCATATGTAAATTTGGGATAATAATATTTTAAGCATTTATTTTTATTTATTTGGCTATGCTGGGTCTTAGTTGTGGCATGTGGGATCTAGTTACCTGCCCAGGGATTAAACCCAGGTCCCCTACACTGGAAGTGCAGTGTCTTAGCTACTGGATCACCAGGGAAATCCTTGGGATAATATTTAATCCATTGGTTGTTAAGCACTTAACAAGGCAATGTATTTTAAACATCTACCACAATGAACAGTAAACAGTGAAAACTCAATCAATGATGTTATCCATATCAAATTATCTGTTTAAAATAATTTAGAGAATTAAGTATTTTTGTACTCATCAAGGTCTGCCAAAGACTTCTTATAATTAATAAGTGATGTTTCTGACATTTTAGAAATTAATCTAGTCTAACAGGTTATAAAGTACTTTGCAATCTTTTTCTCCTCTTTTAGACTTTTTGACTAAATAAAATGTCAATGAACAAAAAATCTAGTTTATAAATAAACTATTAAAGTAATACAAATAAGTGTGGATAATAATGAATTAAAAATTCACAGCATAGTAAGGGAAAAAATTCATTGGCATTACTTATTCTTCATAAATGCCTTTGCATTTTCTTTGTTAGCTAATATTTCTTAAAGGAAAAAGACACTAGCCCTAGAGCTATTAAAAAGACAGTAAGATAATGAGCTAGATAAACTCCAACAATCAACTCATCCCTTAACTTCAGGCTTAATGAAGTAATACTGAAATGACTCATGCCAATATGAAGTCACTATGCTAGCCATCTCTTGAACAGTCAGTCATATGCCATATAGCCACCTCCTGAACAGAATCACGAAATCTGGGGTATGAACAATAAGTTTAGATGCTGTCTATCAGAACACATGCAAAAGGCAAGTGGCCGCTCATTTACACAAGCAAAAAAATTTAATTTTAAGGTCATTCACTAAAGAACACAAACTATATTCTACGTAACTCTTTTCAAAACGATTAAACAAACAGACATTTGATTCCTTCTATTTTACACAAGAGGCAAAGTTTCTTTGGAAAACAGTTTCTTGAAGTAGTGTTAACAGTTTTGCTTATCTTTCTAAAATGAGTGAATCATATGTAATACTCAGCAATCTTTAATGAGTGCACAAACATAGGAAAAGTTAACAGCTTAAGAAAGGCTGTATGAAAATAATTACATCATACTATACTATATGTAAGAGATGTTTTCCTCCTTTGTACTGACTGTTTTTAATCTACTCCTTGAGGAAGCTGTATTTTAAACACAAAGGAAACATGTTGAACACCTCAAGGGAAACATGTAGAACACCTCAGTCACCAGATACTGTTCTCTACAACTACGAAAATCAAATATCTAATTTATTTTCTTTTCAAGGCAAAGTAATTTTTTTTTAAAGAATTAAACATAGATACGGTAGGCAATCTTTTGTGCCTTTTCTAAATAGTTTTCTTCCTGCAACTTTTTTTTTGAGGGGGCATGAGGAAAAGTAGTGGAAGCCTTACAGTTGGCCCTAGTTATTTTTACAAGTACATTTGGTAAGTCAACTAGACGAAGGGGAGAAGGAAAAAGCGTTCGGGCTCACTCTGAAAACATCATTTCTTAAAAAACGCCAGTGCTGAGAGTCATGCTTTCCTGACAATGCAGCGACCAACATTACTCCGATTAAAAGCGCGCTACAAACCTAAATCTGTAAAGTCAATTTGGCATCCTAAATCAGAATTGGCCTGCAGCAATCAGGCGGAGCAAGGGTCTACCTCAGCTTCCGCAGAAGTTAATTTTCTAGCAAAGTACAACACTACCCATCAGTTTCCTACGGCCTTCTTCCCCGAGAGATGCTGCTGTCCGCCTCGCCCCAGGCTCGAGGTCTGACCCGCAGGCCTCGGTGGGTTGGGGCAGTCGGCTTCTCCCCGTTACCCTGGTCCCGACCAGGAGTAATAGGACCAGTTACTGTAAGTACCCGCGATCCCCCCGAACGGCCAGGGCGGCCTCCAACCGCGCCCGAGGCCTCCTGTCCGCTGGGATGTCCCCCACCGCACTCACCCGCCCGAGTGGTGTCCGTCAGGTCGTGGTTGGCCGCTCCCCGGGGAAACTCCCTCAGTTTCCGGCCGCTCAGGCTCAGCACCCCGGTTACCGCCGCCTCCTCCAGCGCTCGGTCGAGGGAGCGGCTCCACGAGCCCGGGCCAGGACCAGGGCCTGCCCCGGAATTTGGGCCGCAATTAACAGCCGAGAGGTTACCTCCCGACGCTCCTGGGCAAGAGTATTCTGCAGCCGCGGCCACGGCGACCAAGCCCGCGGCCGCCATTTCCCAGCCGACAACGCTCCGGCCCTTCAGCTCAGCGCATGCGCGACCAGATGATAGGTGGGCGGGGAAAGGGGCTTACAGACCCCGGCCGGGTCCCTTGATGGACAGGGCTGCGGTGCCGCTCTGCACTTCCAGGCGCTGGCCTCCGCCCATAGGTTTCCAAGAGAAATTGAAAACGGAACTCACAAATCTGAAGCAGCTGCCTACGGTAGGCTCCCAGTGGCCTTTCTACCATACCTCTACAAAAATGTCTTTCAGGCACGCTCCTCACCAAAACTACCTTCCTCCCTTAGGAGGATTAGATTAAACATTAAGTTTTAACACTGTTGCTGCCAAAAAAGAGGGGAAAGTTTCCTTGACTTGTCATTCTATAAGCCAAGTGATTTAAATGGAGATTGTGCAAAGAAATAGAGGAAAACAACAGAATGGGAAAGACTAGCGATCTCTTCAAGAAAATTAGAGATACCAAAGGAACATTTCATGCAAAGATGGGCTCGATAAAGGACAGAAATGGTCTGGACCTAACAGAAGCAGAAAATATTAAGAAGAGGTGGCAAGAATACACAGAAGAACTGTACAAAAAAGATCTTCACGACCCAGATAATCATGATGGTGTGATCACTCACCTAGAGCCAGACATCCTGGAATGTGAAGTCAAGTGGGCCTTAGAAAGCATCACTACAAACAAAGCTAGTGGAGGTGATGGAATTCCAGTTGAGCTGTTTCAAATCCTGAAAGATGATGCTGTGAAAGTGCGGCACTCAATATGCCAGCAAATTTGGAAAACTCACCAGTGGCCACAGGAATGGAAAAGGTTAGTTTTCATTCCAATGCCAAAGAATGCTCAAACTACCGCACAATTGCACTCATCTCACACGCTAGGAAAGCAATGCTCAAAATTCTCCAAGCCAGGCTTCAGCAATACGTGAACCATGAACTTCCTGATGTTCAAGCTGGTTTTAGAAAAGGCAGAGGAACCAGAGATCAGATTGCCAACATCCGCTGGATCATGGAAAAGGCAAGAGTTCCAGAAAAACATCCATTTCTGCTTTATTGACTATGCCAAAGCCTTTGACTGTGTGGATCACAATAAACTGTGGAAAATTCTGAAAGAGATGGGAACACCAGACCACCTGACCTGCCTCTTGAGAAATCTGTATGCAGGTCAGGAAGCAGCAGTTAGAACTGGACATGGAACAACAGACTGGTTCCAAATAGGAAAAGGAGTACGTCAAGGCTGTACGTCACCCGGCTTATTTAACTTCTATGCAGAGTACATCATGAGAAACGCTCGACTGGAAGAAACACAAGCTGAAATCAAGATTGCCGGGAGAAATATCAATAACCTCAGATATGCAGATGACACCACCCTTATGGCAGAAAGTGAAGAGGAACTAAAAAGCCTCTTGATGAAGTGAAAGTGGAGAGTGAAAAAGTTGGCCTAAAGCTCAACATTCAGAAAACGAAGATCACGGCATCTGGTCCCATCACTTCATGGGAAATAGATGTGGAAACAGTGGAAAGTGTCAGACTTTATTTCTGGGGAGCTCCAAAATCACTGCAGATAGTGATTGCAGCCAGGAAATTAAAAAACGCTTACTCCTTGGAAGGAAAGTCATGACCTAGAGAGCATATTCAAAAGCAGAGACATTACTTTGCCGACTAAGGTCCGTCTAGTCAAGGCTATGGTTTTTCCAGTGTTCATGTATGGATGTGAGAGTTGGACTGTGAAGGCTGAGTGCCGAAGAATTGATGCTTTTGGACTGTGTTGTTGTTGAAGACTCTTGAGAGTCCCTTGGACTGCAAGGAGATCCAACCAATCCATTCTGAAGGAGATCAGCCCTGGGATTTCTTTGGAAGGAATGATGCTAAAGCTGACACTCCAGTACTTTGGCCACCTGATGTGAAGAGTTGACTCATTGGAAAAGACTCTGATGCTGGGAGGGATTGGGGGCAGGAGGAGAAGGGGACGACAGAGGATGAGATGGCTGGATGGCATCACTGACTCAATGGATCTGAGTCTGAGTGAACTCTGGGAGTTGGTGATGGACAGGGAGGCCTGGCGTGCTGCGATTCATGGGGTCACAGAGACGGACACGACCGAGCGACTGAACTGAACTGTGAATTTATTAACCATTATTGCCTGAGGGAAAAAGAAGTGTTAACCTGGCTCCCAAACTTCATAATTCTCATTGAAAGGGTTATATAAATAATTTTAGGCCCTTCCTACAAAATAGCTTCTTAAGGAAAATAAATACTTTTAAATAATACTTCTTCTTTGGGCAAGATTTTATTGTTGAACAAAACTGGGTGAACCTCACTGAAGTCTAAAATTTGGGTCTAGAATCAAAACTGAGGAAAATGATCTTACCATAATCCACCTGTGGGAATTAAAGATAGAACTGAAGAGTTAAAAATGAAACCATTCAGTTACTGGAAAAGTAGAAAATATTTCATTAAAAATATTTTATAATTTTTTACCACACCACAGGACTTGCAGGATTTCAGCTTCCTGATCCATGGACAGAGGAGCCTGGTGGGCTGCAGTTCAGAGGTTTGGCTGCAGAGTAGGCAGGACTGGGTGACTTGCACAGCAGCATGACTTCCTGAATGAGGGATTGAACCTATGCCCTCCAGAATGAAAGCTAGGAGTTTTAACCACTGGACCGCCAGGGAATTCCCACCATTTCATTTTAAACCAATTAGGCCTCACATAGATTGCAACCAGTCTTCAGGTTATTCTTGACATTACTGAAAGACACTTAAGTCATTCCTGCTAAATGATGTAAATTTCCCCTACAATCAACCAACTAGTATTTTGTGTGGGAAATAAGACTGTCAGATACAGTCCTTTTCCTAGATTGTAATTATGGAATCCAAATAAGCCAAATGGAGATTAAAACCACAAAAAAGGGATGAGTAGGGGTGGTGGGGATTAACCATCAGAATTCAAAGAAAAGGAGTCTAGTATGTCAAATTCTGAAACAAATCTGAAGGCTTCTGAAGGGCAATAGGCTGGAAGGGGAGAGTAACATCCCAAATTGAAAGGAATATCAGCATGAACCATCCAGGCACAACTTATAATGGTTAGTGTGGAGAACATTGCCACAGGCCAAAAAGTTCATGTCAGACAGCAAAAGAAAGTAAGGTTGGAGAGATGCTGACCATCACTCAAGGTCCAGCTTTACAATGAAACCTTGATTAGCATTTCCCCAACTCCTATGGAAGAGACTGTAAAAATGTTTAATCTCAGTGCCAAAGTTCATTAGTATCAGTTGCTCAGAGAGTTGTTTTGTGAATTCTTACTGTGTTCTAGGTTCTTCAGCGACAGGTTCCATGATCAATGTCTCTAATGAACATGGGTCACCCAAATAGCAAGTAATCTGTTATCCCTGGCAGGTGTCATCTATCCAATGTATGAATTGGTTTTTGTTACTCTAGACTTCTAAAACTGTTACTCTTAGAAAGACTTTAAAGAGCAGGTCTTCATTTTAATTTTTTTAGAGCTATTTCAACCACAAAAGCAGAACCATAGATCCCATATTAATGCTACAATGCTACAGAAATACTTTTTAAAATGCACAGATATCTATATTTGATAACCGATTACCCTCCACATTTGAATTCCTGACAAATTCTCCATTATATGGCCTCATTCTTCCTATCCACCTGCACATATCATTATAATTACAACATACCATGCTAATTCAGGCCTTTGAAGTTCTGACCAAGTTTATAGATTGATTATACTTTGTCTAGTAGTCAACTAGATTTTAAGGTCCTTAATATGTTAAACTCTATAGTTATCTTCAGTATCCTGGCTGAGTATATCAATAGTTTAAAAACAGAGTAAGTGGAAACAAAGATGCTGTTAAGTACTAACACAGTAGAGGTTATGTGCGAATACAGCAGAGGTTAGGAGAAAAAAGAATTACAATATTTGAGAACAGGGTCTCATTAAGTCCAAAATATCTGTAGATATTAAGTCTACTACGGTCAAAACAGAAGCCTGTGGAAACAGGAAAAATTAAGATGCTATACATACACTATAAGAACTAGTCCTACATAAAGAAAGGCTGGAAGAAAAGATAAATCAGAAGTTAACTTTGACACCTCTAAGGATTTGAAGTTTCATCTATAAAGTAAAGGTAGAATGAGGGAATTCTCATCCTTCTCCCTCAAACTTCTCCAAAAAGGAAGGGACAAAATCATCTTGAGAAAATAAGATATGGGAAATGGGAGTCATTGTAGGGAATTCACCAGAGTCTAGTGATGAACAAAAGAAGTGATGAGAAACAGTTGCAAAAGGGCTGAGTAAAAGGGCTTCAGGGAACTCTAACTTATTCCACTACTGCTCTATGGTCTGGAAGCAGGAAGTGAAAAGTCAATGCTGGTTTACCAAATGTTAGGAATTTACACAAAGAAACTCCCTGCTTCTCCCTGTGTATTTTATAGGCTGAAAGTTTATTCACTGAACACTAGCAGCAAAAGTTTCACTCCAACCTTAGTAACACTCTCCACCTCTGCATCTCATATCACGCAGAAATAAAGTTTTTTCCCTACTTTTACTCATTAGAAATATATTATGGCTACTCCTTTAAGCTTCTACTTTATAAACTCAGAGCAGTAGGATCAAAATCTTGGCCAATCCCCTTCTCTTCAAATACAAAGCACAGAAGCTGGTTTGTTGCATATGTTCAACAAATGTTTGGTCCTACCCTTTCTGACTTATTTAGTGGAAAAAAAAAACTGACTTTTAAAAAAAGTTTTACAAGAAAATTTAGACAATGTGATTTTCTTCTCAGGAAAATAGAAGTGGAAATAGAAATTAAACATACAGGCTAGGAAAATAATTTCCTATTTATCAGGCACTTTTTTTTTGATGTGGACCTTTTAAAAGTCTTTATTGAACTTGTTTGTTACAATATTGCTTCTATTTTGTTTTGGGGTTTTGCCTGCAAGGTATGTAAGATCTTAGTTCCCCAACTAGAGATAGAACTGCTCCCCCTGCATTGGAAGGTGAAGTTTTAACCACTGGGCCACCAGCAAAATTCCTCATTTTTCTTTAAACACTGATAAACCTCATCAGAATATATTGAGAAAAAGGAATTTCAGTTCCAGAATGGTATCACATTTCTTTGTTTTATCAAGCTTTTAGTTGAATAGATTTTAGGTAGAAAGTAAACTGTAATGGCAGGGGAAAAAAGAGACATTCAAAGTCAACAATTTATAAACAAATCTTTAAATCCCTCTTAGAAGGCGAAATCGCTCAGTTGTGTCTGACTCTTTGCAACCCCATGGACTGTAGCCCAGGCTCCTGCATCCATGGAATTTTCCAGGCAAGAGTACTGGAGTGGGTTGCCATTTCCTTCTCCAGGGGATTTTCTCGAGCCAGGGATCGAACCCGGGTCTCCCGCATTGCGGGTAGGCACTTTACCATCTGAGCCACATGGAAAATCCCTCTTAACGGTTCACATTAGTCCAAAACTCTTGTTGTAAATGCTTGGAGTTTATTGGTGTCATTTTTAAAGGGTTAACTCCAAACTGATCTATGCAAAAATAACTTGCTTTTAACTTAAGGAAAGCTTAAATCTCATGCTTCTTTCTTAACAGTGGCAAAAAACAAATAATCATATAATTCTGATGAGACTTCAAAGGTTTAGTGAACAGAAATGAAGAAATCATTTTCTGCCCTAATGTTGCCTGCATTTAGAATGTATGGTATTCATTCTCTGCAGTGTATTCATTCTCTGTCCGCTATTTCTTCTCACTCTTACCTCCTTACAGTAACAGAAATCAAAACAAAAGGTACCCCAAAACTGTTTATGTTACACTGTGAATTACAAAGCTATTGACAGCAAAATATGATATATCTATTATAACAAAAAGCCATTGGGCAATAAATTCAAAGTTTCTTCATACTTGTAGTATTATATGATTTACTTATAATTAAAATTGTGGTGAAGTTTATACCTATTAGAAAAAAATACATAATGTTTGACTAGGAACACTGGCCTTTTTTAATAGGTCTACCTAACAGGAATGAAAAGTGATGAAATCTCATATAATTATCACTGGCAGAGTGTATTTACTTACCATGTTACAAATGCTAAAGCATGGGTATTACCATTTCTTAGATATCTGACAAGCCACACATCATTCCACTACTTTCTGTGGGTGTTCCATTCATGGAGAATTAAAGATCTAAGCTTAAAAGTGACTGGATCACACATAAAGTCTTGAAAAGCTGAGGATCACTGAATCAAGATTTAAAAAAAAAAAAACAACCTGATGATCTCTAAACATTCATTCAGTCTAATATATTGCATTCTAAGAAAATTTGATTTTCTAAGTTCTAACTGCCCCTGACTACTTCTTGTTGGAGCTATAAATGAAGCAGTCAAAAGATAGTTAGTGGGATGTCAATATGAGTCTAAATTGATTTACCAATTTAATTGTTAGGCAGCTTTTCAAATCCTAAATGTTATAGTCACTACAAAGTTCTCTGTAACACAGAACAATCTAAAAACCACAACTCAATCTTTTTAGCTAAGAATAAATCATGAGAGACCTGTAATATTTTATTTGTTAAAAATGAACAGCTTCAGATCTAAAGGTAACTTTTCCAAAAAACACCAAAAAGTACAGTGTAAAGCATCTCCTCATTAAATACAAACGTTCATTTTGTGATGCACTGCATCAATGTTTTTTACACACCTTGATGCAAAGGGAAATTTAAGTTGCATCTTGTTTAAAAAAAAAACTTTTAATAACTGAAAAAGGATGACTACAACCACATTCTAAGAAAGGAAAAATTTCCTCCAAAAGAGCATATTCCTTTGTTTTTATACATGTTAGCACTCAAGAATTGTAATTTGGCTGTAACAAAGGCAAGATTTTATATTTAAAAAGAAAATGAAATTACAGATGCATGAAGAGCAAAAGTTTAATATACCAAAGACATTTTGTTTGATGCACTTAATATCAATATTTGGAAGGATTTTTTAAGATTTAAAAAGAAGACATTAATAATAGCTCTGTACAATAATATTTAAAAGAACAAGAAAATGAAAACATCTTTATACCATATTTTCACAAACTGCTCTAAAGACAGCAAACTCGTGCTCAGTTGCTTTTCCTTTGTTTTAAAATAAGTTATCAATAATTCTAAACCAGTCTAAAATGTATTGTTCATGAATCAAATCTAAGTATTCATACTTGCAAAAATGTTTTGCATTGAGTCCTTGGCCTACAGAGAGACTGGAGTTTACTTTCAAATTGTATGACTAGCTTCCAATAATCCCTTATCCGTAGACTTACAAGCAAAATACCAGATATTAAGGATCAGATTTAATTCTTTGGTATAAGCATGAAACTGTTATTGATAGCTTTCCGTGGCTAGCATAACCAAGTAACCAAAGGACCATGAGAAACAACAATGAAGTCTAGTATACCCTGCAACGCAGGCAGGAGCCATAACAATGTTTTGTGTTTTAACAGGGAAAATCAACACAAATAACACACTGAAGGGAAAACTAACACCTACTTAGAGGTTTTAACATTACAGCAAATCAAAAAGTTAAGCTTCAAAATGACCAAACTCGTAATCTGTAGTTTTAATATTTTGCTGCATTTTGGTATTATATCATAACTTAAAATTTACAACCATCTGAGGACTTTCAGCACTAGCTTGGCACAACAAATTAACTCCTCCTAACCCTCCAGAGTATGAGGAGGGGCAATCCTTTTCTCACCACAAATGCCTGAACTTTACACAAGAAATCAGAAGCAAAGGTACAGAACAAGGTCATAATAATGTTAACTCTATTATAATTTTGTACTTTTTATCTTGTGACATATACATTTTTTTAAGAGCTGTATGTATACTGTTCAACTTAGTAAACTTAAAATTTAACTTTTCCAAATAAGAAGTCCAGGACTTTATGGCTAATTTTCCTATCAAAATATCTACGGAACTCAATCCATTTTAATTATAATTATTCTAAATATCATCTGAAGAATACTTTGTGTACACTAGACTCAAAACTACACTAAATCCAAACAGTATACCTATGACCTAGGTTTTAAAGTCTTCATCTCAGTTACCATCTTCCACCTGCTACTTTCTCTCCACACAAATTACCAGATTTTTACTCTGCACTTTCCTCCAATTAGGCTCTATCAGATAACTCTGTAAACACCCATTTACAGCCTTAAAACACCAACATTTTAAACAGAAGCTAATGCCCAGAGTCACATTTCTTATTTTAAGAAAGTTCAGCATTAAAGATTTACAACTCTGGAGGATTAAGCTAATGTTATTTGAAAAATGAACGAAGTTCCAGATATCCCCATAAATCTTTAACTCCCAAACTGAAATTCTAATAATTTTTTATATCCCTAATGAAGAAAAGTCAACTGCACTTATTACACCAACACTATTAAAGTATAAGTGACAGCAACAAAGGGAGCTATTTCAAATCTTGAAGATCAAGATTTACAATGGGAAGGTGTAAAAAATGGGCAAAGGTGATGGGATCCTAAATACCACTATCATAAAATAATCAATTTCTATCTTTCCACATTCTTTCTGCTGCATGAGGAATCAAAAAAGTCAAATAGAGAATTGTTCTGTCTGGGCCAACCATGAAATCTTTAAGAACATATAGGTATATTCCCTGTTATTCTTTCAGGGCAGTATTTATACATGTTTAAAAAAAACTTCAAAAATAAAAATAAGAGTTATTTAGCCTTGTGAATATTTTGAAATAAAGTTTCTTGAATTTCTGTGATGAGCTCTTCAAGCAATTAAATTTTTAAGAGTCATCACTGAAAAGTTCCTTTGACATGGGATCTATCCCACGGTTACAAAGCGGCTTCCTCCTTTGTTGAAAGTGAGAGTGGCTCTTTGTTCCTTCAGGATCCCAAATCGCTCATTCAAAGTCATCCCAGTCTAGAGAAAACAAAACAAAACAAAAATTAACAACTTGACTGTAACCCACATTTGCTTTGGTACAATAATGTGATCATAATGGTAATTCACAGTAACAATACCTAACATTCATATATATATATATATGTGTGTGTGTGTGTGTGTGTGTGTGTGAGGGAAACACCCATATGAAATAGGTGAATTCAGTGAAGTTTAGGGAAATCAGTTGTCTACTTGCAGCTCTAGAATTGAAACCTAGAGTCAGAATCCCTAAAAGGGCAATGCCAAAGAATGTTCAAACTACCGTACAACTACGCTCGTCTCACGTGCTAGCAAAAAAAGAATCCTCAAAATCCTTCAAGCTAGGCTTCAATAGTATATGAATCAAGAACCTCCAGATGTTCAAGCTGGATTTGAAAAGGCAGAGGAACCAGAGATCAAACTGCCAACATCCACTGGATCATAGGAAAAAACAGGGAATTCCAGAAAAACATCTACTTCTGCTTCATCGACTATACTAAAGCCTTTGTGTGGATCACAAGTAACTTAGAAAATTCTTAAAGAGATGGAAATACCAGGCTGAAAGGAAAGTAACAACTGACAAAATAAAATAAGCAAAATAAATTTGGTCAAATTTCTGTCCATACAGAAAATTTTATCTTCACTCCACAGTTGACATTTTAAAATGTAACACTCATTCATAATAAAAATTCTCAGCAAATTACAAATAGAAGGGAACTTCCTCAATCTGATAAAAACAGCCTACTGCTAACATCAAACTTAATGGTGAAAAACAATGCCTTCTCAAGTCTGGAGACAAAGCAAGCAAACATGCTCTCAACATAGCAGTGAATGTCCTAGCCATCATAATGAAGAAAACAAAAAGATTTACAGACTGGAAAGAAAGTCAAAGAATGACATGATTGCGTACAAAGAAAATCCTAAGTAATCTATAAAATTATTAAAAGCAGAAAGTGTATTTTAACAAGATTACAAGGTTAATACAAAAACTGCCAAAACCATGGTGAGATACACCACTTGATATGCATCAGAATGTCGAAAATCAAATGACAGATAATAACAAATGCTGGTAAGGCCATGGAAAAACTCAGAACTCTCTTACACGCTGGAAGGAATGGTACCACAGCTACTTCTCTGGGAAAACAATTTGGTACTTCCCCAAAAGTTAAACCCAGAATTATAATATGATCTAGCAATTCCATTCTTAGGTATTTACCGAGGAGAAATAAAATATATTCATACAAAAAACATGAATGTACAGGTTTTTGTGTGAGCGTATGTACATGAATGTTCAGAGGAGCATTATTCACAATAGCCAAAGAATGGAAACAATCCAAATGTCCATCAACTGACAAATAAAATGCAGTATATATCCATATGGTGGAATGTTATTTAGGAATAAAAAGAAATAAAATATTGATATACACAGTGGATAAACCATGAAAAAATTATGCTAAGTGAAAAAAGGTTCACACATTATATGATCCGATTCACATGAAATGTCCGAAATAAGCAAATCCAGAGACAGAAAACAGATAGACCAGTAGTTTTCTAGGGTTCAGCATAGTTAGGACATCCTATGTAATTCATTATACAACATTCAGTCAATGGCCCAGAGAAATACAGGGGGGGAAATTTACCTGTTTTCCAACACTGTTTATGTCAAATTGTAGGGGGACACCTTTAGGAACTTTCTTTACATCAGATTGATCCCGTTTTGTCAAGAATGAGGGCACAGCAGTACGAGTTAATCGTGGTTTCTGAGTTCTGTTAGAAAAAAATTAAGACCAGTTAAACAATCAAAAGGAGAAATAAACCACTTGGTTCATAAGACATCTTGACTTGTACACATGTTCAACTGTATGGAGGCTACTTTATTTACATTCTCAATAACCCTGCCTAACCAGTTCTTTTTATTTTTTGAAGTATAGTTAATTTACAATATTGTGTGTTTCAGGTATACAGCATAGAGATTCAGTATTTTTGTAGATATTTCATTATAGGTTGTTATATGTAATGGGTCTAATTCCCTATGCTATACAGTAAATCCTTGTTGCTTATCTATTTTATACATAGTAATTTCTATCTGTTAATTCCATACACCTGATTTTTTTCCTTCTGCCTTCTCTCCCCTCTATGTAACCACAAGTTTGTTTTCTATGTCTGCAAGTCTGTTTCTGCTTTCTATATACATTCATTTGTATTATTTTTTAGATTCCATATTTAAGTAATATATAGTATTTGTCTTTCTCTAACTTATTTAACTAAGTATAACATTCTTTCGGTCCATCCACGTTGCTGCAAATAGCAGTATTTTATTCTTTTTATAGCTGAGTAACATTCCATTGTATATATACATATATATATGCATATATATATATATATATATATATGTGTGTGCCACATCTTAATTATCCATTCATCTCTTGATGTATACTTAGGTTGCTTCCATGTCTTGACTACTGTAAACAGTGCTGTTATGAAAAACACTGGGGTGCACATATCTTTTTGATTTAGTGTTTTCATTTTTTTCTAGATATATACCCAGGAGTGGAATTGGTAGTTCTATGTGTAAGAAACCTCTATACTGTTTTCCACAGTGGATGAACCAATTTACATTCTCACCAACAGTGTACACGGGTTCCCTTTTCTCCATATCCTCTCTGACATTTATTATTTGTAGACTTTTTGATGAGAGCTATTCTGACAGGTGAAGTGATACCTCACTGGGGTTCTGATTTACATTTCTTTAACAATTAGTGGTGCTAAGCATCTTTTCTTGTGCCTGCTAGCCATTTGTATGTCTTCTTTGTAAAAATGTCTGTTCAGGTCTTCTTCCCACCTTTTGACTGAACTGTTTTCATATTGACTTGTATAAGCTGTTTGTATATTTTGGATTTTAACCCATTGTTGGTTGCCATCATTTGCAAATACTTTCTTGCATTCTGTAGGCTGTCTTCTGATTTTGTTGATGGTTTCCTTGGCTATGTAAAAGCTTTAAAGTTTAATTAGGTCCCATTTGTTTATTTGTGTTCTTATTTCTTTTGCCTTTGGAGACTGATCCAAGAAAATACTGCTATGATTTATGTCAGGGTGTGACCTCCCACCTTCGTTTTTTTTTCCAGAATTGCTTTGGTAATTTGGGGGTCACCTGGGGTTCCATGTAAATTTTATCTGCTCTAGTTCTGTGAAAAATGTCCTGGGTATTTTGATAGGGATTGCGTTAACTCTACAGATAACTCAGTAATATGGTCTTTTTTATGATATTAATTCTCCCAATCCAAGAGCATGGGATTATCTTTCCGTTTCTTTGAATCATCTAAAATTTCCTTCATCAATGACTTGCAGTTTTCAACACACAAGTCCTTCACCTCCTTGGTTAAGTTTATTCCTAGGCATTTTGTAAATACAATTTTAAATCAGTTTTCTTTTTTATGTTCTCTTTCTGATATTTCATTATTAGTATATAGAAACAGGTATTAATCTTGTATCCTGCAACCTTGCTAAATTAAACCAAATACTTGGTTCTTGACAGACTAATCTAGAGACTAAAATTTATAAATTGCTCACAGAATACCTCTGTAAGTAAAACTACTAACTTTTCAACAATTTGGAATAACTGGTCATTTCCAAGTCTTAACCTTCAACTAAAATAAAGCAACCTCTAAAATCTTAACAGACTCATCTGATGTTTTCATCTCAATTATTAAAATGGATGTATAGGTAAAACAAAAACTCTGTAAACCTAGGAATTTTTAAAAAAATTTATTATTTTTAAAATATGTTCATCACAATTCACATAACTGATTTCATAACCTACTAATGGGTCACACACATCGACACATACATTTTCCTCTGCTGTGTCAGCTTGAGTACATCTGCATGAAGTTCCAAGAAATTAGCCAATCTGCTAGACCACTGGCTGATACAGGACTTTCTTTCAGTTTTAAGTACACAACGTAGATTTTCATTCCTGATACTTTTTGATGGGAAAAATTTAAGAGTGAGAGTTACAGTGCGGTCTAGTGAGGATCCAATGAGGTTTTTCCACGGCTAGGTCAATTATCAGGTTGAATTTGATAATATGGTTTTAGAACTTTCTTGAAATGGATCCTTTACCTCCAGCCCAATCTCCAACACAAATGGAGGAATTTTGACTGTAATTTTGACCGTGAGAGTGCTACAATCTCACATCTTGCCTGTGAAATCAGGGTTCAGCTCACCCCCTACCCCAGGCAATATCACTTCCAGCTTCAACCTAGAAAGTTTATAATACAATAAATATAATGGAATGGTGAAGTTAATTAAGGTCATTTAAATTAAAGAATGGGCTTCCCTGGTGGCTCAGTAGTAAAGAATCCGCCTGCCAATGCCGGAGACTTGGGTTTGATCCCTGGGTCAAGAAGATCCCATGGAGAAGGAAATAGCAACCCACTCCAGTATTCCTGCCTGGGAAATTCCATGGACAGAGAAGCCTGGAGGCTATAGTTCATAGGGTCACAGACATGAATTAGCAACTAAACAACAAAAATAAAAGAATATACTATGAAGTCTTTAAAAAAAAGGCCGATGTGTATGTAATGAAGTCCAAAACATGTAACTTTTTCAGTTGTTTTTGGCTTATTTGTCTGCTTATTTGCTTTGGCCATGCTATGTGGCTTGTGGAATCCTAGTGCCTTGTCCAATCAAGGATTGAATCTGGGCCACAGCACTCAAAGTACTGAGTCCTAACCACTGAACCACCAAGGAAGTCTCTACTTTTAACTTTATATTAATTTCTACTTTGTATTGTTTCCTTGTCTCAGTTTATCCTAACTTGGACATCATACTCTTGAGCAGAGTCAAATATTTTTCTATTCTCTTACATACTGAGGGATTATAATTTTTTCCAAAAAGAAAAAAAAGACTTACACTGGGCACTGCACCGCTCCTGGATTATCAATGGATACAGTCAAAATTCCTCCATTTGTGGTGGAAGTTCGCCATCTAGTTTCAAAAAACCAAAAATTTCATTAAAATGAAAGTTTATAAATCCTACTGTGTGTTCTACATAAAACATACATTTTAAAGTAGCCATTACTTTTTCTAAGTTTTCAGAAATTATAGATACCTGAGCCCCAACATGATATAATTAACCAGCATATTGGTTATAAGAACTGGATGCTTTAATTTATAAATATTTTTCCATGTAACAGATATATGCACATAAAAAAATCAAATAATTCAGCAAAGCTTCTAATAAAAAGCAACAATCCTTCACTCCACTGTTCTCCCTTCCTGCTCCCCAGAGGCAGCACTTTTAACTTCCTGATTTTCTGCTTGTTAGTTAAATCCAGTTCACTAAACAAGATACTTAGGTAATAATATCTTGCTATCATAGGATTCAGCTCATCACACTATCTAGTTTCTCTTCCTACTTTGAAACATTTTGATGGCTGTATCACTATTTTACTTTTATTAATTTTATAAATACATTTGAATTTCTTTCTCCAGCAGTATCTCTTGACATTTTCTCCTACCCACTTTGTAAGAAAGGATAATAGTATTTCTAGTTCCTTCCCTCCACCTCTTCACCCACTTTCTATCAGCTTTACTTTTATATTTATATAGGTCAAAATCTGACATTTACATTACACTGTTACCAGATCAAGTATCTTGTGCTTTGTTCTATATGTTGATCCTCAAACTCCAGTGCAAAAGAATACTATCAGCATGAAGTTCAAATAGTTGCCATTCTTATACTCCAACTGCTCAAAATAATGACCATTCTAGAAGGTATCATATCTGAACCATGATCATGTGATATATGCTTTGTTTTCTAAGAAGTAGCCATAATTTTAAATGATTTAGTTTTAAACTCTGGTCATACTGATGGAATGTTACAACTTATACTTGCAGTGCAATTCTAAGAGACAAAAACATATTCTTAAAATATCTTCACGGGGTAAGGAGGAAAAAAGCAATATAAGAAGAAAACACTGTATTGTTTTTAAAAATGTATAAATATTCTAAAAGCTCTACTGATTTTCTTCTACTTATTCCCTGAACTGGTTCATTTGTATAAAGCAATTATAAAAAAATAAAGAGCTATTTCATTAAAATGGAATAAACAGAAAAAAAAACTACAGAGTAATGCATTTGCTGCTAAAACGTGTAACACTGACATATGAAAATGCCAAATGTTTTTTTTGGGGAAAATCAACAAAAACAAAACAGGATTTACTTATTTCAGGCTCAATGGTTAATTCACTCTGGGTCTCATTTAATTTCTTTTAAACTGTGGCACAAAGTAATTTAGGTCACTACTATTCTGGGAGTTTTGAAATCACATCTTGAAAAACAAATTGAAACTTACTGACGAGTTCTCTTTGCTACTACATCGTCTAGCAGTTGTTCTGAGTTCAACTGGGCCTGAACCTGAAGGGGAAAAAAAAAGCAGTAGATCCCACAGAAAGCAGAGGATTCGAATCCAAAGAGCTATCCTGCCGTGTAACTTTATAACCCTGTGTGGTGGGTTTGAATGCAGGAGAGGAGCATGTGCCTATTCTGACAACACCTCTTTCTTAGGGTTCCTGTATCAGAATAAGTAATAAAAACAAAATTATTCCTAAATAACATGTTAAATTCTTATAGGATACTGCCATTGATGACAACAAAAGAGAAAAGAGGGGAAAAAATTAATCTAATGTCATGTTCTCCATATTCTAAACCCAAACCCTACCTTGATCATGGGTCATGTCTATAATTGATGACTACTAAAGGTGGATGGTCAGGATCCTTTGTGTAAAAAGAAAACACTGTCAAGGGTTTTTTATACCTTCAGGCCTCTTCTGAAAAGAAAAGTTGCCTGACGAGTGTCTTTCTGATGACTTAATTTATTTCCACTCCTGGTAAAATTATTTGGAATGTTATTTCTGCAACAACAAAAAAAAACACATGTACCATGAAAAGTCGGCCACTTAACAACTCTGAAACATCTTGAAAAAATAAGCAAAAATAGTTAAATTCATAGGCTAAAATACTGAGGTATACTAAACACAAAGATTCAATTATGTTCTTGTTTACATGAAGCTATTGAGATCTGATTTACAGATATCATATAACAATCTGGTTAATTCTGGAACTAATTTATCTTACAAATATTCAACTGTCTAAAAGAATTAGTACAAAGAAAATCACACCTAGGTACTTCACTGTCAAACTGCTAAAAAAACAATAAGAGAAAATATTGAAATATAACATATTCTCCAAATCTCTCTCCTTCACTCATATACATTGCTCTCCTTCACTCTTAATACATATTACATTAATATAAATCACACAAAAACTCATACTGTTCCACTGTATACTCTCTCCTGCACAGAATATTGTAACCTTAATTATGTTTGACTTTACTTTCACCAATTTCTAATTTCTACAGAAAGTTGGTAAAAGACAAATTTTCATACTTATCTGCTTATTTCTATAAATAAATGTTTAACATGTCACCTTATCTTACCTCCAACCTTATAGAGGCTCAAATGCATAATTTCCCTAGCCATCTCAATTAACAAGGATTCATTAATGGCTCAGGTAATTGACAAATTCTTGAGAAGTTCCTGTTTTCCAAAAATAAGTACTCCCAATTGATTTTCAAAACAAAGAGATGACAGTTGAGTAAAGTTACAATTATAGCCATTCCACATATACAAAAACTTCATTTCAGGGTTTTTTTTTGGCTTTGAATTATCTTTTATAAGAGATGAATAAATGGTATTTGAAACTGAAATAATAAAACTTCACAGCTTGTCAACTTCTACTTCATCCTTACAGAGAACAGAGTACCATAATCAGTTCAGTTCAGTCGCTCAGTCATGTCTAACTCTTTGCGACCCCATGGACTGCAGCACACCAGGCTTCCCTGTCCATCACCAACTCCCAGAGTTTACTCAAAATCATGTCCATCAAGTCGGTGATGCCATCCAACCTTCTCACCCTCTGTCGATCCCTTCTCCTCCTGCCTTTGATCCTTCCCAACATTGGGTCTTTTCAAATGAATCAGTTCTTCCCATCAGGTGGCCAAAGTACTGGAGTTTCAGCCTCAGCATCAGTTCTTCCAATGAATATTCAGGACTGATTTCCTGTAGGATGGACTGGTTGGATCTCTTTGCTTTTCAAGGGACTCTCAAGAGTCTTCTCCAACACCACAGTTCAAAAGCATCAATTCTTCTTCACTCAGCTTTTTATAGTCCAACTCTCACATCCATACATGACTACTGGAAAAACCATAGCTTTGACTAGACAGAACTTTGTTGGCAAAGTAATGTCTCTCGTTTTTTAATATGCTGTCTAGGTTGGTCATAGCTTTTCTTCCAAGGAGCAAGCATCTTTTAATTTCATGGCTGCAGTCACCATCTGCAGTGATTTTGGAGCCCCCAAAAATAAAGTCTGTCACTGTTTCCATTGTTTCCTCATCTATTTGCCATGAAGTGATGAGACCAGATGCCATAATCTTAGTTTTCTGAATGTTGAGTTTTAAGCCAACTTTTTCACTCTCTTTGCACTTTCATCAAGAGGCTCTTTAGTTCTTCTTCACTTTCTGCCATAAAGGTGGTTTCATCTGCATATCTGAGGTTATTGATATTTCTCCCAGCAATCTTGATTCCAGCTTGTGCTTCACCCAGCCTGGGATTCTGCATGATGTATTCAGCATATAAATTAAATAAACAGGGTGATAATACACAGCCTTGACGTACTCCTTTCCTGATGTGGAACCAGTTTGCCGTTCCATGTCCAGTTCTAACTGTTGCTTCTTGACCTGCATATAGATTTCTCAGGAGGCAGGTCACATGGTGTGGTATTCCAATCTATTTAAGAACTTTCCACAGTTTGTTGTGATCCACACAGTCAAAGGCTTTGGCATAGTCAATAAGGCAGAGGTACCATAATAGGAGGTCACATTTTAAACAACTGTCTTTTTAACATTTTAAATATCCTTAATTGGTAAAATACATGTAAAGTTTACCGCTTCGGCCAGTTCAGTGGCATTCAGTGCATTCACGTGGTCATACCACCACCACCACCATTTCCAGAAACATTCACCTTCACAGACTAAACCTGTTCCCCTTCCAACTCACTGCCCACCTCCGCCCAGCCCCCGGCCCCCACTCCTCTGCTGCCTGTCTCTGTGAATCTGACTGCTCTGGGGACCTCGCAGGAGAGGAATCACAGGACATACCTTTTTTAATTTAATATCAAAATAATTTCAGCTAGGGACTTCCCTGGTGGTCCAGCGGTTGAGAATCCACCTTTCAATGCAGGGGACACAGGTTCAATCCCTGATCAAGGAACTAAGATCCACATACTCCACGGTAACTAAGCCTGTACACCACAACTACCAAACCCACATGCCACAACTAGAGAGAAGCCCACGCACCACAATCAATGAGTGATCTTGCATGCTACAACTAAGACTGGACATAGACAAATAAATAATTTAAGCTTAAGAAGTATTCATGAAAAATCCTTTCAGGTTTGCTTTTCCCACAAATAACATACACTACTATTCTGTTAAGAGCCACTGAGACTATGTAACAAATTCAGCTTTCAAAATTGTGAATAATACTGGCTGAGGTGTTTTTACCAAAACAATCATCTTTTGCAGTTTTTTTCTATATGTCA
Organism: Capricornis sumatraensis; assembly: GCF_032405125.1. Classification (NCBI taxonomy): domain Eukaryota; kingdom Metazoa; phylum Chordata; class Mammalia; order Artiodactyla; family Bovidae; genus Capricornis; species Capricornis sumatraensis. The sequence goes on from NC_091069.1 coordinate 176,754,364, forward strand.
AGAGAAACAAAGAAACAGAGTGATGTTTTTCTTAAGAAGTCTATAATTAGTTAAATTCATCAATAACACTGGTTCTAAGAAATAAGGAAGCTGTAACTAAATGCTTCCATACTGAGTGTTCAAACAGACATACCAAGTATCTGTCTCGAAAATGACCAGACAACTACAACATCACTGCAAATTCATTGCTTTGAACTCTCAGTATAAGAAGTCCACCTTTATTTATGAAGGATAACATAATACTGTCTTATATTTGAGTACTTACTTTCTATTTAACTGGTTAGGTCTCTTGAGAGCTGCAACTGGTTTTCTCTGCACTTCATTTTGTCTCAGAAGGTTTGCCTTCCTTTTTAATGCTGGAAAATATCGTTCTATATTCTTTTAGAAAGCAAGAAACTATGTTAATTAGATTGCTTCATGCTCTATAACCTACTATGTATAAACATTTCTGAAGCAGAATGGACAGGGACTGACCACTACTTAGATGTACAGATTAGAGAGGCAAAGAAGCTAAAACAACTTGAATATTTCCAGTCTAAGTGACCAAAAAGATAACCACATTATACTTAAAATACTTGCAACAAAAGAAGAATTCAAACAGAAGAAGGAATTTTTTCTATTTTGGGTATGTTCAGTTTGAGATACTCTGAGGGATACACAGGTGATGAGGAAACATGGCTTTGGAACTCAAGAGAAGAATCAAGAGAGCCTGAAATGAAAATTTGGAAATCTTTCATATAAATATGATTTTGATATCAAGTGAAGGTGTAAGAGAGCCAAATTTCTGATGCAGGTGCAGCACCATTGTGCTAGCCAAGCAATCCCTGATGGTTTCCTTGACCTTGACTGGACTAAAGTTAACCTTTAGGTCAGAGGAGAAATAGAACAGATATGTTATCTCTCCTTTGTCTTTTGCTCTCTTAGAGGGTCCTGAGCAGTGTGGCTTGTGCTTCTATGATTTTAGTGTTTTTACTGAATTTGTGTTTTAAGCTTTGTTTGGTGTCTATTTGTTTCTATGAGATGTCTAAAGACTTTTGTGGGAACAAAGTGTATTACAGTGTGCTCACAATCACTCTTACCCTCCAGCATTTAGAGTCAGTCTTCCTTTTAATTTGCTCCCTCCCAGGACCCCTGCAAATAGTCACTTGTCAGGGCATCCACCAAGTTTAAAAAGACTGGTTAATTTCCGGACATGACTCAGACTCAGCAGAGGCATAACTTGAGCTGTTTCACAAGAGGCTCTTAGACCCCTTGCAAATAGGTTTCTCTGAAATCTATCTTAACAACTAAAGACTGAATTCCTGCAGTGGGCACAGCTTAAACTCAAGTTGAGAATTCCATTATATGAGAATTCCATTATATAAAGAATTTGACAAGTTACAAAATGTTTAGAGCAGCTCTGTCTCTTGAGGGCATTCAACAAATATCTATCAGGTATCTATAATGGGAGAAGTATAATATTAGTCAGATATAGAAAGATATCTAAGTATAGTCCTCATCTTCAAGTAATCTAGTCTAAGAGACAGATGCATATTAATGGGTAATTATAATATACTGTGGTAAGTTATGTAATAGGAAGATATGTGAAGTACAGTAATAACATTATAACACAGAGAGAGATTTGCATATGCACAAAGAGAAAGGAGATATGAAAGAGGAAACTATGACTAGATTCTTGGAATGTCGAGGTATGTTTATGGTAGAGAGGAGGGGGTGAAGATAATGGTGTGGAATGTAGGTTTAAAGGTGGACATAGGCCAAATACAAATACTGCATTCCATGCTAAATAAAATCAACAATTTAGAATCCTTGAAAGATTTAAAACGTATTATGTGATGTAAATCAGAGAAAGACAAATATATGGTATCATTTATATGTGGAATATAAAAAAATGATATATATGGACTTATTTACAAAACAGAAATGGGCTCACAGACATAGAAAACAAACTTATGGTTATCAAATGGATAGCAAGTAAGGGGAAGAGAGATAAATGAAGAGTTTGGGATTAATATATACACACTACAATATATAAAAAAGATAAGAAACATGGATCTACTGTATGGCACAAGGAATTATAGTCAATATCTTATAATAACCTATAATGAAAAATAATCTGAAAACATATATCTGAATCACTTGCTACACCTGAAATTAATATATTATAAATTAATTATATATCAATACAAATAGTTTTAAAAAAAGGAGAGCTAATTTCCAAAACGTGTGAGAAGGAAAAAAGGGAGGTTGTGGTAGCAAAGAAACCTGAGTAGAAAAATAGAAATTAAAAAAACTCAATGTCACAGAATATTAGCACATGAAATGTCCATTTTTTCTCTCTCCACATAAATTCAGTCCATCATTAAAGCCTAATTCAGGCTTCCATATTTTCCATGAAGGCTTTTCAAAAGTCTTTGACAATATGAACTGTATCTTTTACTTAATCTAGATTCCCTTGTATTTTAAAAATATGAGAAGTATCCCAAAGATACAGATTAAAAAACACAAAAATTACAATAATCTTCATTTTCATGAATACTTAGAAAAGAAGTAAATGTAAAAGCAGGAATAAAGAATATCAACCATACATAAGAAATGCTATGAAATCAGACTAATGATAGCCCATTCTGAGCTTAATATTTTGTCTTTAATAAAAACACCAAAGACCATTTAATAGGTAAATGTAAAAGTTCCTTCTATAATATTACTGTCACATGTCATTTTCCTTCAAAATACCTGCCATATTATAATCATTTAGTTATCTGTGTGATAAATTATTTAATATTTATTTGAGTTCTCCATGAGGACAGGGATTTTAATACAGAATCCCTTGCATCTAGGACATACTGAGTATTCAGTCAACATGAATTAAATGATGAATACATGGTCAAGAACTGTCAACAGTCCAATAATGTATTGGGAATTTGTGTTCATGAATCTAAGGTTTGTATATGTGTATAAAAGTGTTTACAAAGCAGTAAGTTTTCTCTAAAGAATTCTGATATAAAAAATTATTCCTTGAGGGAAAGAAATTAAGGTAGTCTATTTGAATGTTGTTCTATTAAAGTAGTATTTTATCACTTAAGTATTAAAGTAATAAAATTTTAAGTGTACAGTTTGATGAATTTGGGTAACTACATGTAGTCATGTAATCACTTCATAACCAAGATATAAAACAGTACCCTTAACCTTAAATGTTTCCTTATGCCCCCTGCAATTTCCTTCCCTCACATGACTCTAACACCAGGCAATGACTGATCTGTCACTATAGTTAGTTCAGCCTTTTATACAACTTCAAAGAAACAGGATCATAGTACACAGTATCTTGTGTTTGAATTCTTCTGCTCAGCATGATGTTTTGAGATGTATCCACACTGTCTTGCACATTAACATTTATTCCTATTTTACTGTTGAATTCCACAGTATGAAGATAAGGTATTTATAAACTATCAAAATCAGACAAATGATCAAAACTACCCATTAGCAGAAAATAACTACTAATTATGCAGTTATTTTTTTAAGTTTACGGAAGTACTAAATAGTTTAGTACTATTACAGTCCAGTTAAAAGTTCTACAAAACATAGCATACCCTCAGTTTTAGGAAATTGTGAATCTAAAAGGAAAATGCTATAGAACTGACACTGACAAGGTAATAAATTCCAGTCGAAAAATTCCTTAAGAACTTTCACCTGGCAGATACTTTAAGCTTTCTCTGAACAAAAGAAAAAAATTCATTCTTAGAGATGTTCATTCCCCTCATAGCACAGTCATTTGCTAGTCATAGCACATCCCACTTAGTAATTCACTTAATCTGTAAGAAAATGTACATTTTTATTGAAATAAAACCTTACTATTTCATATAAACTGTGGAAAGGAAGAGATAAAGTAACAAAATGTCTAATTACAGTCAGGAATTTTTTTTAAGGTATAAAATTTCTAAGTATATTAAAGTATTTGGGTAATTCATTTAATGACTATGAAAGGATGGTATAAGTTATTTATATGTAAAAAGAAATTTTGTAAATTGCTAGAAAATGATCTGCTTCACAAGTACTATAGTCATTCCTATTCAGATATTAATCTACATTCAGGTTGAGAGAAAGGTTAAGAAACAGAAAATTTCAAACCATACCTTTTCTAAAATCATTCAGTCTATGAATAAAAATATCTTACCATTCAGTACATTATTCTATAATTTATAGAGCTTGTAAGTATTCTATAATTTAACACTTTCAATTTTTACTACTTTTAAACAACTCAAAAGACTATACCACATGTTGTAATCTTAAATTTCTACTGGATCAAGTTCTGTGATAAAGTTTTAGAGATAGCTGTTGGTGATAGCAGAACTGAAAAGTTAAGGTGTAAAGAGAGTTGTGGTTAACCAGAATACATTCTTAAGATATTTTAAGAAATGATTCATGTCCTGAATTTTTAAATTAAAATATGCATTACTTTCATAATCAGAGAAACCAAACAGGTTAAAAAACAACAGAGTAGAACATTAAATTCCTTGGTGGCTCAGACTTACTAAACATAAGAAATTAAAGAAAAACCATGTGTGAAACTATTTTAAGTAATGCTTTATTTAGCCAATTCGAAATTTACTCCATTGAGATGCAAATAAAAGGTCAATTAAGATTTGAAAAGTAGTTAATTTACAGTGGGTAAATAAATATAACTCTAATTAAAAATATAAACTAGAGCAAACAGTTATCCACCCAAGAGAAATGAAAACCTGTGTCCCTACATACTTACAGGGATGTAAGCAACATTATTTACAATACCCAAAACAATGAAAACAATGAAAACGTTGTCCAACAACTGGTGAATGGATAAACAAAACACAGAATATCCATATGATGGAATATTATTCAATAATAAAAAGAGATAAAGTACTGAGACTTGCTACAACATGATAAACCTCAAAAGTATACAACTAACTGCCAGCCCACATACTACTGTATGATTCCATTTATAGGGATACCTTGGAGTTACTGGGGATTTTGTTCCAGACTACTGCAGTAAAATAAATACCACAAAAAACTTAGTCACAAGAATTTTTGGTTTCCCAGTACATATAAAAATTATATTTACACTATAATGTAGTCTTTAAGTGTGCCACAGTATTATGCCTAGAAAAAGAATGTACATACCTTACTTTAAAAATACTTTATGCTAAAAAAATGCTAACCATCATCTTCATCTTCTGTGAGTTTTGATCTTTTTTCAATAGTACCATCAAAGATTACGGATCACCATAACAAATACAATGATGAAAGAGTTTAAAATATTGTGAGAATCACCAAAATGTGACACAGAGACAGAAACCGAGCAAAGGCTGTTGAAAATAAGGCACCAACTGACTTGCTCAATGCAGAGTTGCCACAAATCTTCAGTTTGTAAAAACCGCAGTATCTGTGAAGCATAATAAAGTGAAGTGTAATAAAACAAGGTATGCCTATATATGAAATGTGTGGGAAAGGCAAATTTATAATATATTTACAGCAAGTAGATTAGTGTTTGCTTGGGGGCATATGATGGGGTATGACTGTGAATGGACATGAGATTTCTCTTTAGAGTGATAGAAATGTTTTTCTAAAATTAATTATTGTGATGATTGTTCAACTCTAAATTTTCTAAAATTCACTGAACTGTACACTTAAATTAATTTTATAGTATAAAATTATACATCAGTAACCTATTAAAAACTGCTGATACACATCTGTTAAAAACTGTATACACACACGGGGGCACGTGCACAAGGAAAGTCAAGAACCTATAAAAAAAAGTTTATATTTGATAATGTGGAAGTTTAGGTATTCTTCATGAATGACAATCATTTTTATTTAATATTAAATTTTTTATATAAGCCCCAACTGCTGCTGCTGCTAAGTCACTTCAGTCGTGTCCGACTCTGTGCAACCCCATAGACGGCAGCCCACCAGGCTCCCCCGTCCCTGGGACTCTCCAGGCAAGGATACTGGAGTGGGTTGCCATTTCCTTCTCCAATGCGTGAAAGTGAAAAGTGAAAGTGAAGTTGCTCAGTTGTGTCTGACCCTCAGCGACCCCATGGACTGCAGTCTTCCAGGCTCCTCCGTCCGTGAGATTTTCCAGGCAAGAGTACTGGAGTAGGGTGCCATTGCCTTCTCCAATATAAGCCCCAAAGTACTACATTAAAAAAACAAAATATTCAAATAAAATGTTCTCTCAAGCTCATTCACAAAAATATTAGTATAAATAAAAGTTTCTTTTTTTTTCCTTAGTTGAAATATAGTTGATTTACATATTGCATTAGTTTCAGGTGTACAGCAAAATAATTTAGTTGTAAATATATATATTTTTTCAGATTACTTTTTATTATAAGATACTGAATATAGTTTCCTGTGATATACAGTAAATCTTTGTTGCTTATCCATTTTATGTATAGCAGCTCGTATCTGTTAATCCCATACTAATTCATCCCTCCTCCCCCCATTCCCTTTGGTAACTGAAAGTTTGTTTTCTACGTCTGTGAAATTTTATCAAATTTTTATATAATTATTAAATTTTTTATATAAGCCCCAACTGCTGCTGCTGCTAAGTCACTTCAGTCGTGTCCTGTTTTGAATACAGATTCATTTGTCCCAGAGTTTCTGATTCAGGATTAACTATCATCCTACCTTGTCACTTAGAGGTGGTCGATTCATAGGACTAATTCCTTTTCGAATTCCAGTTGCTTTCCTAGCTGCAAGGCCAGTGATAACTCCATAAGGACGTCTCTTCCCAGGCATCACTCTTCCTCTACGGCTCAGACTATTCTTACCAAAACCTGTAGGAGAAGAGGAAAAAACAATCTCAGAATCAATTGAATGGCACACAGGTCACAGGATACTGTATTTCTTAAGCAGGGTGGAGAACATGAAAGTTTTTCATTTATTACTATATAATACTTCTTTTATTATATTTTATCAGCTGCACTGAAAAGGGTTCTGCTGCTGGTAATGGACTGCAAAGGACTAGAGGATTCTCACATTTCCTCCTAGCTATCTTCTCTTCAGAATTACTCTCAACAAAGAGAACAGTCTCAACATTCCCTGGGCAGCTGCTATCCACATATGCTTATTGAGTACTTGAAATATGACTAATTTGAACTGAGATGTAACAAAAGAAAATATATTTCATTAATAATTTCATATTAATCATACATTATTAAAGTATCTCAGAGGTACTGGGTTAAATAAAATACATTATTAACAGGTGCCTCACACTTTACTTGTTTGGTGGCACTGATTTAGAGTGGAATCACTATCTCCTGTTTACTTACTATGCTGCAATCTGGGTTCTTTGTTTTCAGTCTTACTCTATTCCAACTGCTTTTGCTAAACTCTTCAATAAACTCCAATGAGTATTTTAATCTCTGCAGCACATGACATTACTGACTTCACTCTTCCATTATATAGCTTATCTATTTAAACACTCATTTTCTAATTATGGAATAGTAAACATGTTCAACTGCAGAAATCTTAAAAATATATAAAGTATAAATAACAATATAAAAGTCACCACCATTATTAGGTCACCACTTAGAGATAACAACTATGAACATTTTACATTTTTCTAGTATTTTACTTATACACATATATTTCAAGTTAACACTTTTAGATTCAACTGTTTTTAAGCAACACAAAAGACAATTTTGTAGTATCATGGGCCCAGAAAGCAGGCCAAGTCAATCTTCCAGCAAGCATATTTCACACCCAAAATACTACATTGTAGTCTATGTTAACACTGTATTGTGAATATTGTGAATTACACTAGGTAACAACTGTGATATTGGCCATCCTTAATTCTAATATCTTTAATATTTACACTAAACCATTTCAGTTACTTCTAGAATTACTCTACCATAAATAACATTACAATAACACTATAGATAACACATTTTTATACACATCCATGATCATTTCTTCAATATATAAATTTCCAAAGGTCAAAATGCTGTATCGAAGAGTAAAGCAAATTCTTAAGGATTTTGATTATTTTGGTGAAAAATCTCCTCCAGAATGACTGTATTTATGTATATTTCCAGGAACATAAGGGTGCCCATTTTTCCACATCATTGACTACTTTGACTATTATTCTTTTTAATCTTTATCACTTTATGTTTGAAATAAAAAAAAAATCTCATCACATTTGGTAGTTTACTAGCAATAATGAACACTTTCCATGTTTTTTTTTTTTTTGTAAAATCTTTCATTCCCAAACTGCCATGTTCATAATCAGTCTTTCAGGATCAAGGTCTAATTTTCTTTGATGCTCCGATATAAGAATTACTTTAAATTTATAACTAATTTTTCAAGGATTGATATCTTTACAATATTCAGGAATGTGCTGTCTTTCCACCCATTCTTCTTTGGTCACTAAATTGGCATAGTAAAGTTTCAAGCTTTTTCCCCTATAGGTCCTGTACAGTTCTAATTAAATTTATTACAGGTATTTCATATGTTATTAATCTCAAAAAAGATCTCTATTAATAATTTTCATATTGTCATTCCTGGGATTACAGAAAGCTACTGAGGTTTCAATGAATAGCTTCTAATGAGCTATCTCACTGAATTCACTTATTAGTTCTAATAGTTTTTCAAATTATTTTCTTGGGATTTCTGAGTGACAATCATATTACTCACAAATAATACTATCTTCTTCCTTCCAATAATTACACCTCGAATTCTTTTACTTCTTAATGCAATGGCCAGAAATTCCAGAGGACTATGCTAAGTAACAATTGTGATATTGGCTATTCTTAATTCTAATTTGTGGGGGAATGTCTTTAGAATGGAATCCTGCGTAATAATATACACCTTCAATGTGGTAACAGGTCTAACAACTTGCTTCACAGTCAAACTAAACTTAAAATAGTTTACTGTAGGATTTCTCAGGACTAATGTGTGTGATGAATCTCTTAAGTCATAATCATGTATACATGTCATTCTCAAATATCTAATTCCATAATGCTTTGTTGGGGTATACCAATTTTGAGACCAGAATTCAACAAGGCAGTTAGGAAAACCTGTTATGATGGTTGAACCATTTATGAATTTATTGCCTTTACTGCCCTACTTCTGTTACTGGAACATGTCTCTTACCAGTTGGCTTAATATTAGGCTTTGTCAGCAGAGGGCGCTGCAGGGACTCTAGAAGCTTTTCTTTCAAGTTCTAGTGTGCAACTTAAGGTTTGTTTCTGTGGCACAGGACAGTCAGTGGCAATCATTATCCCTTCCCCTCAAGCTAAGACTAGGTGAGTTAAGAGAGGCGCCTAAGGCACAAAATTTGAGAATGAATGACACCTTAAATTTTAGGCCCAAGGTATCTATCTAGATCTAGACCTAGGTATCACTCTAATTCTGACCCTGCTCATCCTCCAGTAAATTACAGCCTCCTCATCCCTACAGATCACTTCCCCGTGGATTCTATCTGCATGGCAACTCCGTATGGTAGGGAATTCATGTAGATTTGTTCCTTTTTTGGGTGCTCTGCCTTAGGACTAAAAGTAACGATCTTATTACTTTTATAATCATCAAAAAAGCAATAGAGATACAACTTTTTAAAATATTAAGATCAAATTGTTGCTACTCTATGTGTGATTTCCTTCTAGAATTGTAACCAAATGAAAATCAAGCATGTTGGGGAAGTCTCTAGTTCAAACTAAATCTGTAACAACTTGCTATTTTTATTTGTATTAAATAATGAAGGATCTATTACTGTGCTAGGCACTGTTCTGAGCACTTTAAATGAGAACTTGATGAAGCTGATGCTAACATCTCAATTTTGCAAGTAAAATGAGGCAAAGAATAGTGACTACCCAGAGGTCATAGTTTTAAAATGGCAGAGCCAGGATCTAAGTGCAAGTTTCTGTGGCTCGAAAAATTGAACACTTTTCCAAACAATTAAAGAATAACAAAAGGCAGAATATAATCTGGTACATTTCCAAAGAGAAAAAAAACAGCTATGACAGAAAAGGCAGGCAGGAAGTGAAGAGGAACTAAAAAGCCTCTTGATAAAAGTGAAAGAGGAGAGTGAAAAAGTTGCCTTAAAGCTCAACATTCAGAAAATGAAGATCATGGCATCTGGTCCCATCACTTCATGGGAAATAGATGGGGCAACAGTGGAAACAGTGTCAGACTTTATTTTTGGGGGCTCCAAAATCACTGCAGATGGTGACTGCAGCCAACCTAGTAGCATATTGAAAAGCAGAGACATTACTTTGCCAACCAAGGTCCATCTAGTCAAGGCTATGGTTTTTCCTGTGGTCATGTATGGATGTGAGAGTTGGACTGTGAAGAAAGCTGAGCGCCGAAGAATTGATGCTTTTGAATTGTGGTGTTGTAGAAGACTCTTGAGAGTCCCTTGGACTGCAAGGAGATCCAACCAGTCCATTCTGAAGATCAGCCCTGGGTGTTCTTTGGAGGGAATGATGTTAAAGCTGAAACTCCAGTACCTTGGCCACCTCATGCGAAGAGTTGACTCATTGGAAAAGACTCTGATGCTGGAAGGGATTGGGGGCAGGAGGAGAAGGGGACAACAGAGGATGAGATGGCTGGATGGCATCACTGACTCAATGGACGTGAGTCTGAGTGAACTCCGGGAGTTGGTGATGGACAGGGAGGCCTGGCGTGCTGCGATTCATGGAGTCACAAAGAGTCGGACACGACCGAGCAACTGAACTGAACTGAACAGAGCTAGCTACAAAACACAAACGATGTGAATAAGGAATAAGGCAAACAGTGACAAGTACAATACAAAGACATAGGCAAGCACAGTGTACTAAGAATCTAGAGAAAAGGATAAGAAGTGAATGAGGTGGTAGGCACAAATAAGAGGGCTCTAAGTGGGGATAAAGACTATACTTGAACAGGAATTGAGGGGGAAATGGAATTGATGATTATATATCAGTCTTGAAGCAGTATCTTATACTGAATGGAAGACAGAAGACAGTGAAACCATTCTGGATGCTACTGCACTAAAACATAACATAATAAGGGACTGGGAGAGGAACAGGGAAATCTGAATGTATTCCAAAAGAATGAGTGAATTAGCAGAACAAAGAGGAAGTTTAAAGAGAGCAGGAATCCATTATTATACCAAAGTTTGAGGCTTAGATGAGAAATACTCATGAAAAAAATCTCATTAACAAGAATAAAAAGAGGTGGAGAAGGAAGGATTGGGAATTTGGGATTAGCAGATACAAACTAGTACATACAGGATGGATAAACAACAAGGTACACTACTATACAGCACAGGGAACTATATTCAATATCCTGGGATAAACCATAATAGAAAAGAATATGAAAAATAATATATATAAATATATATATATTACTGAGTCACTTTCCTGTACAGAAGAAATTAATACAATACTGTAAAACAACTATACTTCAATAAAATTTAAAAAAACACACAAATAAAAGGAAATTCTATTCCTAGGTGCTTTTATTATAGTCACTGTTCCCATTTTCATCACCCTTTCTTTCTACAATCTGTTATTTATCAACAGCTTCTCCATTACCTTCTAACAAGCCTAGATCATCCCTTTCTTCTTCCTTTTCTACCTTTGAACAAACTTCACTAGCTCTATCTCAGTTTTAGCAACAGTTCTATTTTTCACCCTTTCATTGTCATGTTTCGTGCAATAGTCTTTTCTCAGTTTTCATTCATTTAGCCCCTTTAGAAAGTTCTCTTGTCTTTCCAGAGTACCTTCATTCTCATTACTTCAACTACTACCTCTGTGAAGATCCTTCCACATTTTAAGCTTCACCGGAGCAGCAGTTGAACACTAGTCATGTGTTAGAGGGACATACGGAACTTCAAAAATACCCAGATCCTACTTCTGCAGATTCTGGTTGAGTAGCAATGGAGTGCAGCCAGACTATCAGCCTAATTTATAAACCTCCACAGGTTCAACTAATGTTGAGAACTAAAACTAAACATAGGAATTTTCATCTTTCTTTTGTATCTACAGCCCAATTCCTTCATGAATTTCTTTCACAGACACATCCTGTTGCTTAATTTCTGCAGTCAGATCACTTACATGAAGATTTGAGGGATTTTCTAGAAAATATCGTATCACAAAGTGTATGCAATCGTATTACTGGCTCCTTTTCAAATCAGCACACAAACTTTTCCCTGCCTCTTCTACATCTAAAAGAGACAGCATTCTCAACCTTTTTGGTCTCAGGACCTCTTCATACTCTTAAAAAATTACTGAGGACCCCAAAGGGCTTTTCTTTTCATGAGTTTATGTTTACTGATATTTAGCATACTATAAGGGTGGTATGCTGTTGGCTCAGTGGTAAAGAATCTGCCTGCCAATGCAGGAGATGAGGGCTCAATCCGTGGGTCTGGAAGATAGCCTGGAAAAGGAAATTGCAAACGGCTCTAGTATTCTCGCCTGGGAACTCCCATAGACAGAGGAGCTTGGTGGGATACAGTCCATGGAGTTGCAAAACTCTTAGGGACTAAAAATAACAACAAGCCATACTACAAATGAAAACATTTAATAAACGATGCAATTTTAAAGTTCACTAAATGTAGGGCAAAAAACATTTTTTAATGAAAAACAACTATTATTTTCCTAAACAAAAATATTTAATAAGAAGAGAAGCACTGATTTGCATTTTTGCAAATCTTTTTACTGTGTGGCTTAATAGGAAATTTTCTGTTTCTGCATCCAATCTGTTTGATCACATGCTGTGTAGATTTTGGAAAAGTCCACTGTACATTCATGAGAGAATAAGACTGAAAACAATTACTGTGTTACTATTATTATAGAAATAACTTTGACTGTTTACACCCCTTGAGTCCTGGGGATTCCCTAGGATCTCTGGACAACACTTTGATAATCGCTGTTGTATAGTATTCCATCCTTGAAGAACATTTAGGTTGTTTGTACAAATATGCATTGAGTGACTAAATTACATTTCAGGAATAGAATTGTGAAAACTTTATTCTCTTATGTGTTCAGTCATCAAAAATAAATGATTATTTGGTAAGGGCTCTCTGCTTATTCTGTTACCTCAACCTAACATTCTCACTGCCATTACAATGTGGAAATCTGAACTTATCCAAACCAATCAGAGCTTAAGAAAATCCCATATCTCTCTGAACATTCAGTGACAGGAGCAGCTGTTCTATTTTAGGCCCTGTCACATGGAAGTGGAGAACATACAAGCACAAATTCAATCTTAAAAGATCCTAAGGCACTTGCAGATCTTTAGCTCAACGCTGAGATCATAATCTCTGTAAAAGGAAAGCTTTTCTGATCCTTCATGAAGGAGATCCTATTTCACCTTATTGATTAAATTACCACCGATTATCTTAGCACAAAATGCCTATCTAAAATCCTATAATACTATCAGAATTTCTCTTATGATATTTCTCAACTCAAGTGTTTTTCACCTTATCTGTCACCAGAAGTTCCTTGAAGTAAAAGACTGTGTCTTTACAAACCCAAACAAGCTGGTCAGTTCAGAGTATTTATCAGGTATTTAACAAATGATTAACATAAACAAATGTATTTCTGGCTTCTATGAACTCTAAAATTATTTTAATATAAATCATACTTAAATATGTATGTTGAGTAACATTTATAAAGAAACCTCGAAATATAAATCACTGGAATTAAATATTAATTTTCTATAGCTAAATACCTGTCACAAGATTTATTCTCTTGAGTCCAGCTATCCAAGAAAATTATTAGGGAAGAATAAATTTTTCTGTACCGTCTAATTTTAGTTACAGGTATATGTTGAGGATATGTTGGCATATCAGTTGTTAAACGTAGGATTAATTATGTTCAATCTATTGGAGATTACTTGTTATTTTTTTTTTAACATATAGGACAAAAATCAACTTAGGAATTAGTTTATCAAACTTTTTTCACATGTGTAAAAAAGATCTTGAGTTTTAAAAATCTGAACAAATGTTTATTCTAAAATCCTGATGTAATTGCTAACAAAGTTAATGAGTCACATATAATTAATAGTATTCCCTTACTGCCTTAAGTCCATTTTGGAACAAGATGTTATAAATAAATAAGCTTCTAGATTACTAAAAATAACTGTATATGTAGAGTTCCAAAATAATAGACCACATCTAAAGCATTCAATTCTGTTTTACCTTTGGAGAATTTAACAAATCTTAAAGATCCTGCATAAGATAAGTAACCTAGAAATAATTTTCTGTGCAAAACAGCAGTCTCCATGTATTTAAAAGGTTTTCATATAAGAAAGGTAATTTGTTTCCTATAACTATAGAATTAACAGGAAGGCATGATTTAATTCAAATTAAGAGAATTTTCTAGTAAACAGTGTGTCTCCAATAATGGAATAAGTTATCTTGTGAGGTGGTATGTTCTCCCACTGAATGTATTTAAGCTAGAGTTAAACAGTCATCCATCAGACAGACTAACATCTAACCGTAAAGGAGACTGAGACTTTATGGTATGTAAGATCCTTTACAAATCTTTATCCCTAAAAATAACAAAGACTTTATATACTGAGGTTACTTTAAAATGACTTAATGTTTTTAGGACACACGGTTAATCACCTATTTAAGGAAACCTGAATTGCTACCAGATTATAAGAGTAAACAAAACCCTGAGAGAAGGAAAAATATAAATCACTGATATATTCCCTCCATGTTTTAAATACGTATCAAAGATAGTATACTATGAACCCATAAATAATTGGCATTTTATTAAAGCTTACTTGCAAAACTTACCAGAATTTTGTTGAATACCCCATCTTACTCTCATCCTGAATTGCCTGGCACCACTTTGCTGAAGTCTTCTATTTAATCTCGGGAAATTCTGCTTCTTTCCTTCCTTTCGATTCAATTTGATGATATCATCTGTGATAGACAAAATGTGATGATTATCTTCATTTTAACTTAATGACTCAATTACTCAGTCTCATTTTCTAGTTGACAGATTTCCTATGTCCCTAACTTCTTTTCTACTTTGGAAGCATTTCCTTAAAAGGATAATAATGCTAAGAATATAAAAGCTCAAATCAGCCAATATATTTGGAGCAGTGAAGAAAAGTTTCATAGGAAAAGCTGAAGTCAAAAGACCAAAACAGAGCTAGTAATTAATGAAAATTTCTATTATTCATAGTATTTCTTTTCCTAATATATGTAAATAAGCAAAACCTGTTTACAAAAATTATCTGTATTTATCTTCTATAAACACAGAAGTCTCCAGTTTTAAAGATGACCACCTTTCAATAAAACCATTGGCAATCAAATAATAAATCATTCATAAACTAAATTTCTAAGTTCATCTCAAGTTAGCAAATCTTTACTGAGTATAAATTATGGTACAATGAACATATGTGGCAGGCTGTGCCACAACAGAAACAAAACTAAAACATGACTACTCTCAATAAATTTAAAATTAGTGAAGGAAACCAACATGTAAATAATGAACACAAAAGACCCATAAGTAAACAAGTACCATAATAAAGGTACAGTACAAAAAGAAAACACTACTGGTTCTCTGCTTGTTTAGCACAGCAATTCAGGGTTACCTTATTTTTCTTTCTACATAGTTCTCTCTTTTTTTTTTTTTTTGGTCATGCCAAGGGGCACATGGGATTGTGGGATTTAATTCCTGGACCAGGGATGGAAACCATGCCCCAAGTGTAAGCTTGGAGTCCTAACCACTGAACCTCTAGGGAATTCCCTCTGCACTGTTCTAAGTCTCATTATCTCCAAAAACACTTTCAAACTGTCCCAAGGTAATTCACAAACAAGACACTGCTCTAATATCACAAAAGAACAATGTGAAGATCAGGAAACTAAATGTACTCCAGATCCTATTTACACATGTTAAAAGGAGATTATTAGCAGACAAAAAATACGCATTTAAAAATATTCAAACAGTTTCTCTGAAGTTCCTACTCCAATTCTGAATTGAAACTACAGCAAATAAATCAAATAAACTGAACACTGTCAACACTTCTAAATAAAATTAATGACACTAACAAACCTCAGTTATTTTTTTCCAAATTGCTCTAAATACAAATAATTTAACAACTGTATCAATATAATCATAGTCTTTTCTAAAGTCAAAGAAAGATATATAGGGATCTTTTCTCATATAGCATTACTCTATCTCACCCATCTTTCACATTTAAGACTTTAAATTACATTCAAACAGTCATATAAAATAATTCAAATCTCTTCAAGAAGAGATAAATCTTTCAGGTACAAAAAAATTCATCAAAGTTAAAGGCACTCAAAAACAGTTTTTATAAAATACAAAGATTTCACAAATCTCAGAGGCATGAACATGTTAAATTCTCAGTAAGCAGAAAGAAAATATAGTTAGAAAGCCACTACTTTCGAAGCACTACGTTCCTTTAACAAGGTGCTATTTATTCTTCACCAAAGTCTGAAATCACAGTCATGAGAGTATTCCCCCTCCAAAATTAACTTGGTCTGGGAACCATAAAACAAGAAACGGTAGAGTATAAATATGCCTAACTAGGTTGATTTTAAAATAGGGCATTATAGAGTATAAACTAAAAATTAAAAGTAGCAAAGCATATCAAATATAAAATTGTTTTATATTTAAGCATTTTATTATCTAAATCCTCAAGTTAAATGGAGCTACAATGACACAGAAGAGTCTTCCAATCTAAAGAAGAAAATGGCTTTCTCCTAATCAAGGAGAGATAGTAACTGAGTACTAATAAGATGGTTCTTAAAGCATGTATTCATTCAATCTTCACAATCATTCCATGAAGTAACTATTTTAATCCCCATTTTCAAATTAAGAAACTGAGTCACAATGAGGTCAGCTATTGATAACCTTGGTAGATAATTCTATATGAACAGTCACATAAACCTGACAGACCCACAGTTAGAAATAAAACAAAAAATTAAATTCTAAAACCTATGAAAGCCTGATAAAATGGGATATTCATTTTATCAGGGATAAAGTGGGATATTCACAAAACATAATAATTACTTAAAATACGTCTCTTCATCACATCTACATGAAACTCACTTAAAAAAAAAGGCACCTGACAGAATGCTGTATGCTCTTAAGGGAAAAGAGAGACCAAGTTTTAGTTTAGCTACCCATTGCACTTCATCTCTACCTTCAAAGAGAATTATCCCTCAGTTTTCTTCACTTGAACACCCCAAGTACCAAAAGAAAATGCATACAAAAAAAATTAGAAACTTAAGAAATGTATTGGTTATGAAAACACACGTTTAACACTTTCTACATCTACAGCATGGTGCTCTGAAATACTGATTCCATCATTAACTTGCTGTACAACTTGGGCAAGTTACTTATTTCTCTATGCCTCAGGTTTTGTAAAACAGAAATAACAATGGCTTATACAGTGTGTGTGTTTGTAAATATGGTGCTTACGGTGTACCAGGTACTGTTCTGAGCAGTTTATCCATGCCTATTGACTGTTTTAACACTTACAGCAACCCTCTGAGGGGGGCCTCAGCTTTTCACAGATGAGGCACTAAGAAGCAATTTGCCCAAGATCAAATGGTTAATAAGCAGCAGAGACAGGATTTGAACTGAGACAGTTTGGGATTCCAGATTCCATGCTCTTTATCAAGCAGTTATATACCTTATAGGGTTATCACTGGGATAATTTAACACATATAAAAACGCTTAGTCCTGTGCCTGGCAGGCAGTAAGCACTCAATAAATATTTACTATACTTTTCCTTGGCCTTAGTTCAAAAGATGCCTCATGTCTTTAGAGGTCACTGCTGACTAGCAATAAGGCAAGACTAAGATTTTCTGATGATCTGCTTAATTTATGTCTTGGGTTCTAACTTATGGCAACAACAGAAAGCAAGAGTTCTTGACTTAATGACTAAAAATCTTGCAAAAAAAAAAGAAACACAACAAAAATGAAAAATATCGTCCTTGGAAAAGTTACATTTCTGTATGCCCTGTGCTGTGCTTATTAAGTTGCTCAGTAGTGTCCAACTCTTTGCGACCCCATGGACAGTATCCCGCCAAGCTCCTCTGTCCATGAGGATTTTCCAGGCAAGAATACTGGAGTGGGTTGCCATGCCCTCCTCCAGGGGAATCTTCCCAACCCAGGGATCAAACCCAGGAAGCCCAATGATACTGAAGTGGGTAGACTATCCCTTCTCCAGGGGATCTTCCCGACCCAGGAATGGAACCGGGGTCTCCTGCATTGCAGGTGGATTCTTTACCAGCTGAGGTACCAGGGAAGCCCCTCTGTATGTCCCAGAACTTTTTAAATATCGGAAAAAATTGTAGGCCTCAGGCAGAGCTAACCATATCTAATGTCATAACCTAAATCCCGATTAAAAACAGCATTACTTTTAAACCAACCAAGCCAAACAGACTAGTGCCTCCGTGGTGATAGGTCTGAATTTTTAACTTAATCGCCCATCTTCCTGCTTTTTACCTAGTTGTCACCAAACCACTCCAACTCTTCTAGGTCCTATGCTTTACTTGTCTTCCCATCAATCCACATAAACCATCCTTCGCTTTTCGCTCCGTTTTGTTCTAATTTGCTAACTTGAAGGACTCTGGATGAGGAGAAAGTGCTTTTCTGGGCACCGCCTAATACATCACCATTCCATGAAGTCCTTTCTAAGTATCTTTTCTGTCAAGCGCCCCGCGGTGGCCTTGCCGTCTGCTGCCCGTCAGAAATGGCCAACTCTAGGGGCTTCTTGACGCTTCTCTGAGACGCCAGGCACAGGCCCAAGCGCGCAAAACGTCCAACTAGCCCTTCTCTGGAACCACGGATTTAACCGAACCAGCCCGGCTCTCGAAGAGCTTTCCTTAGAAAGGTTGGCTCCGTCCGATCCGTGCCCTAGCTCCCTCGATAACGCCCACACCGAACACGCCTGCGGTGAAACGCGCGGAGTTTTCCTCACAAAGAGCCGGGGTCACCCGCGAGTGGTGGCGCCCTTCTGAGAGGAAAGAGGGTCCGCACTCCTAGATCCCCCCAAAGTCCCGACCCAAAGCGCCCTCCGCCCCCTCAGACACAGTCCGGCCGAGGGGATCCCCGAGGCCCCCCGACTTGACCCCGACACCTGCGCGCTCTCCCTCGCCCCCAGGTCCCCACCGGCCCTCGCTTGGTTCCGCCCACCCGCAAGAAAACTCCAGCGACAACTGCACCCAACCGCCCCTTCCCCCACAAACCACGGTATTTGGTTCCACCCACACCTCCTCCCACTCCAACTCGGTCCGACCCGGCTCCTCACCCAAAGACATATCAATTTTGTCCAGGTTTTCATTGCTGCGGGCTTTCGGCGGCGCAGGCGGCGGGGTTGCGGTGGCTCCCATTAACCGGGTACTAAACCGGTTCATGGCTGGAGACGTCGAGCTGGAACAGTCAGACGAGAAGGCCAGAGGCTGAGGCCTGCCACCTCCCACTCACGCACGCAGACTATCCGCACCGCGAGAGCGCGCACGCGTGCTGACGGAGTCCGCGCCCCTCAGAGCGCGTCTGACGGCGGGGGAGGTGGGGACCATAGAGACGAGCGGCCTGCGAGAGTGGCCCCACCCCCTTTCAGGGACTGAGTCCTAGCGCCCCTTGCTGGACAGGAGAAAACATTGCACCCGCCGCTCTGGCTGCTAGTGAGAGCCGCCGTTTTAGCAGTTCGCCTTTCTGCCGGAATTATGCTGGACCGTGAACACCTCAGAATCACATGCCTTAAATGAGATCATGTTCCTCCGTGCCCTTCGAGTCCCCTCTGCTACAGAAAGGCCCCGTAAGGTTTGGTATACACGAACCTTTCACAGCCCACTGCAATGCAGCCTCAGAGGCAGGGCCGACCCTGCGAGCGTGGATTGCAGAACTGCGCCTCAGCTCCCCTCTCCCTGGTCAGCTCCTCCACCTGCAGCATGCGGAATCGCCACGTCTGGACGCAAAGCAAAGCCCGCACTGATAATCCTTGCGTCACCGTACTAATAAAAGTAAATGCTAACGTTCCCCATCTCTGTACCACTTCTCAGCCGGCACACTCAAAACATTTTGCACGGTACTAGCTACCTTAAAACCTCACCTTCCCTTGGAAGAGGGGTAAGTACCTCTGCTTATTTGGCTGCATTTTTCTCTAATTCACTTGCGTTGGAAATTGATAGGGGGATTCGATTTCTTTCTAATCATCCCTATGGGAAAACTTCTTAATATTTGATGAACTTCTGCATAAGAACTTGTCTTTCCTTTTTACAAAACGTGATATTCCCTCTCTTCTTACCTCCTTCTCCTCCTCCAAAGTAACTGAGCTTGTGTGGAAGCATTTGTTATATCATCCTCATAGCAGCTTAAACTATGTAACACATTTGCATGTAAGAAAAAAATCAGGGACAGGTATTCTGTTCATTTAGAAATCTCTGCCACCTTCCCCCTCTGCACTTCCTAAAATTTCTCTTTGCATAGAAACCAATGAGCGATCTAAAGTGTCTCAAACCCACAATAGCCTGTACTTATTTTTTTCCCAAGACAAAAAATAAAACCATAAGAGTAGAGTGAGTCAGGTGGAAGGCACACCTATGAAGGGATACAAGAAACTTAAATTGTGGAGGAGGGTTTGGACTCAAAAAGATCCGAGAACAATATTCAGCATGTCAAGGAGAATAACATGTATGCTCCTAGCACAATGTGCTTGATTTTACTACTGTTCTACTCTGCAGATACCACCTCTTTCCCAACTACTAAAAACTAGGCAACTGTATTGTAGAGAAGTACAAGAGAGACCTAGGTTTTATTGAATGTTTTCACTCACTTCAGTCATTCACCTTGTGAACTTGGGAGAGTGTCTGGGCTTCATAATCATCTTCAAAACAAGAAGTAGTTATACTTAATATATGTTAATCTTTATCATCTCTAAGACTCCTTACAGTTCTAAAATATTCTAAACACAAAACATTTTTCTACGTACTATCCTTCTCTCACTAGAAATAACTTCTGCAATCACTACTTATTGGTAGGAGCAAACTACAGGGAGAAACACTGGATTGCGTTCTTAATTTTATGGAAGAAAATTAATGTATTTAGAGTATGGATACATTTTGTATTTCAGGCAATACAGGACAGATAATAAAAATCTCAAATGTGTAAAATTCTTCCCATACCAAGTTATAAAGATTCCCTTTTATCCTGGTCTTCTCCTCCAAACTGAAGCCCTATACCAAATCTCTTTAGTTCTGAAAGGGAACATGCTCTGGGGTTTCATGAAGCAATTCTAGCTGTTGTGTTTCTCCAAGGGCTGAGGGTTTCAGAGTCTCAGAGCAATCACCCTGATTCCAAAGGGAAAAACAAGGAAACAAGAGGCATTGAAGTTAAGGGTAGATCAGCCACACACAAAGCCATACAAAACAAAAGAGCAACCTGAGACATACACAGCAACAGTGAAGAGGAAGAAAAGCCAAGAAATCAAAACCGGTGCATGTCCAAGAAGTTGACCAGCCAGTTACAGGGCTGGAGATAAAAGGTCAACCCTGCAATTTGCTGGAGCACAAGAGGCAGATGTTCATTTAATCATATATTCATTGAGCAGTGGCATTATAATAGGCCCTGAGGGTAAAATGCTGAGCAAGATAGATGTTGTCCCTATCTTCACGTAGCTTGCAAAGAAAAAAACATTTTCTGAGCATGTGCTGGACACTGAGCAGAGAATGTTTGTCTTCAGTTCAGCAGTTAAGTCTTCAGACCTAAGTCAAAATAAACAGAATTCAAGCAGCTGCCCCTTTCGGAGGCTTAATTTCATACAGTGTAGATAAGACAATGTCTAGGATTGCCAGACAAAATACATAACCAGTTAAATCTGATTTTCAGGTAAACAATGAATAATTATTTAGTATAAGTTTTGTCCCAGGTTTCAGATAAACAGCAACTTTTTTAAACCACAGAATATTGCAGCAATATTTAGGATATATTTATACTAAGCAATTACTTGTTGTTTATCTGAAATTAAAATTTAACAAGGAGTATTATGTTTTTATTTGCTAATCTGGCAACCTTAACACCACCATACCTATTAACATGTGCTAGCTCTCTTTTCACAATGTGCATAGAGATCTATATTCTCTTCAAAGGCAAGCACAACTCATATATTTAACTCAGCTTTATTAGTTTGATATATATTTTAAGTCCACTCCTTTTTTCAGCTTTATTGAGGTATAACTGACAGACAATAAAAGACATATTTAAAGTGTTCAGTTTGTAGACGTGTGAAATATATACCTGTGAAAATACCACCATAATCAGGATAATAAATTTATCTATCATCTCCCAAAGATTTCCTGTGCTCCTTTGTAATCCCTCCCCTCAACCTCTACCTAAGCAACCACTGATATGTTTTCTGTTACTAAAGATTAATTTGCATTTTTGGAATTGTATATAAGTGGAATCACACAGTATAAACTCTTTTTTATATCTGGATTGTTCACTTGGCATAATTGTTTCCAATCTGTATGCTTTTTATTATCTTTCTTGCATTATTACACTGACTGGGGACTCTAGTACCATGTTAAATAACAATGGAGAAAGTGGACATCTTTGACTCGTTCCCAACACCAAGGGGAAGGCATTCAGTCTTTCACCATTAAGTAGGATGTTAGATTTTTGTTGTTGTTGATGCCCTTTATCAGGTTGAGGAAGTTCCCTTCTACTCCTGGTTTGCTGAGAGTTTTAGTTATGAGTGAATGGTGAATTTTATCTAGTGCTTTTTCTGCATCTGAGATGACCAAATGGTTTTTCTTCCTAAGTTTATTAATATGATAAATTATATTGGCTGCTTTTCAAATGTTAAACCACCCTTGCATTTCTAGGATAAAGCTACATAGTCATGGTGTATTATCTTTTAAAAAAAAAATCTTTATTTGGCTGCACTGAGTCTTCAGTGCTGCATGCGGGCTTTCTCTAGTTGCTGCAAGTGGAGGCTACTCTTAGTGGCGGGCTTTCTCTAGTTGCTGCAAGTGGAGGCTACTCTTAGTGGCGGGGCACTGGCTTCTCATTGTGGCGGCTTCTCTTCTTATGGAACACAGGCTCTAGGTGTGGGGCTCAATAGTTGTGGTGCTTGGGGTTAGTCACTCCATAGCACGTGGGATCTCAGACCAGAGATTGAACCTATGTCCCCTGCCTTGGCAGGCAGCTTCTTAACCACTGGACTACCAGGAAAGTGAAAGTGAAGTTGCTCAGTTGTGTCTGACTCTTTTCAACTCCATGAATTGTAGCCTACCACGATCCTCCATACGTGGGATTTTCCAGGCAAGAATACTGGAGTGGGTTGCCATTTCCTTCTCCAGAGGATCTTCCCTACCTAGGGAATCGAATCCGGGTTTCCTGCATTGCAGGCAGATGCTTTACCGTCTGAGCCACGACTTCATATCAGGGAAGTCCCTGTATTATCCTTTTTGTATATTGTTAGGTTTAGTTTGCTAATATTTTTCAAGGATATTGTTTCTTTTTTCATGAGTGATATTGATGTGTTTCCTTTTCTTGTAATGTCTTTGATTTTGGCATCCGCTCTTGCTTTTCAGAAGAGTATTTTTAGGATTCATGCTGCTGCTGCTGCTGCTAAGTCGGTTCAGTTGTGTCTGACTCTGTGCGACCGCGTAGACGGCAGCCCACCAGGCTCCTCTGTCCCTGGGATTCTCCAGGCAAGGATACTGGAGTGGGTTGCCATTTCCTTCTCCAATGCATGCATGCATGCTAAGTCACTTCAGTTGTATCTGACTCTGTGCGACTCTATGGACAGCAGCCCTCCAGGCTCCTCTGTCCACAAGATTCTCCAGGCAAGAATACTGGAGTGGGTTGCCATTTCCTTCTCTTTAGAAGTCATATGTTGATGTAATTTGTATTATACTGGAATAAGGGAACTATTAATAGATATAGTTTGTATTCTATGTAGATATAGTATGTATTAAGTATGTATCAGTTAGGCATGACTATTATTATTATACCTAACTCCTTTGTGCTTCCCAGCTGGTGCTAGTGGTAAAGAACCTGCCTGCCAATGCAGGAGACACAGGAGACATGGATTTGATCCCTGGGTCGGGAAGATCCCCTGGAGGAGGGCATGGCAACCACTCCAGTATTTTGCCTAGAGAATCCCATGGACAGAGGAGCCTGACAAGTTACAGTCCACACGGTCGCAAAGAGTCAGACATAGTGAAGCAACTTAGCGTGCACACAACTCCCTTAAGCTCTTGTATGTACAGTATGGTTTTCCTTCTCTTTTCTGCTGCGGTACCTTTTCTTTGCCACCTTGGCACAGCTTCCTTTTTCTCTTTTGTATTGCCCTTTTCTTTTGTTCTAAGTGTTTCTAGCTGTTCTAGTCTTCTGCCTTTTAATCTCAGGATTCATTCATTCGTTTATTCAGAATTTGAGTCCCTACTCTGGGCAAGACACTCTGCTACACAGTACAGTGTTACAGCCGAGAACATGACAGGCAGGATAGCAGGCGTGGCTGGAGAAATTACTAGTCTCCAGTTCCCTGGTCATCGGTTTTCTCTGACTAGGTAACCTGCTTGGATAGATAGGGGTACTTGAAGGGGAATTCTTCCTGCACGCGGGGGTTGGAGCTCTAGCCTTCTCCTTATTAGGCCTTGTCTTCTCCGGGCAGGACGGGGGTTCTTTCAACCAAAGATTCTAGGTCAGTTCACTGAATGACTAATTGTGGAACTTTCTAAAGCTACACAAATTTACATAAATCACACAATTCCCCCCTAGTTACTTACAGATTGTTTATTTTAAAAAATATTTCTTCTCAATCGATAAATTGGTAGTCTAAGAAAGCTCTGGATAGCCAGGACTCTAGGCTTTGCATGCTGCTGGACAATCTCAGTAAGCTGCAAACAACATGACTCTATAGAATGTATATCTAAGGGTATTCTTTTATAAAACCATGCCAAAATGATCAAATTCAGGAAATTTAACATTGATGCAATTCTATTCTCTGACTATAGTCTATATTCTAAATTTTGCCAATCATCCCAATAAATAATTATCCTTTATAACAAGGATAATTCTATCTTCTATCTCCTTCCATCAGAAAAAGTTTGTCAGCCTTTCTTAGTCTTTTATGATATTTACGTTTTTGAAGGTTGAGGGCAATCAGTGCAAAGATTTTCCTTCAGTTTCACTTTCTTATTGCCACCATATGATTAGATTTGGTTATTCACTTTTGTAAGAAATACTATTAATACATAAATGATGTTGGGTCCTTCTCAGTACTTAACATCAGGAGACATGATGTTATTTTATCTTATTGGTGATCTTTGGTTACTTGGTTAAGGTGATATCTGCCACATTTCTTCATTGTGAAGATACTTTTTTTCCCCTATATACAATGAATAAGTAATCTTTGAGGAGATGGTTTGAGACTGTGTAAATAGTCTGTTTCAGAACAAATTTTACTAACAGCTTTAGCATCCATCAATGATTCTTGCCTGAATCAATTATTATGATGGTGGCTACAAAATAATAATGTTCTCACTCAGTCATTCCTCTACATTCATAAGTTGACATTCAGTGGTGAAAAGAGCTTTTACCTCACTTTCTTCCTTCCTTTTTCTATTTATTTATCTATTTGCATACTTACTTATATATACATAGAAGTTTCCATAGAAGTTCACAGACTCATCTCATGTTCAGTAACTCTTTTGAAAAAGGAAAGGGGGGCAGAGTGTAACGGTTGTGCTTACCTTTGAAAAGAATGTATATATGTATACATATCATGAATTAACTCATTTTGATGCTCAAATTGCTTTAGACTTGGCAAGTAGACAACACCCCTTAGCTTTTAAATTTTGAATATTTAAAAAAATGCTAAGAATAATTTTAGTGAATACAATAAAAATAAAATATTCATGACTTTGATGTTTGTTGAATATATTCAAGCAGACTATTTCTTAAAACCAAATTTTTGGCAAATAAGTATCTGTAATAAGCTTTTAAAACCTGTTATTTGAATAAATGATTCCTGAGTGAATTTTGCTTTCTGCCAGTGGAGACATGTGTTCAATCCTTGGGTCAGGAAGATCCCCTGGCGAAGGAAATGGCAACTAACTACGGTATTTCTGCCTGGGACTTCCTATGGACAACCTGGCAGGCTGTATAGTCTATGGGAGTGCAAAAGAGTCGGACACAATTTAGTGACTAAACAACAATAAATGGTACTCTAAGGCCAACTACCATTTGTATAAAAATTGCATTCTAGTAATTTCATGCAAAGATGGGCTCGATAAAGGACAGAAATGGTATGGACCTAACAGAAGCAGAAGATATTAAGAAGAGGAGGCAAGAATACACAGAAGAACTGTATAAAAAAGATCTTCATGACCCAGATAATCATGATGGTGTGATCACTAATCTAGAGCCAGACATCCTGGAATGTGAGTCAAGTGGGCCTTAGAAAGCATCACTACGAACAAAGCTAGTGGAGGTGATGGAATTCCAGTTGAGCTGTTTCAAATCCTGAAAGATGATGCTGTGAAAGTGCGGCACTCAATATGCCAGCAAATTTGGAAAACTCAGCAGTGGCCACAGGAATGGAAAAGGTCAGTTTTCATTCCAATTCCAAAGAAAGGCAATGCCAAAGAATGCTCAAACTACCACACAATTGCACTCATCTCACATGCTAGTAAAGTAATGCTCAAAATTCTCCAAGCCAGGCTTCAGCAATACGTGAACCGTGAACTCCCTGATGTTCAAGCTGGTTTTAGAAAAGGCAGAGGAACAAGAGATCAAATTGCCAACATCTGCTGGATCATGGAAAAAGCAAGAGAGTTCCAGAAAAACATCTACCTCTGCTTTATTGACTATGCCAAAGCCTTTGACTGTGTGGATCACAATAAACTGTGGAAAATTCTTCAAGAGATGGGAATACCAGACCACCTGACCTGCCTCTTGAGAAACCTATATGCAGGTCAGGAAGCAACAGTTAGACCTGGACATGGAACAACAGACTGGTTCCAAATAGGAAAAGGAGTACGTCAAGGCTGTATATTGTCACCCTGCTTGTTTAACTTCTATGCAGAGTAACGTGAGAAATGCTGAACTGGAAGAAACACAAGCTGGAATCAAGACTGTTAGGAGAAATATCAATAACCTCAGATATGCAGATGACACCACCCTTATGGCAGAAAGTGAAGAGGAACTAAAAAGCCTCTTGATGAAAGTGAAAGAGGAGAGTGAAAAAGTTGGCTTAAAGCTCAACATTCAGAAAACGAAGATCATGGCATCAGGTCCCATCAGTTCATGGGAAATAGATGGGGAAACAGTGGAAACAGTGTCAGACTTAATTTTTCTGGGCTCCAGAATCACTGCAGATGGTGATTGCAGCCAGGAAATTAAAAGACACTTACTCCTTGGAAGAAAAGTTATGACCAACCTAGATACTATATTCAAAAGCAGAGACATTACTTTGCCGACTAAGGTCCATCTAGTCAAGGCTATGGTTTTTCCTGTGGTCATGTATGGATGTGAGAGTTGGACTGTGAAGAAGGCTGAGCGCTGAAGAATTGATGCTTTTGAACTGTGGTGTTGGAGAAGACTCTTGAGAGTCCCTTGGACTGCAAGGAGATCCAACCAGTCCCTTCTGAAGATCAGCCTGGGATTTCTTTGGAAGGAATGATGCTAACGCTAAAACTCCAGTACTTTGGCCACCTCATGCAAAGAGTTGACTCATTGGAAAAGACTCTGATGCTGGGAGGGATTGAGGGCAGGAGGAGAAGGGGACAACAGAGGATGAGATGGCTGGATGGCATCACCGACTCGATGGACGTGAGTCTGAGTAAACTCCGGGAGTTGGTGATGGACAGGGAGGCCTGGCGTGCTGCGATTCATGGGGTCGCAAAGAGTCAGACATGACTGAGCAACTGAACTGAACTGAATCTTTAAAACAGATTAATCAGGATCAATATAGTTCTTCAGATTTTTTGAACTTTAAAATATTAATCCAGCAAGCAGTTGCTAAGTAAGGTGTTAGTTGCTCAGTCGTGTCCTAATCTTTGTGACCCCGTGAACTGTAGCCCGCCAGGCTCCTCTGTCCATGGGACTCTCCAGTCAAGAATACTAGAGTGGGTTGCCATTCCCTTCTGCAGGAAATAAGGCCGTTACATTTATGTGACAGTTACTGAACCCTAATGCTAGATATTCTTGCATATTTGACTTTTTGCATTTGGGTCTCAGATGCGATGCGTAAAATTTTGTTAATCATAATCTTGGTTCATGGTATACTCTCATCATTTTCCATGCATGGCCCATTTTCATTTGGTTAGTTAATTATTTTAAATAATTTATTATAATTAGTTATGGCTTCATAACTAAGTAGATATTTTTGAAATTGTATACCTACAACCCTATCACTCAAAACAAAAGCTAGAACATACAATAACTCTATGACCTGGCAATTTTACTTCTAGGTATGTACCCAAGAGAAACCCTTGCTTATGTATAAGAGGTGACATGTAAAATAATATTCATAGCAGCACTGTTTACAATAGCAAAAACTTGGAAACAATCCAAATGCTTATCAGTGGAAAATATGAATAAACCAGTGCATTCACACAATGAACTATGATATTGCAGTCAAAATCAATGAGCTGTAGTGATACTCATTATAAACAAATCTTATCAATGTAATATTAAGCAGAAAAAGCCCTCCAAGAATAAATACAGCTTAATATCATTTTTATAAAGTTAGAACACAAAAATGTTATGGATAGATTCAAAGAAACTATTTAAAAAGAGAAGCCATGGAATTATAAACAAGGAATTCAGAATATGGCTACCTGGGGTGAGGGAAAGCAAAAGGATGGGATTGGGGAGTGGGCACATGGCTAGAGGGTGTCACGTTTATTAACTGACTGCTTTAAAGAACATAAGTGTAGGGAATTCCCCGGTGGCCCAATGGTTGGGACTCCCCGCTATCACTCTCACTGCAGGGTGCCCAGGTTCAACCCCTGGTTCCTTCGAGTTGCTCCGTGTGGACCAAAAAAAAAGTGTAAACCCAGCGTGGGACATCTGAGGAAATTCCTATTTTCTAGAACTTTTACCACAATTTTAGCTCTAGAATTTCTTGATAAAGCTGACTTTCATGTAAATATATGTTAAAATCATGTGGCATTAATTTGGGATTATACCATATGCCAAGAAATGAAGTTCACACATTAGTAGAAATAGAAGGTTCTGAAACCCCAATGACTAACACTGCCCCTTTCTTAAAAAGTATAACCCTTTATAAGGAAGATATGGGAAAGTTTGAACAAATAGTATTTTTTATATAAATGGAAGTTGGAAAGCACATTTTGCATTAAAATTCTCTTCCCCTTTTAATCACAAAATTTTTCTCAAGTTTGAAAATTCCTAAAAGTCATGTATGATTTTTAATAGAGCAACTAGTCTTTATGTAGTTAAATTAGATCCCTCCCTAGCAGAGTAGTGGTGATTCTGTTGCCTTTCTATGGCTCTAATCCCAGCCTCCTTGTTTGCTACAGCTACTGCCCAAGATTTGGCCTGGATTTGCAAACTAGTAACACAAAGGGTACATTTATCCTATGGACTTTTTTTTCTTGGCCTGTGTATTATTTACATTGGCCTCCTTGGTGGCATAGAGGTAAAGACTCCACTTGCAACGCTGAAGGCCCAGGTTCCATCCTTGGGTTGGGAAGATCTCCTGCAGAACAAAATGGCAACCCACTCTGGTATTCTTTCCTGAGTAATCCCATGAACAGAGGACCCTTGCAGGCTATATAGTTCATGGGGTCACAAGAATAAGATATGACTTAGCCGACTAACAAACAACTTTCACACTTAAAAAATGTGGCCAATATTTTAAAAACTGGAAATTTTACTTAAAAGGCAGATTCCAGTTTTACTAGAAACTCAGAATATTTTCAAACATTCAACCATAGCTGAGACTTTCCTTCTTGGAGGAAGTATGGACAGTCCAGTTCAGTTTCAGCCGTTCTCCTACAACTGGCTCACTTCACTCACAGGCATTACCTGCTTGGCCTCTATAGGGACGCCCAAACTCTTCTCATATCCCTTCTCTCCAACATAGTACATACCCATTACTTCTCCACATTGTCAAAAAATAGCTTTCTAAGCAGGTTTGATCGAATCACTTCTTGATTTGCTCATTGTTCTCAGGATAAAATCCAAACTCAGAATGGCTTCATGATCTTGTCTGCCTGCTCACTCACACCATTCTGTCCCTCACCTCTTCCCAGCTCTGATTACTACTCAGAATCAGCTGTTTCCAAACCAAATTCCTCATGTCTGTGCTTCCTCTTTACCTTCTCTTCCTTTCTCTAGGTTGTCATACTCATCCTAAAAAATTGCTCTGACATCAGTCCTCCAGGAAATCTTTCCGTAAAGCCTTTCCCTCCTGCTCTTCCTTTGTGACACCAAAGCAACCTGAGCTCTTCTGAGTTTGTGAGTTCTATATTAAAATTGTTGACGACCCCAAACACCACCAACAGATGTTAAACCTGGGTAGGCTGAAGTGAGGTTAACCGTTCTTGGATTAAGACCAGCGTTATTTTCGAGTCTAGACCTCTGACCGAGTTTGGCCCCAAGGGTGAAGTGTGACAGGCGTGTGTAAGGGTCCACTCCAGTAGGAACTCTGGAGACTACCGCAGCTTTACGTTCCAGGTCCGTACTGCCCGTGAGGTGCACTAAGGAAAGCTAGCAGCCAGGGTCTGAAGTCTGCGGCGAGCGCAGCTTCGGATTGGATAGGGCGGTGCATGCCGGTAGCGGCTGGGCCTTCGAAGTGCTTGCTGGGAATTGTAGTTCTCAGAGCCGGAAGTAGGGGGTGGTGGCAGGGATAGAAACCGCGGCTGAGGCAGCAATCAATGCTGCTGCCGTCACCCGGCCGTAGTGCATCACTCTGAGCCCACCCGCCGTGGGTGCCTCCTTGATTCCCGAGGGGCTCTGGGAGCCCTGAGGGGCGAAGCGACAGGGACGCCTCTCTTAAGAGGCGACGTCGCAGCCCCGGATGCGGCCAGAGGGCGCGGGAATGGAGCTTGGCGGCTGCGAGGAGGGCTTGCCGGAGGAGAGCAGGTGAGCTGGGGAAAGTCGCGCGCGGATGGATGCGCTGAAGCCGGGAGAGGTTTGGGAAGGCTCCCAGAGCACGAGGAGACGGACAGGAGGACTGCTGTTGTGGGCGACTTGTTTGGGAAGAAATTCTGAAACGAGAGACGGGGAGGTTAGATCGGGCGGACGAGGGAACGGGCTTAGGGAGAGAGAAGGAGGGAGGATAGGCTATGTTGAGGGCGGGGGGCGGTGGAGGGCGTGCAGCAGTGGGTAAAATTCAGACCGAGGGCTGCTTCTGGGGAGGAGGTGGACATTGAGAGGTGCTGTGGTGAGATTTCATAGGCCAGAGTCTATAGATAGCAGTAGGGGACAGGGTGGGTGCCCCGGCCGAAACTTGCGGTGACAGCGGTTCAGGCCAGTGTTAAGAAGGTTGAAGTAAGAATTTCTGGGAGCAAAGGTTAGGCATTGTGAGTGGCCTAGACAGAAGCTTAGGCAAAATGAGTGTGAGGAGGAAGGCGTGAAGGAGGGCCTGTGGGTGAAAGTGGGCGATTGTAAAGGCAGTGGAATGGGAGTGAGGGCTTGCTAAATGAGACTAGCGATTGCGTGCGTGCCCTTTGTCAATGTTGGATCCCTGTCAGACAGTGACAGGACCTCCCTGTATTTAAACCCGTCACTCCTTACCCACATTGCAGCTGAGCGATTTCCCATTTATTTATATGAAACTGCTATCAAGTTCTTACCTTCTAGAAATTACAAAAGCTGAATGTTGGCTTGGACTCCAGCTGTACTTCTGTGTAGGTGTTGCTTCATTAATAACTCTGGTCTTAACCTCTTAAGAATCTGGAATGGACAGGATAGAGCAGGAATGTGGCTTAAGGAAGTCCTTCTTGACTTTTAAAAACATTCAGATGTAGTTAGAGTCTCTGGAGCAGCTAGAATCCAAAGACTGGAATATTTACCTCTGAAAAAATATCAACAGGGGAAAATTAATGAGATTTTGTACATAGGTGAAGACCTGGCTATTTTAAAGAGTGACTCCTCTTTTACGTGCCTGTGGACTGCTGTACAAAACCTAGGATGACAGGACTTGGGGTTACTGCATGAGATCTGTGAATGATGTGTTCAGTGAAACTGAAGAGCCTACTTCCCTTTTCCATGTTTCAGTTTCTGCTTGTGTGTATTTGGCTCTTTATTCTTCCTCCAGATGCTTCTCGTAAAAAGTCTTATATACTTTCTAAACAAATTTTAGGATTATTTTTATTTTCCTCTACCAGTTCATGTAGGAAAGGCTAGGTTGGAAATTCAGATTTCCTCCCAGCTGAGTTATTTATTTATTTAATGTATTTAACAAATACTTATTTACTACATGCCAGGCATTACTTAAGAGCCTTACAAGTGTTATTAAATCCTCATAACAGCTGGGTGAGATAGGTACTATATTATCACCATTTGACAGGTGAGGAAGCTAAGACATAGACAGGATAAATAATTTGCCAAGGTCATACAGTAAATCCTTGGTGGGACTGGGATTCAGGCAGGCTCTACTTCTGATATCTATGCTATACTACCTCTCACTGTTCTAATCTGCTGGGACAAAGAAATGTATAAGGTAATAAATTTTGTAGCATTCTTTGCCTGTCATTAACGTTACTAAGGCTTCTCCCTTGCAGGTATCTTTTTCTAGTATTCTTTCCATGCTTGCTTCTTTACCAATGAATTTTAGTCAAAACTTAATTTCAGCATTGGGATTATCCTCATGAAATCACTCTTAATGTTAACATAGCCTACTCTCTGTTGGTGGTTAGTTAACTTAGAATAATTTATTTAATGGGACTTCGTGGCACCGATGGCCTCTTTACTTCTGGGTAGTCAAATGGTAAATAAAATACATGACTTGTGCCTGAGAATTGAGGCATTGTGGCTGGATCACTGCAAACTTAACCTTTCTTTGGCCAATAAAACACCCAATTCAGAAGACATCTTCTTGATGAGATGGCATCAGTTTTTTAAATATATGAAAGATAAAATTATATTCTGAAAGCAGTTGATGGAGTGAAATGTACATAAGTTTATAGCCAGGTAGAGCTACATTTGAATTCTAGCTCTACTGCTTAACTTGACTTATCCAGCCTGAATGGGAAGAATGATGCCTTCCTGACTGGTGAGGATTCAGTAAGATAATGTGAAAAAAGCTCCTCAGAGAGTGCTGATGTGTACTGAACGCAGAAAATGTCTACTTCCTTCCCCTCCCCAGTTTTCTTGAAATAAGATGAGCATGTGTTCTTCCAGTTGCTGTTTGCAATGATATTATTGCTTGTGCTTCCTCCTTCCATGGTTTCTCTATCCAAATTGAACAAACTGGGGACTGGGGTGTTGGCCCAGAATTTTTTTTTTTTTTTGACTGCATCCAATCTTAGTTGGGGCAAATGGGATCTTTCATTGTGATGCACAGGCTCTCTAGTTGTGACACCTGGGCTCAGAGGTTGCAGGGCACAAGCTTAGTTGCTTGGTGGCATGTGGAACCTTAGTTCCCCGACCAGGAATAGAACTCAAGTCCACTGCGTTGCAAGGCAAATTCTTAACCACTGGACTACCAGGGAGGTCACTTGGCCCAGCTTTTAACTTCATCCTTGGAGTGGAATATCATAGATTCCCCTATTGCTTTCCATCTAGCTAGTAATCACTAGAAAAATGCTCTAGTGCTTAGGGATGATACTTCACTTTTCCTAGACTTTCCTAAATACCAATTGTTTGGAGGGTGTCTGGTGAAACTACTGAACCGTAATAGGAATGGTTCTTCTAGCATTGTTGTGTTACCCTCAGCTGACTTGGACTATGCCATCTCCTTCTGATCTTGGAATGCAACTACTTACAAAGTTTTCCTGGTTTAGTGATTCAGATAGTCAGAATTCAAGTAGTAAGATACTTTTTAGTATCTCCGAACTGAGCTCATTTCATTGACCAAAACCTGTTCCTCCTCTGTCCTCTGTCTCAGTTAATAGGGTTTTCCATTCAGTCAGCCAAGCCAGAAACCTAAATGAAATTTGGTACTTCCCTCTCCTTCATTTGCCATATCCAAGTAGTCCCTAGGTCCAGTGAGTTCTGTTTCTGATTTTTCTCCTGAAGCTTTTTTCCCCTCCATTTCTAAATATATTGGCTTATATTGTTTTAGGAATGGCCAAATGTAGGTGTTTAAACAAAAATTTGTCCCTGTCTGTGTGCTGTTTTTTCTGATTTG
This sequence comes from Capricornis sumatraensis, assembly GCF_032405125.1. Taxonomy (NCBI): domain Eukaryota; kingdom Metazoa; phylum Chordata; class Mammalia; order Artiodactyla; family Bovidae; genus Capricornis; species Capricornis sumatraensis. The sequence continues at coordinate 176,788,648 of NC_091069.1, forward strand.
TTAACTTCATTCTCAGCAGTTTTTTTCTGCAGGATAACCCTTGGCAACTTCAAGTTTAGCAATCCATCCAAAAAAGGAAAACAGCAATGCCAATAGGTATAGCAAAAGTGAAAAGTTTTGGACTGACTTATGTTACTGTTGGTTTTTTTTTTCTTTAATGTTACTGTTCTTATAATCAGGGTATGAAATATATTGCTCCATGAGGCCTAAGTTATCTGCCCAACCTTGGATCCTGGCATACCTTTCGTGGTACTTCATGGACCGGGTCAAGTGCCAGAGGGTTGATTTCCCTGTGAAAAATCAGTATTTTGATCCCAAAAGAAAGAGGCATGAATTCTGGGTAGATGTAAACAAAATAAGGCCTTTATTATTTCTCATTGTGGATTCTCCCAGTAGCCTCCTGACTAAGCTCCCAGTCTGATCCCAGTCCCTCAATTCCAGATGGCCTCCACATCGCTACCAACATAATTTTTCCAGAAGCAAAGTTACTGTAGTATTTTGCTCAGAAATGTAAGTGATTCCTCACTGAAAATAGAAAGTCAGAACTTTTTCTGGTATTCAATATGAAGTTTCCAGTTACAAAACTATGACGCTCACTCACTCTTACATCCCCTTCCTCACCATTCTGATTCCTGCTCCTCTGCATTCCCTCCTCTGCCTGGAGAGCTCTTAGTCATCCTTTAAATAATGCTCCTTTAGAAGGCATCATTGACCTGACCTTTTCTGTCTCTCTTATTACAGTACTTCTCACTCTATAGCATTTTTTTTTTTAAAGGAGTGCCCATTTCCACCATTGCACTCTGAATACCCTGAGAGCTGAGGACTGTTCTTCTTTAACTATCATAAGCCTGGTGCCTACCACAGTGCCTGGCATATAATTGGTATTCATTGAATATTTGCACAAGGAATGAAAACAGTAACAATTCAGTCACGCTTCTTATGGTCGGGCAGGTGTTATTGGTACTATTGCTATTGAAAGGGCCTCTTTTTCTCCCCCCTTCCTCTTTATTCATTTTTCACATTTTCATGTTAATTTTCGTTTTCTATTTCTTCCCTTTCTTTCCATTTTTCCTTTGACCATGCTCTGAAAGTTTATATAACACTGATGGTAAAGCAAGTGGATCACATGATTTGGGGGCAATCCATACTGCTAGTCCAATTATTGGTACACACCTCTGCCCCACAGAAACATAACTCTGAAGCTTTAGGGGGAAATTCTATTGTCAGAACCCAGGAGCAGGAGGTGTATCAGCTGACAGCACGGACCATAAGCTGAAGCTTTTCTCAGTATCTACCATCCCCACAGCTGTTTCTGCTTTTTATAGCTACTTTATCACTTCTTCCATAAATGGAGGTTTTTTTTCTGTTTTTTATTTTGTTTTGTAATCTTTCCTCCATAAACAACCTACCTTGGTGTTTATAGACCAGCTCTGTCCCACATGAGAGCCACTGAGGTGATTTATGTCTGCTGCTGCTGCTGCTGCTAAGTCGCTTCAGTCGTGTCCGAATCTGTGCGACCCCATAGACGGCAGCCCACCAGGCTCCCCCATCCCTGAGATTCTCCAGGCAAGAACACTGGAGTGGGCTGCTATTTCCTTCTCCAATGCATGAAAGTGAAAAGTGAAAGTGAAGTTGCTCAGTTGTGTCCGACTCTTCGCAACCCCATGGACTGCAGCCCACCAGGTTCCTCCGTCCATGGGATTTTCCAGGCAAGAGCACTGGAGAGGGGTGCCATTGCCTTCTCCGATTTCTGTCTAAATTAGTTAAAATTAAATAAAATTTTAAAATTTTGGTTTTTTAGTCACACTGCACAGACTTCAAGTGCTTAATGGCCACAGTGGCTAGTGGCTGCCATACTGGACAATAGAGATAGAGAACGTTTTCAGCATCACAGAAAGTTCAGTTGAACAATGCTGCTGTGGTTTTAAATCTGCGTTTTTTCAGGAATGAACTGCAGCATGCTTACATGTTTTTAGTTCCTCTGGATCAGGCTCACTTGTAGTAGGAGGAGATTAGGAGGAGAGAGGAGGAGAGATTAGGAGGAGAGAAAATTTTTATCATAAGATACTTTTGAGAAGAAAGCAGTAAGAGTCATAATGCCTTTCCTCTTCACCACCTTCACCTCTTCAATCACTTCAAGATTATTTTATTTTTGCCTCCTAACCTCCTAGAGAGTCCTTTGAGAGTTTTAAATTTTCCGAGGGTTCCCCCCGTTTGTTCTACTTTTGTTATTTGTTCAATGTTTTATTGTTTTCTAGTTAAAGAATATAGTTATACTACATCTACTTTTGAGAATCTGTTGACTTTTGTGTGTGTGCCTTAGTACAAGGCCAGTTTCTGTGACTGTTCTGGATGTCCTTTTAAAAAGTGTTCCTCAGGATGTAGTTTTCCAGATGTAATAGAACAACTTTATTAATCGTAGATTATTCAGCTCTTCTAAACATATTTTACTTTTAGTTTTCATGATCTCCCATTACCGTTTTTTCTTTTCTGTTTCCGTTTTTCTTTTTCTTTTCTGCAGTTTTGTTTTTTGTGTGTGTTGTTTTGCTTGATATGTTTTGAGGCCATGTTACTAGATCCATAAGAACGAATGAGAGCTGTATCTTTGTTATTCCTCCTTTGTCTTTTTAAATATTCTTGCCTTGAATTCAACCTAGATATTAATATAGTTTCCTCCTACTTTTTTGTTTGATTGGCTGTTTTATTTGAAATGGTTGCGTTTATTCCATTGATACTTATTTTTATCTCATCTCGAGTCTTAATTTTGTCACTTTTTAAAACTGATTTTTATAATGTTCTCCTGCTGTTATCTTTCCTTAGCAATTTTTGAAATAGTTTAGTTTTAGTTCTCATGCTCATGCTCAGTCGTGTTTACTCTTTGCAACCCCAAGAACTGTAGCCCACCAGGCTCCTCTGCCCGTGGAATTTTTCAGGCAAGAATGCTGGAGCAGAGTGCCTTTTCCTACTCCAGGGAATCTTCTTGATCCAGGGGTCAAGAGAGAGAGTCTCTCTTTTGTCTCTCGAGTTGGCAGGTGGATTCTTTACCACTAATGCCACCTTGGAAGCACCAGTTTTCATTCTAATGATGGTTATCTTTTACTTTAAAACTCCCTAAAACTGAGGTGACTGAGGCAGTATCTTTCCTCCTTTGCCTTTGCTGTTGGAGTGCTGGTGTATGCACTGGTGTATCTTACTTGTGAAGCACTCTTCTACTCAGACAACCTAAGATGTAACTGTAGGGTAATGAGTTCGGCTTTCTTATGTGTCTCACCAAATGAACTCTGTTGTCTTTCATTCTATTCAGTAAGCAGATTTGAGTCTCTTGTATACAAGATCATCCAATATTGAGGAAGTCTTTCTGGCTATCCTGCTTCAGTGAGAGCACCATGAACATAAACAGGGTGTTGGAATCTGTACTAAGAAGAGATTTGGCCCTGGTTTAAAGGCAGTTAAGATATTCTCTGGACATTGAGCACTGTAACTAGTCCTAATTATGTTACAAACTGTCCAATCCCAGAATTTTCTCTGAAGCAGAATGGGTAAGAAAGCTTTGTACTAGGTACCCCTTCTGATTAAAAAAATTGGGTTTATGAGATTTATGCTAAGAAGGCTTATCGTGGCAAATAGATGGAGGAACAAAGGAAACAGTGAGAGACTTTATTTTGGGGGGCTCCAAAATCACTACAGATGGTGACTGCAGCCATGAAATTAAAAGATGCTTGCTCCTTGGAAGAAAAGCTACGACAAACCTAGACAGCATATTAGAAAGCAGAGACATTACTTTGCCAACAAAGGTCCATCTAGTCAAAGCTATGGTTTTTTCCAGTAGTCACATATTAATGTGAGAGTTGGACTATAAAGAAAGCTGAGTGCCGAAGAATTGATGCTTTTGAACTGTGGTGTTAGAGAAGACTCTTGAGAGTCCCTTGGACTGCAAGGAGATCCAACCAGTCAATCCTAAAGGAAATCAGTCCTGAATATTCATTGGAAGGACTGATGTTGAAGCTGAAACTCCAATACTTTGGCCACCTGATGCAAAGAGCTGACTCACTGGAAAAGAGCCTGATGCTGGGAAAGGTTGAAGGCAGGAGGAGAAGGGGACAACAGAGGATGAGATGGTTGGATGGCATCACCAACTCAATGGACATGAGTTTGAGCAAACTCTGGGAGATAGTGAAGGACAGAGAAGCCTGGCATGCTTCAGTCCATAGGGGTCGCAAAAAGTTGGACAACACTTAGCAGCTGAACATTAACATTAGATTTATGCAATGAAAGTTCAAAGGAAAAGCAAAGTAATACTACTATTATCTGCTTGATGGTAGTACTTTCTGTAGATTATCCTTTGTTAATCAGCTGTTCTATCTGTTTTACAGATAAGGGAACTGAAACTTAAGGAGTTTAGTGACTTGCACAGCTGGTTTGTGCGGAGCTAGGATTTTCACATTCAGGCTGGCCTGACCATGAAGCTTATTCTCTTTCCACTGAAGACATTTTCTCTCTGCGTATTAAAATAGAAAATAGAAAAGAAATAGAAAAAAATGGTCCTTTTCCTTAAGGAAATCAACCATATACCAGTAAATAATTTTCTTTAAGGATTAATATTAGGAGGAATGATACAGTGACAGCATATATTGTGGAGTTTCTAACAAAAAATTTGCAACAGGTCAGATTATTTAGAACTTCTTGGGAAAAGACTGAACTAGAGCTGAACCTTAATCCCTAATTGGGACAAGAGGAGAATCATTCCAAGTGGAAAGGTCTCCATGAATAAAGTCATGGGAGTAGGCATGAGGTTAGCATGTTTGCAATAGGGTGTGGTAGAGACTGTCTTCAAATTGAGAAGTACTGAGCAGGATGGAGAATTTTTGAACTAAGGAGTTTCCATATCATTGGTGGTTAGGTTTCTGACATAAGGGATTTTCCTTCCTTTTGTTAAATCTACTCATTGTTAAAGAAATTTGATGTCATTAAAATGTAGTATGATTAATAAAGCATTTGTTGAGTAGGTATAAAGTTACACAGCTTGCGTCCTAGACATTAGGATTCCTAGACTTTGAGCTTCCCTCCTAGACTTTGAGATTCTGCTATCAGCCACTAAAGGGATGGGACTACCAGTGGTTAGGTTCTCCTAAGTGCCTTAGAGCTGAGAGCTGTATAATAAAGTCAAGTGTCTTTTTTCTATAAGCATATTATTTATTTAAAAAGCATCATATAAATATTTAATTACATACTCTACAAGTTAAATACTATATAATTAAAAACACCCGGAGAAGGCAGTGGCACCCCACTCCAGTACTTTTGCCTGGAAAATCCCATGGGCGGAGGAGCCTAGTGGGCTGCCGTCTATGCACAGAGTCGGACATGACTGAAGCGACTTAGCAGCAGCAAGCATCTTACCATGTTACTGGAAACTCTCTTTGTAAGTTTCATTTTAATGATGCATGGTATTTCATTAAGTGACTGTATCATGATTAGAGTACTTTTCTCTTTTGAATATTTACTTTTATAAATGACTGTATAATAAACATGTTTATTAATAAATATCAGTTTTTAATTTTTATTAGTACAGAGCTCAGTTTTTAAAAAAGAGATGTATACTTCTAGTTGATATTATTAACCAAACTGAAAGACTACATACTTGCATATCTTACTTTGCATTGAGTGTGTGTGACTATTAAACTTCATTGTGTTGGTCTTATCCCATAGTGATTTGATGGGTCCAATGTTTTCATATATATCTCTCAATTCTGTATCTTCTATGAACACAATGTATCTAAGTCTTCATTCCAATTATTTAAATAAACTTTGAGAAAGAAGAATCTATGATAGACATTTTAAATTTTATTTATTTATTTAATTGCAGGATAATTACAATATTGTGATGCCTTGTCACTGGAAATACAATCTCCAGGCTGACATTGGTCCATTAATCAAAACTCTGAAAACATTGTTGAAATAGCTGAAAATTCTCTAACTATACCATCATTTAGTCCTCATGTCTCTGTATCATCAAGATGGTAAAATTCCTCCTGAAATATGTTATCACAAGGTAGATTCATTTTTTAGATGGATGTAAGCAACTATATGGAATTTGAAACTATATAAGGAAATTTTAGATGAAAATCATTTTAAAATAGCCATTTGTAGATAATATGAACTAATTGATCTGTCTCATTTCTACTGCCTAGATGTTTATTCACACACTATTTAGAGAACACTTGTTAGGGACTTTGTCCTGTGTCTCATGTATATTTCTCAACAGAAAAAAAAGTAGTAATAACTTTGCCTGAAAAAGTAGATTTATTGTTGTAAAAATAAAAGCATAGAAAATTAAAAAAAATAATAATAATTAAAAACAGAAAATATAGAGCCAGATAAGAAGAAAGTTAACTGCAAACTAAACATTGTAATTTCTTGCTACCTCAGTGTTATGGAGAAGGAAATGGCAACCCACTCCAGTGTTCTTGCCTGGAGAATCCCAGGGACGGCGGAGCCTGGTGGGCTGCCATCTTTGGGGTCACACAGAGTCGGACACGACTGAAGCGACTTAGCAGCAGCAGCAGCAGCAGTGTTACGATACTTATTTCCCTAATTACGTTTTTCCTTGCTTTAAGAATGAATCCATTGCTTCTTTCCAGGAAATGCTTTCTGGCATTAAAAGTCCTAGGTGCTTGCCTGACCACAGTCTGTCAGCATAAGGCACCTTTGATACTTAAATATTTTAAAAATCCTTTATGGTCCTTTCCAGCTTCTTGTTTGCAAACTTGGTACATATTATTGACCTTTCATTAATTGCTAGCCTGACAGAAGGCGGAAACAGCTCCTCTCTTCTCTACGTTCCCCTTATGTAACCAAAAGGAAACACTATTAAACATATCACTATTTCTCTTAGTATATGTATGTTGAGATCACAAGTATAATTTTACATTCTGCTTTTTATACTTTTACATACTTTCATTAGCTTTGGAAACTCTTCCTAATAAAACGTTTTACTGGTTTCATGGTGTTCCACACATGGATGTCACATACCTCTCCTCGCATTTCAGGGATCAGATCATTATCTGACTTGGGGATAGCCTGACCTTCAACTCTGGTCTCAAGTAGATACCACATTCCAATCCAGACAACTCGCATGCTGTAGATGGGATATGCTAATAAGTTGAAGCTGTTTCTTTTTACCACTAAATAGAGCACTGAATGTAGAAGATATACCAATATATATTTCCTGCACTGAATCTCATTTTACAGTTGCACAGTACTCACTATTTACTATTGATTTCACTTATTGTTAGTGATTAGTTTTATATTGATATATGGTATAACACTTCTTTGAAAAATAGCATTTACTTATAACTTTACTGTTTTAACCTGAGTGTCACTTTTAATTGGATTTGGCATGCTTAAGACTAAGTTGGCATTTAGGGAAACTGTTTTTCTTGGGTATCCTTATTTGAGTTGCTTAAGTAATTCCTGTTCCTTTTCAAAGAATGTAGTCAAAATCCTCTGAAAAGAAAATAGATAGAACTTTATTCTGCAATTGGCTTTGCTGTTTGTTGATAAAAATAATTCGAGTAGAGATGGATTATACTGTCCCTTGCCACTTGGGCCTAGTTCTTCCTTGACATAGGGTGAGATGCTTAGAAAGACTTGCTTTTAATTTATGGTGATTAAAGAAGAGCACTTTGTGGGACTTTCCTGGTGGTCCAGTGGTTAAGAATCCCCCTTGCAATGCAGGAGACTCGGGGAACTAAGATCCCTCATGCCTTGGGGCAACTAAGCCCTGCACGCTGCAACTAAGACCTGATGCAGCCAAATAAATATTAAAAAAAAAGAAGAGCACTCTGTATACTTACAGAAGTGGCTCTACAAAGGACTGCTTTGAGCCTAATCTAGTCCTTGCTTGTGCCCAGATGAGGTTACATGTGACTGCAGGATACCATTCAAATAATTATTACCAAACAGGTTTAGTTTAGGAAAGACTGACCTCAGTTGCTAACAATCTGGGTCAACGATGAGGGGGAATATTTTACTTCCTATGGTGATCTATTGACATCTAAGATTCAAATATGAATGGATTAATCCAGCCACTATGTATGGGCTTCAGTTGAATTTAGTATTTTAACTCTCTGAAAATGAAAACAATATTATTAGGAAAAAGGATCCTAAAAAAGGCAAAGACACTGAAAAGACTGATTATATAAATAAAATTTTTTAAGTTTACTTTTATTTCTATATGAGCATGTACCAAATATAGATGATTTGGTACATCTTAGAGTAAGAGCCTCATTCTTCTTCTGTAGCTTTGGTATCTTAGGGACAATTCATGTTGGGGAAGAAAAGTTCTTTAGTTCATCCAGAAACTGTTAATAAATCTGAATGCTCAAGGGTTCTAGAGTTTCAGTGCTCTTTGTAAAATTTTGGGATCAAAGCCCTAGGATTTAGGGTACTTACTGTCTACATGCAGGATTTATGATGATGTTCTTTGATGGTTAAACTAGTAAGATCAATATAGAATGAGTCAGAACACAGATATGCAGAGTCACTTGAGGAACCAGACTGGCTCTCAGGCCTGCATAACTTGATTGTAACCTATTGGAATTGTGTCAGTCAGAACAGGCCAGATTAACCCTGAGGAAGCATAGGAGATGGAGAATCACTGAAGCAAAAGTTGGCAGTCAGTTGGCCTCTGTGATGGCAGTTTCTTACAGTACAACAATAAATGGCCTTTTAATGACCACCTCAGTCCTGTGTGCATCTTGGTTACCTTGAAATATCTTTCAGGACTGGTTTAGAAATAGAACAGGGAAATGGCCAACAGGTACGTGAGAAAGTGCTCCACACGACCAGTCATGAGGGAAATGCAAATCAAAACCAGAGTGTCATCTCACACCTGTTAGAAGGGCTAGCATTTAAAAGTCAAGAGACAACAAGTGTTGGTGAGGATGTGGAGAAAAAGAGACCCTAGGGGGTTGTTGGTGGGATTGTAGACTGGGGCAACCACTTTGAAAAACATTATGGAAATCCCTCAGGATATTAAAGGTAGAATTGGCATATGATCCAGCAGTTCTCCTTCTGAGTATATATATATATATCCCAAGGAAACAAAATCACTATTTCTTAAAGATATCTGCATCCCCATTTTCATTGCAGTATTATTTAAAATAGCCAAGACATGGAAGCAACCTAAGTGTCCACTGATAGATGAATTGATAAAGAAAATGCCACACACACACACACACACACACGGGAATATTATTCAGCCATAAAGAAGGAAATCTAGCCATTTTTAACAGCATGAGGAGTGGGCATTATGCTAAGTGAAATAAATCAGACAGAGAATGGCAAATAAGTATTATCTCACTTATATGTGAAATCCCCGAAACCCATAGAAACAGAGAACAGATTGATTACCAGAGGCAAGGGATGAGGGGGTGGGGGAAATGGGTGAAATGGTCCAAAGGTACAAAGTTATAAGTCAGTTTTAGGGGCATAATGTAGAGCATTCTGAAGGAGATCAACCCTGGGATTTCTTTGGAAGGAATGATGCTAAAGCTGAAGCTCCAGTACTTTGGCCACCTCATGCGAAGAGTTGACTCATTGGAAAAGACTCTGATGCTGGGAGGGATTGGGGGCAGGAGGAGAAGGGGACGACAGAGGATGAGATGGCTGGATGGCATCACGGACTCGATGGACGTGAATCTGAGTGAACTCCGGGAGTTGGTGATGGACAGGGAGGCCTGGCGTGCTGCGATTCATGGGGTCGCAAAGAGTTGGACACGACTGAGTGACTGAACTGAACTGAACTGAATATAGAGCATAGTGACTATAGTTAACAGTGCTGTATTGTGGTAATATATTTGAAAGTTTCTAAAAGAGTAGATCTTAAATGTTCTCATCACAAGGAACAAAAGTTATAACTGTGTGAGGCGATTGATGTTCACTGAACTTATTGTGGTAATCATTTCACAGTATATACATATATCAAATCATTATGTTGTATGCCTTAAACTAACATAATGTTACATTATATCTGAGTACTAATATATCTTAGTAAAACTCGATGGGGGGAGAAATAGAACAGGGGAGCCTGGTGACTCAAATGTTTAATGACATAAGGTTAAAAAAACCTGGTGTCTCCCCATTTGAATAAATTCTTGATCTCAAGGGCTCTAGAGTAGGAGATCAGAGTGAGAGCCATCTTGCTTTTCCTTTTTAGATAATACTCCTGTACCAGACCTAGCTTCATTTATTTTATTTTATTTGTCTGCCATTACTCTATTCATCCACTTTTCAAAAATGGCTTAGAAAGTGTGCAAAATGTAGGAGAGGTTAGTTTTGAACACTGATGAAGTTAGAAAGGATTTCAATTCAGAACCCTCCTACCCTTGCAGCTATTTAAATGATGCTAAACTGGTTACGGTAAAAGTCCCTTGAAGAAACTATAACCATCCCCAGGACTGTCCTTGAAGAGGAAAGAGCAGCGTTCTAACAAGATATGAAAAAGCTAGGCAGAGTGTACAACATAGCAGTCGGGGGCCCAAGAGGAGGAGTTTGATACCTCATCTCCTCATGTTTTCCTTATCCATTTGGTTCTGTGCATCCAGTTATTTTTATTCAATTGCAGCTGGTTTTGAATTTTTATTGGGTAGGAAGCTGTATTGAGAAAATGCTGGGAATTTGGGAGGAACCTTGAACATCATCTAGGGCAGCAGTTTTTAGACTTTTCTGCTGAAGTGCTCCAGATGATCCAGGAGAATGAGCCAATAGTTGATTGACTTGGGGACGTGTCCTAAGTGGCTTGGTGCTAGCTTAGGACATTTTTGCCTCAATTTTAGCTTAAAAAATCATGGGAAAAAATCATGGGCCATTTTTATTCTTATCTATAATATTTGTGTACAGATATATATACTTAGTACTGAAAATACAGTTTAATAAAAAGTTGTTTTTTGGCTTTTTTGTTCAGCCAAAGGTTTCTGGTTTTCAGCAAATGCCCTTCATCTCTTTATGTAGTCCTCACATAATGTCATTGCCCAGAAATGGATCTTTACCAACTGAGCCACTGGGGAAGCCCAGAAATGGATCTTAATGGCTCACAAGCCAAGAAACACAGGGTTATGGGCTACTTGTGTGAGGATAAAATGGTAGTAGATGAAGATCACCTTACAAAGAACAATATGCTATGTAAATATGAGGGCTTTTTTAAACATTTTAAAATCTTAGTGTTCTTTATAGCTTCAGTCCTCTCAGAATTGGGTCTTACACCCAAGTGAAAAATTAATAGGGGAGAGAATGTTAGGATGCAGGACAGGAGGCTGCTTGTCTTAGACTTTCTTTGACATGGTATGGTCAAGTACAGCAAAGAAACTAACCATTGGTATAACTGATGTTCTTGCAGGAGGGAGCACTGGCAGTTGCTGGGTAATTTGAAGACTACTGTGGAGGGTTTAGTGTCAGCCAACAGCCCCAATGTCTGGTCTAAGTATGGTGGCCTGGAGCGGCTTTGCAGAGACATGCAGAGCATCCTCTATCATGGGCTCATCCATGACCAGGTATGTATACTGCTTCTTTTCTTTTTTTGCCAGATTGGCCAGATCACTTGTTGGAAAGAAACATTTGCATTAAATTGTTGGCAGAGAGAAGATGAAGGCAACTGCACGTGTTGAGAGTCCTTGAGAGCAGGACTGTAATATGATGATAATGAGGAAGAGAAGGACAATGTTGTGATGAATCATTAAGGTTTTCCTCTCAAGAGTATCCTAGGATATATCTGAGAAATATTTACAAGATATTATCATTTTTAGACTATCCTTTGAACATAATTTGGTAGATAACTGGTTGATGCTTATGAATGATAGTTTTTAGTTATAGCTTACATCTTTTTCTGTATAAATTTTGTTGATGTTGAGCTTCTTTTCCTTATATCCTCAAACACTCTAATAAGCTTTGAGTATTAAAAATGAGTTAAATCTCAGTGGTTTCTGCTTCAGTTCTCAATAGCAGTTACTTCATTTGCAGTGTTTTAAATAAGGTTTGGTTCTGGGTAGAACTGTCAAGTGGGTCATTGGATCTGATCTTCCACTTTTAAAAAATCAAACCTCTTATATATGTGCATAATTTGTATTCCCAAACACTCATGCTGTTCCCTAGTCAGGGCCTAGTTTTCTTTCCTGAAACCTTTTTCTGAGCTCGGCTTGTCTTTCTTTTTTAATCAGAGGTTATTCTCAACTAGCAGTCACACTGGGAAAAAATGAATTAGTATTAAGATATTCATAGTTGATAGGATTTAATGTGCTACCTTCCCTTCCAAAATAGTGTGTATTACCTCTAGACAAACTCTTTAAACCAGTTTTCTTGTTGAGTTTTTTCAGAATTCACTGGAAAAGTTGGCTTTGGTTAGATTCTCTTTATTCAGAGTAAGTTCTGAAAGTGAGGCCCTCTTTCTAAAGAATTTTGAAGATCTGAGGACAATTTTTATCCTTTGAAGAACTGAATTCTTCTCAGTGGTCATCATTATTAAAATCTCTCTCAAGGAGTTTGGATGCGACATTGTATAGGAGACAGACATCTTCAGAATCAGACAGAACCTGGATTGACATTGCTCAGGTCCTTGGGGAAAAAATGACAGTAGTAATAATTATGGATCTCTGAGTCAGACTGCTGTTATTTTAATCTCAGTTTCACCACTGTGTGGTACTGAGTAAGTTACATGACTATTAGTACTTCTGTTTCCTCATTTGTAAAATGAGGTGGTTACACTGGTATGTATCTCATAGGGTTGTTGTGAGGATTAAATGAGATTATACCTGAAAAAGCTTTAGAAAGTGTAATAAGTTGTCTGTCAGTCTTAACTATTAGGTGATGTTATCTTTTTTGAGCTTTTTCTCATCTGTCAAAATAATGATAATATTATTTATGTCATAATGTTTGATAGAAAGATTAAATGAAACAGCATACAAATTGGCCTAACACAGTTCATGGTACATAGGAAGTAATTAATAAATGTTCCTTTCATTTTTTTTTTAAGTTTCAAGTTACATGTTGTCCTGTGAAAAAAAATATGAACATCGGAATTTATAGAACAAATAATTTAACCCACCACAATCTTGCTTCTGCCCTTACCACTGCTGTTCTTGCTACTGAAGTTTAAGTAAGTTCGTGTTACCAAATCCAGTGCACATCTTCCCTCTGAACACTGTCTTGTGTTTGTCACTGTTGAACATCATCAGACCTTGACTCATGTTGCATTACTATCTTCAGTCTCATAGAGACCTCCTTCTACCCCTACGACCACTCTTTCGTAGTTTCTTTCCCTGGAATTTCTTCCTCTCAGACTTTCAGTTCAGTTCAGTTGCTCAGTCGTGTCCAACTTTTTGTGACCCCATGGACTGGTTTCCCTGTCCATCATCAACTCCCAGAGTTTAGTCAAACTCACGTCCATCGAGTCAGTGATGCTATCCAACCATCTCATTCTCTGTGGTCCCCTTCTCCCACCTTCAATCTTTCCTAGCATCAGGGTCTTTTTCAGTGAGTCAGTTCTTTGCATCAGGTGGTCTAAGTATTGGAGTTTCAGCTTCAGCATCAGTCCTTCCAGTGAATATTCAGGACTGATTTCCTTTAGGATTGACTGGTTGGATCTCCTTGCAGTCCAAGAGACTCAAGAGTCTTCTCCAACACCACAGTTCAAAAGCATCAATTCTTCAGCACTCAGCTTTCTTTTTAGTCTAACTCTCACATCCATACATGACTACTGGGAAAAGCATAGCTTTGACTAGATGGACCTTTGTTAGCAAAGTATTGTCTCTGCTTTTTAATATGCTGTCTAGGTTTGTCACAGCTTTCCTTCTAAGGAGCAAGCATCTTTTAATTTCATGGCTGCAGTCACCATCTTCAGTGATTTTGGAGCCCCCTAAAATAAAAGTCTGTCACTGTTTCCATTGTTTTCCCATCTTTTTTGCCATGAACTGATGGGACTGGATGCCATGATCTTAGTTTTCTGAATGTTGAGTTTTAGGCCAACTTTTTCACTCTCCTCTTTCACTTTCATCAGGAGGCTTTTTAGTTGTTTGCTTTCTGCCATAAGGGTGGTGTTATCTGCATATCTGAGGTTATTGATATTTCTCCCAGCAATCCTGATTCCAGCTTTGCTTCATCCACCCCAGCATTTCTCATGATGTACTCTGCATAGAAGTTAAATAAGCAGGGTGACAATATACAGCCTTGATATACTCCTTTCCCGATTTGGAACCAGTCTGTTGTTCCATGACCAGTTCTAACTGTTATTTTTTGACCTGCATACAGATTTCTCAGGAGGCAGGTCAGGTGGTCTGGTATTCCCCTCTTTTTCAGAATTTTCCACAGTTTATTGTGATCCACACAGTCAAAGGCTTTGGCATAGTTAATAAAGTGGAAGTAGATGTTTTTCTGGAACTCTCTTGCTTTTTCGATGATCCATTGGATTTTGGCAATCTGATCCCTGGTTCCTCTGCCTTTTCTGAATCCAGCTTGAACATCTGGAAGTTCGTGGTTCACGTACTGTGAAGCCTGGCTTGGAGAATTTTGAGCATTACTTTAGTTTTTAATAGAGTCCAGTCCTACGTCCTTATCTCCTCTTACTTTGTACATTTTCCTGAAACAGTCTCATTCACTTGCATTGTTTTAACCATCACCTGTACACTAACAATCCCCAGCTCAGACCTCTCTGCTGAATTTTAGATCCGCAAGACTACCTATCTGCTACACATTATCATCTGGCTGGCTGTCCTACAGGCCAAGCACAGCATGACCCAAAACAAACTTATCTTCTCTCATAAGATTGCCCTTCCTCCTGATGTTTAAAATACTAGTCTGTGGCATTGCTAGCTCCTTAGTCTCCCAAAGCCAGAGTTGGGAACTGTACCAAAAGGTTTTATAAAAACCCAATACAGACTAAGGACCTACCAGATTATAGAGGCACCATCATTTAGTGGTTCACGTCCTTGTGTCTTGATAGTAAAAAAGTTCTTTTCTTGGCTCTGTTACTGATTTTACATCATCATCTGGAGTAATCATTTTACTGTAATCACAAGACAGTTTTACCATCTGTGCCAGAAAGAGAAAATGTGTCATGATGAAATAGTGAAGTGAAATTCCTGAGTGAAAGATGCTTGGTAAATGCAACACAGTATTATTGTTATGAATAAGTAATAAGATCTGTGAAGGCACTTGGTCACCAGAATGAACACTATTAAAGTATATGGTCACCTACAAAATAGCAATAGTGTTAGTCGGTGGAAGCAGAGCAAACCAGACAAATCCATCATCCACATACATTTAGCAACTACAGGCTCAAGTGAGAAGAATTAAATACAAAAGATCCATACCACCTTCACCGCTGCTCTGTTCTTCCTTGTAAAGATCTAAAAATTAAAGTCTGTGTCAAGGACTTGTTTTTTCCCTCTCATTTCCTCTCTGAAGATTAAGGCTTTCAAAGGCTTCTAGCTGCTGTGTCATCAGGAAGCTATTCTGGGTGTTGTGCCCTTGGAGGGGGAGGGATACAATGATTCATGCTGGGCATATCTCTTTTGTGCTTTTCTAGGGATGTGTTATGGAATGTGAACTGTGTTTTTTTTTAATCACTCAGGGCCTTAGGAAGCTATAACATCATAACCTTATTCTTAAAGGAATCTCATTTTCCTTGACATCCTGCATCTGGTCTACCTTTTAGTCTTTCCACAAGGCACGGTGTATTTGATAACCCCTTTTCTGCTGCTTGGAAATGTGGAGACGCTTAACCCCTGAGATTTCTGAGCTGACTATAAGTACAAAGATCCCCCCTTTTCCACCATTAAGAAGAAACCTGTAGTTGGCATATAGATGTTCCAATTTAAAAATAACAAAATAACAAAAAAGACCTCTTGAGTATGTGTATGTATATATTTGGCTGTACTCTGCGGCATGTGGAATCTTAGTTCTCTGACCAGGGATCAAACACATGCCCCCTGCTTTGGGATCATGGAGTCTTAACTATTGGACCACCAGGGAAGTCCCTGTTTATTTCTTTTCTGAATATGTAAATAGCATGTGTGTTTTTATTTAAAAATTATCAAAGCATTTAGAAGAAAGTAAGTTATTACCCTGTAGATAAGGGCAGTCCTGACCATAAATCTGACTGCATTTGTGCAGAACAGAGGAGTAAGCCTGTCCCTTTCTGTCCTAAATCCTCATGCTCGCTTTTCTTCCTTACCAGTAAACGTCCTTTGTGTCATTTCTTCCCCTTTCCCCAGAATAGGGTACTTTCATCTTCATTAAACACCTGTAGCAGATATCTTTTTCTCCTCAGTTCTTTTCTTTTTTTTCTTTCCTCCTTAATTATTTTCTTAACAGTGTCTGTGAATTTGTCTGCTGCTTCTTGGTCAGCAGAAGCCGCTTCTCCAAACCTCTTTCTAAAAATTTCAAACCATCCTTTGTTGGCGTTAAATTCTCCAGCTTTAGATCTTCCACCTTTTTTGCTTTCAGTTGTCACATAATGACTTTGCTTTTTCTTGAATCATATTAGAGTCTTTAGGGATGTCTTCCCTATAACAATCCTGTACCCACATGAAAGCTGAGTTTTCAATATGTGATTAAAGTTATTTCTCAAATAGTACAAGATTTTTGTGCCTGCTGGAGTAGCTACAGCAACAGCTTCACAAATTGCCTTTTCTTTTTTCACCATAGTCCTTATACTGGATTCATTTATCTTGAAATGGTGGGTAACTGCACCTGCAGGCCTCAATCTATGGTGTAGATTCGACTTTTTCTTATAATGCCATGACTTTTCTCTGCTTCTTGGGAGCACTCCCAACATTGCTAGTGGCACTTCGTCTGGGTCTGAGAGTGTTATTCAGAATTTTTGCTATTACATTAAACACAATGGAAAATACATGAGAACTGGGAGAGGTCACTTTTTACTGCAGTATGTATTTTACTGAAGAGCCGAACAGCTCATACAGAGATTATTAGTGTCACATGGCATTTTGAGTGGACACTTGCAACATTTGAGCTCACAGCAATACCAGGAGGTGGCTATAAAATTATTATAAACTGAACTGAAGTCGCTCAGTCGTGTCTGACTCTTTGCGATCCCATGGATTATAGCCTACCAGGCTCCTCAGTCCATGGAATTTTCCAGGCAAGAGTACTGGAGTGGATTGCCATTTCCTTCTCCAGGGGATCTTCCCAACCCAGGGATCAAACCTGGGTCTCCTGCACTGCAGGCAGACGCTTTACTGTCTGAGCCACCAGGGAAGCCAAAATTATTATAGTAGTACATAACTGCATAAAATTAACTGTGCAATTATGATTTGATGTTCTTCTATGTATTTGTTTACATTTCTCGTGACTGCAAATGGCACCATCTGTGGCCCCTAAGTGTTTGTGTGTGTAAGTTTTCATAAACTTTAACTTTTCATAACAGGTGTGTATAGATTTTATAGTAGTAAATGATAAAATAGGCTAGCATCTACATATATTTTATGCATTCATGAGGTATCTAACTTTCCTAATTTTTTTTCAATATTTCCAAGCTATGCAGTTCATCTATGAGTTATTTTCAAATTGTTACAAACCTTCAAAATTTTTTTCCAATATATTTATTGAAAAAATTCCACATAGAAGAGGACCCACACAGTTTAAACCTGTGTTGTTCAAGGGTCAACTGTATAACCTTCTATATCATATGCATATATTACCTCCTTTAAAGAACAGTTAGAATAGTTTTTAACAATTGATCTTTAAAAGGGTGACTATCTGTATGTGTTCCTTTGATTGCTGTTGAGAACCTTTATTGTGGCAAGGGAAGGTTAGGCTTTTCTTTTTCCTCTCTTGGAATATGGATATGAGAACTAGATGTGGTCCAAAATGGTAATGATTTGTTTACCTTATGTGTTCCTGAAACAGGTGTGTTGCCGCCAGACTGATTACTGGCAGTTTGTGAAAGACATTCGCTGGCTCAGTCCCCACTCAGCCCTTCATGTGGAGAAGGTAAGAAGTAAAGGCAACCACAAGGCTTTGTTGTTTGATGTTCTGTATGCAGAGTCTCCTAGGCTAGAGGGATGGCATATGGCAAGTTTCCTATTAACTAACGAGAGGAAATTATTCCTGTCAGACTGATTTGAGAGGAGGATGCTTTAAAAGATAAGCCTTACACACTCCTTGCTTTAGGCCACTTTCCCTCCTCTAGGGTAGAGGTATAAAGTTTTGTTATTTTCAAAAGATTTGCAAATATGGGACCAGAATGAAGCTTTTCAGAATCCTGAGCAAATGGCAAGAAGTTTTCTGAATGGTTAGGGGTAAGTAGGACTGATATGTGGTCACTGCTTAAGAAGAAGAGGATATACCAAATACAAAAAAATGTGAGGTTCCTGGAGGCCAGTGTCAAATGGAACCTAATACATTCCCAACAACTTTAGCTTCCGTTGTAGCCCTCTGCTCTCCTGTTCTCTCAGCTCAGTATAGTAGCCCTGATTCCCAGCCAGGGACCGAGCTCCAGGAGGTTAGGTAACTTGGCCAGAGTTACAAAACTAGTTCCACAGCAATCACTGCCAAATGATTGTGGAAATTTTGGTTGTGGAAATTTTCAAGCATAGTCAAAATTAGATTCGTGAAATGAACCCAAAATATCCATCACCCATCTCCAGTACTTACTGATTCATGACCAGTCTTGTTTCATGTATATCACACTCACTGCCAGGTTCATTGCTGAGGTGATGTCTGGAAAAGTAACTTATCTTTAAATGATCAGAGAACCAAATAACAGGGTGGTCACTCTGGCCATTTTTTCTGAGAAAAGACCAGAGCACAGTGATTTTCTTACATGGATTTTTTTTTTGGTCCTTATCACTTTATTTTTCCCACCAAACCCCCCTTTCTAACTTTCTTTTCCAAAATGTGTTGCTATAATCATTTCCTCTTAGAAGCTACCTGAAAGTGCCATCCATACTCTTTTTTTTTTTTTTTTTGCACTGATGGTAGGCTATGAAACCTTGCTTTTAGAAATAGCCAATAGAAGTATGTTTCAAATAGAGAATGCTGTGGTGAGAGCCAGAAAGAGGTGCTCAGGTGGTTTCTCTTTGGGAAAGAATCTTTGGGGGCATTTTTCCTAGATTTCTTACCCCAGGTTTTTCTTGCCTTCTTTTCTGGTGGTTGTTGTTCAGTCACTAAGTTGTGTCTGACTCTTTGTGATGCTATGGACTACAGCACACAGGCTTCCCTGTCCTTCACCATCTCCTGGAGCTTGCTCAAACTCATGTCCATTGAGACAGTGGTGCCATCCAACCATCTCATCCTCTGTTGTCCCCTTCTCCTCCCGCCTTCAATCTTTTCCAGCATCGGGGTCTTTTCCAATGAGTCAGTTCTTTGCATCAGGTGGCCAAAGTATTGGCACTTCAGCTTCAGCATCAGTCCTTTCAAAGAATATTCAGGACTGATTTCCTTTAGGATGGACTAGTTGGATCTCCTTGCAGTCCAAGAGTCTTCTCCAACACCACAGTTCAAAAGCATCAATTCTTCGGCACCCAGCTTTCTTTATAGTCCATCTCACATCCGTACATGACTACTGGAAAAACCACAGCTTTGAGTAGATGGACCTTTGTTGGCAAAGTAATGTCTCTGCTTTTTAATATGCTGTTTAGGTTGGTCATAACTTTTCTTCCAAGGAGCAAGCATCTTTTAATTTCATGGCTGCAGTCACCATCTACAGTGATTTTGGAGCCCAAGAAAATAGTCTGTTACTGTTTCCATTGTTTCCCCCATCTATTTGCCATGAAGTGATGGGACCGGATGCCACGATATTCATTTTTTGAATGTTGAGTTTTAAGTCAGCTTTCTTCCTCTCCTCTGTCACCTTCATCAAGAGGCTCTTTAGTTCTTCTTCACTTTCTGCCATAAGGGTGGTGTCATCTGCATATCTAAGGTTATTGATATTTTTCCCAGCAATCTTGATTCCAGCTTGTGCTTCATCCAGCCTGGCATCATACTCTGCATATAAGTTAAATAAGCAGGGTGACAGTATACAGCCTTGATGTACTCCTTTCTTAATTTGGAACCAGTCCATTGTTCCATGTCCAGTTCTCACTGTTGCTTCTTGACCTGCATACCTGAAATAGAAGACTCTAGGAGAGAACCCAGGGGGTCAAGTTCATTTTTCCTCTGAATATCCCAGAATAGATGCCTGTTTGGAGTTAGAACATAAAGAGACAGATGTAGCAGCTTTGTCCTCTCCTGGAGCTGCATATTATGTCTTAACTGCTTAATCCCTTTCTAGTGGTCCACACCAGCAGCAGGGCCATTAATCTCTTCCCTCCTTCTCCTTCCTCTACAACATCTAGATGCTAGCTGGAGGGCAAATACCTCTGATTAACTCCTCTGACCTTGCTCAGTTTAGTTTTCATGCCATTAGGCCTCAACTTTGCTGGATTGATCAGGATGTATCTTTTGACTCATGCTTCTTTGCTCTCAGTTTATCAACTTGCATGAGAACGGCCAGAGCGGCACGGATGGCGTGAGTGAGCGTGCCGTGGCTGAGCTGTGGCTACAGCACAGCCTGCAGTGCCACTGCCTCTCAGCCCAGCTGCGACCTCTGCTGGGGGACAGACAGTACATCAGAAAATTCTACACAGGTAGGTGGAGGTCACCTCTCCAGGACTGCTGCATGGACTTCCTCATTCTCCTCCACTTTACTATTCTTTATAGACCCACTTTTACCCAGGGGTCTCTTACTTTTACTTGGTATCACAGAGATTCTAATCAGAAATATGTATCTAGTCTTGTCTCTAACATCTTATATAAAACACAGTCACGCTTTATGCTAAGGTATTTCCCCACTCTTATACACACAGATCAATAAGAGTAACTACTATGGGGGGTTGGAAGGGAGAATGGGGACTTAGAGTGTCTTAATGTGGACAGAGTTTCAATTTAGGACAGTGATAGGGGAGAGATGGTGGTGAGAGTTGTACAACAATGTGAATGGGCTTAGTGCCACTGGCCTGTATAGTTAGATATGGTTAAATAGTAAGTTTTATATTATGCGGCTTTTACCACAATAAAAAGCATTAATAAAAGAATTTATACTATTTACTGAGAGTTTTCTGTGTTCTCGTCAGTGTTATCTATTTTTTATACATACACACTCAACAGTAACTCTGAGAGTTGGGTATTAATACCCCTATTTTCTAATCAGAGAAGCAGAGCTCAAAGGAGGTCAGGTGATTGGCCAGGGTCACCCAAAGCCAGAGATCACATCTGGGTCTTTGTGATTTTGTAGCCTCTTGTCATGGCCTCTTAGCTATACTGCACATGACTTAGCCTCTTCTGTACTTTATCTGTCCCTTATCCACAGTGATATGATTCTCCCTATCTTTGCTTTTTCCCTCTTTCCTTCCCTGACCTTCTCCCAGGGCCGTATAGGGAGGCTGAAGTTCTCCCTAAGGGGCTCCGTCACTGCCGTAGTTTTCTCTCCCCAGATACTGCTTTCCTGCTAAGTGATCCCCACGTCACAGCCATGCTCCAATGCCTGGAAGCAGTGGAACAGAACAACCCTCGCCTGCTGGCTCAGATCGATGCTTCTATGGTAAAGGGGGCAGGGAATTATCTGTGTCTGTCTTCTGGCCTCCTAGACCTCACCGTGATGTAACCCTGTGTAGCAAACTATTTCACTTAGGCAATTATGAGCTGAAAGGCTCTCATTAAAAACAAACAGAAAACTTAGAAAAGAAGAGGAGGTACCAGTAAGTATCTGTTGAAGTGAAAAGCCTATTTGTAAGTAAGCTTAGGTCTATTTGAGGAGGGAGTTGTCTTTTTTTTTTTTCAATCCTTAAAAAATCTTTAGTTTGAGTAAGCACCTCCTGAAGGGCAGGCTTGAGAAAATGGCAGAGGGATGATTGTGAATCAAGCTGACTGTAGACAGAGCATCAGCTGTAGTGCAGCCTAATGTTACGCAGGATCATCTTTTCCAAGGAAATTTTGTTATTTTGTGTTGCTTATTTTTCATTCTCCAGGTCACTCATCCCATCACTAATATCAGTGCCTCAGCTAGAATGGAATCACAAGCCCTCTTTCTCTTGTGGAGGGATCCCCTATCTCTCCTGGTTTTAAAATTTTGATTCTTGCTTGCCACCTATTGAATATTCTCCGCATGCCAGTCATGGTGCTATGCACAATACATGCGTATTCTCGTTTAATCCTCACAACTCTGTAAAGTAGACATTAATCTCATTTTATAAAGGAGGCCACTGAGGGACAGAGTAGGTAAATCATTTGCCCAAAGTTTGGACCAAATAACTTGTAATTGGGCCTGGCTTTGAGCTCCAGTGTATCTGAATTCTGACTCCTTGTGCATAGACTTAAGCCCTTTGCTGTATTGCCTTCACGATAAAGCACTCCTGGTCTGATCACTTAGGATTCCAGCTGCAGAAGCCGTGATGTTTGCCAAGACTTTGAGCTTTCAAAGTTGTGTGCTGTGGTAGAGGGTACCTATGCTGTCTCTACAGGCCCTGGCTGCAGTTTAAACCTACTGCCAAAGGCCAGTTTCTGCCAGTGTTTCTATAATACTGTCCTCTTCCTCTGAGGGCCACTATCCTTGATTCTGACACTTTTTTTTTTTTTTCCATAGTTTGCCAGAAAGCATGAGAGCCCAGTCCTGGTGACAAAGAGCCACAGCCTGACAGCTCTGCCTGGTTCCGCATCTACCCCTTCAACCAACAGTGCTCAGCATTCCTACTTTGGGTCCTTCTCCAGTCTCCACCAAATCCCCCACCACAGCTTAGGTATGGGGGCAGTGAGGGATTGTGAAGGCATGTATCCTCAGCCTTGGAAAACAGAGGACATAATGGTTGGTCACCCACTGGCTATAGTAGAGCCTTGGTCAATGCAGTTTGTCACACTTTATGTCTCAGTATGGAAGTCTTAAAGAGGAATATGGCAGCTAGCCTAAGATAATGCAGTAGAATCATTACAGTAACAGAGGAAAGAGATGTTTTAGTTTCCCCTGGGTTTCTAATCCACATCGCCAAGAAGGCATTTCAGTAATAATAGCTAGCATTCCTTCAGTACCCGCCACATGTCAGGCTCTGTTGCCGTCAGTCTGTGTATATTATCTCATTTAATCCTCAAAACAGTCCTATGAGGTAGGTGTTATTATTGTTGCTCATTTTATAGATGGGGAATGCATACTGGTAAGCAAAGAAGCCACTGTCTCAAGAGCTCATGCTTTTCGCTTAGCTGCTTCTCAGTAAATTTTTACTTACTTTGAATGACTTACCCTTTTTTGAGGTGACATCATATGTCCTGGGCACCTCCATTTAGGGAGTTCAGTCCTTAGCTGTGGAGAAGCCCTTCATACATACCAGCTCAAAAGCTCCCAGCTCACCTTTCCCTTCCCTTTCTTTTCATATCCTAGGAAGAAGATCTACTTCCTTTTCACTCTCTGGCCCGCCCCGAAAACCTCAAGAAAGCAGAGGGCATGTCTCAGCAGCAGAGGATCAAACCGTCCTAGACCCTCTGCTTCCAGTCACTGCATTAGCCAAGGACTCCCCCTCGACCCCCAATGAGATGAGCTCCAGCACTCTGACCAGCCCCTTGGAAGCATCCTGGGTCAGCAGCCAGAATGACTCCCCAAGTGATGCCAGCGAGGGGCCTGAGTACCTGGCCATTGGCAACCAGGACCCCCGGGGCCGGACCACCAGCTGTCAGAGTCACAGCAGCAATACCGAGAGCAGCAGCTCCAACTTGTTCTCCTCCAGCAGCTCTCAGAAGCCAGACTCTGCTGCTTCTTCTCTAGGGGACCAGGAGGGAGGTAGGCAGAGCCAGTTGTCCAGTGTCCTTCGCAGATCTAGCTTCTCAGAGGGGCAAACGCTCACCGTCACCGGAGGAACAAAGAAGAGCCATACTCGCTCCCATTCGGACACCAACATTGCCTCCAGAGGAGCCCCAGGTAATGATAACCACCAACCGCATGTCAGTAAGGTGGCCTCCGGAATTACCGGTGGAAGGGAGATTTGTTCTTAAGGGTCTTCAAATGGCAGGAAGAAAAGTTATGTTTCTGAAGATATGAAGAGTATCCTGCTTATAGCGAAAAAGAGAAGTTCGTAATATAATGTGGATATCTAAATCCAGAATCTCTCTGAGGATACTTAGGTTTGTTCATTTATACATTGCTAAATAGTAAGTGTTTTCTTGGATTCTTTTATAATTCTTTAGCATCAGAGGATAGTGTGACTAATCATAGTCTAAGTTTTAAATGTGTCTCTCAGACAGAGGGGAAGTACTAATGAGCTTTAAAAATAATCCTGTTAAATTCCTTCCCTGAGAAGTTTGGTCAGAATATAATAACAATAAGAGAGAGGCAAACTGCTACTAGGATTCCCTGATTAACACTAGAGATGTAGTGAGTGTCGGGTGATGGGACCTAGTAAACAAGTAGGTGGGCTGACCGCTGCATCAGTAATTCAGGCTGAAAGGCAGTCGGGTAAGGAGGCCTTGGCTACTGGGACCACCCTCACACAAACACCAGCTGCTAGCAGAGAGCACCCCACGCACGGCCAAGGTGGGTGTCACTGCGTTTGCTGTTTCCCTGCCATCATCTTTCCTAGGTTGTTGGTGTCTGGCAGTCTTTGGTTGGGTTTCATTTGTAAGAACATGTCCATAAAAGCAAGTGGAACATGGACCTTTGTGCTCAAATCCAGTTCTGGGTGGAAAAGCTTTGGATTATAGTATCAAAATAAAGCAGAAAAAATTAAGAGCGTAAAAGGAAGATATTCTTTACAACTAGAGCTGCTGTTGATTTCTATTTATAATTTCTAATAGGTGAGAGCTAAGGCCCTCATCTGAAACTTCTGAATTGCAAACTTTTGTCTCTGTTTTCCCCTCAAGAATGTGGGTTGGATCATTGGAACTGGTTCAGAAACCAAGAAACCTTCAATTCAAAGTCTGTCTTCCCATGAGGTTTCTTAGATGTGAAGAGTGCATAGGTTAGACCCTTACTTCACATCTCATGGGGCAGATGTGGTGTCTGCTGTACTCCAGGTTGCTGGCCTTTGAGCATGTAAAACTCCCCTCTCCCCATTCTTGAATCCATGTGGATTCCAGAAACCACAGTAACCTGCATTGGAAAAGGGAGCCAGAGAAAACTAAGCAGGAGGGTCTGAGGGAGTATGGGTCCTGTGCAGCTTCTCATACGTGTCATCCCTCCGTGTGTACTAGGTTTCCCTCTCAGGAGTTACACCCCCACCTTTGCTGGATAAAAAGACACTCTTTTTCTCACTCTCTGTTCTCATTTTCTGGACTCTCCTCTGCACCTGTCTGTCTACATACAGGAGGCCCCAGGAATATCACCATTATAGTTGAAGATCCCATTGCAGGTTTGGGAGCCAGTCCTCCTCCTCTCTGTCCACCATCCCTGCCTCCTTTTGCTCCTCTGTGACCATCTTGCTTAGTGAAGAGCTTCCTTTTCCATTCTGGTGTCAATCAAGCCTGGCTAGTCTGGTCCTGTTGTGATGCTTGGACCTGGTCGTAAAATGATACCAATATTTTATGTGATATGTTTTCTGCTTATGACTTCCAAATGCCTCGTTCCTTCTCTCAGCAGCTTTTTGGAGGTAGAATTCATACTTGTCAATCCTGTATTGCCTAGAGGTGAAACTGAGGCCTGCTATTTGTTAAGATATCATGATGAATCAATGGCAGAATTTTTCTCATAACTGGGTACTTACTATGAATCACTTTATTTTCCTTGAATTAACACCAGAATACGTTTTCTCCTCTTTCTGTGGTCTTGGATATGAGTGCATGTTTTTGCCTCCCCTGGAGTCCCCTGTTTCCTTTTTATCTGTCTTCCTTCTGCTGTAAATTCCACCTCCCCCAGCCCTACCCCTTCATTCCAGCCATCGCACAAGATTTTTCTAGTGACTTAAGTCTGTGTCTTTGGTTTTCACAGTGGTATTCAAACTGCACGTGTGTTCCATTCTGGGTACATAATGCATGGAGATACTGATGCTGGAATGTGCCTGCAAGGCAGAGTGGTTAGGGTGTACTGAAAATGATGAATGGCTGAAGATACTGGGTATGTTAGCATGGCAAAGAGATTGAAGAGAGACAAGCCTGCAGGACTTTTGTTTAGAAGAGCATTGCCCTTAAGGAGATGAGAAACTGTGAGATGACAGATTTCAAGTCAGTATGAGGAAGATCTGAGAATTAGAGCTGATCAGTCAAATGGGCAGCATCAGGAGGTAGTGAGGTTAGTGAGCAAAGCTGGACAGCCTTTTCATATGCAGCTTCTCGCACGCATCATCCTTCCCTCTGTACTAGGGTTTTCCTGGTAAATGAACAGGGTGCTGGTATTGGAGTGTGTGTTGTGCACTGAGTTTGACCAGGGACCTTAGAGGTTGTGTCTGAGTCATGATTTCTCACCATGACATCACGGTGACTGCTGGTGTGTAGTAGTAAGGAGCAGAGCCCGCTGCCAGGGCCACCAGGGGAACACGAAGTTATTGCTTACCATGTAGGAGCATTTTTTTGTGAGAGGAGCCGTTGACAAATCGGCACCATCTGTCAGGGAAATGGGTTGGATGCTGCTCAGTGATTCATTCTCCCAGTGCGTCCTGCTCATTTCTCAGGCACCCACCTGCTTTTCTGCCTGCTCGTCCTTCTGTGGCGCTGGGAGATTTTATGTTTCCCTTTGGAGAAGATCTGTTTCCATTTCCTGCGAACTGTGCCTGCCGCTGTTCCTCCCCTTTCAGTCCTCTACGTTCCTTGAAAACTTCTACGCAGACCCTTCCTACCTTGCAACCTTCTTTTGAAACCCCTCCCTTCCTTCTCCAGGAAGGCTGAGTCCACAGCCCTGGGGCTGAGCCCCTTGGTTACAGGGCCATCATCCTTGGCTTCTCTAGCATTGTTTTGATGCTCTTTTAAGGATATTGCTGGGTGTTATTTTGTTGTTCTGCCAGTTCAAAAATAGGTTAAATTTATAAGTATGACAAATTTATATTTCAGGGTCAAGAGAGGCCATATCCTAGTATATTTTTTAGTGACTTTAACCCTTCTGATATTGTTCTAAAGTCTAGTGTCAAGGGATCAGAAAAGCTGCAATGTGTTTGTGAGGACTGTTTTCTAAACTGGTTTATCAAGAGGGCAGAAATTGGCTGATACTCCCGAAACACTTGGTAAGAAGATGGAAGAGGAGAGAACCGATCATGAATCCATGTTGATTTCTTTTTCGCCTTTGTGTTGCTGCCTTCTGGGTCTTGTTTTCTCTTTCTCCTTAGAATACACTGACTTCCCACCTCCCTTCCTCCATGTGTTCTGCATTCTTGGATTGTGTCCTGTTGGTGTGCCCCCTCTCTCCTGTCCGGGAGGGCGTGGGGAATGGGAGCTATTAGATATTGAAACTCCAAGGTTGGGAATATATGTGTTGCTCACCTCGTATGTGTGTTTTTGCTCCCTGGTGGCCACTGACACTAGAATCCTGCAGTGATAAGTCGAAGTTGAGAGGCCCCTTGTCCTACTCTGGTCAAAGCAGTGAAGTCAGCACACCCAGCTCTCTGTACATGGAGTATGGTAAGTGAGCACTAGGAAGGCCAGGCTGCAGTCGTGTTTTTGCTCTGCTCCCCCCGTGCCTGCCACACTCTGAGCTGTGTGGCGCATCTCAGCTCTGTGGAGGGTGCACACCATACAGTCTCACCCTCCCCTTCATCATTTTCAACCCCTGTGCTAGAAATCACACGGCCCCACCATTTTTTCTTGCTCCTCTCTGCTGTAGGAGTCCCACCGTCTTATGCTGTGGGTGCTACCACCGTGAATGTCTGGTGAGCCAGCTACAGTGGCTCTCTGAGTGGATGAGAGAGACCTTGAAAAGAGGCCTTTGAGTGTTTGAGCCTAATGACCAGAAGATAAACTCCACATTGAAATTATCCATAAGAAGAAGACATTTGTTTCCTTGTCTGATTCACAGCACAGGTTTTTTTTGTTTTTTTTGTGGGTAGGAGGATGCGTAAGTCATCTTTAAATTTAGGTGGTCAAAGGGTGGTCTCCAGGCTCTCTCCATTTATTCCACCATTCTCTAACCTAGGCACTTAGTGCTTTGGGATTCTGAGATTTAGAGAAACTCCTTTAGAAGGTAGACATCTTTCTAACCTATTATTGGGAAAGACTTCTGAGCATCTTTAGCATTAAAATCATCAAATCTCTCAAAGAAGCTTGGCTGTAAAGAAGATTTGCTTTTCAAAGCCAGGGCTTTTGACATCCACATTCCATTTTCCCACAGAGGGCAGTCAGTACCTGTGTTCAGGAGAAGGCATGTTCCGAAGACCATCAGAAGGACAGTCCCTTATCAGCTACCTGTCTGAGCAAGACTTCGGCAGCTGTGCAGACCTGGAAAAGGTGAGGACACTAAAGAGCCACTGAAAAGCCCATGAAGACAATGGCACCCCACTCCAGTACTCTTGCCTGGAAAATCCCATGGACAGAGGAGCCTGGTAGGCTGCAGTCCATGGGGTTGCTAAGAGTGGGACACGACTGAGCAACTTCACTTTCATGTTTCACTTTCATGCATTGGAGAAGGAAATGGCAACCCACTCCAGTGTTCTTGCCTGGAGAATCCCAGGGACAGAGGAGCCTGGTGGGCTGCCGTCTGTGAGGTCGCACAGAGTTGGACACGACTAAAGTGACTTAGCAGCAGCAGCAGGGAGATCCAGCCAGACGGGTATGGTGCCATTTGTCCTAAACAGGTTTTGGGTGCACAGTAATAACACGCAAGTAGACTACAATACAGAGAAGTCACCATAAAGATAAGCTCAACAAGTTCTGTCCTTGGATAACTCTTCAGGGAGCTTATGCTCCTCACTGAGTCCAAAAATACTACTGATCTTGCCTTAAAAGCTCCCTTGGGCAGAGAAACATTGAATTTTAGTCACATGACCTTGACCCTGGAACCTTAGATAAAGACTGTCCCTGAAATCAGCTTCTCTGTTTTGTTCTAAGGCTCCGATATGTAATAAATAAAATGTCCCTGTAGCATTTTATGGGCTTCCCAGGTGCTACTGTTGGTAAGGAACCTGCCTGCCAGTTTAGGAAAAACTTGACTTCTCTGTCATATTTTTATGTGGAAAGTGGGACAGGAAGGCTGGGCATGGCCAGATACAAGAGCAGAGAGAACCTGGAACAGATTTTCCGGCCATCAGCTTTCTCTCCAGTGGCAGTGTGCATTTCCCCTGGGTGTTTCGAGTGAAAGCAGTAGACATCTTGGAAATTCCTTTCCACGAGACCAGTCCCTGAGGTGTCCCCTTGTTGGCACTCTCCTTCCCCAGGAGAATGCCCACTTCAGCATATCAGAGTCCTTGATCGCTGCCATCGAGCTGATGAAGTGCAACATGCTGAGCCAGTGCCTAGAGGAGGAGGAAGGGGAGGAGGACAGTGACAGGGAGATCCAGGAACTGAAGCAGAAGATCCGCCTTCGTCGCCAGCAGATCCGCACCAAGAACCTGCTCCCCGGGTACCAGGAGATGGAGCATGGAAGTGAGTGAGGCTGTGAATGCCTCTTCCTGCCCCTTCAGGGCTTCTGGATAAGATGTGATACCTCGTGGGCTTCCTTTTCTGTCTTTATATGTTCATATGGGATGTTATACCCAAGCCAAGGGTTCCTCTACTGTCAGAAAGATTTTCTGTGTTGTTCGGATTTTTTTTTGTTTCTACTAGACCAGAGTCCTGGAATTCATCTACGTTCTACCTCAGACATAGCTTCCAAAAAATAGGTTTCTGATATGAGGAGAACTGAGGCCACTGGTTGCAGTTTCCCTTCCCAGAGAGCAGTATTTCCTGCTTACGTGAAACTTTTAAGGAGATCAAACAAGAAAGGGAAACAAGAACTGGTTTCCATTTCCCCAGCATAACTGCCAGTCAAGCTTCTGTTTACTTTTCTATTGAAGTCCTACCAGTTTGCTTTTACTGTGACCCTAGAAAGTGTCAGATGCCTCTTTCTGTCCTGTTCATTACTGTTTTTTTTTTTTAACGTTAACAGGCTTTCGGCTCACTTCCAGCAGCTCCCAGTTCAGTTCACGTGATTCAGCACAGTTCTCTGACTCTGGCTCTGCCGATGATGAGGTTGATGAATTTGAAATCCAAGGTATGATTTAACACTTTTCAAGGGAGCTTTCATTAACTCTTTCTTTCAGTTTGGAATCATAGACTGAGAAGCTTTCTCTAAATAGGGAGTCTTCAGTATGGTTCATTATGGAACGTTGTCAGCTGTTGTAGGGATAACTTCTCTTATTAAAAACACAAAACCTATTTAACATTTAAGCAGAAAAGAACACTGAAAGGAAGTGTTCCAGTGGAGTGGGCTGGCTGTTGATGTCACCCTGGAGTTTCTTCCTCAATTGCACTTTTATCTCAGACTCTTGCTCTGATTCCTCCTCCTAGCAGTCCAAAGCTGGCCCACACCTACGCGAAATTAGAATTCTATTCTCTTGTGCCCCATAATACAAATGAAATTGTTTTGAAGTATTTAAAAGGAGCTTTATTATAATCATAAGAGAAAAGGAAAAAAAGAGCCCCTGGCAGGGAAAAAGCAAAATGGAGGAAAAGTGTCAAGTTGTTTTTTTTTTCCAAAGTAGAGCTTTATTTTCTGTCCTGGCCACGCTAATTTGCATAGCAGAATCACAGATTCTTATGAGCTTCTGCTTAGAGAAGGGGGAGGGCTCTTATCTGGAAAGGCAGTTGTGTTAAATCAGATTGACCCATGATTCGTGGGTTAATTCATACTGAAAATCATAAATTTCTTCATCTTCCTATCAGTGCAACCAACAAATGAACAAACAGAAAACCAAACAGTTCAGGGACATAAGCGCTCACCCTCCCCATGGACTGCAGCCTTCTAGCTCCTCCGTCCATGGGATTTTCCAGGCAGGCGTACTGGAGTGGAGTGCCATTGCCTTCTCTGCCTATGACTAGAACCAAGAGTAATTTTCTTATAGAGGTGAATTGTGTCTGTAGATCTCCATTGTAACATGATGATGAATAGATCTTTTATTGCATGAGGCTCCGACTTCCTGTTTATACCAATTTTGAGAACCCATTCAGCTCCAGATGTAGTAGCTGGGTTTCTTTCCCATTCAGAAATACAGTTTTTACATATATTTTTCCAGGTCTTTGGGAAGTCTTCCTTCTTTGTTCTCCTTAATGCCTCTGATTTCTCTTTATAACAATAATAGATAGTCACTTAAAACTTTTTTTTGGTATGTGGTTTTCCAACAATTCTCCAGTTCTCTGTACACCAACTGAATGGCCTACGTTTCAGTTGTGACACTAATTCCTGGAGTTAGCAAAGAGCCCACAGATCTAGGGTTCAATCCCATGGGACGGCTCCATCTTTAGATGCTAGCTACCAGTAGGGTCACCAGGCTGCCTGTACTTCTCTGTGACCAACTGCAAACCCAAGGGTTCCTACAACTCCCCACTCAGTTTTGATAATTCAGTAGAATGACTCAAACAACTCGGGGAAGCACTCTATAATTATAGTTTATTATAAAGGATACACATGAGTAGTCACGTGAAGAGGACGTTCACAGGGCAAGGTCCCAAAGTGTCCTCAGCTCAGGAACCTCTGTCTCCATGGAGTCAGGGTGTGCCACTCTCCCAGTACCTGTTCACCAACCAAGAAGCTCTTCCAAACCTCATCATTATCAAGGTTCATTAAGCAAGCATGACTGATTAAGTCATTGGCCATTGGTGACTGAGATCCTGAGGTGGGGCTAAAAGTTCTAATCTTCTAATTACCTTTTTCTTCTGGCAACCAGCACCTTCCTGAAGTTGTCTGGGTGGCCCCATGAGTCATCTGATTAACTTAAACTCAGATTTAATGGAAAAGGGCTCATTATGAATAATAGACATTCCTATCACTTAGGAAATTTCAAAGTTTCTAAGAGCTCTATGCCAGAAACTGAACAGAAACCAATGTGTGTATATATAATATATATATAATATATGATTACAGTATATAACAACAATAATAACTATAATATATAACAATTTATATATATATATATATATATATATAGCCTAACTGTGGATATAGATTTCTAAAAACAGTGTCAGCTAGCATTTGGAGCAAAAGTCAAGTCCTGATTCCAGGAACATGTGGTACAGAACTGTCATTCTGATCGATTTACTTCCTATCTGAATACTAAAGGGCCCCCTTTTATAATCATTATTACACAGGTGGTAGTGAAGGATCTAACCTGACTCACATGTCAAAGAATGGACTCTCAGTGTCAGTGGCCTTGCTGTTTTCAGGTAGCCTGTGTTAGAAGCGTGGGTATGCTCATACATGCATGTATGTGAATGTTTGCACCGGCTTTTGTACATACCTGTGACTTGTCAGTGTTATGAGAATCAAAAGGTATAGAGAACTCTCTGGGGAAAACTGAACTTAAGCCAACCAAGAATGATGCACTTCTTTTCTTTTTCTTTAATTTTTATTGGAGTATGCTGCTGCTGCTGCTAAGTCACTTCAGTCTATGTGCGACCTCATAGACAACAGCCCACCAGGCTCCCCCGTCCCTGAGATTCTCCAGGCAAGAACACTGGAGTGGGTTGCCATTTCCTTCTCCAATGTATGAAAGTGAAAAGTGAAAGTGAAGTCACTCAATGTCCAACTCTTAGC
This sequence comes from Capricornis sumatraensis, assembly GCF_032405125.1. Lineage (NCBI taxonomy): Eukaryota > Metazoa > Chordata > Mammalia > Artiodactyla > Bovidae > Capricornis > Capricornis sumatraensis. The sequence continues at coordinate 176,821,319 of NC_091069.1, forward strand.
GACCCCATGGACTGCAGCCTAGCAGGCTCCTCCGCCCATGGGATTTTCCAGGCAAGAGTACTGGAGTGGGGTGCCATTGCCTTCTCCTTTATTGGAGTATAGTTGATTTAAAAGCATTGTGTTAGTTTCTGCTGTACAGCAGAGTGAATCAGCTATACCTATACAATAGCCACTCTTTTTTAGATTGTTTTCCCATATAGATTATTACAGAATACTGAGTTCCCTGTGCTGCACGATAGGGCCTTATTAGTTATCTGTTTTATATATAGTACTGTATATATGTCAGTCTCAACCTCCCAGGTAATCCCTCTACCCCTTTCCTCCCAGTTACCATAAGTTTGTTTTCTACATCTGTGATTCTGTTTCTGTTTTATAAATAAGTTCATTTGTCCCTTTTCTTCTTCCTCATATGACTCCAACAGTCCTCCTCTCTGAGATTGTCCTTGTTGATCCTTCCCTATAGAGATTCTTTTAGATTAAAGGTCATTGTGGCTGATGGAGGTAATGGACAGTGTAGAAAGAAGTGGTCAGGTGAAGAAATTGTAATTCAAACCTAGAGCTAAGTTACTGACACACATTTAGACAGCAAAAGTCAGATAGAATGGTATAGAAAAAGCTGCCAGTCTTCAGAGTTTTGAATTTGCAGAGCCAGCTTTCAGAAATCTACCTCTTCTGGTACTTTGTTTACAATTAGGACTTATTGCTGCAAATGTTTGGTCTTAGTAACTGCCTTATGATCCAGACAAGTAGACTTTCTGTAGATGGGGTTAACCGAAAACAAGTAGCACTTGTCTGTTCAAAGTGGCTTTAAAACACACAAACAACAAAATTCAGGCTTGTATTAATTTAATTAATAGTTAATTATTTTATTAATTTTAAATTTTAGTTAGCAGTTTAATATTGTCAGCCACTTGAGTTTGAAATAATCATATGTATAAGATTAAATTAAGATTTAGAGAAATAAAAGTAATTAGGTACCTTTTACTTCTAAACGGTTATAATTTATTCTAACATAGTCTTACTTGAGAAGTAACAATCCTAAGTCACTTTTTGTTTTTTTTTTTTGGCCACGCCTTGTGGCTTATGGCATCTTAGTTACCTGACAGGGATTGCACTTAAGCCCTGGCAGTGAAAATTCTGAGTCCTAACCACTGGACTGCCAGGGAATTCCCCTAACTCACTTTTAAACTGGTTTCTGGGACTTCCCTGGTGGTCAAGTGGTTAAGATTTCACATGGTTTCAATCCCTGGTTGGGGAACTAGGACCCCACATGCCGGGTGACAAAAGAACCAAAAATCAAACAAAAAAAGTGGTTTCTGATGTGTTCACAACCAAAGTCCTTTGCATGTGCATTTACTGACTGTCAGCTACTTCTTAATTAGAGCATATTCAATCTGCTTTAGCCAGAAAGCATACTTTTATTTGGTCTTCCTAGCATTCTTTCTTCCCCCATTTTGGGTGCTTTAAAGTATTTTTTATAAACCAAGAATATGAAATATTTTTCAACTAAAATACTACTTTTTCTTGTGACTCACCATCCCACATATTTTGAGGGCTTGGTGGGAAAGCAAGTGTCTCCAAAGTAGTGATTTAACTTTCTACACACAGATTCCCAATTATGAAAGCATAATTTGCAGTTCGTTTTTCTCTACTCTAGGTTTCCTTATTGCTTTCTGTTCTTTCTTATTTGTTTCTGATCTTTAAGCAAGTTTATCACTAGTACAAAAGTCTTTCTAAAAAGTGTCAGTATAGTTCTCATTAGCAGTCTTTCTGATCATGTCTAGAGGTTTCTTTTTGATCACCTT